>NC_136815.1:91759498-92959498 GCF_951394365.1 Tetrao urogallus
GACATTCACTACCTAATTTTTCCATAAGAGCGCAATCCTTATTCTTGAGATGTAGTTAATGTAGCGAGGCTAGAAATGATGGAAGCCACACCGAGCTTGGTCACTACTTTAAAGGTATCATTTTAAATCATATCTATTGAAAGTGAAACTGCCTAGTCATTTCTGTAAGCTAGTTGAGCTTATTTTGATAGCATAGGTTTAAAGCGTTGATCTGAATGATCTTTTGTAAAATCTGGTGATATTCAGAAGGCAGACCCCTTTGAAGTCTATAGAATAATGTCACTTAGTTATACCAGTTATTAATCCACGTTTGCTCATGTTACTCATCCTTTTAACTGAAGGTTGGGTTTCATTATATTATTGAAGTTCAGGGAAATCAAGTAAAATTGATTTTCAAATGGATTCTAAGATTTCATTTGTGTTTTTAACCCCTCTTTAGAGGAAGACAGCATGTCAAATTATGCAGTTTTACACAGTAGATTGAGGCCATGATCTTGGCTTTATAAACAAATACAGCAACAGTGGCAGTGAGAATCCATGATTTTATTTTCATGCAGCTTGAATGGTCTTTTCTTACTTTTAGTTAATTATTATTACTATTTATTTTTATCATTTTTATTTATGTATTTTTTAATTTATGCAAGTTCTGAAAATAATCCACTGGTTTTCCTTGGCCAAAACAAAACACCATGAGGTTTCCCTCAGGTGGCCATGGCCTCTTAATTGTTTGTTACTCCTAGCGGCTTGTTCTCTACTAATCAGTTTGTAGATGACCTGTTGAAGAATAATGAGGTTTCCTTAGTTGAGGGAACTATCAGAATATCAGTGAAAAGGTGTCTGTAGTCAGTATTTTTCATATTTGCATTAAAGATCATAATACAAACAGATTTCTGAGATGGACATATACTGAAGTCACTTGGAAGCAGACAGAAAAACAGAACAACCAAGCTAAAACAACCAACTCAGCCCTCCCAAAACCCCCTGTCTCCCCACCCCCCCTAACCCCCCCCAAAAAAAACAACAAAAAAAGAAAAACTAAAGCAACAGCCATACAGATAGACAGACAAAGAAAAATAAAAAAACACACAATGGCAACTATGAAAAAGACAATGAGAGATACAGAGTGATGGGGAAGAAAACTGTCAGCAATACCTGTAGACAGTATCTTCTAGAACTAACAATGCAAAGGCAGATATACCTATGCAATAATAACACCAAAAACAAGATCACTACTGCATTATAATTCATAAGTCATTCTCTTCTATGAGGCAGTTCTTTTGTTTATTACATAATCCTGGAATGCAAGGAAATAGCAAGTATCAACTAGTAACAGCATTACACTATCTCCAGCTCTAAAATGAGACTCCTTATGTGGTTTGGACTAACGGGCTTACAGCAGGTCAGAAAAAGACTTGTGTAAATACTAAGGACAGAGAACTTTCTAAAAAGTAAGCAGCCAATCAGCAGCATTTAACCTGTAGGAAAAAATTTATATGCTTTACTGTGCTTTGACTAATTATAGAAATATTTATAAGGCCCCATCCATACAGAATTCAGAGATTTACAGAAGAAGGTCGTAAGAATCCCAAATGAATTTTTGTCCTTTTCTCAGAGCTGAAGTTAGAAAAGCACTGCACTGGGCTCCCCAGGGAGGTGGTTGAGTCACCATCCCTGGATGTTTTAAAATGCGTTTGGATGCGGTGCTCAGGAACACGATTTAGCAGAGGGTTGTTAGAGCAAAAGTAGTATGGTCAGGTTATGGTTGAATTCGATGATTTTTAAGGTCTTTTCCAACCTGAGTGATTCGATGCGTGTGAGACAACGACCTGCCAGAAATCACAAAACATACATAGAAATTGTCTGTAGCTCTGTCAAGGGTTGAAGCCTAGCAAGAAACCTTTTTTAATGTCTTTGAACCATTTCTGAAAACTTTCTGAATTCTCCCTCTCCTCCATTCTTTACATAGCTACAATGTATTAGCCAGCTATAATTATCTCAAATGTCTTTTTGTACTGTTAGTAATTGCTACCGTTTTCCAGAGGACTTTGTGTATAAAACCTGACTAGATAATCCTCACTGTAAGGGTCTATGAGTCCTTTCCATTTTGATTGGAGAAGGTAAAGCCATGGAGATATTTTATGTAATTTATGATTATCAATTTATGATCAGATGTGATACAAACTATGGAACACTTACAAAGCTTTGCTTTCTGTGCTTTGATTGCTTCTGCATTTGCCAAAACTCTCTCTCCTTATTACTCTAGTTGTTCAACTGTAAAATATCAAAAGGATATGATACCGTAGGAGTAGAAATTATCCCACAAACAAAAACAAGTGCACAAACTTGAAGTGCAATTTCTTGCTCAAACCAGAAAGGCCAATAGATTGGTAAAGAGCTTGACACTGTCACCATGTCAACACTTATAGACAATGCAAGTAACAAGAGTTTGGGCCCAAAATAGAACAGAACAGAACCTTGCGCTCTATATAATGCATGCCTCTGGGGCCAGGACCACATCCATCAGCCCAGGAAACAGAGCTGCTCTCCTCACCAGTAATAGCAGCCAGAGGAATCACAGAATCACAGAATGGCCAGGGTTGGAAGGGACCTCAAGCTTCATGAATCTCCAAACCCCCTGCCACATGCAAATCTAACCACGTTTAGTACCAGAGCACCACTAACCGCCACATTTAATACCAGAGCAGGCTGCGCAGGGCCCCATCCAACCTGGCCTTGAACACCTCCAGGGACGGGGCATGCACAGCCTCTCTGCAAGAAAGTGGCTTACTATTCCACGTTTATGCACACTTAGTAGATAAGATGAAATACTTCAGAAGTACCAAAATTGTAACTTTTGTATTATAGGCTATTCTGTTTTGCCAAGAGGCCCTCAGCAAAAGAACAACTTAAGGGGCCTCTGACAGGAGGTCAAACTGTCCCTCTTTTGGATTAGGAGGAATGCAAGTGATGCTCCCCACCATTTTTCCTTCCAACTTACCTCTATCCCAGGACAGCAGGTGTCAGGAATAATGGCCTAGTGCTGAATGAGCAAATGTGAGAATTAGCAATATACGCTTAGCTAGCAACAGTTCATCTTTAGCCCGTATCTGTATGTTTAGTGGAATGCTGGGAAATTTGTGAGCCTGCAGTACTCAGCCAATGGGGAACCAGGGCAGGGAGAGAGAAGCGTTGGCTGATAGGGAATAAAAGACATGAAGGCTGTTCTGATTGTTCTGATGGCTGTAACCCCTTTCCCACAATGTAATCTGCCAGTTAGTGGTGGTTTTTAGAGGTAGTAGCTCAGATACGATCAGTAAGGAACTGCATTTTCACATTGGCAGACTTTTTAGGAGCTCCTATCTCCTTAGTTCACTTGACAACTGGTGTCTTTAAAGAACTGGAAACGGCACATACGTACTATCCTGTTGCAGGGACTTCAGAAGCTTGCTTCCTGTGACAACCGAACTGCAGCTTTTCCACATTTGATTATGCACTGGGCATCTTTGCCAAGCCTTGTAGGGGTATGAAAGAACAACAAAGGAATTCCATGAATTGTTATGGGCTGTGGATATATCCAGTTCTGCTTACTAATTGAAATATTAAAAATAAAAAAATAAAAGAATGCGATGCTTTGTGGAAAGCAGCATCTTCTCTTGCAATCTTATCTGCCTTAGGAAAAAACACCCTTGTTTCTCAGCTTTGGTGCTGTCTCGTTCTTGATATGCTTTGTGAATTCACATGACAGTTTTCTAATGACAGCTCTCTCCCACGATCACTGCAGCGACCATCTCCTGCATGCAACACAGGAATCTTCCTGAATTTCATTTCTGTCTCTGCAGATTTCCGGAAGAGTGCAATGGAACCAGCAACAGGTTTTGCAAGAATGGGACTTATTTATTTCGTTGATCCATGTTCCAATAGTATTATTGTGTAAATAAATACGAAGCTTGCATTTTGCCAAGGTCTGAACTTTGAATGGACTTTGGCCTGTTTCAAGAAAGAATGTTCCTGAGCCTTCTCAGCATCACCAATCATCCGGCTTGCCTGGGTGGCATTAGCTGAAGAGTCATTGTCTCGGGCTGTCCTCAGTATATATGAGTAACAAAGCTTCTCTGTAATGTATGACTAAAACATAAAATGAGAAAGCATAACATTGTGGGAATGTGGACCTTGCTTTTGTGAAACAGTGCATCAGCGTCTGATTCAAGAGAAGCAGTTGCAATTTTGAAGGAGTTCTCCAGGTGTTTGCCAGAGGTTTTTGATGAAATATTGCTCTTTCTGTCTTTGGGGTTATAACCCTGGTTTTCCCTGTTTGTGTTTAAGGCAGATTTACAATTCTCAATCAGTTAATATTGTTTGATCCTTAATTTCAGGTGTATTTAATTTCTTGCCAGAGTAAACTGGCATGTACAAGAATATATTTATTCCTTCTTGTTTTCTCAGGCCATATTCAATTAATCCCAAAAAGTAAGCCATTCATTTATTTGTTTGTTTGTTTGTGTGTTTGTTAGTTAGTTTTTTTTTTTTTTTAATTGGGATTAGCTGCTTCTGTTGCTGCAAAATCATCTACGGGCAGGAAGAGGCACCCGTGTCCACAAAAGGTAAACTTCTTTCTCCTGCTCCCCTAGCTGTAATTTAACCAATGGAACTGCTGGGGTAGACTTCCCAAATTCCCATCCTTCATCTATGCAACCAGAAATTGCTCCCTCTTTCTCAGTAATTTCAGATTACTTTCATTCCAATGGGGCGGAGCCCTCTCTCGGCTCTTCCAGCCCCCCCGCTCCCCCCCCCCTCCACTCCCCATGTCTCTCTGAGTGGATCCCTGGGTCCTACGGCCCTACTCCAGTGCCGTGACACTAACAGCTGCTGTTATTCCCAGTTTACCTCCTCCTCTCCAGAGGCTCCCAGTACCAACGCTGGGATTCTCTCTGCAGAGGCTAGTCTCACTTCCAGTGCCCTGTCCTCTCACCTCCCCCTTTGCAAGCAATGCTGTTTACAGCAGAAGTCTCCGTCTGCAGCTCACTCTCTCACACCAAGTTCTGCTCGCGGGGAAACGGTGTGGGGGGTTGCTCTCACACCAGCACAGATTAACTCCCTTTCTCTTTAACCCTTTTTCCTTTGTCGTACCCTCAACTGTTACACTTCCACATACCCTCCATTCTACTTCTGTATACCAGTAACAACTACCTTTCTTATACCATCAAAACAGTTTGTCTCATTCCTTTCAAAATCCACAAATCAAACCGCACAATTCTTCAACTTCCACAAGCACCCAGGCTTTCCTGGTCTCTCCTGATTAGGGTACTCAACTAGAAAACTGGTCCCATTATTTCATTCATGTTCCCAGTTTCTTACTTAATGGCCGTTTCTTGTTGAATGGCATTCCTGCAACATCCTTCCAATGTGCCAACATACACCTGAGAGGTGTTTTGATTGGTTTTCTGTCTGTTTGGTTCGGTTTTTTTGCTGGTGTGAGAGCAACCACTCCACACTGAATAACTAACTAACTAACACTAGAGGTGCATACACATGCACTATGGAATTTCGAGCCACAATTCTTTGCAGCGTGGTTCTCTTTGGTCCACTTCTGTGTTCTGTGACCACAAGGGTGGAAGGGAAAAGCCTCTCTGAAAGAGGCAGCTGGAGATTCGAGGAGCGACAGATGCTGTGCTCCCAGGCAGCACATTCGAAGAAGTCGGGACAGACCCTTTCTGGACTGCGGAGAAAATAACGCCCTCCGGAGGAACGGCAGCAGGCTGAATTCGGACGTTCTCGGCTTCAGACCGGCACGACTTCGCTCTCACGGCTCGGAAGTGGCACTCGCGGTGAAGCGCTCCGGAGCGTTTGCCGTTGCTGCCCGAGAAGTCGCGCTTTTCGCCGAATGCCGCTTTCAGCCTCCAGCCGCGGAGTCGTGTTCCTCGGTCGCCGAGAAAGGGCGACTGTCGCCGGCAGCTTTTCTCCGAGTTGCGGGCTCTTCTCCGCACGTCGGAAAGGAGAGGTTTGGACGTCGCCGAGTGAACACATATGCAGCAGGCACTACGCCTGGCTCTGAATGTTGTGTCCGTGCCTTCATTTCGAGCCACAATTCTCTGCAGCGTGGTTCTCTTTTGGTCGACTTCTGTGTTCTGTGACCACAAGGGTAGAAGAGAAAAGCCTCTCTGAAAGAGGCAGCTGGAGATTCGAGGAGCGACAGATGCTGTGCTCCCAGGCAGCACATTCGAAGAAGTCGGGACAGACCCTTTCTGGACTGCGGAGAAAATAACCCCCTCCGGAGGAACGGCAGCAGGCTGAATTCGGACGTTCTCGGCTTCAGACCGGCACGACTTCGCTCTCACGGCTCGGAAGTGGCACTCGCGGTGAAGCGCTCCGGAGCGTTTGCCGTTGCTGCCCGAGAAGTCGCGCTTTTCTCCGAATGCCGCTTTCAGCCTCCAGCCGCGGAGTCGTGTTCCTCGGTCGCCGAGAAAGGGCGACTGTCGCCGGCAGCTTTTCTCCGAGTTGCGGGCTCTTCTCCGCACGTCGGAAAGGAGAGGTTTGGACGTCGCCGAGTGTACACATATGCAGCAGGCACTACGCCTGGCTCTGAATGTTGTGTCCGTGCCTTCATTTCGAGCCACAATTCTCTGCAGCGTGGTTCTCTTTTGGTCGACTTCTGTGTTCTGTGACCACAAGGGTAGAAGAGAAAAGCCTCTGAAAGCTTCTCTGTAATGTATGACTAAAACATAAAATGAGAAAGCATAACATTGTGGGAATGTGGACCTTGCTTTTGTGAAATAATGCATCAGCGTCTGATTCAAGAGAAGCAGTTGCAATTTTGAAGGAGTTCTCCAGGTGTTTGCCAGAGGTTTTTGATGAAATATTGCTCTTTCTGTCTTTGGGGTTATAACCTTGGTTTTCCCTGTTTGTGTTAAAGGCAGATTTACAATTCTCAATCAGTTAATATTGTTTGATCCTTAATTTCAGGTGTATTTAATTTCTTGCCAGAGTAAACTGGCATGTACAAGAATATATTTATTCCTTCTTGTTTTCTCAGGCCATATTCAATTAATCCCAAAAAGTAAGCCATTCATTTATTTGTTTGTTTGTGTGTTTGTTAGTTAGCTTTTTTTTTTTTATTGGGATTAGCTGCTTCTCTTGCTGCAAAATCATCTACGGGCAGGAAGAGGCACCCGTGTCCACGAAAGGTAAACTTCTTTCTCCTGCTCCCCTAGCTGTAATTTAACCAATGTAACTGCTAGGGTAGACTTCCCAAATTCCCATCCTTCATCTATGCAACCAGAAATTGCTCCCTCTTTCTCAGTAATTTCAGATTACTTTCATTCCAATGGGGCGGAGCCCTCTCTCGGCTCTTCCAGCCCCCCCCGCTCCCCCCCCCCTCCACTCCCCATGTCTCTCTGAGTGGATCCCTGGGTCCTACGGCCCTACTCCAGTGCCGTGACACTAACAGCTGCTGTTATTCCCAGTTTACCTCCTCCTCTCCAGAGGCTCCCAGTACCAACGCTGGGATTCTCTCTGCAGAGGCTAGTCTCACTTCCAGTGCCCTGTCCTCTCACCTCCCCCTTTGCAAGCAATGCTGTTTACAGCAGAAGTCTCCGTCTGCAGCTCACTCTCTCACACCAAGTTCTGCTCGCGGGGAAACGGTGTGGGGGGTTGCTCTCACACCAGCACAGATTAACTCCCTTTCTCTTTAACCCTTTTTCCTTTGTCGTACCCTCAACTGTTACACTTCCACATACCCTCCATTCTACTTCTGTATACCAGTAACAACTACCTTTCTTATACCATCAAAACAGTTTGTCTCATTCCTTTCAAAATCCACAAATCAAACCGCACAATTCTTCAACTTCCACTAGCACCCAGCACTTGGTCTCTCCTGATTAGGGTACTCAATTAGAAAACTGGTCCCATTATTCCATTCATGTTCCCAGTTTCTTATTTAGTGGCCGTTTCTTGTTGAATGGCATTCCTGCAACATCCTTCCAATGTGCCAACATACACCTGAGAGGTGTTTTGATTGGTTTTCTGTCTGTTTGGTTCGGTTTTTTTGCTGGTGTGAGAGCAACCACTCCACACTGAATAACTAACTAACTAACACTAGAGGTGCATACACATGCACTATGGAATTTCGAGCCACAATTCTTTGCAGCGTGGTTCTCTTTGGTCCACTTCTGTGTTCTGTGACCACAAGGGTGGAAGGGAAAAGCCTCTCTGAAAGAGGCAGCTGGAGATTCGAGGAGCGACAGATGCTGTGCTCCCAGGCAGCACATTCGAAGAAGTCGGGACAGACCCTTTCTGGACTGCGGAGAAAATAACGCCCTCCGGAGGAACGGCAGCAGGCTGAATTCGGACGTTCTCGGCTTCAGACCGGCATGACTTCGCTCTCACGGCTCGGAAGTGGCACTCGCGGTGAAGCGCTCCGGAGCGTTTGCCGTTGCTGCCCGAGAAGTCGCGCTTTTCGCCGAATGCCGCTTTCAGCCTCCAGCCGCGGAGTCGTGTTCCTCGGTCGCCGAGAAAGGGCGACTGTCGCCGGCAGCTTTTCTCCGAGTTGCGGGCTCTTCTCCGCACGTCGGAAAGGAGCGGTTTGGACGTCGCCGAGTGAACACATATGCAGCAGGCACTACGCCTGGCTCTGAATGTTGTGTCCGTGCCTTCATTTCGAGCGACAATTCTCTGCAGCGTGGTTCTCTTTTGGTCGACTTCTGTGTTCTGTGACCACAAGGGTAGAAGAGAAAAGCCTCTCTGAAAGAGGCAGCTGGAGATTCGAGGAGCGACAGATGCTGTGCTCCCAGGCAGCACATTCGAAGAAGTCGGGACAGACCCTTTCTGGACTGCGGAGAAAATAACGCCCTCCGGAGGAACGGCAGCAGGCTGAATTCGGACGTTCTCGGCTTCAGACCGGCACGACTTCGCTCTCACGGCTCGGAAGTGGCACTCGCGGTGAAGCGCTCCGGAGCGTTTGCCGTTGCTGCCCGAGAAGTCGCGCTTTTCTCCGAATGCCGCTTTCAGCCTCCAGCCGCGGAGTCGTGTTCCTCGGTCGCCGAGAAAGGGCGACTGTCGCCGGCAGCTTTTCTCCGAGTTGCGGGCTCTTCTCCGCACGTCGGAAAGGAGAGCGGTTTGGACGTCGCCGAGTGAACACATATGCAGCAGGCACTACGCCTGGCTCTGAATGTTGTGTCCGTGCCTTCATTTCGAGCCACAATTCTCTGCAGCGTGGTTCTCTTTTGGTCGACTTCTGTGTTCTGTGACCACAAGGGTAGAAGAGAAAAGCCTCTCTGAAAGCTTCTCTGTAATGTATGACTAAAACATAAAATGAGAAAGCATAACATTGTGGGAATGTGGACCCTGCTTTTGTGAAACAGTGCATCAGCGTCTGATTCAAGAGAAGCAGTTGCAATTTTGAAGGAGTTCTCCAGGTGTTTGCCAGAGGTTTTTGATGAAATATTGCTCTTTCTGTCTCTGGGGTTATAACCTTGGTTTTCCCTGTTTGTGTTAAAGGCAGATTTACAGCTTTGTTACTCATATATACTGAGGACATATTATCTTCAGCCCGAGACAATGACTCTTCAGCTAATGCCACCCAGGCAAGCCGGATGATTGGTGATGCTGAGAAGGCTCAGGAACATTCTTTCTTGAAACAGGCCAATGTCCATTCAAAGTTCAGACCTTGGCAAAATGCAAGCTTCGCATTTATTTACACAATAATACCATTGGAATATGGATCAAGAAAATAAATACATTTCATTGCACTCTTCCGGAAATCTGCAGAGACAGAAATGAAATTCAGGAAGATTCCTGTGTTGCATGCAGGAGATGTTCGCTGCAGTGATCGTGGGAGAGAGCTGTCATTAGAAAACTGTCATGTGAATTGACAAAGCATATCAAGAACGAGACAGCACCAAAGCTGAGAAACAAGGGTGTTTTTTCCTAAGACAGATAAGATTGCAAGAGAAGATGCTGCTTTCCACAAAGCATCGCATTTTTTTTTATTTTTTTTTAATTTTTTTCAAATTAGTAAGCAGAAGTGGATATATCCACAGCCCATAACAATTCGTGGAATTCCTTTGTTGTTCTTTCATACCCCTACAAGGCTTGGCAAAGATGCCCAGTGCATAATCAAATGTGGAAAAGCTGCAGTTCGGTTTGTCACAGGAAGCAAGCTTCTGAAGTCCCTGCAACAGGATAGTACGTAAGTGCCGTTTCCAGTTCTTTAAAGACACCAGTTGTCAAGTGAACTAAGGAGATAGGAGCTCCTAAAAAGTCTGCCAATGTGAAAATGCAGTTCCTTACTGATCGTATCTGAGCTACTACCTCTAAAAACCACCACTAACTGGCAGATTACATTGTGGGAAAGGGGTTACAGCCATCAGAACAATCAGAACAGCCTTCATGTCTTTTATTCCCTATCAGCCAACGCTTCTCTCTCCCTGCCCTGGTTCCCCATTGGCTGAGTACTGCAGGCTCACAAATTTCCCAGCATTCCACTAAACATACAGATACGGGCTAAAGATGAACTGTTGCTAGCTAAGCGTATATTGCTAATTCTCACATTTGCTCATTCAGCACTAGGCCATTATTCCTGGACACCTGCTGTCCTGGGATAGAGGTAAGTTGGAAGGAAAAATGGTGGGGAGCATCACTTGCATTCCTCCTAATATAAAGGAGGGACAGTTTGACCTCCTGTCAGAGGCCCCTTAAGTTGTTCTTTTGCTGAGGGCCTCTTGGCAAAACAGAATAGCCTATAATACAAAAGTTACAATTTTGGTACTTCTGAAGTATTTCATCTTATCTACTAAGTGTGCATAAACGTGGAATAGTAAGCCACTTTCTTGCAGAGAGGCTGTGCATGCCCCGTCCCTGGAGGTGTTCAAGGCCAGGTTGGATGGGGCCCTGCGCAGCCTGCTCTGGTATTAAATGTGGCGGTTAGTGGTGCTCTGGTACTAAACGTGGTTAGATTTGCATGTGGCAGGGGGTTTGGAGATTCATGAAGCTTGAGGTCCCTTCCAACCCTGGCCATTCTGTGATTCTGTGATTCCTCTGGCTGCTATTACTGGTGAGGAGAGCAGCTCTGTTTCCTGGGCTGATGGATGTGGTCCTGGCCCCAGAGGCATGCATTATATAGAGCGCAAGGTTCTGTTCTGTTCTATTTTGGGCCCAAACTCTTGTTACTTGCATTGTCTATAAGTGTTGACATGGTGACAGTGTCAAGCTCTTTACCAATCTATTGGCCTTTCTGGTTTGAGCAAGAAATTGCACTTCAAGTTTGTGCACTTGTTTTTGTTTGTGGGATAATTTCTACTCCTACGGTATCATATCCTTTTGATATTTTACAGTTGAACAACTAGAGTAATAAGGAGAGAGAGTTTTGGCAAATGCAGAAGCAATCAAAGCACAGAAAGCAAAGCTTTGTAAGTGTTCCATAGTTTGTATCACATCTGATCATAAATTGATAATCATAAATTACATAAAATATCTCCATGGCTTTACCTTCTCCAATCAAAACGGAAAGGACTCATAGCCCCTTACAGTGAGGATTATCTAGTCAGGTTTTATACACAAAGTGCTCTGGAAAACTGTAGCAATTACTAACAGTACAAAAAGACATTTGAGATAATTATAGCTGGCTAATACATTGTAGCTATGTAAAGAATGGAGGAGAGGGAGAATTCAGAAAGTTTTCAGAAATGGTTCAAAGACATTAAAAAAGGTTTCTTGCTAGGCTTCAACCCTTGACAGAGCTACAGACAATTTCTATGTATGTTTTGTGATTTCTGGCAAGTCGTTGTCTCACTTACACTCATCGAATCACTCAGGTTGGAAAAGACCTTAAAAATCATCGAAGCCAACCATAACCTGACCATACTACTTTTGCTCTAACAACCCTCTGCTAAATCGTGTTCCTGAGCACCGCATCCAAACGCATTTTAAAACATCCAGGGATGGTGACTCAACCACCTCCCTGGGGAGCCCAGTGCAGTGCTTTTCTAACTTCAGCTCTGAGAAAAGGACAAAAATTCATTTGGGATTCTTACGACCTTCTTCTGTAAATCTCTGACTTCTGTATGGATGGGGCCTTATAAATATTTCTATAATTAGTCAAAGCACAGTAAAGCATATAAATTTTTTCCTACAGGTTAAATGCTGCTGATCGGCTGCTTACTTTTTAGAAAGTTCTCTGTCCTTAGTATTTACACAAGTCTTTTTCTGACCTGCTGTAAGCCCGTTAGTCCAAACCACATAAGGAGTCTCATTTTAGAGCTGGAGATAGTGTAACGCTGTTACTAGTTGATACTTGCTATTTCCTTGTATTCCAGGATTATGTAATAAACAAAAGAACTGCCTCATAGAAGAGAATGACTTATGAATTATAATGCAGTAGTGATCTTGTTTTTGGTGTTATTATTGCATAGGTATATCTGCCTTTGCATTGTTAGTTCTAGAAGATACTGTCTACAGGTATTGCTGACAGTTTTCTTCCCCATCACTCTGTATCTCTCATTGTCTCTTTCATAGTTGCCATTGTGTGTTTTTTTTCTTGTTCTTCGTTTCTTTTTTCTTTCTTTTTTTGTTTTTGTTCTTATTTTTCTTTGTCTGTCTATCTTTCTTTCCTACCTGCTGCTATGGTTCTTGTAGGTTATGTATGGTTACTTAGGTCACTTAGGCACTACTCCTGGAAAGCTGCTGAGTGTTAACTTAGCCTGAGAAGATAGATCGGCTGAATTGTCTAATTTGTAACAGATGGACTTGCTGAAACACAGAAGTCTTCCTTATTCTATGGAAAAGGCCTTTCAAAACTGAGGAAGATGTATGAAAAGGACAAATACGTAAGATTCTCTTTGGCTGTGGGCCACTCCGAACAACTTAGCAATTACAGTTGGTATGTAAGTAATGTGAAATAAGATGATTGGTTGTTTTTTTTTTTTGAATCTGAAGTTTCCAAAGCTTCAGAGATGACACAGATGAAATAGAATTAGAAAAAATGCTTTATGTAAGCAAGAATGAATTTGGTATTCCAAGCACTGTCATTCATAGTGGAAAATTCTTGGTGCTCGTGTACTTAGATATCTACTGGGGTACTTCCAGATACATGCACTTAGGTACAAGGCATAGTATCTGCAACAACTAATGAAGATCGCTTAGTTCAGGCACTGAAACCTAGCAAAAAGCTAACCTTAAAATAAACCTGAATAAAATAGACTAACTGCACAGTGATCAACCGTTAGGATTCTAACAGGCTTTTATAACAAGTCTTTGTCTTGGATGCAGAAAATACCTTTGGAAAAGACAGATGGGAGGCTATGTGACTGATTTGTGAGAACAGTCAAAATGTGCTATGAGAAGGGATTTCCTCCCGTGTGACCCGCTGCACTGATGTCCAAGCTGCAGCTCATTTCAGAAGTGTTGCTGAGCTCCTTAGTGGTGCTTTGGGACAGCTTTTCCTTATCTGAAACCACTCGTTAATGATACCAAGGGTCTAACTAACTTGCATTGCTTTCAAATACCTGCGTACTGAACAAACTCAATTACATGAACTTGATTTCTCTTCATTCTTTAGAGATAATTTGATCGGAAAATCTTGGAGTCAGCTAAAAGCATCCTATTCACCCCTGTGAGCGTAGGTGTTGCTATCCACATTTCTTAGATAATGACAGATTTCTGTGAATTGCAGCTATTCAGGATAAGACAGCTATTACACTCCCCAGACTGGCTCCTACTGCATTGTAGACCTCAGTGTTTTTGCAACATTGTGTGCACCGCTGCTGACAGCACTTTGCTATATTCAAGATGAACCTTCTTTTGAGTGCAGTGATACCATGGTTTTCATATTGCTTTACCCCAGTCTATGCACATCTGATTGCTGCTGTGGGCCTTTCCCTGTACAGGTTTGATTTCACACACCTGTATCTACCTGTATTACATTGTATAAAACCTTTTGCTTGGAGAGTAATGAATGACTTTACCCCGGAAAGAACAGAAATATTCCTTCCTTCCTTCCTTCCTTCCTTCCTTCCTTCCCTCCTTCCTTCCTCCCTCACTTACTGCTTTGGCTTAGTATTGAAATGCAGATCTCCTAGAGGTCTTCTTTCAAGTGTTTCAAATATTCTCTACAATACTTGTCATTAATTTATGGTATTGCTTTTTTGCTCACATTCTATTTATTAGATGGAGCTGGCCTCAGTATGAGCCTTGAGAGATTGCCATCCAGGAGCATTAAAGAGGTTTAAATCCCTTAATGTTCAGCGCTTTAAAAAGTATTTTATGATAAGGCAATTAAAAATGACCTGCTGCAGAAAGTAACAGGATCCCAGAGTGTCTTACAGGTATGGCTCAGCAGAAAATGAGCACTGTGTCCAATTTCTCCCCTTGGCCTCTGCTTATCTCATAACAACTGTCACTTTCAAAAAATAAAGGAAGCAACCCAGATCTCTGCTGGGTTGAAGGATGATGTTTTGTTGCAGCGTGGAAAGTTGCAAGTTCTGAGAAAACAATGACCGTTGAAAGGGGTCCGTTCATGGTGCAGGAAATCTGATTTCTGGAGCTGTGTGTGCATGTGTGTTCTCACTTCACAACTGCTTCCAGATAATGGGGCTACCAACTCAGGCAGGAATGGTAGGGCTGTCATGCTTAGACTAAAGTTCAGATCTTCTTTCTGCCTTGTTATAGTTCATTGGAGGTGTTTGTAGCAATGGTCATGGCGTTCTGTGTTTGGCTGCAACTCTGACTAAATGGAATAGAATGATGAAGGAAAAGACAGAAGCTGGTATTCTCTGGGCAAATTTGCGTGCCAAATCCACCTTTAGCAGAAGAAAGATGTGGTTTTTCAGAACTCAGGAGAGCTGTACCCGCAAACACTACAGGCATATTTGATGAGCTTGCATTCCCCTTCTGTTGAATCAAAAACCTGGGCTAAGAAGGAATGTTCCACGCAGGGAGAAGAAGGTGATAGAACGTGTTCCTTTCAAGGCTCGCTTGGGAAATGTCAGGTCTTTCTGAAGGCACCATTCAGCCACGGGCCTTTTTTGCCAAAAAAGTCACAAGACAGGCAGCGCTGCAGAACTGAGTATTCTCCATGGATTTACTCATCGCCTGAACTAGACTGTGGCAATTGCCTTTATGATCATCAGCATATAGTTAAAAGGGAGCAGCTGACAAAGGTAAGGGCATACCAGTGAGCCTTTCCATTTTGAAAGATTTTCATGTAGTCCTTGGTTATCTCTATGTACTGAAGATTTATCACAGTCACAGATTCCATCTGTCTTTCATCATCACCATGGAATATTATTCCAAAAGCTATTAAGCTATTGCAAATGACCTTATCTGAACCAATCTCTTTTTTTCTGTTTTAACTTGAAATGCTTATTATGTATTCATTTCATGTATCTCTTATTTTTGCCTTGCCTCAAGCTGGAAGTCACTTTAAGAAAGCTATCCAAAAAATTCTCTATTTAGTATGTGTGTACATCTCAGTGCGAATTGTAGTGTATGCTATCTGTGGTTCATGCTGTACTCCGTAATGTGGCAGTATGGCTGTACTCTTTCCAAAGCAGCATGCCTTTTCAGAAAGCACTTCACCTCCAGCTGAAGTTGTTCCTGTGTTATTGAACTATAAGGGGGATAAGAAATGCCACGTGGAAGAAGCAGCTGTGCTGGCTGCTTCTCCTCTGTTGTCTGCGGGAACATCTGATAAGGTGCCCATCTTGTACCTATCTGTGGCTCCAGTGGAATGTGTGGCAAGGCAGAAGCAAAAGACTTGAACTTTGCAGCTGGGAAAAAAGCCTACAAAATAAGGCAGTTACACACAGATTGAGATAAAAGTGACAGATGTGAATGATGAAGAAGTCTGTGTAATATCTGAGCTTCTTCCTCACAGCAGAGATTCACTGTCAGACAGGCTGCTTCAGACATTGATCTCATCACACAGCTGAAGCAATGACAGCGTTTGCTTACTGCTTAAAGGGAGACCTCCAGGGTAAATGCACAAACAGGTGTACAAGAAGAGTTAGCAGTTGTCACTCTTCCCAAATGCACTGTGATATGGGATGTGTTCAAGGTAGCAGACTTGCTGGAGGGGCAGATTTACTTGCAGCGTTATAGGAGACCTGAGATACCAGTGCAGAACTTTACGATAAAACACCGTTAGTAAAATCTATGGAAGAGGTGAATCCTCCTAGTTTCTGATGTCCTTGAAGTTTGTGACTCCCTAATCATGAAATTATATAGATAATAAAAGAACCTCCTCTCCCTCCTATAAATTGGAGCGAGACAACACATGAACACAGAAATCTTTTAAGGATACGAAGAATATATTAAAGTTCCACATGTACAAAGCTAAGTATAACTGAATTGTTGTATCTAGTGTTTTCTGTTCTCACCTCAGGACCAACTGCAAGTAGAGTTCAGTATTTCACTGCTAACTGTAAGGTCAGAACCTTGAGAAACAGATGAGGACTCAACAAATCAATCAACAGAATTATGCTCTCCTTTTAGTATAGCTGTCCCTCCTTGATGATAGCAGAGAAGGGACAGTTTGCATTAGTGTTTAATCAGTAGGTTCCCTGACTTGGTCTTCAAATGTCAGTTCTTAGTGTCCCCCTTACCTTGAAAAATGAAGATACTGGAATTTGGTGTAACTCCTTTGTATGAGAGGTACAGTCCTCCTCCCAGTATTTGCCTCATGGAAGGGCTTGCTCATAACCCATAGTGTAGTGCTCATAACCTCACGTAGCGCAGTGAGTCTTGACAGAAGACTCAGTGGTAAACTCAGAAGTTTTCTCTGTTTATTTTCTTCAACCTTAAACACATTAATTTTTAGTCATTTTATTTAAACCTTGGTTTCGAGAAAATGTTACCAGTAAAACCTGGTCAGGAAAAAAAGCAGGATAAAATTATTCACTCTGCTAAAAGTTTTCAAATTATGAAGGTGAATGAAATCCCATCTATTTGAAGTTTCATTAGAAATACCCAAGCATTTTCCTTCCTACCCCGACATACCTTAACCTAGAGGTGGCAATTAAGAATTTGTTATCCTACAAAAGGAGGTTGAGTATGAACTGAGAAATCTCTCAATTTCTAATGGCATTTCTGTACGCCTTGTGGTGAAAGTGGTGAAGACAGATGAAAGGCAAGTAGGTTGGTATATGAAATGATCATTCTTCACCCTGAATAGCAATTTCATGCACTTGGAATCCAAGAATTAGAGCCTCTTGTTTTTAACTTGATCACAGCACAGTAACTCCTAAGCTAATTTCTTCAAGGCTCATCTGTAGTCTTAGCTGATTAGCCTCCCGCAGTGAAATGTTTGGGATGGAAGACAGCAGCAAGTAGAGATCGCTGATTTATTTGATTGCAGCCATTATGGCTACCCTAGGAGGACTTGGGAGCAAATTCTGTTTTCCATGTATTCAAGCTAGAGTGAACCTTTGCTCCAGCTGTACTAAATGCAACTATGTGAAATGCTTGTTAGTGTCTCAGTAGTAAGGGTGAGCACTCTATTCAGAGTCACTGCAGTCAAAGACTTGCAGGTAGTTTTCAAGAGTTCAAGACAAGTGGCTCTGTGGGCATGTTGCCCAGCCACGGTCCCTCATGCATCCCTACTGGTGGACTGCCAGAGTGCCCTGTGCTTCCCTTTCAGTCTCTGCACCTTTGTTTCCTTCTCAGGGAATTAATTGGGTAAGAGATCAAAGGCAGAGATAACATGCGGAGTGCTTTGCCCACCTGTATTTTCTGGAGAAGTGCCTTCAGATGTCTTGGCACAAGTTTTCCCGAATGATTTCGGAGTGCTTGGCATATGGCTGCAGACTAGCACTGTAGGCCAACTTTGAACACACAACATAAAGTTAATGTAGGTGCCCTGCTCACAAAGAAGCAAAACTGCTTCTGACAGATTCTTGGAGGTCGCAGGCAAAGTATTCACAGGTAGACCAGTAATCATAGAAAGAAAAATTGTGCTCACCCCACTAGTGAAGGGCTATGGCTACATGGCTACACAGCACTCCATCACAGGAAGCAGCCTCGGTCCAAGAGACACTCTCTTGTCTTGGCTTTATGTTTTTTGGTCAGTATTCCACACCATCACATCTCGCAGTGCACTGGAGTTAAAGGGTTAGTACTGCCATTCTGTGGCTTGTCAACATTCCTGGTTTCCTGGTCTCAGAAGACAAGAGTGAACTACAACTCCCAGAGGACTTCGTTGTTCCATTTCCATTCGAACAAACAGATAAAATGTGATAAAAGTCTCAAGACTGCCTCTCTTTGCTGTCCGTGCTCCTGGCTGTCTCACCTGTAGCATTAGAGTAAGGAATGCAGTTTTATAAACTCTCTCCTATTTTATTGATGAGCTTCAAATCCCATCATATTCTATTATCGTACATTCCGCTGCTATATTTTGTAAATTCAGTTTTTCCCTTAGTTCACTGCTGCTGGTTTTCTTGCCTAGGCCTAACTTCCCCCACCCTTTTCTCTTCTCAGTCCGTAGATGCCTTAGCTCCCTATCACCAAACCTGGCCAAACTACAACAGCTTTCTTCAGTGACTGGCCCTTTCAGGAGCCCAGGCTAACAGAAGCAGTCTTATTTTCTGGAGAACATTTCTATTCTTTTGTTTTTCTTTTAGGAACTGTGCAAGCTTTGGGTAGCAATGTCATGGTAGCAAAAGGAGAACATGTGAGCTTACCAACAGGCAGGACACAGTGCCACCTGCAGAGCTGACTTCAGACAGAGCACAGAGGGCACCTGAAGAATATGGGATAGGGCATAGTGGATATAGCTCATCTTGCTGGAGGATCATTAGACGAGGTAATTGGAGGTAGAAGGTAAAGGAGTTTACACTGGACAGCAGGGATTTATCTGAGCATCAGCTTAGTAAGGGCTGTGCAGAATATCTCATCGTGCCAACCTAGCTTCTCCCCATCTCACTTTTGAGC
Organism: Tetrao urogallus; assembly: GCF_951394365.1. Lineage (NCBI taxonomy): Eukaryota > Metazoa > Chordata > Aves > Galliformes > Phasianidae > Tetrao > Tetrao urogallus. The sequence continues at coordinate 91,778,414 of NC_136815.1, forward strand.
ATTGCACAGACTTTTTGACGTGCTGTACGTTCTGACATGGTGGGACTCAATAGTCAGGAACCAGAGGAGACAGACCATACCCTCTCAACCCACTTGGAGGGTTTGGTTTGGAAATGTCTTGGGCTGATGCAAGTGAGCAACTCTGAACCACTCAGGAAATAATTTTTGCTACTGTATCTTCAGTTAGTGAGCAGGTGTAGCTTGTGAGCTCTCAGGGCCAAATCATATAGCATTCAGGAAAAGCAGCATTACCTTTAGGTGAGGGTGGAGCCACTCGTGATTAAGTTCTGAAGTGTGGTCTAAACCACTTAAAAGTAAACTCCAGGTTGAATGAATATAGCTTCACATAAAAAATGAAGATGCGTAATTGCTTACAACACAACAGTCTTGAAAAATACAGCTCTCTAGGTGTTAGATTCTTATGTCCTGTTGGGGAAAGAAATGGTGTGATTACCAAAAAGGTAATGAGGCTAACTAGGTAAACCATGTCTCATCTTCACCTTGTGGAACAATATTTCTTTTTGATTCCATCAATGATTTGATTTCATTTGGCAAATCATAACATCTTCTGAGCATCTTATCCCAACTTAGCAACTCCTCTGCCTACTGGAGGCCCACTATTGCAATTGCAAATAAAATCTGCTTGATCAGAGCTGCCGTCCCAGAAAATTATTTGGATATTTCCAACGCTTACCAAGATACCATTACAATTACCTGAGTATTTGAAGTTACAATGCAAGGAAATTTCCACAACCAATTTCAATACCTAGTGCTGCCGATCCCAGTTGATGCCTAGTTCACTAGGGCGTATATCCACAAACAATGATTCTTGAAGAAAATTAAAAAGGCACCACAAGAAAAGGGCTCTGGAGATGCCAGTATAACAGAGTGGAAATCACAAATTCAGTGCAGCATGTAATCATAATTAAACTGGCCAAAGCAATATTCCATAACGTATATGTTATAACATATGTTCTATGTTATGACAATATGTTCATGCCGAAGGAGTTTTGAAGGGGACAGAAACTCGTCTAGCTCTCTTCTGGTGCTTCGTAGGTTACATTTGCCTAGTGCTTTGCAACATACATCACTCACTTAAGATTACAATTATCTCAGCAGTGCAGGAGAGAAGAGAAGGTGAGTTCTGGCTCATCATAAATATGCACGAGACAGGGCTAGGCTCGGGGGGTTATATTCTCATGTTCTGAATCCAACAGGCCGACCGTCTCTTTAAGTAGTTCTCTAAAAGTATCGGACTTAACCGTGCGAATGAAATGCCGTTTCTGCAGCGGCAACCAGCAAGATGAGTATTTCATGGTCTCTGCTGCCATCTATTGTCATTTATTGGTCCTAACAATTCTTGTTGGGATTCTCTTCGTAACTGGAAACAGCACTTACGTACTATCCTGTTGCAGGGACTTCAGAAGCTTGCTTCCTGTGACAATCCCAACTGCAGCTTTTCCACATTTGATTATGCACTGGGCATCTTTGCCAAGCCTTGTAGGGGTATGAAAGAACAACAAAGGAATTCCACGAATTGTTATGGGCTGTGGATATATCCAGTTCTGCTTATTAATAAAAAAATAAAAATAAAATAAAAAAAAATGCGATGCTTTGTGGAAAGCAGCATCTTCTCTTGCAATCTTATCTGTCAGGAAAAAACACCCTTGTTTCTCAGCTTTGGTGCTGTCTCGTTCTTGATATGCTTTGTGAATTCACATGACAGTTTTCTAATGACAGCTCTCTCCCACGATCACTGCAGCGAACATCTCCTGCATGCAACACAGGAATCTTCCTGAATTTCATTTCTGTCTCTGCAGATTTCCGGAAGAGTGCAATGGAACCAGCAACAGGTTTTGCAAGAATGGGACTTATTTATTTCGTTGATCCATATTCCAATGGTATTATTGTGTAAATAAATACGAAGCTTGCATTTTGCCAAGGTCTGAACTTTGAATGGACTTTGGCCTGTTTCAAGAAAGAATGTTCCTGAGCCTTCTCAGCATCACCAATCATCCGGCTTGCCTGGGTGGCATTAGCTGAAGAGTCATTGTCTCGGGCTGAAGATAATATGTCCACAGTATATATGAGTAACAAAGCTGTAAATCTGCCTTTAACACAAACAGGGAAAACCAAGGTTATAACCCCAGAGACAGAAAGAGCAATATTTCATCAAAAACCTCTGGCAAACACCTGGAGAACTCCTTCAAAATTGCAACTGCTTCTCTTGAATCAGACGCTGATGCACTGTTTCACAAAAGCAAGGTCCACATTCCCACTACTGTTATGCTTTCTCATTTTATGTTTTAGTCATACATTACAGAGAAGCTTTCAGAGAGGCTTTTCTCTTCTACCCTTGTGGTCACAGAACACAGAAGTCGACCAAAAGAGAACCACGCTGCAGAGAATTGTGGCTCGAAATGAAGGCGCGGACACAACATTCAGAGCCAGGCGTAGTGCCTGCTGCATATGTGTTCACTCGGCGACGTCCAAACCGCTCTCCTTTCCGACGTGCGGAGAAGAGCCCGCAACTCGGAGAAAAGCTGCCGGCGACAGTCGCCCTTTCTCGGCGACCGAGGAACACGACTCCGCGGCTGGAGGCTGAAAGCGGCATTCGGCGAAAAGCGCGACTTCTCGGGCAGCAACGGCAAACGCTCCGGAGCGCTTCACCGCGAGTGCCACTTCCGAGCCGTGAGAGCGAAGTCGTGCCGGTCTGAAGCCGAGAACGTCCGAATTCAGCCTGCTGCCGTTCCTCCGGAGGGCGTTATTTTCTCCGCAGTCCAGAAAGGGTCTGTCCCGACTTCTTCGAATGTGCTGCCTGGGAGCACAGCATCTGTCGCTCCTCGAATCTCCAGCTGCCTCTTTCAGAGAGGCTTTTCTCTTCCACCCTTGTGGTCACAGAACACAGAAGTGGACCAAAGAGAACCACGCTGCAAAGAATTGTGGCTCGAAATTCCATAGTGCATGTGTATGCACCTCTAGTGTTAGTTAGTTAGTTATTCAGTGTGGAGTGGTTGCTCTCACACCAGCAAAAAAACCGAACCAAACAGACAGAAAACCAATCAAAACACCTCTCAGGTGTATGTTGGCACATTGGAAGGATGTTGCAGGAATGCCATTCAACAAGAAACGGCCATTAAATAAGAAACTGGGAACATGAATGGAATAATGGGACCAGTTTTCTAATTGAGTACCCTAATCAGGAGAGACCAAGTGCTGGGTGCTAGTGGAAGTTGAAGAATTGTGCGGTTTGATTTGTGGATTTTGAAAGGAATGAGACAAACTGTTTTGATGGTATAAGAAAGGTAGTTGTTACTGGTATACAGAAGTAGAATGGAGGGTATGTGGAAGTGTAACAGTTGAGGGTACGACAAAGGAAAAAGGGTTAAAGAGAAAGGGAGTTAATCTGTGCTGGTGTGAGAGCAACCCCCCACACCGTTTCCCCGCGAGCAGAACTTGGTGTGAGAGAGTGAGCTGCAGACGGAGACTTCTGCTGTAAACAGCATTGCTTGCAAAGGGGGAGGTGAGAGGACAGGGCACTGGAAGTGAGACTAGCCTCTGCAGAGAGAATCCCAGCATTGGTACTGGGAGCCTCTGGAGAGGAGGAGGTAAACTGGGAATAACAGCAGCTGTTAGTGTCACGGCACTGGAGTAGGGCCGTAGGACCCAGGGATCCACTCAGAGAGACATGGGGAGTGGAGGGGGGGGGGGAGCGGGGGGGGCTGGAAGAGCCGAGAGAGGGCTCCGCCCCATTGGAATGAAAGTAATCTGAAATTACTGAGAAAGAGGGAGCAATTTCTGGTTGCATAGATGAAGGATGGGAATTTGGGAAGTCTACCCTAGCAGTTCCATTGGTTAAATTACAGCTAGGGGAGCAGGAGAAAGAAGTTTACCTTCCGTGGACACGGGTGCCTCTTCCTGCCCGTAGATGATTTTGCAGCAACAGAAGCAGCTAATCCCAATTAAAAAAAAAAACAAACTAACTAACAAACACACAAACAAACAAACAAATAAATGAATGGCTTACTTTTTGGGATTAATTGAATATGGCCTGAGAAAACAAGAAGGAATAAATATATTCTTGTACATGCCAGTTTACTCTGGCAAGAAATTAAATACACCTGAAATGAAGGATCAAACAATATTAACTGATTGAGAATTGTAAATCTGCCTTTAACACAAACAGGGAAAACCAAGGTTATAACCCCAAAGACAGAAAGAGCAATATTTCATCAAAAACCTCTGGCAAACACCTGGAGAACTCCTTCAAAATTGCAACTGCTTCTCTTGAATCAGACGCTGATGCATTATTTCACAAAAGCAAGGTCCACATTCCCACTAGTGTTATGCTTTCTCATTTTATGTTTTAGTCATACATTACAGAGAAGCTTTGTTACTCATATATACTGAGGACAGCCCGAGACAATGACTCTTCAGCTAATGCCACCCAGGCAAGCCGGATGATTGGTGATGCTGAGAAGGCTCAGGAACATTCTTTCTTGAAACAGGCCAAAGTCCATTCAAAGTTCAGACCTTGGCAAAATGCAAGCTTCGCATTTATTTACACAATAATACCATTGGAATATGGATCAACGAAATAAATAAGTCCCATTCTTGCAAAACCTGTTGCTGGCTCCATTGCACTCTTCCGGAAATCTGCAGAGACAGAAATGAAATTCAGGAAGATTCCTGTGTTGCATGCAGGAGATGTTCGCTGCAGTGATCGTGGGAGAGAGCTGTCATTAGAAAACTGTCATGTGAATTGACAAAGCATATCAAGAACGAGACAGCACCAAAGCTGAGAAACAAGGGTGTTTTTTCCTGACAGATAAGATTGCAAGAGAAGATGCTGCTTTCCACAAAGCATCGCAATTTTATTTTTTTTTTTATTTTTTTTTAATTAGTAAGCAGAAGTGGATATATCCACAGCCCATAACAATTCGTGGAATTCCTTTGTTGTTCTTTCATACCCCTACAAGGCTTGGCAAAGATGCCCAGTGCATAATCAAATGTGGAAAAGCTGCAGTTCGGTTTGTCACAGGAAGCAAGCTTCTGAAGTCCCTGCAACAGGATAGTACGTATGTGCCGTTTCCAGTTCTTTAAAGACACCAGTTGTCAAGTGAACTAAGGAGATAGGAGCTCCTAAAAAGTCTGCCAATGTGAAAATGAAGTTCCTTACTGATCGTATCTGAGCTACTACCTCTAAAAACCACCACTAACTGGCAGATTACATTGTGGGAAAGGGGTTACAGCCATCAGAACAATCAGAACAGCCTTCATGTCTTTTATTCCCTATCAGCCAACGCTTCTCTCTCCCTGCCCTGGTTCCCCATTGGCTGAGTACTGCAGGCTCACAAATTTCCCAGCATTCCACTAAACATACAGATACGGGCTAAAGATGAACTGTTGCTAGCTAAGCGTATATTGCTAATTCTCACATTTGCTCATTCAGCACTAGGCCATTATTCCTGGACACCTGCTGTCCTGGGATAGAGGTAAGTTGGAAGGAAAAATGGTGGGGAGCATCACTTGCATTCCTCCTAATATAAAGGAGGGACAATGTGCTGCATTTAACGCACTGCTCAAAGGGATGGTATGGGGCCAGAGCAATGGGAATCTGTGCCCTGATACGCAATTAAGTCATATTATGGGCCCTGCAGACAAACGTAATGCCAACAGAAAGATCAGAATTTCCCTTCTCCCAGTAGAAGCTTTTAGTGGAAAAGAAAATCAGGCTTAAAATCATACTTCTAGCACAATTATTGTTATCTGGGAGAGAACATCTGGACAGCATGGCAAAACGCAAGTGCAGCAGTGCTTCTTCCTTGACAGGGGACAGGTAACAGGAGGAGGCCCCTGGCCTCACCCCAGTATTCAACTGTTTTGAGAGAAAGTGTGTGTGCTCATCCACTAGAAAAAGTGGCTTTTTGCATTAGGGGCTTCTCAAATAACGCTTATGTACAGTTCAATGAGTGCTTTGAAAATTTAGGCTGTTTAAAATGATTCTGATTTTGTAAGAATCAATTATTATAGAGTCAACACTTCCTGAACAATTGAACTAGCATTGTATTCCTAATAAACATAAATGTAATTTTAATCAACACACGTGTTGCATGTTTACACAATCCCAACTCACCCTTCTGAAACATTCTTTTGACCTTTCTGATCACAAGAGTAGTGCACTGAGTGCAGGTGTCCAGTTGTGGAAAGGCCTGCCATAATGCTGATGTGTGGTATGAAACTGGGGTGCTAGACACAACTAGTTCCAGCCCACTGCTACTCCCTCCTACTGCCCCACAGAGCTGCTCTCCTCACCAGTAATAGCAGCCAGAGGAATCACAGAATCACAGAATGGCCAGGGTTGGAAGGGACCTCAAGCTTCATGAATCTCCAAACCCCCTGCCACATGCAAATCTAACCACGTTTAATACCAGAGCACCACTAACCGCCACATTTAATGCCAGAGCAGGCTGCGCAGGGCCCCATCCAACCTGGCCTTGAACACCTCCAGGGACGGGGCATGCACAGCCTCTCTGCAAGAAAGTGGCTTACTATTCCACGTTTATGCACACTTAGTAGATAAGATGAAATACTTCAGAAGTACCAAAATTGTAACTTTTGTATTATAGGCTATTCTGTTTTGCCAAGAGGCCCTCAGCAAAAGAACAACTTAAGGGGCCTCTGACAGGAGGTCAAACTGTCCCTCCTTTATATTAGGAGGAATGCAAGTGATGCTCCCCACCATTTTTCCTTCCAACTTACCTCTATCCCAGGACAGCAGGTGTCCAGGAATAATGGCCTAGTGCTGAATGAGCAAATGTGAGAATTAGCAATATACGCTTAGCTAGCAACAGTTCATCTTTAGCCCGTATCTGTATGTTTAGTGGAATGCTGGGAAATTTGTGAGCCTGCAGTACTCAGCCAATGGGGAACCAGGGCAGGGAGAGAGAAGCGTTGGCTGATAGGGAATAAAAGACATGAAGGCTGTTCTGATTGTTCTGATGGCTGTAACCCCTTTCCCACAATGTAATCTGCCAGTTAGTGGTGGTTTTTAGAGGTAGTAGCTCAGATACGATCAGTAAGGAACTTCATTTTCACATTGGCAGACTTTTTAGGAGCTCCTATCTCCTTAGTTCACTTGACAACTGGTGTCTTTAAAGAACTGGAAACGGCACTTACGTACTATCCTGTTGCAGGGACTTCAGAAGCTTGCTTCCTGTGACAATCCCAACTGCAGCTTTTCCCTATTTGATTATGCACTGGGCATCTTTGCCAAGCCTTGTAGGGGTATGAAAGAACAACAAAGGAATTCCATGAATTGTTATGGGCTGTGGATATATCCACTTCTGCTTACTAATTGAAATATTAAAAATAAAAAAATAAAATATGCGATGCTTTGTGGAAAGCAGCATCTTCTCTTGCAATCTTATCTGTCTTAGGAAAAAACACCCTTGTTTCTCAGCTTTGGTGCTGTCTCGTTCTTGATATGCTTTGTCAATTCACATGACAGTTTTCTAATGACAGCTCTCTCCCACGATCACTGCAGCGAACATCTCCTGCATGCAACACAGGAATCTTCCTGAATTTCATTTCTGTCTCTGCAGATTTCCAGAAGAGTGCAATGAAATGTATTTATTTTCTTGATCCATATTCCAATAGTGTTATTGTGTAAATAAATGCGAAGCATGCATTTTGCCAAGTTTTGAACTTTGAATGGACTTTGGCCTGTTTCAAGAAAGAATGTTCCTGAGCCTTCTCAGCATCACCAATCATCCGGCTTGCCTGGGTGGCATTTGCTGAAGTGTTATTGTCTCGGGCTGAAGATAATATGTCCTCAGTATATATGAGTAACAAAGCTTCTTTGTAATGTATGACTAAAACATAAAATGAGAAAGCATAACAGTAGTGGGAATGTGGACCTTGCTTTTGTGAAACAATACATCATCGTCTGATTCAAGAGAAGCAGTTGCAATTTTGAAGGAGTTCTCCAGGTGTCTGTGATGCATCTTTGAAAACAGGTTGTTCACATTTGTACCTACTGCCAAAAAGGTAATGAGTCTAACTAGGTAAGCCATGTCTCATCTTCACCTTGTGGAACAATATTTCTTTTTGATTCCATCAATGATTTGATTTCATTTGGCAAATCATAACATCTTCTGAGCATCTTATCCCAACTTAGCAACTCCTCTGCCTACTGGAGGCCCACTATTGCAATTGCAAATAAAATCTGCTTGATCAGAGCTGCCGTCCCAGAAAATTATTTGGATATTTCCAACGCTTACCAAGATACCATTACAATTACCTGAGTATTTGAAGTTACAATGCAAGGAAATTTCCACAACCAATTTCAATACCTAGTGCTGCCGATCCCAGTTGATGCCTAGTTCACTAGGGCGTATATCCACAAACAATGATTCTTGAAGAAAATTAAAAAGGCACCACAAGAAAAGGGCTCTGGAGATGCCAGTATAACAGAGTGGAAATCACAAATTCAGTGCAGCATGTAATCATAATTAAACTGGCCAAAGCAATATTCCATAACGTATATGTTATAACATATGTTCTATGTTATGACAATATGTTCATGCCGAAGGAGTTTTGAAGGGGACAGAAACTCATCTAGCTCTCTTCTGGTGCTTCGTAGGTTACATTTGCCTAGTGCTTTGCAACATACATCACTCACTTAAGATTACAATTATCTCAGCAGTGCAGGAGAGAAGAGAAGGTGAGTTCTGGCTCATCATAAATATGCACGAGACAGGGCTAGGCTCGGGGGGTTATATTCTCATATTCTGAATCCAACAGGCCGACCGTCTCTTTAAGTAGTTCTCTAAAAGTATCGGACTTAACCGTGCGAATGAAATGCCGTTTCTGCAGCGGCAACCAGCAAGATGAGTATTTCATGGTCTCTGCTGCCATCTATTGTCATTTATTGGTCCTAACAATTCTTGTTGGGATTCTCTTCGTAACTGGAAACAGCACTTACGTACTATCCTGTTGCAGGGACTTCAGAAGCTTGCTTCCTGTGACAATCCCAACTGCAGCTTTTCCGCATTTGATTATGCATTGGGCATCTTTGCCAAGCCTTGTAGGGGTATGAAAGAACAACAAAGGAATTCCACGAATTGTTATGGGCTGTGGATATATCCACTTCTGCTTACTAATTAAAAAAAAAAAAAAAAAAAAATTAAAAAAAAATGCGATGCTTTGTGGAAAGCAGCATCTTCTCTTGCAATCTTATCTGTCTTAGGAAAAAACACCCTTGTTTCTCAGCTTTGGTGCTGTCTCGTTCTTGATATGCTTTGTGAATTCACATGACAGTTTTCTAATGACAGCTCTCTCCCACGATCACTGCAGCGAACATCTCCTGCATGCAACACAGGAATCTTCCTGAATTTCATTTCTGTCTCTGCAGATTTCCGGAAGAGTGCAATGGAACCAGCAACAGGTTTTGCAAGAATGGGACTTATTTATTTCGTTGATCCATATTCCAGTAGTGTTATTGTGTAAATAAATGCGAAGCTTGCATTTTGCCAAGGTCTGAACTTTGAATGGACATTGGCCTGTTTCAAGAAAGAATGTTCCTGAGCCTTCTCAGCATCACCAATCATCCGGCTTGCCTGGGTGGCATTAGCTGAAGAGTCATTGTCTCGGGCTGAAGATAATATGTCCACAGTATATATGAGTAACAAAGCTGTAAATCTGCCTTTAACACAATCAGACGCTGATGCACTGTTTCACAAAAGCAAGGTCCACATTCCCACAATGTTATGCTTTCTCATTTTATGTTTTAGTCATACATTACAGAGAAGCTTTCAGAGAGGCTTTTCTCTTCTACCCTTGTGGTCACAGAACACAGAAGTCGACCAAAAGAGAACCACGCTGCAGAGAATTGTGGCTCGAAATGAAGGCACGGACACAACATTCAGAGCCAGGCGTAGTGCCTGCTGCATATGTGTTCACTCGGCGACGTCCAAACCGCTCTCCTTTCCGACGTGCGGAGAAGAGCCCGCAACTCGGAGAAAAGCTGCTGGCGACAGTCGCCCTTTCTCGGCGACCGAGGAACACGACTCCGCGGCTGGAGGCTGAAAGCGGCATTCGGCGAAAAGCGCGACTTCTCGGGCAGCAACGGCAAACGCTCCGGAGCGCTTCACCGCGAGTGCCACTTCCGAGCCGTGAGAGCGAAGTCGTGCCGGTCTGAAGCCGAGAACGTCCGAATTCAGCCTGCTGCCGTTCCTCCGGAGGGCGTTATTTTCTCCGCAGTCCAGAAAGGGTCTGTCCCGACTTCTTCGAATGTGCTGCCTGGGAGCACAGCATCTGTCGCTCCTCGAATCTCCAGCTGCCTCTTTCAGAGAGGCTTTTCTCTTCCACCCTTGTGGTCACAGAACACAGAAGTGGACCAAAGAGAACCACGCTGCAAAGAATTGTGGCTCGAAATTCCATAGTGCATGTGTATGCACCTCTAGTGTTAGTTAGTTAGTTATTCAGTGTGGAGTGGTTGCTCTCACACCAGCAAAAAAACCGAACCAAACAGACAGAAAACCAATCAAAACACCTCTCAGGTGTATGTTGGCACATTGGAAGGATGTTGCAGGAATGCCATTCAACAAGAAACGGCCATTAAGTAAGAAACTGGGAACATGAATGGAATAATGGGACCAGTTTTCTAATTGAGTACCCTAATCAGGAGAGACCAGGAAAGCCTGGGTGCTTGTGGAAGTTGAAGAATTGTGCGGTTTGATTTGTGGATTTTGAAAGGAATGAGACAAACTGTTTTGATGGTATAAGAAAGGTAGTTGTTACTGGTATACAGAAGTAGAATGGAGGGTATGTGGAAGTGTAACTGAGGGTACGACAAAGGAAAAAGGGTTAAAGAGAAAGGGAGTTAATCTGTGCTGGTGTGAGAGCAACCCCCCACACCGTTTCCCCGCGAGCAGAACTTGGTGTGAGAGAGTGAGCTGCAGACGGAGACTTCTGCTGTAAACAGCATTGCTTGCAAAGGGGGAGGTGAGAGGACAGGGCACTGGAAGTGAGACTAGCCTCTGCAGAGAGAATCCCAGCGTTGGTACTGGGAGCCTCTGGAGAGGAGGAGGTAAACTGGGAATAACAGCAGCTGCTAGTGTCACGGCACTGGAGTAGGGCCGTAGGACCCAGGGATCCACTCAGAGAGACATGGGGAGTGGAGGGGGGGGGGAGCGGGGGGGGCTGGAAGAGCCGAGAGAGGGCTCCGCCCCATTGGAATGAAAGTAATCTGAAATTACTGAGAAAGAGGGAGCAATTTCTGGTTGCATAGATGAAGGATGGGAATTTGGGAAGTCTACCCTAGCAGTTCCGTTGGTTAAATTACAGCTAGGGGAGCAGGAGAAAGAAGTTTACCTTCCGTGGACACGGGTGCCTCTTCCTGCCCGTAGATGATTTTGCAGCAACAGAAGCAGCTAATCCCAATTAAAAAAAAAAACAAACTAACTAACAAACACACAAACAAACAAACAAATAAATGAATGGCTTACTTTTTGGGATTAATTGAATATGGCCTGAGAAAACAAGAAGGAATAAATATATTCTTGTACATGCCAGTTTACTCTGGCAAGAAATTAAATACACCTGAAATTCAGGATCAAACAATATTAACTGATTGAGAATTGTAAATCTGCCTTTAACACAAACAGGGAAAACCAAGGTTATAACCCCAAAGACAGAAAGAGCAATATTTCATCAAAAACCTCTGGCAAACACCTGGAGAACTCCTTCAAAATTGCAACTGCTTCTCTTGAATCAGACGCTGATGCATTATTTCACAAAAGCAAGGTCCACATTCCCACAATGTTATGCTTTCTCATTTTATGTTTTAGTCATACATTACAGAGAAGCTTTGTTACTCATATATACTGAGGACAGCCCGAGACAATGACTCTTCAGCTAATGCCACCCAGGCAAGCCGGATGATTGGTGACGCTGAGAAGGCTCAGGAACATTCTTTCTTGAAACAGGCCAAAGTCCATTCAAAGTTCAGACGGAATAAATAAGTCCCATTCTTGCAAAACCTGTTGCTGGTTCCATTGCACTCTTCCGGAAATCTGCAGAGACAGAAATGAAATTCAGGAAGATTCCTGTGTTGCATGCAGGAGATGTTCGCTGCAGTGATCGTGGGAGAGAGCTGTCATTAGAAAACTGTCATGTGAATTCACAAAGCATATCAAGAACGAGACAGCACCAAAGCTGAGAAACAAGGGTGTTTTTTCCTAAGACAGATAAGATTGCAAGAGAAGATGCTGCTTTCCACAAAGCATCGCATTTTTTTTTATTTTATTTTATTTTTTTTTAATTAGTAAGCAGAAGTGGATATATCCACAGCCCATAACAATTCGTGGAATTCCTTTGTTGTTCTTTCATACCCCTACAAGGCTTGGCAAAGATGCCCAGTGCATAATCAAATGTGGAAAAGCTGCAGTTCGGTTTGTCACAGGAAGCAAGCTTCTGAAGTCCCTGCAACAGGATAGTACGTAAGTGCCGTTTCCAGTTCTTTAAAGACACCAGTTGTCAAGTGAACTAAGGAGATAGGAGCTCCTAAAAAGTCTGCCAATGTGAAAATGAAGTTCCTTACTGATCGTATCTGAGCTACTACCTCTAAAAACCACCACTAACTGGCAGATTACATTGTGGGAAAGGGGTTACAGCCATCAGAACAATCAGAACAGCCTTCATGTCTTTTATTCCCTATCAGCCAACGCTTCTCTCTCCCTGCCCTGGTTCCCCATTGGCTGAGTACTGCAGGCTCACAAATTTCCCAGCATTCCACTAAACATACAGATACGGGCTAAAGATGAACTGTTGCTAGCTAAGCGTATATTGCTAATTCTCACATTTGCTCATTCAGCACTAGGCCATTATTCCTGACACCTGCTGTCCTGGGATAGAGGTAAGTTGGAAGGAAAAATGGTGGGGAGCATCACTTGCATTCCTCCTAATCCAAAAGAGGGACAGTTTGACCTCCTGTCAGAGGCCCCTTAAGTTGTTCTTTTGCTGAGGGCCTCTTGGCAAAACAGAATAGCCTATAATACAAAAGTTACAATTTTGGTACTTCTGAAGTATTTCATCTTATCTACTAAGTGTGCATAAACGTGGAATAGTAAGCCCACTTTCTTGCAGAGAGGCTGTGCATGCCCCGTCCCTGGAGGTGTTCAAGGCCAGGTTGGATGGGGCCCTGCGCAGCCTGCTCTGGTATTAAATGTGGCGGTTAGTGGTGCTCTGGTATTAAACGTGGTTAGATTTGCATGGTGCAGGGGGTTTGGAGATTCATGAAGCTTGAGGTCCCTTCCAACCCTGGCCATTCTGTGATTCTGTGATTCCTCTGGCTGCTATTACTGGTGAGGAGAGCAGCTCTGTTTCCTGGGCTGATGGATGTGGTCCTGGCCCCAGAGGCATGCATTATATAGAGCGCAAGGTTCTGTTCTGTTCTATTTTGGGCCCAAACTCTTGTTACTTGCATTGTCTATAAGTGTTGACATGGTGACAGTGTCAAGCTCTTTACCAATCTATTGGCCTTGAAAGAAATTTGAGATAATTATAGCTGGCTAATACATTGTAGCTATGTAAAGAATGGAGGAGAGGCAGAATTCAGAAAGTTTTCAGAAATGGTTCAAAGACATTAAAAAAGGTTTCTTGCTAGGCTTCAACCCTTGACAGAGCTACAGACAATTTCTATGTATGTTTTGTGATTTCTGGCAGGTTGTTTTCTCACTTACACTCATCGAATCACTCAGGTTGGAAAAGACCTTAAAAATCATCGAATTCAACCATAACCTGACCATACTACTTTTGCTCTAACAACCCTCTGCTAAATCGTGTTCCTGAGCACCGCATCCAAACGCATTTTAAAACATCCAGGGATGGTGACTCAACCACCTCCCTGGGGAGCCCAGTGCAGTGCTTTTCTAACTTCAGCTCTGAGAAAAGGACAAAAATTCATTTGGGATTCTTACGACCTTCTTCTGTAAATCTCTGAATTCTGTATGGATGGGGCCTTATAAATATTTCTATAATTAGTCAAAGCACAGTAAAGCATATAAATTTTTTCCTACAGGTTAAATGCTGCTGATCGGCTGCTTACTTTTTAGAAAGTTCTCTGTCCTTAGTATTTACACAAGTCTTTTTCTGACCTGCTGTAAGCCCGTTAGTCCAAACCACATAAGGAGTCTAATTTTAGAGCTGGAGATAGTGTAACGCTGTTACTAGTTGATACTTGCTATTTCCTTGCATTCCAGGATTATGTAATAAACAAAAGAACTGCCTCATAGAAGAGAATGACTTATGAATTATAATGCAGTAGTGATCTTGTTTTTGGTGTTATTATTGCATAGGTATATCTGCCTTTGCATTGTTAGTTCTAGAAGATACTGTCTACAGGTATTGCTGACAGTTTTCTTCCCCATCACTCTGTATGTCTCATTGTCTTTTTCATAGTTGCCATTGTGTGTTTTTTTATTTTTCTTTGTCTGTCTATCTGTATGGCTGTTGCTTTAGTTTTTCTTTTTTTGTTGTTTTTTTTTGGGGGGGGGGGGTTGGGGGGGGGTGGGGAGACAGGGGGTTTTGGGAGGGCTGAGTTGGTTGTTTTAGCTTGGTTGTTCTGTTTTTCTGTCTGCTTCCAAGTGACTTCAGTATATGTCCATCTCAGAAATCTGTTTGTATTATGATCTTTAATGCAAATATGAAAAATACTGACTACAGACACCTTTTCACTGATATTCTGATAGTTCCCTCAACTAAGGAAACCTCATTATTCTTCAACAGGTCATCTACAAACTGATTAGTAGAGAACAAGCCGCTAGGAGTAACAAACAATTAAGAGGCCATGGCCACCTGAGGGAAACCTCATGGTGTTTTGTTTTGGCCAAGGAAAACCAGTGGATTATTTTCAGAACTTGCATAAATTAAAAAATACATAAATAAAAATGATAAAAATAAATAGTAATAATAATTAACTAAAAGTAAGAAAAGACCATTCAAGCTGCATGAAAATAAAATCATGGATTCTCACTGCCACTGTTGCTGTATTTGTTTATAAAGCCAAGATCATGGCCTCAATCTACTGTGTAAAACTGCATAATTTGACATGCTGTCTTCCTCTAAAGAGGGGTTAAAAACACAAATGAAATCTTAGAATCCGTTTGAAAATCAATTTTACTTGATTTCCCTGAACTTCAATAATATAATGAAACCCAACCTTCACTTAAAAGGATGAGTAACATGAGCAAACGTGGATTAATAACTGGTATAACTAAGTGACATTATTCTATAGACTTCAAAGGGGTCTGCCTTCTGAATATCACCAGATTTTACAAAAGATCATTCAGATCAACGCTTTAAACCTATGCTATCAAAATAAGCTCAACTAGCTTACAGAAATGACTAGGCAGTTTCACTTTCAATAGATATGATTTAAAATGATACCTTTAAAGTAGTGACCAAGCTCGGTGTGGCTTCCATCATTTCTAGCCTCGCTCCATTAACTACATCTCAAGAATAAGGATTGCGCTCTTATGGAAAAATTAGGTAGTGAATGTCAGTCTTACTGAGAAGACTAACGGTCATCACTTGATCTAAAAATAATAAAACATGGATCACACAAATAGTACTTTTTTTTCTTGTCTGGAAAAAAGCAAGAATTTTCAGAAGGAGCATGAAATCACAAGCAGCATGGATGTTCGGATTTTGTATATTCAAAGGCAAAAAAAGAATTCTCATAGAAAATATCCATAGAAAATATGTAATCCTTTATCGCCTTTGCAGAAACTGCATGCATGCAAGAGCAGTTGGTGAATCAGATGCTAGGGGAGTACTGCTTTGTCTTATCCACAAGTCAGTTCTTTCCACTTAAACACAACAACTTATAAACAGAATTAGGTAATGTTGGAGGAAGATCAAAGCACTGGATTCAGTACCAAAAAACATTCAATGCTGCCAAACTCTTTTAAAACAGCTAAAAAGAAAATATTTGATTTTACTGTACATCAGAAATACTTGAAGGAAAGATATCTTTACACTCTAGGTCATCAAAATCCCAAAAGGTCCCAAGTCCCTAAAAGACCCAGTGCTACTGATGATACAAAAAATGAAAATTTGTCTTTTAATGCAAATATAAATTACATATTTTTTCTGAGGTATCCAAGGAAGAAAAAGAGGCTGGAGGGTCACCTTAGATAGTCAACCTGTCTCCGATATTGTGAGCTCCTCCATCAAGACAAAAAAGAAGGGCTGTTGCTCTAGGTGACAACCTTCCGAGGCAAAAAGAGGGCCTGATATTTAAACCAGATCCAACACATTCCACATCCACAGTCTTTGGTTTCCCTGGAGAAAGGGTAAGAGACATAAAAATGCAGCTGTAAATAACATAAAAATGCTCAAAGGGATGGTATGGGGCCAGAGCAATTGGAATCTGTGCCCTGATACGCAATTCAGTCATTTTATGGGCCCTGCAGACAAACGTAATGTCAACAGAAAGATCAGAATTTCCCTTCTCCCAGTAGAAGCTTTTAGTGGAAAAGAAAATCAGGCTTAAAATCATACTTCTAGCACAATTATTGTTATCTGGGAGAGAACATCTGGACAGCATGGCAAAGGCAGCTGAATGAAAGGATTTTCATTTGTAATTGGCTTGAAGCTAATTTCTTTTCCATGAGGATCTCCTCTCCCAAGGTTTAATAGTAATCAGAGGGCTGAAGAGGCTTCCCATGCCCTTCAGTTGCAGTAGCGTGTGCAGTTGGGTGAAGTCTGTGCCCTGTATCTCAAATCCCTGGGCACTGCCTGCCTTTCAACTACATTCCTGGCTTTTCATCTGATATTCCTACCCTTGTTCACAGATGCTTGATTTTACCTTGGTAATCCATTTTGGCTTCAGACATTCTTCTGGACTATGAACATGGACCTCTGACTAGGTTAACAAGAAAGCAAGCATGATTTTAGGTTTGCTCAAAGAAAGCTTGGCCGTGATTATGTGGGGACATGTTAGAACTCCAAGTTTTACTTTCATTTGATTCTGTTTTCTGTATCGTTTGCCATCTCTATCTGCACGTTTGGTGGCGTAGCTAACTTCATCTCCCCAGAGTCATCTATCCATTCCTCAGTTTCTTGCTGGGATGAATCTCAGCTGTATTCACTCCTCTCTCTGCCTTATTCTCAGATTTGGTCGTTTCCTCCTCCTGTTTTTTGTTTCTTTTCCCATGCCTTTATTAAAGTGCAAACTTTTCCACAACAGTTGCAGTCCTTTCCTTCCTCTGGTGTCCAGACAGTACTACTACCTCGTCTTCACACTGAGCTGATGAGATCTATTGCCACCCTGATTCAATCTGATCACGTAGTCAAGAACTTCCTTCTTGCTTACGTCATTTTTAAAACTTCCCCAACTATGCTTTTGAAGTGTTTCAGTCTCGTGAGGTTACTTCGGCAAGATCAAGGTTCTCAGAATTCTTTTATGCCTCTTCATTATGAATAAAAAGAGTTTTTTCATCTGTAAACTGCATACATGCTCAGATTGCTAAGTGAACATACTACAGCAAACGGCAAGAAGGCTAAGCCTGTAAAATCCCCTTCATGTGCTGTGATTTGTGACTCCTGTCTTGTATTTTCTGAGTTTTGTAGGACTTGCGTCTAACCCTCTCACCCTGTGTCGTTCATTCAGATGCTGTACAGGTCAGAGCACAAGTCTGCATTTGTACGTTTGAGATTTACTGCAGTTTGAGTCTAGCTTTAATACATTGCTTCGTTGTGTGAAGACTGATTCAACCTTAATGTGACTGTTAAACTGCAGTAGATAGAGACCTTGACTACAGCTTGCCCAGCCCTGAGCTTGGCCGTCACGATCACTTAGGCACTACTCCTGGAAAGCTGCTGAGTGTTAACTTAGCCTGAGAAGATAGATCGGCTGAATTGTCTAATTTGTAACAGATGGACTTGCTGAAACACAGAAGTCTTCCTTATTCTATGGAAAAGGCCTTTCAAAACTGAGGAAGATGTATGAAAAGGACAAATACGTAAGATTTTCTTTGGCTGTGGGCCACTCCGAACAACTTAGCAATTACAGTTGGTATGTAAGTAATGTGAAATAAGATGATTGGTTGGTTTTTTTTTTTGAATCTGAAGTTTCCAAAGCTTCAGAGATGACACAGATGAAATAGAATCAGAAAAAATGCTTTATGTAAGCAAGAATGAATTTGGTATTCCAAGCACTGTCATTCACAGTGGAAAATTCTTGGTGCTTGTGTACCTTAGATATCTACTGGGGTACTTCCAGATACATGCACTTAGGTACAAGGCATAGTATCTGCAAACTAATGAAGATCGCTTAGTTCAGGCACTGAAACCTAGCAAAAAGCTAACCTTAAAATAAACCTGAATAAAATAGACTAACTGCACAGTGATCAACCGTTAGGATTCTAACAGGCTTTTATAACAAGTCTTTGTCTTGGATGCAGAAAATACCTTTGGAAAAGACAGATGGGAGGCTATCTGACTGATTTGTGAGAACAGTCAAAATGTGCTATGAGAAGGGATTTCCTCCCGTGTGACCCGCTGCACTGATGTCCAAGCTGCAGCTCATTTCAGAAGTGTTGCTGAGCTCCTTAGTGGTGCTTTGGGACAGCTTTTCCTTATCTGAAACCACTCGTTAATGATACCAAGGGTCTAACTAACTTGCATTGCTTTCAAATACCTGCGTACTGAACAAACTCAATTACATGAACTTGATTTCTCTTCATTCTTTAGAGATAATTTGATCGGAAAATCTTGGAGTCAGATAAAAGCATCCCATTCACCCCTGTGAGCGTAGGTGTTGCTATGCACATTTCTTAGATAATGACAGATTTCTGTGAATTGCAGCTATTCAGGATAAGACAGCTATTACACTCCCCAGACTGGCTCCTACTGCATTGTAGACCTCAGTGTTTTTGCAACATTGTGTGCACCGCTGCTGACAGCACTTTGCTATATTCAAGATGAACCTTCTTTTGAGTGCAGTGATACCATGGTTTTCATATTGCTTTACCCCAGTCTATGCACATCTGATTGCTGCTGTGGGCCTTTCCCTGTACAGGTTTGATTTCACACACCTGTATCTACCTGTATTACATTGTATAAAACCTTTTGCTTGGAGAGTAATGAATGACTTTACCCCGGAAAGAACAGAAATATTCCTTCCTTCCTTCCTTCCTTCCTTCCTTCCTTCCTTCCTTCCTTCCTCTTCCTTCCTTCCTTCCTTCCTTCCTTCCTTCCTTCCTTCCTTCCTTCCTTCCTTCCTTCCTTCCTTCCTTCCTTCCTTCCTTCCCTCCCTCCCTCCCTCCCTCCTTCCCTCCTTCCTCCTTCCCTCCTTCCCTCCTTCCCTTCCTTCCCTTC
This sequence comes from Tetrao urogallus, assembly GCF_951394365.1. NCBI lineage: Eukaryota > Metazoa > Chordata > Aves > Galliformes > Phasianidae > Tetrao > Tetrao urogallus. The sequence goes on from NC_136815.1 coordinate 91,797,800, forward strand.
CTTCCTTCCTTCCTTCCTTCCTTCCTTCCTTCCTTCCTTCCTTCCTTCCTTCCTTCCTTCCTTCCTTCCTTCCTTCCTTCCTTCCTTCCTTCCTTCCTTCCTTCCTTCCTTCCTTCCTTCCTTCCTTCCTTCCTTCCTTCCTTCCTTCTTCCTTCCTTCCTTCCTTCCTCCTCCCTCCTCCCTCCCTCCCTCCCTCCTCCCTCCTCCCTCCCTCCCTCCCTCCTCCCTCCCTCCCTCCTCCTTCCTTCCTTCCTTCTTCCTTCCTTCCTTCCTTCCTTCCTTCTTCCTTCCTTCCTTCCTTCCTTCTTCCTTCCTTCCTTCCTTCCTTCCTTCCTTCCTTCCTTCCTTCCTTCCTTCCTTCCTTCCTTCCTTCCTTCCTTCCTTCCCTCCTTCCTTCCTTCCTTCCTTCCTTCCTCCCTCACTGCTTTGGCTTAGTATTGAAATGCAGATCTCCTAGAGGTCTTATCTCAAGTGTTTCAAATATTCTCTACAATACTTGTCATTAATTTATGGTATTGCTTTTTTGCTCACATTCTATTTATTAGATGGAGCTGGCCTCAGTATGAGCCTTGAGAGATTGCCATCCAGGAGCATTAAAGAGGTTTAAATCCCTTAATGTTCAGCGCTTTAAAAAGTATTTTATGATAAGGCAATTAAAAATGACCTGCTGCAGAAAGTAACAGGATCCCAGAGTGTCTTACAGGTATGGCTCAGCAGAAAATGAGCACTGTGTCCAATTTCTCCCCTTGGCCTCTGCTTATCTCATAACAACTGTCACTTTCAAAAAATAAAGGAAGCAACCCAGATCTCTGCTGGGTTGAAGGATGATGTTTTGTTGCCGGGTGGAAAGTTGCAAGTTCTGAGAAAACAATGACCGTTGAAAGGGGTCCGTTCATGGTGCAGGAAATCTGATTTCTGGAGCTGTGTGTGCATGTGTGTTCTCACTTCACAACTGCTTCCAGGTAATGGGGCTACCAACTCAGGCAGGAATGGTAGGGCTGTCATGCTTAGACTAAAGTTCAGATCTTCTTTCTGCCTTGTTATAGTTCATTGGAGGTGTTTGTAGCAATGGTCATGGCGTTCTGTGTTTGGCTGCAACTCTGACTAAATGGAATAGAATGATGAAGGAAAAGACAGAAGCTGGTATTCTCTGGGCAAATTTGCGTGCCAAATCCACCTTTAGCAGAAGAAAGATGTGTTTTTTCAGAACTCAGGAGAGCTGTACCCGCAAACACTACAGGCATATTTGATGAGCTTGCATTCCCCTTCTGTTGAATCAAAAACCTGGGCTAAGAAGGAATGTTCCACGCAGGGAGAAGAAGGTGATAGAACGTGTTCCTTTCAAGGCTCGCTTGGGAAATGTCAGGTCTTTCTGAAGGCACCATTGAGCCACGGGCCTTTTTTGCCAAAAAAGTCACAAGACAGGGAGCGCTGCAGAACTGAGTATTCTCCATGGATTTACTCATCGCCTGAACTAGACTGTGGCAATTGCCTTTATGATCATCAGCATATAGTTAAAAGGGAGCAGCTGACAAAGGTAAGGGCATACCAGTGAGCCTTTCCATTTTGAAAGATTTTCATGTAGTCCTTGCTCAGCCACGGGCCTTTGTACTACTCCCCTTGAGGCTGTGAAGTCCACACGACCACTGGTAGGAGCATCAACACTTCAGCGTGCTTCAGTGTCTACGAGGGTATGTCACAACACCAGGTGGTGGAGTGCTGAAATTCTGGGAATCAGTGAACCCAAACCCAAACTGAAGAAGATAAGCCTCCAGAAGGAACATCAAGTACTGTTCCAACAGAACCACAAGACCACCGCCAACAATCACCTTGCAACAATCACCTGTCAATCACATCATTGATAGGTACTGAACCTGCATCACGATGCACGTTGTACTTCATGTTTCCCAAACAGCAGGAGTTTACCCCTGACCTACTCACTCTCTGGTTCAGGCTGTGACCTTGCAACGCTGCTGCACCCCATCCCTTCACAGCCTGAACCAATGATTGCACATTAGCTGAGAGGTCAAGGCTATCTGAGGGAGCTCAGGTGCAAGCAATGATTGGAAAAGGTGCTCTTATTTAAGTGTTAGCAGCAGAGGGAGCAGTATCTCTCTGCGTTTGCTCTTCTTTTGAGTTGTTACTAGTTTCTGGAAGGGGTGAGCTAATTTTTCTTTCTTACCTGCTGCTATGGTTCTTGTAGGTTATGTATGGTTACCTGTTAGGTATGGCCATATGGTGTTGTATGGTTACCTGCTATGGCGCTTATATCCCATTAGAGAGCACTGTCATTACATTCTTTTGCCATGTGACTTTGTTTAAAATATTTTCTTCAGGTGGCAGCCTTTTCTCAGTTCTGTTGCTTTATTTGTCACTGCTGCTCTGCAGACCTTGCTGTGACTCTGGGCTAGGCCTGGCCACTCCTCAGGGTAGAGCTGCTACCATGATGGATACAGCTGTAGGGGGTGCAAGTTGAGTTGGGATACACGTAGCATGTGGGCTACAGGTTGTGTATGCCTGAGTATCTAATTCACGCTACAATGTCTTGGCTGTATGCATGTGGTGGCTGGAATCCCTTTGCATTGTAGAAGCAAAGTTCAGAGCCAGAAAGTAAGGGAACGCAAAATTATGAAAAAGAGAAGAAATGATCTATGGAAAGTTAATTGTTATAGATGTTCTTTGATCCTGGAAAATCATAAAAGTAGTCTTGGGGGGAAGAAAAAAAAGCAGGTAACTGTCAAAATGCTATGCCTTGTACTTAAGTGTATGTATCCAGTATATATCTAAGGTACACGAGCACCAAGAATTTTCCACTATGAATGACAGTGCTTGGAATACCAAATTCATTCTTGCTTACATAAAGCGTTTTTTCTAATTCTATTTCATCTATGTCATCTAGAGCAGGCAGCTCAGAGGGAGTGGAGCTCAGAAGAAAGATCCCAGAAAAGAGTGGGAACACCTTGGAAGAAGGTCATGGAGAAGGTGCTATGTGCCCCCAGCAACGCTCACCCTGCAGCTCGTGAAGAGCGTATGCTGGACCAGGGAGAGGTGTGAGGAGGAAGGGAGAGTGGAGAGGAGCTACTCTGCGCCAGATGAAGGAGTCAGAAATGGAGGGGTGAGGAAGACCTGCTGAGCAAGGCGTGGGATGAATAAATGAAATTTATTTTCCCTAAGTTAAATTTGTTTTACATCTGAGGTAATATTCCCATGGGCTTTCCCCTCTCTCTCTGGCTTTCTGTGGAGGGGGAGTGAGACAGAGGCTGAGTGAGTGTTTGGTGGCCATAAAATCAACACACCAAATACACTGTGGCAAGAGCAATAGAAAATCAATATACATTGATTAAGTTGACCAGTTACAGTCTCAGCACCTCGATTACTAGGAAGTCAGGTAGATCTTGGGGCATTATACAATAGATGTTCTTACTGATGGTGTAGATTGCCTAAGCAAATTAGGCCTTTGAAGAGAAAATTGTACAGCTGATTCAATGTGCATGTATGAGGTCTGCTTCAACAGTAACGTCTCCTGTTTGATTATATTCGTCCACAAGATCAGAGGCCGATGCTGGTGGTGTGACAATAGAGGATGAACCTTCTCAACAGTATTCCATTACAGGTATATTACATACCTGTATATATACATACGTATATACAGGTGTATTAGTGTTTAGTGTATTTAGCTAACATTTTGACAGTTACCTGCTTTTTTTTCTTCCCCCCAAGACTACTTCTATGATTTTCCAGGATCAAAGAACACCTATAACAATTAACTTTCCATAGATCATTTCTTCTCTTTTTCATAATTTTGCGTTCCCTTACTTTCTGGCTCTGAACTTTGCTTCTACAATGCAAAGGGATTCCAGCCACCACATGCATACAGCCAAGACATTGTAGCGTGAATTAGATACTCAGGCATACACAACCTGTAACCCACATGCTACGTGTATCCCAACTCAACTTGCACCCCCTACAGCTGTATCCATCATGGCAGCAGCTCTACCCTGAGGAGTGGCCAGGCCTAGCCCAGAGTCACAGCAAGGTCTGCAGAGCAGCAGTGACAAATAAAGCAACAGAACTGAGAAAAGGCTGCCACCTGAAGAAAATATTTTAAGCAAAGTCACATGGCAAAAGAATGTAATGACAGTGCTCTCTAATGGGATATAAGCGCCATAGCAGGTAACCATACAACACCATACGGCCATACCTAACAGGTAACCATACATAACCTACAAGAACCATAGCAGCAGGTAAGAAAGAAAAATTAGCTCACCCCTTCCAGAAACTAGTAACAACTCAAAAGAAGAGCAAACTCAGAGAGATACTGCTCCCTCTGCTGCTAACACTTAAACAAGAGCACCTTTTCCAATCATTGCTTGCACCTGAGCTCCCTCGGATAGCCTTGACCTCTCAACTAATGTGCAATCATTGGTTCAGGCTGTGAAGGGATGGGGTGCAGCAGCGTTGCAAGGTCACAGCCTGAACCAGAGAGTGAGTAGGTCAGGGGTAAACTCCTGCTGTTTGGGAAACATGAAGTACAACGTGCATCGTGATGCAGGTTCAGTACCTATCAATGATGTGATTGACAGGTGATTGTTGCAAGGTGATTGTTGGCGGTCTTCTTGTGGTTCTGTTGGAACAGTACTTGATGTTCCTTCTGGAGGCTTATCTTCTTCAGTTTGGGCTTGGGTTCACTGGTTCCCAGAATTTCAGCACTCCACCACCTGGTGTCGTGACATACCCTCGTAGACACTGAAGCACGCTGAAGTGTTGATGCTCCTACCAGTGGTTGTGTGGACTTCACAGCCTCAAGGGGAGTAATACAGATGTTTAAAAGGTATGAGGGGTGGTGGGTCTGCCCTCAGTGGTAGGATACAGGCTGCGTTTTGGTCTCGAGTCAAACATCTCCACTTGTGCTGGGGCATGTTCTGGCCTTTGGTACAACATTCTTTGTCCTGAATTTACCTTCGAAGGTCAATATTAATTATTCTGCTATACATCCCCCGTTTCGGATCTGCAAGCAGCTTTCGTGTCTTCTCTATGTGAGAAGTTAGTCCAGAAAAAGGTTTTAACTCACCCTATGAATCCTGCCATGGGGCTGTTCTGTCCGTTATACAAAGAAAATGGTCTTTCTTCTCTGCAAAGTACAATGAACTTTTCATCTTCTCACTTAACAGTTGTATCTTTTAAAGAATAAAAGTAAATATAAAATTAGCGAGGATTCAGTAACAGTAAGTCAGCTATAAATACTTGTAAATGGGAAACATACAGTGAGCGTCTTTGGAATTATGACATTACAGCATTCTGATTTTAGGAAAGTTACAATTAAGCTCCGTTTCAATACAACCAACTCTATATTACAAACTCAACAAAAACGTACGGAGGAGCAGAAGTCCTACTCAGTGCACTTAGTGCCTTTTACACAGTCATTCAGATACAGCATGGTCACAGCTCTGGCCTGGTTCGACCTGGATCCTTGACTAAATGGCACAGGGGGACCCATGGACCCACGCCCTGTGATGGGTCTAAAAACAAAACAGCGGCAACGAGCTAAGGGAGAAAATTAATTTACTAGATATTATAGCACAAGGTGAGAGAATGCAATATAGCACAATACAATTGGAATTGTAACTAATAAATCAAATAAACAGGAGAGAGATTGTCCAAAACTGAAGGCCTTACTCTAATGTGGAAGGTGGGACAGCTAGGAAGCATACACTGCAGAGCCAAGCAGAAATAGAAGTCTCATGACTCCCAGTTTTCTCTTTCCTTCTAAACAGAAAATGGAAATGGAACAGTGAAGTATTCACAGAATCAGTGATTCTGTGATTCCAACTGAAATTCTCTGAAATTACTCCTTTTGTACCTTTGGATGCTCCCAGATCAAATCACTAGGAATCACACCATTTCTTTCCCCAACAGGACATAAGAATCTAACACCTAGAGAGCTGTATTTTTCAAGACTGTTGTGTTGTAAGCAATTACGCATCTTCATTTTTTATGTGAAGCTATATTCATTCAACCTGGAGTTTACTTTTAAGTAGTTTAGACCACACTTCAGAACTTAATCACGAGTGGCTCCACCCTCACCTAAAGGTAATGCTGCTTTTCCTGAATGCTATCTGATTTGGCCCTGAGAGCTCACAAGCTACACCTGCTCACTAACTGAAGATACAGTAGCAAAAATTATTTCCTGAGTGGTTCAGAGTTGCTCACTTGCATCAGCCCAAGACATTTCCAAACCAAACCCTCCAAGTGGGTTGAGAGGGTATGGTCTGTCTCCTCTGGTTCCTGACTATTGAGTCCCACCATGTCAGAACGTACAGCACGTCAAAAAGTCTGTGCAATGCTCAAAAGTGAGATGGGGAGAAGCTAGGTTGGCACGATGAGATATTCTGCACAGCCCTTACTAAGCTGATGCTCAGATAAATCCCTGCTGTCCAGTGTAAACTCCTTTACCTTCTACCTCCAATTACCTCGCCTAATGATCCTCCAGCAAGATGAGCTATATCCACTATGCCCTATCCCATATTCTTCAGGTGCCCTCTGTGCTCTGTCTGAAGTCAGCTCTGCAGGTGGCACTGTGTCCTGCCTGTTGGTAAGCTCACATGTTCTCCTTTTGCTACCATGACATTGCTACCCAAAGCTTGCACAGTTCCTAAAAGAAAAACAAAAGAATAGAAATGTTCTCCAGAAAATAAGACCGCTTCTGTTAGCCTGGGCTCCTGAAAGGGCCAGTCACTGAAGAAAGCTGTTGTAGTTTGGCCAGGTTTGGTGATAGGGAGCTAAGGCATCTACGGACTGAGAAGAGAAAAGGGTGGGGGAAGTTAGGCCTAGGCAAGAAAACCAGCAGCAGTGAACTAAGGGAAAAACTGAATTTACAAAATATAGCAGCGGAATGTACGATAATAGAATATGATGGGATTTGAAGCTCATCAATAAAATAGGAGAGAGTTTATAAAACTGCATTCCTTACTCTAATGCTACAGGTGAGACAGCCAGGAGCACGGACAGCAAAGAGAGGCAGTCTTGAGACTTTTATCACATTTTATCTGTTTGTTCGAATGGAAATGGAACAACGAAGTCCTCTGGGAGTTGTAGTTCACTCTTGTCTTCTGAGACCAGGAAACCAGGAATGTTGACAAGCCACAGAATGGCAGTACTAACCCTTTAACTCCAGTGCACTGCGAGATGTGATGGTGTGGAATACTGACCAAAAAACATAAAGCCAAGACAAGAGAGTGTCTCTTGGACCGAGGCTGCTTCCTGTGATGGAGTGCTGTGTAGCCATGTAGCCATAGCCCTTCACTAGTGGGGTGAGCACAATTTTTCTTTCTATGATTACTGGTCTACCTGTGAATACTTTGCCTGCGACCTCCAAGAATCTGTCAGAAGCAGTTTTGCTTCTTTGTGAGCAGGGCACCTACATTAACTTTATGTTGTGTGTTCAAAGTTGGCCTACAGTGCTAGTCTGCAGCCATATGCCAAGCACTCCGAAATCATTCGGGAAAACTTGTGCCAAGACATCTGAAGGCACTTCTCCAGAAAATACAGGTGGGCAAAGCACTCCGCATGTTATCTCTGCCTTTGATCTCTTACCCAATTAATTCCCTGAGAAGGAAACAAAGGTGCAGAGGCTGAAAGGGAAGCACAGGGCACTCTGGCAGTCCACCAGTAGGGATGCATGAGGGACCGTGGCTGGGCAACATGCCCACAGAGCCACTTGTCTTGAACTCTGAAAACTACCTGCAAGTCTTTGACTGCAGTGACTCTGAATAGAGTGCTCACCCTTACTACTGAGACACTAACAAGCATTTCACATAGTTACATTTAGTACAGCTGGAGCAAAGGTTCACTCTAGCTTGAATACATGGAAAACAGAATTTGCTCCCAAGTCCTCCTAGGGTAGCCATAATGGCTGCAATCAAATAAATCAGCGATCTCTACTTGCTGCTGTCTTCCATCCCAAACATTTCACTGCGGGAGGCTAATCAGCTAAGACTACAGATGAGCCTTGAAGAAATTAGCTTAGGAGTTACTGTGCTGTGATCAAGTTACAAAACAAGAGGCTCTAATTCTTGGATTCCAAGTGCATGAAATTGCTATTCAGGGTGAAGAATGATCATTTCATATACCAACCTACTTGCCTTTCATCTGTCTTCACCACTTTCCCCACAAGGCGTACAGAAATGCCATTAGAAATTGAGAGATTTCTCAGTTCATACTCAACCTCCTTTTGTAGGATAACAAATTCTTAATTGCCACCTCTAGGTTAAGGTATGTCGGGGTAGGAAGGAAAATGCTTGGGTATTTCTAATGAAACTTCAAACAGATGGGATTTCATTCACCTTCATAATTTGAAAACTTTTAGCAGAGTGAATAATTTTATCCTGCTTTTTTTCCTGACCAGGTTTTACTGGTAACATTTTCTCGAAACCAAAGTTTAAATAAAATGACTAAAAATTAATGTGTTTAAGGCTGAAGAAAATAAACAGAGAAAACTGAGTTTACCACTGAGTCTTCTGTCAAGACTCACTGCGCTACGTGAGGTTATGAGCACTACACTATGGGTTATGAGCAAGCCCTTCCATGAGGCAAATACTGGGAGGAGGACTGTACCTCTCATACAAAGGAGTTACACCAAATTCCAGTATCTTCATTTTTCAAGGTAAGGGGGACACTAAGAACTGACAGTTGAAGACCAAGTCAGGGAACCTACTGATTAAACACTAATGCAAACTGTCCCTTCTCTGCTATCATCAAGGAGGGACAGCTATACTAAAAGGAGAGCATAATTCTGTTGATTGATTTGTTGAGTCCTCATCTGTTTCTCAAGGTTCTGACCTTACAGTTAGCAGTGAAATACTGAACTCTACTTGCAGTTGGTCCTGAGGTGAGAACAGAAAACACTAGATACAACAATTCAGTTATACTTAGCTTTGTACATGTGGAACTTTAATATATTCTTCGTATCCTTAAAAGATTTCTGTGTTCATGTGTTGTCTCGCTCCAATTTATAGGAGGGAGAGGAGGTTCTTTTATTATCTATATAATTTCATGATTAGGGAGTCACAAACTTCAAGGACATCAGAAACTAGGAGGATTCACCTCTTCCATAGATTTTACTAACGGTGTTTTATCGTAAAGTTCTGCACTGGTATCTCAGGTCTCCTATAACGCTGCAAGTAAATCTGCCCCTCCAGCAAGTCTGCTACCTTGAACACATCCCATATCACAGTGCATTTGGGAAGAGTGACAACTGCTAACTCTTCTTGTACACCTGTTTGTGCATTTACCCTGGAGGTCTCCCTTTAAGCAGTAAGCAAACGCTGTCATTGCTTCAGCTGTGTGATGAGATCAATGTCTGAAGCAGCCTGTCTGACAGTGAATCTCTGCTGTGAGGAAGAAGCTCAGATATTACACAGACTTCTTCATCATTCACATCTGTCACTTTTATCTCAATCTGTGTGTAACTGCCTTATTTTGTAGGCTTTTTTCCCAGCTGCAAAGTTCAAGTCTTTCGCTTCTGCCTTGCCACACATTCCACTGGAGCCACAGATAGGTACAAGATGGGCACCTTATCAGATGTTCCCCCAGACAACAGAGGAGAAGCAGCCAGCACAGCTGCTTCTTCCACGTGGCATTTCTTATCCCCCTTATAGTTCAATAAAACAGGAACAACTTCAGCTGGAGGTGAAGTGCTTTCTGAAAAGGCATGCTGCTTTGGAAAGAGTACAGCCATACTGCCACATTACGGAGTACAGCATGAACCAAGGGTAGCATACACTACAATTCACACTGAGATGTACACACATACTAAATAGAGAATTTTTTGGATAGCTTTCTTAAAGTGACTTCCAGCTTGAGGCAAGGCAAAAATAAGAGATACATGAAATGAATACATAATAAGCATTTCAAGTTAAAACAGAAAAAAAGAGATTGGTTCAGATAAGGTCATTTGCAATAGCTTAATAGCTTTTGGAATAATATTCCATGGTGATGATGAAAGACAGATGGAATCTGTGACTGTGATAAATCTTCAGTACATAGAGATAACCAAGGACTACATGAAAATCTTTCAAAATGGAAAGGCTCACTGGTATGCCCTTACCTTTGTCAGCTGCTCCCTTTTAACTATATGCTGATGATCATAAAGGCAATTGCCACAGTCTAGTTCAGGCGATGAGTAAATCCATGGAGAATACTCAGTTCTGCAGCGCTGCCTGTCTTGTGACTTTTTTGGCAAAAAAGGCCCGTGGCTGAATGGTGCCTTCAGAAAGACCTGACATTTCCCACGCGAGCCTTGAAAGGAACACGTTCTATCACCTTCTTCTCCCTGCGTGGAACATTCCTTCTTAGCCCAGGTTTTTGATTCAACAGAAGGGGAATGCAAGCTCATCAAATATGCCTGTAGTGTTTGCGGGTACAGCTCTCCTGAGTTCTGAAAAAACACATCTTTCTTCTGCTAAAGGTGGATTTGGCACGCAAATTTGCCCAGAGAATACCAGCTTCTGTCTTTTCCTTCATCATTCTATTCCATTTAGTCAGAGTTGCAGCCAAACACAGAACGCCATGACCATTGCTACAAACACCTCCAATGAACTATAACAAGGCAGAAAGAAGATCTGAACTTTAGTCTAAGCATGACAGCCCTACCATTCCTGCCTGAGTTGGTAGCCCCATTACCTGGAAGCAGTTGTGAAGTGAGAACACACATGCACACACAGCTCCAGAAATCAGATTTCCTGCACCATGAACGGACCCCTTTCAACGGTCATTGTTTTCTCAGAACTTGCAACTTTCCACGCTGCAACAAAACATCATCCTTCAACCCAGCAGAGATCTGGGTTGCTTCCTTTATTTTTTGAAAGTGACAGTTGTTATGAGATAAGCAGAGGCCAAGGGGAGAAATTGGACACAGTGCTCATTTTCTGCTGAGCCATACCTGTAAGACACTCTGGGATCCTGTTACTTTCTGCAGCAGGTCATTTTTAATTGCCTTATCATAAAATACTTTTTAAAGCGCTGAACATTAAGGGATTTAAACCTCTTTAATGCTCCTGGATGGCAATCTCTCAAGGCTCATACTGAGGCCAGCTCCATCTAATAAATAGAATGTGAGCAAAAAAGCAATACCATAAATTAATGACAAGTATTGTAGAGAATATTTGAAACACTTGAGATAAGACCTCTAGGAGATCTGCATTTCAATACTAAGCCAAAGCAGTAAGTGAGGGAGGAAGGAAGGAGGGAAGGAAGGAAGGAAGGAAGGAAGGAAGGAAGGAATATTTCTGTTCTTTCCGGGGTAAAGTCATTCATTACTCTCCAAGCAAAAGGTTTTATACAATGTAATACAGGTAGATACAGGTGTGTGAAATCAAACCTGTACAGGGAAAGGCCCACAGCAGCAATCAGATGTGCATAGACTGGGGTAAAGCAATATGAAAACCATGGTATCACTGCACTCAGAAGAAGGTTCATCTTGAATATAGCAAAGTGCTGTCAGCAGCGGTGCACACAATGTTGCAAAAACACTGAGGTCTACAATGCAGTAGGAGCCAGTCTGGGGAGTGTAATAGCTGTCTTATCCTGAATAGCTGCAATTCACAGAAATCTGTCATTATCTAAGAAATGTGCATAGCAACACCTACGCTCACAGGGGTGAATGGGATGCTTTTAGCTGACTCCAAGATTTTCCGATCAAATTATCTCTAAAGAATGAAGAGAAATCAAGTTCATGTAATTGAGTTTGTTCAGTACGCAGGTATTTGAAAGCAATGCAAGTTAGTTAGACCCTTGGTATCATTAACGAGTGGTTTCAGATAAGGAAAAGCTGTCCCAAAGCACCACTAAGGAGCTCAGCAACACTTCTGAAATGAGCTGCAGCTTGGACATCAGTGCAGCGGGTCACACGGGAGGAAATCCCTTCTCATAGCACATTTTGACTGTTCTCACAAATCAGTCACATAGCCTCCCATCTGTCTTTTCCAAAGGTATTTTCTGCATCCAAGACAAAGACTTGTTATAAAAGCCTGTTAGAATCCTAACGGTTGATCACTGTGCAGTTAGTCTACTTTATTCAGGTTTATTTTAAGGTTAGCTTTTTGCTAGGTTTCAGTGCCTGAACTAAGCGATCTTCATTAGTTTGCAGATACTATGCCTTGTACCTAAGTGCATGTATCTGGAAGTACCCCAGCAGATATCTAAGGTACACGAGCACCAAGAATTTTCCACTATGAATGACAGTGCTTGGAATACCAAATTCATTCTTGCTTACATAAAGCATTTTTTCTAATTCTATTACATCTATGTCATCTCTGAAGCTTTGGAAACTTCAGATTCAAAAAAAAAAAACAACCAATCATCTGATTTCACATTACTTACATACCAACTGTAATTGCTAAGTTGTTCGGAGTGGCCCACAGCCAAAGAAAATCTTACGTATTTGTCCTTCTCATACATCTTCCTCAGTTTTGAAAGGCCTTTTCCATAGAATAAGGAAGACTTCTGTGTTTCAGCAAGTCCATCTGTTACAAATTAGACAATTCAGCCGATCTATCTTCTCAGGCTAAGTTAACACTCAGCAGCTTTCCAGGAGTAGTGCCTAAGTGATCGTGACGGCCAAGCTCAGGGCTGGGCAAGCTGTAGTCAAGGTCTCTATCTACTGCAGTTTAACAGTCACATTAAGGTTGAATCAGTCTTCACACGACGAAGCAATGTATTAAAGCTAGACTCAAACTGCAGTAAATCTCAAACGTACAAATGCAGACTTGTGCTCTGACCTGTACAGCATCTGAATGAACGACACAGGGTGAGAGGGTTAGACGCAAGTCCTACAAAACTCAGAAAATACAAGACAGGAGTCACAAATCACAGCACATGAAGGGGATTTTACAGGCTTAGCCTTCTTGCCGTTTGCTGTAGTATGTTCACTTAGCAATCTGAGCATGTATGCAGTTTACAGATGAAAAAACTCTTTTTATTCATAATGAAGAGGCATAAAAGAATTCTGAGAACCTTGATCTTGCCGAAGTAACCTCACGAGACTGAAACACTTCAAAAGCATAGTTGGGGAAGTTTTAAAAATGACGTAAGCAAGAAGGAAGTTCTTGACTACGTGATCAGATTGAATCAGGGTGGCAATAGATCTCATCAGCTCAGTGTGAAGACGAGGTAGTAGTACTGTCTGGACACCAGAGGAAGGAAAGGACTGCAACTGTTGTGGAAAAGTTTGCACTTTAATAAAGGCATGGGAAAAGAAACAAAAATCAGGAGGAGGAAACGACCAAATCTGAGAATAAGGCAGAGAGAGGAGTGAATACAGCTGAGATTCATCCCAGCAAGAAACTGAGGAATGGATAGATGACTCTGGGGAGATGAAGTTAGCTACGCCACCAAACGTGCAGATAGAGATGGCAAACGATACAGAAAACAGAATCAAATGAAAGTAAAACTTGGAGTTCTAACATGTCCCCACATAATCACGGCCAAGCTTTCTTTGAGCAAACCTAAAATCATGCTTGCTTTCTTGTTAACCTAGTCAGAGGTCCATGTTCATAGTCCAGAAGAATGTCTGAAGCCAAAATGGATTACCAAGGTAAAATCAAGCATCTGTGAACAAGGGTAGGAATATCAGATGAAAAGCCAGGAGTGTAGTTGAAAGGCAGGCAGTGCCCAGGGATTTGAGATACAGGGCACAGACTTCACCCAACTGCACACGCTACTGCAACTGAAGGGCATGGGAAGCCTCTTCAGCCCTCTGATTACTATTAAACCTTGGGAGAGGAGATCCTCATGGAAAAGAAATTAGCTTCAAGCCAATTACAAATGAAAATCCTTTCATTCAGCTGCCTTTGCCATGCTGTCCAGATGTTCTCTCCCAGATAACAATAATTGTGCTAGAAGTATGATTTTAAGCCTGATTTTCTTTTCCACTAAAAGCTTCTACTGGGAGAAGGGAAATTCTGATCTTTCTGTTGGCATTACGTTTGTCTGCAGGGCCCATAATATGACTGAATTGCGTATCAGGGCACAGATTCCAATTGCTCTGGCCCCATACCATCCCTTTGAGCATTTTTATGTTATTTACAGCTGCATTTTTATGTCTCTTACCCTTTCTCCAGGGAAACCAAAGACTGTGGATGTGGAATGTGTTGGATCTGGTTTAAATATCAGGCCCTCTTTTTGCCTCGGAAGGTTGTCACCTAGAGCAACAGCCCTTCTTTTTTGTCTTGATGGAGGAGCTCACAATATCGGAGACAGGTTGACTATCTAAGGTGACCCTCCAGCCTCTTTTTCTTCCTTGGATACCTCAGAAAAAATATGTAATTTATATTTGCATTAAAAGACAAATTTTCATTTTTTGTATCATCAGTAGCACTGGGTCTTTTAGGGACTTGGGACCTTTTGGGATTTTGATGACCTAGAGTATAAAGATATCTTTCCTTCAAGTATTTCTGATGTACAGTAAAATCAAATATTTTCTTTTTAGCTGTTTTAAAAGAGTTTGGCAGCATTGAATGTTTTTTGGTACTGAATCCAGTGCTTTGATCTTCCTCCAACATTACCTAATTCTGTTTATAAGTTCTTGTGTTTAAGTGGAAAGAACTGACTTGTGGATAAGACAAAGCAGTACTCCCCTAGCATCTGATTCACCAACTGCTCTTGCATGCATGCAGTTTCTGCAAAGGCGATAAAGGATTACATATTTTCTATGGATATTTTCTATGAGAATTCTTTTTTTGCCTTTGAATATACAAAATCCGAACAACCATGCTGCTTGTGATTTCATGCTCCTTCTGAAAATTCTTGCTTTTTTCCAGACAAGAAAACGTATATTTGTGTGATCCATGTTTTATTATTTTTAGATAAAGTGATGACCGTTAGTCTTCTCAGTAAGACTGACATTCACTACCTAATTTTTCCATAAGAGCGCAATCCTTATTCTTGAGATGTAGTTAATGTAGCGAGGCTAGAAATGATGGAAGCCACACCGAGCTTGGTCACTACTTTAAAGGTATCATTTTAAATCATATCTATTGAAAGTGAAACTGCCTAGTCATTTCTGTAAGCTAGTTGAGCTTATTTTGATAGCATAGGTTTAAAGCGTTGATCTGAATGATCTTTTGTAAAATCTGGTGATATTCAGAAGGCAGACCCCTTTGAAGTCTATAGAATAATGTCACTTAGTTATACCAGTTATTAATCCACGTTTGCTCATGTTACTCATCCTTTTAAGTGAAGGTTGGGTTTCATTATATTATTGAAGTTCAGGGAAATCAAGTAAAATTGATTTTCAAATGGATTCTAAGATTTCATTTGTGTTTTTAACCCCTCTTTAGAGGAAGACAGCATGTCAAATTATGCAGTTTTACACAGTAGATTGAGGCCATGATCTTGGCTTTATAAACAAATACAGCAACAGTGGCAGTGAGAATCCATGATTTTATTTTCATGCAGCTTGAATGGTCTTTTCTTACTTTTAGTTAATTATTATTACTATTTATTTTTATCATTTTTATTTATGTATTTTTTAATTTATGCAAGTTCTGAAAATAATCCACTGGTTTTCCTTGGCCAAAACAAAACACCATGAGGTTTCCCTCAGGTGGCCATGGCCTCTTAATTGTTTGTTACTCCTAGCGGCTTGTTCTCTACTAATCAGTTTGTAGATGACCTGTTGAAGAATAATGAGGTTTCCTTAGTTGAGGGAACTATCAGAATATCAGTGAAAAGGTGTCTGTAGTCAGTATTTTTCATATTTGCATTAAAGATCATAATGCAAACAGATTTCTGAGATGGACATATACTGAAGTCACTTGGAAGCAGACAGAAAAACAGAACAACCAAGCTAAAACAACCAACTCAGCCCTCCCAAAACCCCCTGTCTCCCCACCCCCCCTAACCCCCCCCAAAAAAAACAACAAAAAAAGAAAAACTAAAGCAACAGCCATACAGATAGACAGACAAAGAAAAATAAAAAAACACACAATGGCAACTATGAAAAAGACAATGAGAGATACAGAGTGATGGGGAAGAAAACTGTCAGCAATACCTGTAGACAGTATCTTCTAGAACTAACAATGCAGAGGCAGATATACCTATGCAATAATAACACCAAAAACAAGATCACTACTGCATTATAATTAATAAGTCATTCTCTTCTATGAGGCAGTTCTTTTGTTTATTACATAATCCTGGAATGCAAGGAAATAGCAAGTATCAACTAGTAACAGCATTACACTATCTCCAGCTCTAAAATGAGACTCCTTATGTGGTTTGGACTAACGGGCTTACAGCAGGTCAGAAAAAGACTTGTGTAAATACTAAGGACAGAGAACTTTCTAAAAAGTAAGCAGCCGATCAGCAGCATTTAACCTGTAGGAAAAAATTTATATGCTTTACTGTGCTTTGACTAATTATAGAAATATTTATAAGGCCCCATCCATACAGAATTCAGAGATTTACAGAAGAAGGTCGTAAGAATCCCAAATGAATTTTTGTCCTTTTCTCAGAGCTGAAGTTAGAAAAGCACTGCACTGGGCTCCCCAGGGAGGTGGTTGAGTCACCATCCCTGGATGTTTTAAAATGCGTTTGGATGAGGTGCTCAGGAACACGATTTAGCAGAGGGTTGTTAGAGCAAAAGTAGTATGGTCAGGTTATGGTTGAATTCGATGATTTTTAAGGTCTTTTCCAACCTGAGTGATTCGATGAGTGTAAGTGAGACAACGACTTGCCAGAAATCACAAAACATACATAGAAATTGTCTGTAGCTCTGTCAAGGGTTGAAGCCTAGCAAGAAACCTTTTTTAATGTCTTTGAACCATTTCTGAAAACTTTCTGAATTCTCCCTCTCCTCCATTCTTTACATAGCTACAATGTATTAGCCAGCTATAATTATCTCAAATGTCTTTTTGTACTGTTAGTAATTGCTACAGTTTTCCAGAGCACTTTGTGTATAAAACCTGACTAGATAATCCTCACTGTAAGGGGCTATGAGTCCTTTCCGTTTTGATTGGAGAAGGTAAAGCCATGGAGATATTTTATGTAATTTATGATTATCAATTTATGATCAGATGTGATACAAACTATGGAACACTTACAAAGCTTTGCTTTCTGTGCTTTGATTGCTTCTGCATTTGCCAAAACTCTCTCTCCTTATTACTCTAGTTGTTCAACTGTAAAATATCAAAAGGATATGATACCGTAGGAGTAGAAATTATCCCACAAACAAAAACAAGTGCACAAACTTGAAGTGCAATTTCTTGCTCAAACCAGAAAGGCCAATAGATTGGTAAAGAGCTTGACACTGTCACCATGTCAACACTTATAGACAATGCAAGTAACAAGAGTTTGGGCCCAAAATAGAACAGAACAGAACCTTGCGCTCTATATAATGCATGCCTCTGGGGCCAGGACCACATCCATCAGCCCAGGAAACAGAGCTGCTCTCCTCACCAGTAATAGCAGCCAGAGGAATCACAGAATCACAGAATGGCCAGGGTTGGAAGGGACCTCAAGCTTCATGAATCTCCAAACCCCCTGCCACATGCAAATCTAACCACGTTTAATACCAGAGCACCACTAACCACCACATTTAATACCAGAGCAGGCTGCGCAGGGCCCCATCCAACCTGGCCTTGAACACCTCCAGGGACGGGGCATGCACAGCCTCTCTGCAAGAAAGTGGCTTACTATTCCACGTTTATGCACACTTAGTAGATAAGATGAAATACTTCAGAAGTACCAAAATTGTAACTTTTGTATTATAGGCTATTCTGTTTTGCCAAGAGGCCCTCAGCAAAAGAACAACTTAAGGGGCCTCTGACAGGAGGTCAAACTGTCCCTCTTTTGGATTAGGAGGAATGCAAGTGATGCTCCCCACCATTTTTCCTTCCAACTTACCTCTATCCCAGGACAGCAGGTGTCCAGGAATAATGGCCTAGTGCTGAATGAGCAAATGTGAGAATTAGCAATATACGCTTAGCTAGCAACAGTTCATCTTTAGCCCGTATCTGTATGTTTAGTGGAATGCTGGGAAATTTGTGAGCCTGCAGTACTCAGCCAATGGGGAACCAGGGCAGGGAGAGAGAAGCGTTGGCTGATAGGGAATAAAAGACATGAAGGCTGTTCTGATGGTTCTGATGGCTGTAACCCCTTTCCCACAATGTAATCTGCCAGTTAGTGGTGGTTTTTAGAGGTAGTAGCTCAGATACGATCAGTAAGGAACTGCATTTTCACATTGGCAGACTTTTTAGGAGCTCCTATCTCCTTAGTTCACTTGACAACTGGTGTCTTTAAAGAACTGGAAACGGCACTTACGTACTATCCTGTTGCAGGGACTTCAGAAGCTTGCTTCCTGTGACAATCCCAACTGCAGCTTTTCCACATTTGATTATGCACTGGGTATCTTTGCCAAGCCTTGTAGGGGTATGAAAGAACAACAAAGGAATTCCACGAATTGTTATGGGCTGTGGATATATCCACTTCTGCTTACTACTCTTACAATCTTACTCTTACTACTCTTGCAATCTTATCTGTCTTAGGAAAAAACACCCTTGTTTCTCAGCTTTGGTGCTGTCTCGTTCTTGATATGCTTTGTGAATTCACATGACAGTTTTCTAATGACAGCTCTCTCCCACGATCACTGCAGCGACCATCTCCTGCATGCAACACAGGAATCTTCCTGAATTTCATTTCTGTCTCTGCAGATTTCCGGAAGAGTGCAATGGAACCAGCAACAGGTTTTGCAAGAATGGGACTTATTTATTTCGTTGATCCATGTTCCAATAGTATTATTGTGTAAATAAATACGAAGCTTGCATTTTGCCAAGGTCTGAACTTTGAATGGACTTTGGCCTGTTTCAAGAAAGAATGTTCCTGAGCCTTCTCAGCATCACCAATCATCCGGCTTGCCTGGGTGGCATTAGCTGAAGAGTCATTGTCTCGGGCTGTCCTCAGTATATATGAGTAACAAAGCTTCTCTGTAATGTATGACTAAAACATAAAATGAGAAAGCATAACATTGTGGGAATGTGGACCTTGCTTTTGTGAAACAGTGCATCAGCGTCTGATTCAAGAGAAGCAGTTGCAATTTTGAAGGAGTTCTCCAGGTGTTTGCCAGAGGTTTTTGATGAAATATTGCTCTTTCTGTCTTTGGGGTTATAACCCTGGTTTTCCCTGTTTGTGTTTAAGGCAGATTTACAATTCTCAATCAGTTAATATTGTTTGATCCTTCATTTCAGGTGTATTTAATTTCTTGCCAGAGTAAACTGGCATGTACAAGAATATATTTATTCCTTCTTGTTTTCTCAGGCCATATTCAATTAATCCCAAAAAGTAAGCCATTCATTTATTTGTTTGTTTGTTTGTGTGTTTGTTAGTTAGTTTTTTTTTTTTTTTAATTGGGATTAGCTGCTTCTGTTGCTGCAAAATCATCTACGGGCAGGAAGAGGCACCCGTGTCCACAAAAGGTAAACTTCTTTCTCCTGCTCCCCTAGCTGTAATTTAACCAATGGAACTGCTGGGGTAGACTTCCCAAATTCCCATCCTTCATCTATGCAACCAGAAATTGCTCCCTCTTTCTCAGTAATTTCAGATTACTTTCATTCCAATGGGGCGGAGCCCTCTCTCGGCTCTTCCAGCCCCCCCGCTCCCCCCCCCCTCCACTCCCCATGTCTCTCTGAGTGGATCCCTGGGTCCTACGGCCCTACTCCAGTGCCGTGACACTAACAGCTGCTGTTATTCCCAGTTTACCTCCTCCTCTCCAGAGGCTCCCAGTACCAACGCTGGGATTCTCTCTGCAGAGGCTAGTCTCACTTCCAGTGCCCTGTCCTCTCACCTCCCCCTT
This sequence comes from Tetrao urogallus, assembly GCF_951394365.1. NCBI lineage: Eukaryota > Metazoa > Chordata > Aves > Galliformes > Phasianidae > Tetrao > Tetrao urogallus. The sequence goes on from NC_136815.1 coordinate 91,817,643, forward strand.
TGCAAGCAATGCTGTTTACAGCAGAAGTCTCCGTCTGCAGCTCACTCTCTCACACCAAGTTCTGCTCGCGGGGAAACGGTGTGGGGGGTTGCTCTCACACCAGCACAGATTAACTCCCTTTCTCTTTAACCCTTTTTCCTTTGTCGTACCCTCAACTGTTACACTTCCACATACCCTCCATTCTACTTCTGTATACCAGTAACAACTACCTTTCTTATACCATCAAAACAGTTTGTCTCATTCCTTTCAAAATCCACAAATCAAACCGCACAATTCTTCAACTTCCACAAGCACCCAGGCTTTCCTGGTCTCTCCTGATTAGGGTACTCAACTAGAAAACTGGTCCCATTATTTCATTCATGTTCCCAGTTTCTTACTTAATGGCCGTTTCTTGTTGAATGGCATTCCTGCAACATCCTTCCAATGTGCCAACATACACCTGAGAGGTGTTTTGATTGGTTTTCTGTCTGTTTGGTTCGGTTTTTTTGCTGGTGTGAGAGCAACCACTCCACACTGAATAACTAACTAACTAACACTAGAGGTGCATACACATGCACTATGGAATTTCGAGCCACAATTCTTTGCAGCGTGGTTCTCTTTGGTCCACTTCTGTGTTCTGTGACCACAAGGGTGGAAGGGAAAAGCCTCTCTGAAAGAGGCAGCTGGAGATTCGAGGAGCGACAGATGCTGTGCTCCCAGGCAGCACATTCGAAGAAGTCGGGACAGACCCTTTCTGGACTGCGGAGAAAATAACCCCCTCCGGAGGAACGGCAGCAGGCCGAATTCGGACGTTCTCGGCTTCAGACCGGCACGACTTCGCTCTCACGGCTCGGAAGTGGCACTCGCGGTGAAGCGCTCCGGAGCGTTTGCCGTTGCTGCCCGAGAAGTCGCGCTTTTCGCCGAATGCCGCTTTCAGCCTCCAGCCGCGGAGTCGTGTTCCTCGGTCGCCGAGAAAGGGCGACTGTCGCCGGCAGCTTTTCTCCGAGTTGCGGGCTCTTCTCCGCACGTCGGAAAGGAGCGGTTTGGACGTCGCCGAGTGAACACATATGCAGCAGGCACTACGCCTGGCTCTGAATGTTGTGTCCGTGCCTTCATTTCGAGCCACAATTCTCTGCAGCGTGGTTCTCTTTTAGTCGACTTCTGTGTTCTGTGACCACAAGGGTAGAAGAGAAAAGCCTCTCTGAAAGCTTCTCTGTAATGTATGACTAAAACATAAAATGAGAAAGCATAACATTGTGGGAATGTGGACCTTGCTTTTGTGAAACAGTGCATCAGCGTCTGATTCAAGAGAAGCAGTTGCAATTTTGAAGGAGTTCTCCAGGTGTTTGCCAGAGGTTTTTGATGAAATATTGCTCTTTCTGTCTTTGGGGTTATAACCCTGGTTTTCCCTGTTTGTGTTTAAGGCAGATTTACAATTCTCAATCAGTTAATATTGTTTGATCCTTAATTTCAGGTGTATTTAATTTCTTGCCAGAGTAAACTGGCATGTACAAGAATATATTTATTCCTTCTTGTTTTCTCAGGCCATATTCAATTAATCCCAAAAAGTAAGCCATTCATTTATTTGTTTGTTTGTTTGTGTGTTTGTTAGTTAGTTTTTTTTTTTTTTTTTATTGGGATTAGCTGCTTCTGTTGCTGCAAAATCATCTACGGGCAGGAAGAGGCACCCGTGTCCACAAAAGGTAAACTTCTTTCTCCTGCTCCCCTAGCTGTAATTTAACCAATGGAACTGCTGGGGTAGACTTCCCAAATTCCCATCCTTCATCTATGCAACCAGAAATTGCTCCCTCTTTCTCAGTAATTTCAGATTACTTTCATTCCAATGGGGCGGAGCCCTCTCTCGGCTCTTCCAGCCCCCCCCGCTCCCCCCCCCTCCACTCCCCATGTCTCTCTGAGTGGATCCCTGGGTCCTACGGCCCTACTCCAGTGCCGTGACACTAACAGCTGCTGTTATTCCCAGTTTACCTCCTCCTCTCCAGAGGCTCCCAGTACCAACGCTGGGATTCTCTCTGCAGAGGCTAGTCTCACTTCCAGTGCCCTGTCCTCTCACCTCCCCCTTTGCAAGCAATGCTGTTTACAGCAGAAGTCTCCGTCTGCAGCTCACTCTCTCACACCAAGTTCTGCTCGCGGGGAAACGGTGTGGGGGGTTGCTCTCACACCAGCACAGATTAACTCCCTTTCTCTTTAACCCTTTTTCCTTTGTCGTACCCTCAACTGTTACACTTCCACATACCCTCCATTCTACTTCTGTATACCAGTAACAACTACCTTTCTTATACCATCAAAACAGTTTGTCTCATTCCTTTCAAAATCCACAAATCAAACCGCACAATTCTTCAACTTCCACTAGCACCCAGCACTTGGTCTCTCCTGATTAGGGTACTCAATTAGAAAACTGGTCCCATTATTCCATTCATGTTCCCAGTTTCTTACTTAATGGCCGTTTCTTGTTGAATGGCATTCCTGCAACATCCTTCCAATGTGCCAACATACACCTGAGAGGTGTTTTGATTGGTTTTCTGTCTGTTTGGTTCGGTTTTTTTGCTGGTGTGAGAGCAACCACTCCACACTGAATAACTAACTAACTAACACTAGAGGTGCATACACATGCACTATGGAATTTCGAGCCACAATTCTTTGCAGCGTGGTTCTCTTTGGTCCACTTCTGTGTTCTGTGACCACAAGGGTGGAAGAGAAAAGCCTCTCTGAAAGAGGCAGCTGGAGATTCGAGGAGCGACAGATGCTGTGCTCCCAGGCAGCACATTCGAAGAAGTCGGGACAGACCCTTTCTGGACTGCGGAGAAAATAACGCCCTCCGGAGGAACGGCAGCAGGCTGAATTCGGACGTTCTCGGCTTCAGACCGGCACGACTTCGCTCTCACGGCTCGGAAGTGGCACTCGCGGTGAAGCGCTCCGGAGCGTTTGCCGTTGCTGCCCGAGAAGTCGCGCTTTTCGCCGAATGCCGCTTTCAGCCTCCAGCCGCGGAGTCGTGTTCCTCGGTCGCCGAGAAAGGGCGACTGTCGCCGGCAGCTTTTCTCCGAGTTGCGGGCTCTTCTCCGCACGTCGGAAAGGAGCGGTTTGGACGTCGCCGAGTGAACACATATGCAGCAGGCACTACGCCTGGCTCTGAATGTTGTGTCCGTGCCTTCATTTCGAGCCACAATTCTCTGCAGCGTGGTTCTCTTTTAGTCGACTTCTGTGTTCTGTGACCACAAGGGTAGAAGAGAAAAGCCTCTCTGAAAGCTTCTCTGTAATGTATGACTAAAACATAAAATGAGAAAGCATAACATTGTGGGAATGTGGACCTTGCTTTTGTGAAACAGTGCATCAGCGTCTGATTCAAGAGAAGCAGTTGCAATTTTGAAGGAGTTCTCCAGGTGTTTGCCAGAGGTTTTTGATGAAATATTGCTCTTTCTGTCTTTGGGGTTATAACCCTGGTTTTCCCTGTTTGTGTTTAAGGCAGATTTACAATTCTCAATCAGTTAATATTGTTTGATCCTTCATTTCAGGTGTATTTAATTTCTTGCCAGAGTAAACTGGCATGTACAAGAATATATTTATTCCTTCTTGTTTTCTCAGGCCATATTCAATTAATCCCAAAAAGTAAGCCATTCATTTATTTGTTTGTTTGTTTGTGTGTTTGTTAGTTAGTTTTTTTTTTTTTTTAATTGGGATTAGCTGCTTCTGTTGCTGCAAAATCATCTACGGGCAGGAAGAGGCACCCGTGTCCACAAAAGGTAAACTTCTTTCTCCTGCTCCCCTAGCTGTAATTTAACCAATGGAACTGCTGGGGTAGACTTCCCAAATTCCCATCCTTCATCTATGCAACCAGAAATTGCTCCCTCTTTCTCAGTAATTTCAGATTACTTTCATTCCAATGGGGCGGAGCCCTCTCTCGGCTCTTCCAGCCCCCCCGCTCCCCCCCCCCTCCACTCCCCATGTCTCTCTGAGTGGATCCCTGGGTCCTACGGCCCTACTCCAGTGCCGTGACACTAACAGCTGCTGTTATTCCCAGTTTACCTCCTCCTCTCCAGAGGCTCCCAGTACCAACGCTGGGATTCTCTCTGCAGAGGCTAGTCTCACTTCCAGTGCCCTGTCCTCTCACCTCCCCCTTTGCAAGCAATGCTGTTTACAGCAGAAGTCTCCGTCTGCAGCTCACTCTCTCACACCAAGTTCTGCTCGCGGGGAAACGGTGTGGGGGGTTGCTCTCACACCAGCACAGATTAACTCCCTTTCTCTTTAACCCTTTTTCCTTTGTCGTACCCTCAACTGTTACACTTCCACATACCCTCCATTCTACTTCTGTATACCAGTAACTACTACCTTTCTTATACCATCAAAACAGTTTGTCTCATTCCTTTCAAAATCCACAAATCAAACCGCACAATTCTTCAACTTCCACAAGCACCCAGGCTTTCCTGGTCTCTCCTGATTAGGGTACTCAACTAGAAAACTGGTCCCATTATTTCATTCATGTTCCCAGTTTCTTACTTAATGGCCGTTTCTTGTTGAATGGCATTCCTGCAACATCCTTCCAATGTGCCAACATACACCTGAGAGGTGTTTTGATTGGTTTTCTGTCTGTTTGGTTCGGTTTTTTTGCTGGTGTGAGAGCAACCACTCCACACTGAATAACTAACTAACTAACACTAGAGCTGCATACACATGCACTATGGAATTTCGAGCCACAATTCTTTGCAGCGTGGTTCTCTTTGGTCCACTTCTGTGTTCTGTGACCACAAGGGTGGAAGGGAAAAGCCTCTCTGAAAGAGGCAGCTGGAGATTCGAGGAGCGACAGATGCTGTGCTCCCAGGCAGCACATTCGAAGAAGTCGGGACAGACCCTTTCTGGACTGCGGAGAAAATAACCCCCTCCGGAGGAACGGCAGCAGGCCGAATTCGGACGTTCTCGGCTTCAGACCGGCACGACTTCGCTCTCACGGCTCGGAAGTGGCACTCGCGGTGAAGCGCTCCGGAGCGTTTGCCGTTGCTGCCCGAGAAGTCGCGCTTTTCGCCGAATGCCGCTTTCAGCCTCCAGCCGCGGAGTCGTGTTCCTCGGTCGCCGAGAAAGGGCGACTGTCGCCGGCAGCTTTTCTCCGAGTTGCGGGCTCTTCTCCGCACGTCGGAAAGGAGCGGTTTGGACGTCGCCGAGTGAACACATATGCAGCAGGCACTACGCCTGGCTCTGAATGTTGTGTCCGTGCCTTCATTTCGAGCCACAATTCTCTGCAGCGTGGTTCTCTTTTAGTCGACTTCTGTGTTCTGTGACCACAAGGGTAGAAGAGAAAAGCCTCTCTGAAAGCTTCTCTGTAATGTATGACTAAAACATAAAATGAGAAAGCATAACATTGTGGGAATGTGGACCTTGCTTTTGTGAAACAGTGCATCAGCGTCTGATTCAAGAGAAGCAGTTGCAATTTTGAAGGAGTTCTCCAGGTGTTTGCCAGAGGTTTTTGATGAAATATTGCTCTTTCTGTCTTTGGGGTTATAACCCTGGTTTTCCCTGTTTGTGTTTAAGGCAGATTTACAATTCTCAATCAGTTAATATTGTTTGATCCTTCATTTCAGGTGTATTTAATTTCTTGCCAGAGTAAACTGGCATGTACAAGAATATATTTATTCCTTCTTGTTTTCTCAGGCCATATTCAATTAATCCCAAAAAGTAAGCCATTCATTTATTTGTTTGTTTGTTTGTGTGTTTGTTAGTTAGTTTTTTTTTTTTTTTTTATTGGGATTAGCTGCTTCTGTTGCTGCAAAATCATCTACGGGCAGGAAGAGGCACCCGTGTCCACAAAAGGTAAACTTCTTTCTCCTGCTCCCCTAGCTGTAATTTAACCAATGGAACTGCTGGGGTAGACTTCCCAAATTCCCATCCTTCATCTATGCAACCAGAAATTGCTCCCTCTTTCTCAGTAATTTCAGATTACTTTCATTCCAATGGGGCGGAGCCCTCTCTCGGCTCTTCCAGCCCCCCCGCTCCCCCCCCCCTCCACTCCCCATGTCTCTCTGAGTGGATCCCTGGGTCCTACGGCCCTACTCCAGTGCCGTGACACTAACAGCTGCTGTTATTCCCAGTTTACCTCCTCCTCTCCAGAGGCTCCCAGTACCAACGCTGGGATTCTCTCTGCAGAGGCTAGTCTCACTTCCAGTGCCCTGTCCTCTCACCTCCCCCTTTGCAAGCAATGCTGTTTACAGCAGAAGTCTCCGTCTGCAGCTCACTCTCTCACACCAAGTTCTGCTCGCGGGGAAACGGTGTGGGGGGTTGCTCTCACACCAGCACAGATTAACTCCCTTTCTCTTTAACCCTTTTTCCTTTGTCGTACCCTCAACTGTTACACTTCCACATACCCTCCATTCTACTTCTGTATACCAGTAACAACTACCTTTCTTATACCATCAAAACAGTTTGTCTCATTCCTTTCAAAATCCACAAATCAAACCGCACAATTCTTCAACTTCCACAAGCACCCAGCACTTGGTCTCTCCTGATTAGGGTACTCAATTAGAAAACTGGTCCCATTATTCCATTCATGTTCCCAGTTTCTTACTTAATGGCCGTTTCTTGTTGAATGGCATTCCTGCAACATCCTTCCAATGTGCCAACATACACCTGAGAGGTGTTTTGATTGGTTTTCTGTCTGTTTGGTTCGGTTTTTTTGCTGGTGTGAGAGCAACCACTCCACACTGAATAACTAACTAACTAACACTAGAGGTGCATACACATGCACTATGGAATTTCGAGCCACAATTCTTTGCAGCGTGGTTCTCTTTGGTCCACTTCTGTGTTCTGTGACCACAAGGGTGGAAGAGAAAAGCCTCTCTGAAAGAGGCAGCTGGAGATTCGAGGAGCGACAGATGCTGTGCTCCCAGGCAGCACATTCGAAGAAGTCGGGACAGACCCTTTCTGGACTGCGGAGAAAATAACGCCCTCCGGAGGAACGGCAGCAGGCTGAATTCGGACGTTCTCGGCTTCAGACCGGCACGACTTCGCTCTCACGGCTCGGAAGTGGCACTCGCGGTGAAGCGCTCCGGAGCGTTTGCCGTTGCTGCCCGAGAAGTCGCGCTTTTCGCCGAATGCCGCTTTCAGCCTCCAGCCGCGGAGTCGTGTTCCTCGGTCGCCGAGAAAGGGCGACTGTCGCCGGCAGCTTTTCTCCGAGTTGCGGGCTCTTCTCCGCACGTCGGAAAGGAGCGGTTTGGACGTCGCCGAGTGAACACATATGCAGCAGGCACTACGCCTGGCTCTGAATGTTGTGTCCGTGCCTTCATTTCGAGCCACAATTCTCTGCAGCGTGGTTCTCTTTTAGTCGACTTCTGTGTTCTGTGACCACAAGGGTAGAAGAGAAAAGCCTCTCTGAAAGCTTCTCTGTAATGTATGACTAAAACATAAAATGAGAAAGCATAACATTGTGGGAATGTGGACCTTGCTTTTGTGAAACAGTGCATCAGCGTCTGATTCAAGAGAAGCAGTTGCAATTTTGAAGGAGTTCTCCAGGTGTTTGCCAGAGGTTTTTGATGAAATATTGCTCTTTCTGTCTCTGGGGTTATAACCTTGGTTTTCCCTGTTTGTGTTAAAGGCAGATTTACAATTCTCAATCAGTTAATATTGTTTGATCCTTCATTTCAGGTGTATTTAATTTCTTGCCAGAGTAAACTGGCATGTACAAGAATATATTTATTCCTTCTTGTTTTCTCAGGCCATATTCAATTAATCCCAAAAAGTAAGCCATTCATTTATTTGTTTGTTTGTTTGTGTGTTTGTTAGTTAGTTTTTTTTTTTTTTTTATTGGGATTAGCTGCTTCTGTTGCTGCAAAATCATCTACGGGCAGGAAGAGGCACCCGTGTCCACAAAAGGTAAACTTCTTTCTCCTGCTCCCCTAGCTGTAATTTAACCAATGGAACTGCTGGGGTAGACTTCCCAAATTCCCATCCTTCATCTATGCAACCAGAAATTGCTCCCTCTTTCTCAGTAATTTCAGATTACTTTCATTCCAATGGGGCGGAGCCCTCTCTCGGCTCTTCCAGCCCCCCCGCTCCCCCCCCCTCCACTCCCCATGTCTCTCTGAGTGGATCCCTGGGTCCTACGGCCCTACTCCAGTGCCCTGACACTAACAGCTGCTGTTATTCCCAGTTTACCTCCTCCTCTCCAGAGGCTCCCAGTACCAACGCTGGGATTCTCTCTGCAGAGGCTAGTCTCACTTCCAGTGCCCTGTCCTCTCACCTCCCCCTTTGCAAGCAATGCTGTTTACAGCAGAAGTCTCCGTCTGCAGCTCACTCTCTCACACCAAGTTCTGCTCGCGGGGAAACGGTGTGGGGGGTTGCTCTCACACCAGCACAGATTAACTCCCTTTCTCTTTAACCCTTTTTCCTTTGTCGTACCCTCAACTGTTACACTTCCACATACCCTCCATTCTACTTCTGTATACCAGTAACAACTACCTTTCTTATACCATCAAAACAGTTTGTCTCATTCCTTTCAAAATCCACAAATCAAACCGCACAATTCTTCAACTTCCACTAGCACCCAGCACTTGGTCTCTCCTGATTAGGGTACTCAATTAGAAAACTGGTCCCATTATTCCATTCATGTTCCCAGTTTCTTATTTAGTGGCCGTTTCTTGTTGAATGGCATTCCTGCAACATCCTTCCAATGTGCCAACATACACCTGAGAGGTGTTTTGATTGGTTTTCTGTCTGTTTGGTTCGGTTTTTTTGCTGGTGTGAGAGCAACCACTCCACACTGAATAACTAACTAACTAACACTAGAGGTGCATACACATGCACTATGGAATTTCGAGCCACAATTCTTTGCAGCGTGGTTCTCTTTGGTCCACTTCTGTGTTCTGTGACCACAAGGGTGGAAGGGAAAAGCCTCTCTGAAAGAGGCAGCTGGAGATTCGAGGAGCGACAGATGCTGTGCTCCCAGGCAGCACATTCGAAGAAGTCGGGACAGACCCTTTCTGGACTGCGGAGAAAATAACCCCCTCCGGAGGAACGGCAGCAGGCCGAATTCGGACGTTCTCGGCTTCAGACCGGCACGACTTCGCTCTCACGGCTCGGAAGTGGCACTCGCGGTGAAGCGCTCCGGAGCGTTTGCCGTTGCTGCCCGAGAAGTCGCGCTTTTCGCCGAATGCCGCTTTCAGCCTCCAGCCGCGGAGTCGTGTTCCTCGGTCGCCGAGAAAGGGCGACTGTCGCCGGCAGCTTTTCTCCGAGTTGCGCGCTCTTCTCCGCACGTCGGAAAGGAGCGGTTTGGACGTCGCCGAGTGAACACATATGCAGCAGGCACTACGCCTGGCTCTGAATGTTGTGTCCGTGCCTTCATTTCGAGCCACAATTCTCTGCAGCGTGGTTCTCTTTTAGTCGACTTCTGTGTTCTGTGACCACAAGGGTAGAAGAGAAAAGCCTCTCTGAAAGCTTCTCTGTAATGTATGACTAAAACATAAAATGAGAAAGCATAACATTGTGGGAATGTGGACCTTGCTTTTGTGAAACAGTGCATCAGCGTCTGATTCAAGAGAAGCAGTTGCAATTTTGAAGGAGTTCTCCAGGTGTTTGCCAGAGGTTTTTGATGAAATATTGCTCTTTCTGTCTTTGGGGTTATAACCCTGGTTTTCCCTGTTTGTGTTAAAGGCAGATTTACAATTCTCAATCAGTTAATATTGTTTGATCCTTCATTTCAGGTGTATTTAATTTCTTGCCAGAGTAAACTGGCATGTACAAGAATATATTTATTCCTTCTTGTTTTCTCAGGCCATATTCAATTAATCCCAAAAAGTAAGCCATTCATTTATTTGTTTGTTTGTTTGTGTGTTTGTTAGTTAGTTTTTTTTTTTTTTTATTGGGATTAGCTGCTTCTGTTGCTGCAAAATCATCTACGGGCAGGAAGAGGCACCCGTGTCCACAAAAGGTAAACTTCTTTCTCCTGCTCCCCTAGCTGTAATTTAACCAATGGAACTGCTGGGGTAGACTTCCCAAATTCCCATCCTTCATCTATGCAACCAGAAATTGCTCCCTCTTTCTCAGTAATTTCAGATTACTTTCATTCCAATGGGGCGGAGCCCTCTCTCGGCTCTTCCAGCCCCCCCGCTCCCCCCCCCTCCACTCCCCATGTCTCTCTGAGTGGATCCCTGGGTCCTACGGCCCTACTCCAGTGCCCTGACACTAACAGCTGCTGTTATTCCCAGTTTACCTCCTCCTCTCCAGAGGCTCCCAGTACCAACGCTGGGATTCTCTCTGCAGAGGCTAGTCTCACTTCCAGTGCCCTGTCCTCTCACCTCCCCCTTTGCAAGCAATGCTGTTTACAGCAGAAGTCTCCGTCTGCAGCTCACTCTCTCACACCAAGTTCTGCTCGCGGGGAAACGGTGTGGGGGGTTGCTCTCACACCAGCACAGATTAACTCCCTTTCTCTTTAACCCTTTTTCCTTTGTCGTACCCTCAACTGTTACACTTCCACATACCCTCCATTCTACTTCTGTATACCAGTAACAACTACCTTTCTTATACCATCAAAACAGTTTGTCTCATTCCTTTCAAAATCCACAAATCAAACCGCACAATTCTTCAACTTCCACTAGCACCCAGGCTTTCCTGGTCTCTCCTGATTAGGGTACTCAACTAGAAAACTGGTCCCATTATTTCATTCATGTTCCCAGTTTCTTACTTAATGGCCGTTTCTTGTTGAATGGCATTCCTGCAACATCCTTCCAATGTGCCAACATACACCTGAGAGGTGTTTTGATTGGTTTTCTGTCTGTTTGGTTCGGTTTTTTTGCTGGTGTGAGAGCAACCACTCCACACTGAATAACTAACTAACTAACACTAGAGGTGCATACACATGCACTATGGAATTTCGAGCCACAATTCTTTGCAGCGTGGTTCTCTTTGGTCCACTTCTGTGTTCTGTGACCACAAGGGTGGAAGGGAAAAGCCTCTCTGAAAGAGGCAGCTGGAGATTCGAGGAGCGACAGATGCTGTGCTCCCAGGCAGCACATTCGAAGAAGTCGGGACAGACCCTTTCTGGACTGCGGAGAAAATAACGCCCTCCGGAGGAACGGCAGCAGGCCGAATTCGGACGTTCTCGGCTTCAGACCGGCACGACTTCGCTCTCACGGCTCGGAAGTGGCACTCGCGGTGAAGCGCTCCGGAGCGTTTGCCGTTGCTGCCCGAGAAGTCGCGCTTTTCGCCGAATGCCGCTTTCAGCCTCCAGCCGCGGAGTCGTGTTCCTCGGTCGCCGAGAAAGGGCGACTGTCGCCGGCAGCTTTTCTCCGAGTTGCGGGCTCTTCTCCGCACGTCGGAAAGGAGCGGTTTGGACGTCGCCGAGTGAACACATATGCAGCAGGCACTACGCCTGGCTCTGAATGTTGTGTCCGTGCCTTCATTTCGAGCCACAATTCTCTGCAGCGTGGTTCTCTTTTAGTCGACTTCTGTGTTCTGTGACCACAAGGGTAGAAGAGAAAAGCCTCTCTGAAAGCTTCTCTGTAATGTATGACTAAAACATAAAATGAGAAAGCATAACATTGTGGGAATGTGGACCTTGCTTTTGTGAAACAGTGCATCAGCGTCTGATTCAAGAGAAGCAGTTGCAATTTTGAAGGAGTTCTCCAGGTGTTTGCCAGAGGTTTTTGATGAAATATTGCTCTTTCTGTCTTTGGGGTTATAACCTTGGTTTTCCCTGTTTGTCTTAAAGGCAGATTTACAATTCCCAATCAGTTAATATTGTTTGATCCTTAATTTCAGGTGTATTTAATTTCTTGCCAGAGTAAACTGGCATGTACAAGAATATATTTATTCCTTCTTGTTTTCTCAGGCCATATTCAATTAATCCCAAAAAGTAAGCCATTCATTTATTTGTTTGTTTGTGTGTTTGTTAGTTAGTTTGTTTTTTTTTTATTGGGATTAGCTGCTTCTGTTGCTGCAAAATCATCTACGGGCAGGAAGAGGCACCCGTGTCCACGAAAGGTAAACTTCTTTCTCCTGCTCCCCTAGCTGTAATTTAACCAATGGAACTGCTGGGGTAGACTTCCCAAATTCCCATCCTTCATCTATGCAACCAGAAATTGCTCCCTCTTTCTCAGTAATTTCAGATTACTTTCATTCCAATGGGGCGGAGCCCTCTCTTGGCTCTTCCAGCCCCCCCGCTCTCCCCCCCTCCACTCCCCATGTCTCTCTGAGTGGATCCCTGGGTCCTACGGCCCTACTCCAGTGCCGTGACACTAACAGCTGCTGTTATTCCCAGTTTACCTCCTCCTCTCCAGAGGCTCCCAGTACCAACGCTGGGATTCTCTCTGCAGAGGCTAGTCTCACTTCCAGTGCCCTGTCCTCTCACCTCCCCCTTTGCAAGCAATGCTGTTTACAGCAGAAGTCTCCGTCTGCAGCTCACTCTCTCACACCAAGTTCTGCTCGCGGGGAAACGGTGTGGGGGGTTGCTCTCACACCAGCACAGATTAACTCCCTTTCTCTTTAACCCTTTTTCCTTTGTCGTACCCTCAACTGTTACACTTCCACATACCCTCCATTCTACTTCTGTATACCAGTAACAACTACCTTTCTTATACCATCAAAACAGTTTGTCTCATTCCTTTCAAAATCCACAAATCAAACCGCACAATTCTTCAACTTCCACTAGCACCCAGCACTTGGTCTCTCCTGATTAGGGTACTCAATTAGAAAACTGGTCCCATTATTCCATTCATGTTCCCAGTTTCTTACTTAATGGCCGTTTCTTGTTGAATGGCATTCCTGCAACATCCTTCCAATGTGCCAACATACACCTGAGAGGTGTTTTGATTGGTTTTCTGTCTGTTTGGTTCGGCTTTTTTGCTGGTGTGAGAGCAACCACTCCACACTGAATAACTAACTAACTAACACTAGAGCTGCATACACATGCACTATGGAATTTCGAGCCACAATTCTTTGCAGCGTGGTTCTCTTTGGTCCACTTCTGTGTTCTGTGACCACAAGGGTGGAAGGGAAAAGCCTCTCTGAAAGAGGCAGCTGGAGATTCGAGGAGCGACAGATGCTGTGCTCCCAGGCAGCACATTCGAAGAAGTCGGGACAGACCCTTTCTGGACTGCGGAGAAAATAACCCCCTCCGGAGGAACGGCAGCAGGCCGAATTCGGACGTTCTCGGCTTCAGACCGGCACGACTTCGCTCTCACGGCTCGGAAGTGGCACTCGCGGTGAAGCGCTCCGGAGCGTTTGCCGTTGCTGCCCGAGAAGTCGCGCTTTTCGCCGAATGCCGCTTTCAGCCTCCAGCCGCGGAGTCGTGTTCCTCGGTCGCCGAGAAAGGGCGACTGTCGCCGGCAGCTTTTCTCCGAGTTGCGGGCTCTTCTCCGCACGTCGGAAAGGAGAGCGGTTTGGACGTCGCCGAGTGAACACATATGCAGCAGGCACTACGCCTGGCTCTGAATGTTGTGTCCGTGCCTTCATTTCGAGCCACAATTCTCTGCAGCGTGGTTCTCTTTTAGACGACTTCTGTGTTCTGTGACCACAAGGGTAGAAGAGAAAAGCCTCTCTGAAAGCTTCTCTGTAATGTATGACTAAAACATAAAATGAGAAAGCATAACATTGTGGGAATGTGGACCTTGCTTTTGTGAAACAGTGCATCAGCGTCTGATTCAAGAGAAGCAGTTGCAATTTTGAAGGAGTTCTCCAGGTGTTTGCCAGAGGTTTTTGATGAAATATTGCTCTTTCTGTCTCTGGGGTTATAACCTTGGTTTTCCCTGTTTGTGTTAAAGGCAGATTTACAATTCCCAATCAGTTAATATTGTTTGATCCTTAATTTCAGGTGTATTTAATTTCTTGCCAGAGTAAACTGGTATGTAGAAGAATATATTTATTCCTTCTTGTTTTCTCAGGCCATATTCAATTAATCCCAAAAAGTAAGCCATTCATTTATTTGTTTGTTTGTTTGTGTGTTTGTTAGTTAGTTTTTTTTTTTTTTTTATTGGGATTAGCTGCTTCTGTTGCTGCAAAATCATCTACGGGCAGGAAGAGGCACCCGTGTCCACGGAAGGTAAACTTCTTTCTCCTGCTCCCCTAGCTGTAATTTAACCAATGGAACTGCTGGGGTAGACTTCCCAAATTCCCATCCTTCATCTATGCAACCAGAAATTGCTCCCTCTTTCTCAGTAATTTCAGATTACTTTCATTCCAATGGGGCGGAGCCCTCTCTCGGCTCTTCCAGCCCCCCCGCTCTCCCCCCCTCCACTCCTCATGTCTCTCTGAGTGGATCCCTGGGTCCTACGGCCCTACTCCAGTGCCCTGACACTAACAGCTGCTGTTATTCCCAGTTTACCTCCTCCTCTCCAGAGGCTCCCAGTACCAACGCTGGGATTCTCTCTGCAGAGGCTAGTCTCACTTCCAGTGCCCTGTCCTCTCACCTCCCCCTTTGCAAGCAATGCTGTTTACAGCAGAAGTCTCCGTCTGCAGCTCACTCTCTCACACCAAGTTCTGCTCGCGGGGAAACGGTGTGGGGGGTTGCTCTCACACCAGCACAGATTAACTCCCTTTCTCTTTAACCCTTTTTCCTTTGTCGTACCCTCAGTTACACTTCCACATACCCTCCATTCTACTTCTGTATACCAGTAACAACTACCTTTCTTATACCATCAAAACAGTTTGTCTCATTCCTTTCAAAATCCACAAATCAAACCGCACAATTCTTCAACTTCCACAAGCACCCAGGCTTTCCTGGTCTCTCCTGATTAGGGTACTCAATTAGAAAACTGGTCCCATTATTTCATTCATGTTCCCAGTTTCTTACTTAATGGCCGTTTCTTGTTGAATGGCATTCCTGCAACATCCTTCCAATGTGCCAACATACACCTGAGAGGTGTTTTGATTGGTTTTCTGTCTGTTTGGTTCGGTTTTTTTGCTGGTGTGAGAGCAACCACTCCACACTGAATAACTAACTAACTAACACTGGAGGTGCATACACATGCACTATGGAATTTCGAGCCACAATTCTTTGCAGCGTGGTTCTCTTTGGTCCACTTCTGTGTTCTGTGACCACAAGGGTGGAAGGGAAAAGCCTCTCTGAAAGAGGCAGCTGGAGATTCGAGGAGCGACAGATGCTGTGCTCCCAGGCAGCACATTCGAAGAAGTCGGGACAGACCCTTTCTGGACTGCGGAGAAAATAACCCCCTCCGGAGGAACGGCAGCAGGCCGAATTCGGACGTTCTCGGCTTCAGACCGGCACGACTTCGCTCTCACGGCTCGGAAGTGGCACTCGCGGTGAAGCGCTCCGGAGCGTTTGCCGTTGCTGCCCGAGAAGTCGCGCTTTTCGCCGAATGCCGCTTTCAGCCTCCAGCCGCGGAGTCGTGTTCCTCGGTCGCCGAGAAAGGGCGACTGTCGCCGGCAGCTTTTCTCCGAGTTGCGGGCTCTTCTCCGCACGTCGGAAAGGAGCGGTTTGGACGTCGCCGAGTGAACACATATGCAGCAGGCACTACGCCTGGCTCTGAATGTTGTGTCCGTGCCTTCATTTCGAGCCACAATTCTCTGCAGCGTGGTTCTCTTTTAGTCGACTTCTGTGTTCTGTGACCACAAGGGTAGAAGAGAAAAGCCTCTCTGAAAGCTTCTCTGTAATGTATGACTAAAACATAAAATGAGAAAGCATAACATTGTGGGAATGTGGACCTTGCTTTTGTGAAACAGTGCATCAGCGTCTGATTCAAGAGAAGCAGTTGCAATTTTGAAGGAGTTCTCCAGGTGTTTGCCAGAGGTTTTTGATGAAATATTGCTCTTTCTGTCTCTGGGGTTATAACCTTGGTTTTCCCTGTTTGTGTTAAAGGCAGATTTACAGCTTTGTTACTCATATATACTGAGGACATATTATCTTCAGCCCGAGACAATGACTCTTCAGCTAATGCCACCCAGGCAAGCCGGATGATTGGTGATGCTGAGAAGGCTCAGGAACATTCTTTCTTGAAACAGACCGAAGTCCATTCAAAGTTCAGACCTTGGCAAAATGCAAGCTTCGTATTTGTTTACACAATAATACTATTGGAATATGGATCAACGAAATAAATAAGTCCCATTCTTGCAAAACCTGTTGCTGGTTCCATTGCACTCTTCCGGAAATCTGCAGAGACAGAAATGAAATTCAGGAAGATTCCTGTGTTGCATGCAGGAGATGGTCGCTGCAGTGATCGTGGGAGAGAGCTGTCATTAGAAAACTGTCATGTGAATTCACAAAGCATATCAAGAGCGAGACAGCACCAAAGCTGAGAAACAAGGGTGTTTTTTCCTAAGACAGATAAGATTGCAAGAGAAGATGCTGCTTTCCACAAAGCATCGCATTTTTTTTTAATTTTTTTTTTTTTTTTTTTAATTAGTAAGCAGAAGTGGATATATCCACAGCCCATAACAATTCGTGGAATTCCTTTGTTGTTCTTTCATACCCCTACAAGGCTTGGCAAAGATGCCCAGTGCATAATCAAATAGGGAAAAGCTGCAGTTCGGTTTGTCACAGGAAGCAAGCTTCTGAAGTCCCTGCAACAGGATAGTACGTAAGTGCCGTTTCCAGTTCTTTAAAGACACCAGTTGTCAAGTGAACTAAGGAGATAGGAGCTCCTAAAAAGTCTGCCAATGTGAAAATGAAGTTCCTTACTGATCGTATCTGAGCTACTACCTCTAAAAACCACCACTAACTGGCAGATTACATTGTGGGAAAGGGGTTACAGCCATCAGAACAATCAGAACAGCCTTCATGTCTTTTATTCCCTATCAGCCAACGCTTCTCTCTCCCTGCCCTGGTTCCCCATTGGCTGAGTACTGCAGGCTCACAAATTTCCCAGCATTCCACTAAACATACAGATACGGGCTAAAGATGAACTGTTGCTAGCTAAGCGTATATTGCTAATTCTCACATTTGCTCATTCAGCACTAGGCCATTATTCCTGGACACCTGCTGTCCTGGGATAGAGGTAAGTTGGAAGGAAAAATGGTGGGGAGCATCACTTGCATTCCTCCTAATATAAAGGAGGGACAGTTTGACCTCCTGTCAGAGGCCCCTTAAGTTGTTCTTTTGCTGAGGGCCTCTTGGCAAAACAGAATAGCCTATAATACAAAAGTTACAATTTTGGTACTTCTGAAGTATTTCATCTTATCTACTAAGTGTGCATAAACGTGGAATAGTAAGCCACTTTCTTGCAGAGAGGCTGTGCATGCCCCGTCCCTGGAGGTGTTCAAGGCCAGGTTGGATGGGGCCCTGCGCAGCCTGCTCTGGTATTAAATGTGGCGGTTAGTGGTGCTCTGGTATTAAACGAGGTTAGATTTGCATGTGGCAGGGGGTTTGGAGATTCATGAAGCTTGAGGTCCCTTCCAACCCTGGCCATTCTGTGATTCTGTGATTCCTCTGGCTGCTATTACTGGTGAGGAGAGCAGCTCTGTTTCCTGGGCTGATGGATGTGGTCCTGGCCCCAGAGGCATGCATTATATAGAGCGCAAGGTTCTGTTCTGTTCTATTTTGGGCCCAAACTCTTGTTACTTGCATTGTCTATAAGTGTTGACATGGTGACAGTGTCAAGCTCTATACCAATCTATTGGCCTTGAAAGAAATTTGAGATAATTATAGCTGGCTAATACATTGTAGCTATGTAAAGAATGGAGGAGAGGCAGAATTCAGAAAGTTTTCAGAAATGGTTCAAAGACATTAAAAAAGGTTTCTTGCTAGGCTTCAACCCTTGACAGAGCTACAGACAATTTCTATGTATGTTTTGTGATTTCTGGCAGGTCGTTGTCTCACTTACACTCATCGAATCACTCAGGTTGGAAAAGACCTTAAAAATCATCGAATTCAACCATAACCTGACCATACTACTTTTGCTCTAACAACCCTCTGCTAAATCGTGTTCCTGAGCACCGCATCCAAACGCATTTTAAAACATCCAGGGATGGTGACTCAACCACCTCCCTGGGGAGCCCAGTGCAGTGCTTTTCTAACTTCAGCTCTGAGAAAAGGACAAAAATTCATTTGGGATTCTTACGACCTTCTTCTGTAAATCTCTGAATTCTGTATGGATGGGGCCTTATAAATATTTCTATAATTAGTCAAAGCACAGTAAAGCATATAAATTTTTTCCTACAGGTTAAATGCTGCTGATCGGCTGCTTACTTTTTAGAAAGTTCTCTGTCCTTAGTATTTACACAAGTCTTTTTCTGACCTGCTGTAAGCCCGTTAGTCCAAACCAGATAAGGAGTCTCATTTTAGAGCTGGAGATAGTGTAATGCTGTTACTAGTTGATACTTGCTATTTCCTTGCATTCCAGGATTATGTAATAAACAAAAGAACTGCCTCATAGAAGAGAATGACTTATGAATTATAATGCAGTAGTGATCTTGTTTTTGGTGTTATTATTGCATAGGTATATCTGCCTTTGCATTGTTAGTTCTAGAAGATACTGTCTACAGGTATGGCTGACAGTTTTCTTCCCCATCACTCTGTATCTCTCATTGTCTCTTTCATAGTTGCCATTGTGTGTTTTTTTTCTTGTTCTTCGTTTCTTTTTTCTTTCTTTTTTTGTTTTTGTTCTTATTTTTCTTTGTCTGTCTATCTTTCTTTCCTACCTGCTGCTATGGTTCTTGTAGGTTATGTATGGTTACCTGTTAGGTATGGCCGTATGGTGTTGTATGGTTACCTGCTATGGCGCTTATATCCCATTAGAGAGCACTGTCATTACATTCTTTTGCCATGTGACTTTGCTTAAAATATTTTCTTCAGGTGGCAGCCTTTTCTCAGTTCTGTTGCTTTATTTGTCACTGCTGCTCTGCAAACCTTGCTGTGACTCTGGGCTAGGCCTGGCCACTCCTCAGGGTTGAGCTGCTGCCATGATGGATACAGCTGTAGGGGGTGCAAGTTGAGTTGGGATACACGTAGCATGTGGGTTACAGGTTGTGTATGCCTGAGTATCTAATTCACGCTACAATGTCTTGGCTGTATGCATGTGGTGGCTGGAATCCCTTTGCATTGTAGAAGCAAAGTTCAGAGCCAGAAAGTAAGGGAACGCAAAATTATGAAAAAGAGAAGAAATGATCTATGGAAAGTTAATTGTTATAGATGTTCTTTGATCCTGGAAAATCATAAAAGTAGTCTTGGGGGGAAGAAAAAAAAGCAGGTAACTGTCAAAATGTTAGCTAAATACACTAAACACTAATACACCTGTATATACGTATGTATATATACAGGTATGTAATATACGTGTCGTGGAATACTGTTGAGAAGGTTCATCCTCTATTGTCACACCACCAGCATCGGCCTCTGATCTTGTGGACGAATATAATCAAACAGGAGACGTTACTGTTGAAGCAGACCTCATACATGCACATTGAATCAGCTGTACAATTTTCTCTTCAAAGGCCTAATTTGCTTAGGCAATCGACACCATCAGTAAGAACATCTATTGTATAATGCCCCAAGATGTACCTGACTTCCTAGTAATCGAGGTGCTGAGACTGTAACTGGTCAACTTAATCAATGTATATTGATTTTCTATTGCTCTTGCCACAGTGTATTTGGTGTGTTGATTTTATGGCCACCAAACACTCACTCAGCCTCTGTCTCACTCCCCCTCCACAGAAAGCCAGAGAGAGAGGGGAAAGCCCATGGGAATATTACCTCAGATGTAAAACAAATTTAACTTAGGGAAAATAAATTTCATTTATTCATCCCACGCCTTGCTCAGCAGGTCTTCCTCACCCCTCCATTTCTGACTCCTTCATCTGGCGCAGAGTAGCTCCTCTCCGCTCTCCCTTCCTCCTCACACCTCTCCCTGGTCCAGCATACGCTCTTCACGAGCTGCAGGGTGAGCGTTGCTGGGGGCACATAGCACCTTCTCCATGACCTTCTTCCAAGGTGTTCCCACTCTTTTCTGGGATCTTTCTTCTGAGCTCCACTCCCTCTGAGCTGCCTGCCCTTTGGCTAATGGGTCCTGTGGGGCAGTAGGAGGGAGTAGCAGTGGGCTGGAACTAGTTGTGTCTAGCACCCCAGTTTCATACCACACATCAGCATTATGGCAGGCCTTTCCACAACTGGACACCTGCACTCAGTGCACTACTCTTGTGATCAGAAAGGTCAAAAGAATGTTTCAGAAGGGTGAGTTGGGATTCTGTAAACATGCAACACGTGTGTTGATTAAAATTACATTTATGTTTATTAGGAATACAATGCTAGTTCAATTGTTCAGGAAGTGTCGACTCTATAATAATTGATTCTTACAAAATCAGAATCATTTTAAACAGCCTAAATTTTCAAAGCACTCATTGAACTGTACATAAGCGTTATTTGAGAAGCCCCTAATGCAAAAAGCCACTTTTTCTAGTGGATGAGCACACACACTTTCTCTCAAAACAGCTGAATACTGGGGTGAGGCCAGGGGCCTCCTCCTGTTACCTGTCCCCTGTCAAGGAAGAAGCACTGCTGCACTTGCGTTTTCCAGAAGAGGTGACGGGCCTTGGCAGTGGGACGACTGGGATGCCAGCAAGGAAGTCAGGCTGGCGCTAAGTAAAAGTGAGAAACTTCACCTGGATGTAAATATTGCCTTCATAACCTGGGGTTCCCTTGTTGCATCTGTTTGCAGAGGGACTGGGCTTTTTCTTGGTGATGGACTGACAAATGAACGAGGAAGATTCAGTCTGGATCGGATAGAATTGGAGCTGAAGGTCTCAGCAGCAGCATGAGAGGCCTACACAGTGCCATCCTATGGACTCAGAAGGCTCAGGGTGCATTGCAGTCATACAGGAATTCGTGTTCTGTGAGGCACTCACAGTAGGGGTTGCATGGTGCAGGCATTTGGCTTTTGATCTGAAATGTGCTGCATTTAACGCGCTGCTCAAAGGGATGGTATGGGGCCAGAGCAATGGGAATCTGTGCCCTGATACGCAATTCAGTCATTTTATGGGCCCTGCAGACAAACGTAATGTCAACAGAAAGATCAGAATTTCCCTTCTCCCAGTAGAAGCTTTTAGTGGGAAAGAAAATCAGGCTTAAAATCATACTTCTAGCACAATTATTGTTATCTGGGAGAGAACATCTGGACAGCATGGCAAAGGCAGCTGAATGAAAGGATTTTCATTTGTAATTGGCTTGAAGCTAATTTCTTTTCCATGAGGATCTCCTCTCCCAAGGTTTAATAGTAATCAGAGGGCTGAAGAGGCTTCCCATGCCCTTCAGTTGCAGTAGCGTGTGCAGTTGGGTGAAGTCTGTGCCCTGTATCTCAAATCCCTGGGCACTGCCTGCCTTTCAACTACATTCCTGGCTTTTCATCTGATATTCCTACCCTTGTTCACAGATGCTTGATTTTACCTTGGTAACCCATTTTGGCTTCAGACATTCTTCTGGACTATGAACACTGATCTCTGACTAGGTTAACAAGAAAGCAAGCATGATTTTAGGTTTGCTCAAAGAAAGCTTGGCCGTGATTGTGAGAATCCTTCTTTGTTTTTCTGGCTCAAAGTTTGCTTCCTTAGGTATTTTGTTGAGGAGGCAAGTGATGGATGTTGTGTGGCAATCAACATCGCTGTGTGGACAATTTTACATCTTTGGAACTGTTTGCCTTCGGAAGATAGTGCTCAGGACTGTTTACTGGCAGAAGATCTAGCCTGTTACCAAATAACTCCTGTTTGCTATGGAAGACTGAGGGACAATGCCACTGTATCCTGCGAAGGCAAGATACAAGTTGGTGTCTCCCTGCTCCCTCTTATCTGCTGGCAAGGCCAGGAAGATAAGAACAAAGGAGTTTTCTGCTGAGATCCCAGAGCCAGAAGCTGCCACTCAAAGGAGAGCTGACTCAACCACTTTGGATTTGAGCTGTCGCTGCAAAGACCGCTGATTCAACCACTTTGAAACCATTGAAAAGGGGCCATCATCGCCATGGTCGTCGTCCTTCGTCGTCAATAGAACAACAATGCCCGACGACGCACCACTACTGAAGATCAAAGACTGAACTACGAACCACGCTGGATCCATGGTGGTGACGATGTCCCTCTTGCTGCCTATAAAGACTCCTTGCTTCTTCTTTTCTTCTTTTCTATCGCCCTCCTTCCCTTCCCCCATTACCCTAATTCATAATAGTCTCCGTTCTCCCCTTCCCCATTTCCCCTGATTAAGAACTGTAATAAACTGGTTGGACCAACATTTGAACCGTTGCTTCTTAATCTCACGCCGGGTATATAGATAATAAAAGAACCTCCTCTCCCTCCTATAAATTGGAGCGAGACAGGGATTATGTGGGGACATGTTAGAACTCCAAGTTTTACTTTCATTTGATTCTGTTTTCTGTATCGTTTGCCATCTCTATCTGCACGTTTGGTGGCGTAGCTAACTTCATCTCCCCAGAGTCATCTATCCATTCCTCAGTTTCTTGCTGGGATGAATCTCAGCTGTATTCACTCCTCTCTCTGCCTTATTCTCAGATTTGGTCGTTTCCTCCTCCTGTTTTTTGTTTCTTTTCCCATGCCTTTATTAAAGTGCAAACTTTTCCACAACAGTTGCAGTCCTTTCCTTCCTCTGGTGTCCAGACAGTACTACTACCTCGTCTTCACACTGAGCTGATGAGATCTATTGCCACCCTGATTCAATCTGATCACGTAGTCAAGAACTTCCTTCTTGCTTACGTCATTTTTAAAACTTCCCCAACTATGCTTTTGAAGTGTTTCAGTCTCGTGAGGTTACTTCGGCAAGATCAAGGTTCTCAGAATTCTTTTATGCCTCTTCATTATGAATAAAAAGAGTATTTTCATCTGTAAACTGCATACATGCTCAGATTGCTAAGTGAACATACTACAGCAAACGGCAAGAAGGCTAAGCCTGTAAAATCCCCTTCATGTGCTGTGATTTGTGACTCCTGTCTTGTATTTTCTGAGTTTTGTAGGACTTGCGTCTAACCCTCTCACCCTGTGTCATTCATTCAGATGCTGTACAGGTCAGAGCACAAGTCTGCATTTGTACGTTTGAGATTTACTGCAGTTTGAGTCTAGCTTTAATACATTGCTTCGTTGTGTGAAGACTGATTCAACCTTAATGTGACTGTTAAACTGCAGTAGATAGAGACCTTGACTACAGCTTGCCCAGCCCTGAGCTTGGCCGTCACGATCACTTAGGCACTACTCCTGGAAAGCTGCTGAGTGTTAACTTAGCCTGAGAAGATAGATCGGCTGAATTGTCTAATTTGTAACAGATGGACTTGCTGAAACACAGAAGTCTTCCTTATTCTATGGAAAAGGCCTTTCAAAACTGAGGAAGATGTATGAAAAGGACAAATACGTAAGATTTTCTTTGGCCACTCCGAACAACTTAGCAATTACAGTTGGTATGTAAGTAATGTGAAATCAGATGATTGGTTGTTTTTTTTTTTTAATCTAAAGTTTCCAAAGCTTCAGAGATGACATAGATGAAATAGAATTAGAAAAAATGCTTTATGTAAGCAAGAATGAATTTGGTATTCCAAGCACTGTCATTCATAGTGGAAAATTCTTGGTGCTCGTGTACCTTAGATATCTACTGGGGTACTTCCAGATACATGCACTTAGGTACAAGGCATAGTATCTGCAAACTAATGAAGATCGCTTAGTTCAGGCACTGAAACCTAGCAAAAAGCTAACCTTAAAATAAACCTGAATAAAATAGACTAACTCCACAGTGATCAACCGTTAGGATTCTAACAGGCTTTTATAACAAGTCTTTGTCTTGAATGCAGAAAATACCTTTGGAAAAGACAGATAGGAGGCTATGTGACTGATTTGTGAGAACAGTCAAAATGTGCTATGAGAAGGGATTTCCTCCCATGTGACCCGCTGCACTGATGTCCAAGCTGCAGCTCATTTCAGAAGTGTTGCTGAGCTCCTTAGTGGTGCTTTGGGACAGCTTTTCCTTATCTGAAACCACTCGTTAATGATACCAAGGGTCTAACTAACTTGCATTGCTTTCAAATACCTGCGTACTGAACAAACTCAATTACATGAACTTGATTTCTCTTCATTCTTTAGAGATAATTTGATCGGAAAATCTTGGAGTCAGCTAAAAGCATCCCATTCACCCCTGTGAGCGTAGGTGTTGCTATGCACATTTCTTAGATAATGACAGATTTCTGTGAATTGCAGCTATTCAGGATAAGACAGCTATTACACTCCCCAGACTGGCTCCTACTGCATTGTAGACCTCAGTGTTTTTGCAACATTGTGTGCACCGCTGCTGACAGCACTTTGCTATATTCAAGATGAACCTTCTTTTGAGTGCAGTGATACCATGGTTTTCATATTGCTTTACCCCAGTCTATGCACATCTGATTGCTGCTGTGGGCCTTTCCCTGTACAGGTTTGATTTCACACACCTGTATCTACCTGTATTACATTGTATAAAACCTTTTGCTTGGAGAGTAATGAATGACTTTACCCCGGAAAGAACAGAAATATTCCTTCCTTCCTTCCTTCCTTCCTTCCTTCCTTCCCTCCTTCCTTCCTCCCTCACTTACTGCTTTGGCTTAGTATTGAAATGCAGATCTCCTAGAGGTCTTATCTCAAGTGTTTCAAATATTCTCTACAATACTTGTCATTAATTTATGGTATTGCTTTTTTGCTCACATTCTATTTATTAGATGGAGCTGGCCTCAGTATGAGCCTTGAGAGATTGCCATCCAGGAGCATTAAAGAGGTTTAAATCCCTTAATGTTCAGCGCTTTAAAAAGTATTTTATGATAAGGCAATTAAAAATGACCTGCTGCAGAAAGTAACAGGATCCCAGAGTGTCTTACAGGTATGGCTCAGCAGAAAATGAGCACTGTGTCCAATTTCTCCCCTTGGCCTCTGCTTATCTCATAACAACTGTCACTTTCAAAAAATAAAGGAAGCAACCCAGATCTCTGCTGGGTTGAAGGATGATGTTTTGTTGCCGGGTGGAAAGTTGCAAGTTCTGAGAAAACAATGACCGTTGAAAGGGGTCCGTTCATGGTGCAGGAAATCTGATTTCTGGAGCTGTGTGTGCATGTGTGTTCTCACTTCACAACTGCTTCCAGATAATGGGGCTACCAACTCAGGCAGGAATGGTAGGGCTGTCATGCTTAGACTAAAGTTCAGATCTTCTTTCTGCCTTGTTATAGTTCATTGGAGGTGTTTGTAGCAATGGTCATGGCGTTCTGTGTTTGGCTGCAACTCTGACTAAATGGAATAGAATGATGAAGGAAAAGACAGAAGCTGGTATTCTCTGGGCAAATTTGCGTGCCAAATCCACCTTTAGCAGAAGAAAGATGTGTTTTTTCAGAACTCAGGAGAGCTGTACCCGCAAACACTACAGGCATATTTGATGAGCTTGCATTCCCCTTCTGTTGAATCAAAAACCTGGGCTAAGAAGGAATGTTCCACGCAGGGAGAAGAAGGTGATAGAACGTGTTCCTTTCAAGGCTCGCTTGGGAAATGTCAGGTCTTTCTGAAGGCACCATTCAGCCACGGGCCTTTTTTGCCAAAAAAGTCACAAGACAGGCAGCGCTGCAGAACTGAGTATTCTCCATGGATTTACTCATCGCCTGAACTAGACTGTGGCAATTGCCTTTATGATCATCAGCATATAGTTAAAAGGGAGCAGCTGACAAAGGTAAGGGCATACCAGTGAGCCTTTCCATTTTGAAAGATTTTCATGTAGTCCTTGCTCAGCCACGGGCCTTTGTACTACTCCCCTTGAGGCTGTGAAGTCCACACAACCACTGGTAGGAGCATCAACACTTCAGCGTGCTTCAGTGTCTACGAAGGTATGTCATGACACCAGGTGGTGGAGTGCTGAAATTCTGGGAACCAGTGAACTCAAACCCAAACTGAAGAAGATAAGCCTCCAGAAGGAACATCAAGTACTGTTCCAACAGAACCATAAGAAGACCGCCAACAATCACCTTGCAACAATCACCTGTCAATCACATCATTGATAGGTACTGTACCTGCATCACGATGCACGTTGTACTTCATGTTTCCCAAACAGCAGGAGTTTACCCCTGACCTACTCGCTCTTTGGTTCAGGCTGTGAAGGAATGGGGTGCAGCAGCAGCGTTGCCAGGTCACAGCCTGAACCAATGATTGCACATTAGTTGAGAGGTCAAGGCTATCCGAGGGAGCTCAGGTGCAAGCAATGATTGGAAAAGGTGCTCTTATTTAAGTGTTAGCAGCAGAGGGAGCAGTGTCTCTCTGTGTTTGCTCTTCTTTTGAGTTGTTACTAGTTTCTGGAAGGGGTGAGCTAATTTTTCTTTCTTACCTGCTGCTATGGTTCTTGTAGGTTATGTATGGTTACCTGTTAGGTATGGCCGTATGGTGTTGTATGGTTACCTGCTATGGTGCTTATATCCCATTAGAGAGCACTGTCATTACATTCTTTTGCCATGTGACTTTGCTTAAAATATTTTCTTTAGGTGGCAGCCTTTTCTCAGTTCTGTTGCTTTATTTGTCACTGCTGCTCTGCAAACCTTGCTGTGACTCTGGGCTAGGCCTGGCCACTCCTCAGGGTTGAGCTGCTGCCATAATGGATACAGCTGTAGGGGGGTGCAAGTTGAGTTGGGATACACGTAGCATGTGGGTTACAGGTTGTGTATGCCTGAGTATCTAATTCATGCTAAAATGTCTTGGCTGTATGCATGTGGTGGCTGGAATCCCTTTGCATTGTAGAAGCAAAGTTCAGAGCCAGAAAGTAAGGGAACGCAAAATTATGAAAAAGAGAAGAAATGATCTATGGAAAGTTAATTGTTATAGATGTTCTTTGATCCTGGAAAATCATAAAAATAGTCTTGGGGAGAAAAAAAAAAAAAAGCAAAAAAAAAAAAAAAAAAAAAGCAGGTAACTGTCAAAATGTTAGATAAATACACTAAACACTAATACACTAAATAAATATTCTTCTGATATTAATTATTATTTATGATGATATTTGTGTATTTGAAAATTTCTGGAAGCTAATGGACAAAGAATTAAAAAAAATTAGTTCTCTTAGAAGTTTATATTTTGTTGATCATAATGGATATTGTTTTGCTTCAAAAGATTAAATGGTAAGTTTGTGGGTAAGTTACAATCTATTGTTCCAATACAATATAGACTAAAGTATGAGTCTTTCTTCTCAAAATCCTTGATAGGTAAGGACTGAACAGTTTGACATTTAACCCTTCAACTTCCTGTGTCTTTAGGGTAATATACCTGAGTGCTACTTAGTGTTTTGTTTTTTTTTTTGGTGTGTTTTTTGTTGTTTTTTTAGAGTAAACACTTATTCAATTTGGTCATGATGGCAAAGTGGAATAATATCTGTAACTGTGAAGTGATGAACTGCAGCTTACAAGCCTCCAGTGTTCTGGGTGCAGCAATGTCAAGCATGATGGGAATTTATTAATAAGCAACTGATAAGTATAGGCACCTAACATGTATGTTTACTAAACACCAATCTGAATTATCTTCCCAGATTCAGAAATAAGAAAGATCTGTAAGTACTCACATAAATTTTAAGCTGGTGTTACAAACAAAAAAAAAAGGCAGAAAGTACAATAAGTAAAAGTACTAAAATAACAATCTCTAAAAGAATACAGTACATGTTTTATTTTGCATAATAAATAGGTGTGCAAAGAAATATATATATAAAATGTAGAGTATATGTCCAACAAGTTCTGTATGCAGCAGCTGCCTTGTCTGCATTTTGTGCATAAATTACATTAGGTTTTTTGAGTGGGTAACAGCATGTAGATGCACTCCTGGATGTTTGAGCCAATGCTTTATATTAAGGAGAAGGACATCATCTTCTCCAATTTTTTACATAGGAGAAGGGAAGCCCTGAAGCCACGTTAGCCTTACTTCTCAGTTAATACAAGCCTAATTATTGGTTATGTGATTGAAAAACTTTGCACAAACTTTTCAACTCTAGACTTTATTGATTCAGCTTCCTGTGATATCTACAAAACTTAGCTAATAGCAATAGTCAAGAAGTCCTGTTAAGGCCTGTCTTGTACCTTGCTGGTACAACATTGCTGCCTGGTTATAAAGTTGAAATTATTCTTCTGAATCCCTACTTTAGGAGTATTGACAGTAGTCTCCAAGCTGTGTTCTGGTCAATGTAGTCTGATAATTTTATTTTTGTAGGTCACTACATACATATGGCAATCTTCAGAATTCCTTTTTCTGACCAAGCACACATTGTCATCTTTGTAGAAAGACAAATTGGTTCAAAAATCTTTTTCAGAGTTAGGAATTCTAGTGGTTAACAGTTCAGGAAAGCTTCTCTTATGAGAAGCTGCGGAGGGGACAAAGGTTTTGTTGTGGGTTGTTTTTTTTTTTTTTTTTTTTTTTTTAATTTGGAGAAAATGAAGCTCAGGGGAGTCCTCATAGCTCAATACAACAAAGGAGGTTGTGGTGAGGTAGGTGCTGGCCTCCTCTCCCAGGTAACTCTCAATAGGATGATAGGAAATGACCACAATGACAGGGGAGGTTCAGACTGCATATTAGGAAAAACTTCTCCAAAAGAGTGGTCAGGCACTGGAGCAGGCTGTCGAGGAAGGAGGTAGAGTCATCTGGAATCATCCCTGGAAGCGTTCAAGAAACATGTAGCTGTGGAACGTGGTTCTGAAGGCAATATTGATGGTAGGTGCACATTTGGACTAGATGATCTTGGAGATCTTTTCCAACTCTGAAGGTTCTATGGTTTTATCTGAACTCCTTAAATTATGTAAATCTCAACTTCACAATCAATTTAAAAGAAAACTTATATGGAAGTAAGAAAATACCTTGAAATTCTTTACTACTCATCTGTCGAGCATCTACTCAATGTGTGCTGTAAATTTTAAGTACAGCCACTTATAATTATCCCTGCAAAAAACAATGTGGTGGGAAGGAAGTACTAAATTTTTAACACAAATCTGAATGTCTGGATTTGTCTAGACTTGCAGTGTGATAACTCTCACTGTCGAGGTCAATTTGTTGGAAGCGTCGGTGAAGTAGTAGCATTTTTTTGCTTTTATACACAGTTTCAACTGCACAGTTATTCAATGCCAATTTCCTATCTCAACCCTTGCCTGCAAGAACATTATATACACCTAGAGCTAATCCTATCTTTTTTTTCTTCAGTGTAAATAAAAATAAAAGGGGGGGAGGGAGGGGAGACAAAAAAATGCAAAAGAACTCTTTATGGAAACTTTGTTATTGTGGGAGTGATGGCTTGTCACAGCAGAAAGAAAGACCTTTCATACATGTATGATATTCTTATCCAAACAGTTGTGCACATCCTATGGTTTATCTCTGTGAATGTGCGAGACTGGTATTTAAAAACCACAAGCTTTTCTTCTTATCGTAACCCTTGCTTGGGTGCAGTCCTGTGAAGAGTTAAATCAGTTTGTGATACTGTGTCTTATCACAGTAGTTAATTGCTTCATTTTGGTGAAGTCCGAAAAATGTTTATCATATGAAAGCCTGGAAAGCTTGTCTTCAGAAACCTCTTAATTCTGACAAAACTTTTGCATGAAGTATAACCAACTAACAAGAGATATTTTGATATTTTTAATCCTTAATTTGTTTTTCCTTTAATCCTTTAATTTGTTCAGCACAGCTTTCTGGTAGCTGCTGAAACTATTACATGGTTCCATATGACAGAATATAAGCAAAATGTTTCCTTTTAAATTGATTTAGTCCCTTTTCTCCTAAAGATAAGAACTTGGCACTGAGGTGTGCATTTCTTCTAGACCTCAGAACAGCACCTGTAAGGACTGTATTAGCCTGAAATGGGTTAATGCTACCTTTGAAACACCTTGGTTGCACAAATATCTTCCTTTAATCTGCATAGCACAGAGACTTTCTCACTTAACTGTCCTGTTCTGGGGTGAAGACTGTTGAAAACTGAAATGTCATCTAATTGTCTTGCTAGTTCATCAGATGGCTCATCATATGTTTTCAGTAATGTTTTTTCATTACTCCTATGTCTAGATCTAGGCAGTGTCAATCACATAACTTATGATTTCTAGACTTTCACTTAATATGTTCATAGTCTGAATAATTTGATGTACTACAGGTTAAAAGCTTTTTTCTTTTATTTTTCTTCCTGTATTGGTTATTTTATGCACTGTGTGTACCAAGATTGATAGTGGAACCCACTTTAATCTTAGATCCCCTAAGAAGCTGCTTCTTGACATAACATACTTTTTTTTTTTTAATTTAATAGATTGCATCTTAGAAAATTCAGTGGAAGTGGAACAAGGATGATTACAAATCACTTCTCAATCTAGTTACTAAAACATGTCTAAGACAAAGCATTCACACTTTTTATTAACACTTATTCAACACAGAATTTTCTGCATTCCTCCTATATACAGTCAGCTTAAGCACTTATGTATATTATTTTACAAACCACTGTGATATTTAAGCTTAACATGGTGAGCTCTCTCCTTTCTGTAATACCAGTTATTGATGTTAGTGTCATGTGGGAGACTGCCTCCATGGTGACACCCTCTGCACTGTATGGTATCTGTATTTGATTTAATACGTTTTTCATAGTGCATTTTTTTCTTTAGTTTTACAATGGATTTATCACAGCTCTGAATATTCCTGTGGCATGTGTATTCTCCCATTCTTATCACAAATGCTGGTTTTGTTACACATTTGCATGCCAATCCATTGATGATTCCGTCAGTTGTTGATATGACTTTGCTGTATTATCAATTACAGATACAGAGTTATGTACTAGATCTTCTTATCCTTTACGTAAGTTGCAACTCATGCTGATCTGTTTAAAATACCTTCATAGTCACCATTGCTTGGTTCTACACATTATTTGCATTTGTACTACAGTTAAATGTAGCACTTCAAAAAGGGAAAGGAAGCTTGTGGGTTATAGAGTTTAGGATACGAAGGGGGGGACAAAAAATGGATGGAGCCCAGGGTACCATTTGCCTTCCAAGCTGCAGTGGCACACTGCTGGCTTATGTTAAGCTTTTCATCATCTATCAAGACCCCCAGGTCCTTCTCTGCAGGGCTGCTCTCAAGGACCGCTCCTTTCAGTCTGTATAAATGCCTGGGATTCCTCCAGCCCAACTGCAAAACTCTGCACTTTGCTGTGTTGAACCTCATCAGGTTCACCCAGGCCCACCTTTCTAGCGTGTTGAGGAATGGCATTCCTTCCTTCCACTGTGTCAACCACACCACTCAGCTTGGTGTCATCAGCAGACTTGCTGAGGATGCACTCGATTCCATCATCAATGTCACTGATGAAGATGTTAAAGAGCCCTGGTCCCAAGACAGAGCCCTGGGGGATGCTGCTCACTACCAGCATCCACCTGGACACAGAGCCATTGATGACCACCCTCTGTCTGTGGCCTTTCAACCATTTTCTTATCCATCGTGTGGTCCACCCATCAAATCCAAATCCCTCCAATTTGGAGATAAGGATGTGGCAGGGGACCACATCAAAGGCCTTGCTCAAGTCCAGGTAAATGACTGGTCACCTTCCCCTTGTCCTCCAATGCCGTACTTGCTCAGGTACTGTAGTGCAAAGTCTTCTAGGGCCATGGAGAGCTGTCTTTGAGACTTTTTAGAAACATAAAGGTTCGGCAGGCTCAGTAGAATCTGTGGCAGTTACATGCAACCTTAAATAATCACTGGGATGGGTCAGACAACCCACTAGATCCCAGGCCCATGGACCCAGAGAAAGAACCCAATCCATCTCCTGCAGATGAAACAGCTGCTACTCTGAGTAGTCTTTCTTGTATTTCTGCAGTCTCTGCTAGGATCCTTCATTAGAAAGACATGGTCTCAAAATATAATACACAAAGCAGGTCTGATACCTTATTTCATGTATGATGTCTTTTTTTTTCTTCCCTAAAGATAAATTCATCCTCTTTCTTCACTTCTCAGATATCACACAGACACATTTTTAGCAGATATCACTATTAGCAAGCTATAAATGGGCAGATATGGGGAACAAACTAGGTACCTCAGCAGGTAAGCATTTTTCCCCTACTCCTTGAAAAGTATGTTTGAAGGCAGAGACTTAATGGACTTAATGGTAAGTAAGCACACTTTCTTTTAGATGAAGATATCAATTAATCAGATAGAAATATGTTGTTGCTGTAGATTTAAAAAAAAAAAAAAAAAGTGATTCCTACAAATCCTAATGGTCTCAACAGAGCTATAGATCCTGCTAAGCTTTTTGCATGGGTATTTATTGGAGAAAAAAAAAAAGAATGTGCAAACAGAAATGTTAAATGATCTATTGCTTACCTTAGATCTCAATGTCTTGTAAGAGCTATCAGTTCTACATGGAAAACATACTAGGCTTTTGCTGGTACGTAAGCAAGGACAGCATCCACACAGATAGTTGTCTCCTACTACACTCCAAAAAATGTTCCACGATGATGAGCAAGTGCTCTTTGACAAAGCCTACTTCATGGGAAAGTGTCTCATCAGCATGACTGATAATCCATGTGTGTAACAGGATTGGGGTGCTATGGGAAACACAGTGGAAGAAAATCAAATCATCTGGATTGGAGGAATTAGTAGAGGGAGTCAGGATTATTTCAGATTTCTGTAATTCCTTTCACCTTATCACATGAACTATCATTTCTTGTCTGCTTTTTTTGACTCCTGGATATTACCTTGTGCTTCTTTGCTGATGGCTGCAAAAAAATGCAGATTTTTGGTGTTCTGTATCTTCACAAGAGAAATGACACTGGCTTTGAATTGTACTACTGAAGATATATTCCTAGAACAATGAGCATCACCATTTGCTCTATAGCCAGCTACAGCAATGAAAATACACTGACTAGCCATTTGCTATTGACTTTTTTCCTTGGTGCAATACTTTACGTTAAATTCATAGGAAAATGTATGGGCTGGAGGTGTTCTAGAATCACAGAATCGTAGGGGTTGTAAGGGAGCTCCAGAGATCATCGAGTCCAACCCCCCTGCCAAAGCAGGTTCCTTACACCAGGTCGCACAGGTAGGTGTCCAGGCTCCACCAGTGCTCATGCTCTGGATAACAGCAGACCTATACATTTGCTTTCTGCTTCTTTTGTCTGAATTAAGTGGATTTTAAGATCACCTTTCTGTGTTATTTACTCCCATCACTCTGAGCAGTTGGTGTAGTTGAAAAACTAGATTCTGCATTCCAGTGGGCATAAGGAACTGAATTGCAAATATACGAGATATCTAAGGCCTCCATGAGAACTTCATTTGGATTCTGTGTAGAGTCATTTGAAGAACTATTGTCACAGAGTTATCCCTAGATACAAATGCATGACGGGGGGGGGGGGCACCAACCCCGGGAAAAAGACAGAAAATAAATGATTAAATAAAGGAAGGGGTAGTAGTGGTTTGCCACGCAATCCGGCCAGCTCTGGGCCACCTGCTATGGGAGAGGGGGAAGAGCAGTGAGCTAGCAGATAGTTTTAACCAAGAGAAAACACAATGGCAACAATCTGAGGAGGCATGGTAATTTACTGAATTTAACCAAATCAAATAAAATGAGAGAGACAAGAGTACCCAAAGTGCAAGTCAAACCATGATAGTGCAAGGGAAACGTGCTTTTCTCTGTGGCGAGCTGAGATGTCTGAGCACGGGGACAGAAGAAGAGGCTGGAATTCTCCCAAGCTTCACCTTACTTTCCCTTCACTCCAGGTCCTCTGGAGATGCTGCCCCTCCCCTCCCATCAGAATACTCCAAGAGCCCAAAAAAGGTACTAAACGGGACCAGAACATTAACTCTTTAACTCCCACTGGTCCACATGATGTTCTGATGTGGAAGACTGATGTAGAATACTGACAACAAAAAAATCACAAAATCACAACAACTATTAAACAAAAGGCCAAAGAAATGTACAACTGAAAGACTAAATACATCTAGATCAAGATCTGAGACTTCTGAAAAGTTCAGTGAAAAATTTCATCCAGTAGAGAAAGAAAGAAAACACATCAAGGATTGACCAACAGAATTGTAAAATAAGTCATGGGACGTGTGGTCAGAGTTGTCTCAAGCTATCTTTTGTAAAATAAAAAAAAATATTTTACTATCACTCACGGGGTTATCTTTAGATCTATCTATGTCTGTGACAGAGAGACAGCAGGCCCACAGGAGCAGAGGGCTTAAGGGGGTTGGGAGTGAAGAGAACAAAGAGGAAAAATAATAATATTAAATTAGAGGGAAAAAGAAAAAGACCTTACTTTACAGCTGAAGGTGTAACAGCTAGGGAACATGCATTGCTGAGACAAGCGGTAAAAGAGAGCAGTCCCGCGACTTGTGAGCAGCTTTTTCTTTCCATCTGGATAGAAGACATAAACAGAAAGACTTCTGGGATATGTAGCTCCTCTCTGAGAACCAGGTACCCAGAAAATCGGCAGTCCATGGAACTGGAACATTACCTTTTTTACTCCCAGTGCTCTACATGATGTTAAGATGGTACAGCATGAGTACTGTCTGTTTACTTTGCCATGTATATACCTCACTTCCCCCTTCAGCAAGGGGGGAACATTTCTTCAGACTACATGTCTATAAGCAAACATAGAAAAAACCCTGATCTTATCATTTTCTTTAAATTAACCAGTGAAGACAGAAGAGTAGTAATGAAGAGAAGTATCTCACAGGGATAAAGTAACTCATAGGTCACCAGGTTATAGGAGGGTGATAGTCGTAGGTGACTTCCTTCTGAAAGGAACAGAGGGCCCGATATGTCAGCCTGACCCCACACAGAGGGAAGTGTGCTGCCTCGTTAGAGCATGGGTCAAGCTTCCTGGGCTTGTTCGCTCATCTGACTACTATTCCTTATTGGTAGTTCAGGTCAGCAGTGATGATGCTGCTGAGAGAAGCCTGAGGGCTATCAAAAATGACTTCAAGGGACTGGAGATCCACTCAGAGAGACATGGGGGGGGGGAGAGGGGGTTCTGGAAGAGCCCAGAGAGGGCTCCGCCCCATTGGAATGAAAGTAATGTGTAAATTACTGAGAAAGAGGGAACAATTTCTGGTTGATGAAGGATGGGAATTTGGGAAGTCTACCCTAGCACTTCCACTGGTTAAATTACAGCAAGGGGAGCAGGATAAAGAAGTTTATCTTTCGTGGATACGGGTGCCTCTTCCTGCCCGTAGATGATTTTGTAACAACAGAAGAAGCTAATGCCCAATAAATAAATAAATAAATAAATAAATAAATAAATGTCTTACTTTTTGGGATTAATTGAAAATAGACTGAGAAAACAGGTAGGAATACATAAATTCTAGTACATGCCAGGTTACTCTGGCAAGAAATTAAATAAAACTGAAACTAAGGATCAAACAATATTAACTGATTGAGAATTGTAAATCTGCCTTTAACACAAACAGGGAAAAACAAGGTTATAGCCCCAGAAGTTTCAGAAATCTTGAATAAGATATGCTTAGGAGTATGGGTATCAGGGATACCTAGCAGACCCAAAAATGCAGCCCTGAACAGAAGTTCAGTTAAAAGCAAGAATAAGCCCAGGCAGGGTAAAGCAGTGCCCTTTGAGGATATGTGACTGTAGAAAGATGAAAGATAATTTTTGAAGTTTGGATTACTAACTGAATAGGAATGCAAACACAGTACTCCCTAAAGAATGTTGCTGAGCCTTTTCAGCATCACCAATCATTTGACTTGCCTGGGTGGCATTAGCTGAAGAGTCATGAGTAACAAAGCTTCTTTGTAATGTATGACTAAAACATACAATAACAAAACATAACACTAGTGGGAATTCTGACCTTGCTTTTGTGAAACGAATGCATCAGTGTCTGATTCCAGGGAAGCGGTTGCAATTTTTCAGGAGTTCTCCGGGTGTCTGTGATTCATCTTTGAAAACAGGTTGTTCACATTTGTACCTACTGCCAAAAAGGTAATGAGGCTAACTAGGTAAGCCATGTCTCGTCTTCACCTTGAGGAACAATATTTCTTTTTGATTCCATAAATGATTTGATTTCATTTGGCAAATCATAACATCTTCTTAGCATTTTATCAAACGAATGATAAAAAATGATAAAAAATGATAAAAAATTTATTTATCAAACAAAGGAGGTAGGAGCTCCTAATGAACTTGTCACGTTTGCTCATGAATGAGCACTAGGCCATTATTTCTGGACACCCTGCTGTCCTGGGATAGAGGTAAGTTGGAAGGAAAAACGTAGGGGAGCATCACTTGCATTCCTCCTAATCCAAAAGAGGGACAGTTTGACCTCCTGTCAGAGGCCCCTTAAGTTGTTCATTTGCTGAGGGCCTCTTGGCAAAACAGAATAGCCTACAATACAAAAGTTACAATTTTGGTACTTACTAATTATTTCATCGTATTTACTAAGTGTGCATAAATGTGGAAGGATTACCTAAAGGAGAGGTGATTGGGATTAGTAAAGAGCCCCATTTATTGGAATGAAGAGAATCCCAACAAGAATTGTTAGTACCAATAAATGACAATAGATGGCAGCAGAGACCATCAAATACTCATCTTGCTGATTCTAACAGCAGAAAAGGCATTTCTTCAAACATTGTCTGATACTTTTACAGAACTACTTTAAGAGATGGTAGGCCTGTTGGATGCAGAATATGACTATAACCCCCAGAGCCTAGCCCTGTCTGCACTCTCATTGATATGGGCACTCTTCATGCATGTTTATGATGAGCCAGAACTCACCTTCTCTTCTCACCTGCACTGCTGAGCTAATTGTAATCTCTTTTAATTGAGTGCTGATTTTGTGTTTTCTTATTTCAGGTCTGAAAAGAGAAGAAAAAGCTGTAATTGATTCCATCAGCCCTTCCTGTATTAAAACAAAAGATAACATCCAGAGAAACCTCCTTCCACTAGAAATAGGAGGAACTCAAAAGTTTTGAGTCTCTTTTTCCTTCTGAAGGGAGTACATGCTCAACAGAGATGATCCACTTCAACCCATCTTCTGCACACTGTTAGGTTCTGGACCACTAGCATGGAAAACTGAAGTCCTGGGGGGAAAACAAAACAAAACAAACAAACAAAAAAATAAACCACAGCAGAAAGGGGAACGATACCATCTTGAAGACACTTGTAACAAAACTGGAGTTGTTAAAATACATCAAGGAAGGAAGAGTTTATTTCAACAGACCCCAGCTGGCTCCTACTGTTACTGTTGAGTAAAATGTCGGTTCTCAGGGCTTCAGTAGAAGTGCTGGAAACCACTACTCACTGCTGCTATTTGGAAATAAACTTTTACAAGCAACTCATAAGAATGCGCCATGCTTGCATTCAGCCTAAAGGAACTACTCTAATCAGTAAACAGGTTATGTTGTTTTCCTTCTTTTGCCTGTAGGCATGACGCTCCGTATCACAAAGTCATGGAAGGCAAGGTTTGGAAATCAGATGCACAGCAATTGTCTGTCTCTCAATACAAAAACCTTCTCTTCCAGAATAGGACCCAAATGCTGGACTTTTTGGGTTAAATTCTGATTTTACACAGATGTGAGTATCAGCATGGAATCATCACCAACTAAAACACAAAACTTCCCCAACAAATCCTTAACTGCTAATGGGAATTTCGGTAACTGCACTCTTGAAAATCCTGGCACTCCAAACTTTAAATTTTTATTCAAGGTTATAATTAGGAGTGTACATTTGAATGATATTGAATGATACATTCAATATCATCCTCAGGGGCAGCTGTAGTTCTAAGACCCACACACACTCATCTTTAGAGTATGTACATACATAATTTGGATCCTATGTAGTCAGGCTAGTTAGCTGCCCCTTTCTGCAGGCTACAATCCAGAGAGATACTGAATACTGAGTTAACGCAGACATGTCACTGATACCATAAAAATCTCAGCACCCAACCTGTGTCGTACTGAATCAAAGTCCAAAGTGTTCCTTCTGAAGCGTCTGACCTCAAAGTGCAAAGGTAAAATGACAGAGAAATTTGTAAACTCTTATAACAATGTCTAGACTCACTGGTTCATTTAATGCTTGATTTGAAAGCAAAGAAAACAAGGCAAAACAAAGTCCAGCAAAGCCCTTCTACTTTTAAATTACTCTCTTTATATACTTAATATTTATATATATTTATTTACTAATGACAGTAAAACACATCACTAACAATATGGTATGAAAACTCCTCTGTTTTAACCCAGCAGCAGTTTTTCCTAGAACAATTATGCTAATTTGCCTTTTTTTGATTAAAGGAAGGCAATTTGCTTCGCCTAGATATGTCTTGTCTGCAGCAAACTATCTGTACCTTTGGCATGCACACAGAACATCAAAACAAACAAAGAAAAGACTAAGAAAGATCTAGCATCCAAAAACTGCTCAATCTTGACACTGTGTAGTTCCTCAAACTTTAATTACATATTGGTTGTGGAAGAGAAAAAATGTATTTGGCACATTAAACCAAAATTGGGTTAATGTGACCCTAGTGACAAGCAGCCAACTTCAGGCACACAAGGAAGTCCAACACTACTTTTTAAGAAATGTTACATGCAGAAATTATCATTAAATGTACCCTCTTGCCCACCATGACACAAACCATAGTTGCATGTTCATAAATTCATCCTATGAAGTGATCTGGACATTCTGATGCCTCCAATTTATCAACATAAATCACCAAACCTCACAGCAAACCTTCTGTCATAAGAAAACATTGTGGGCCCTACATTGTAGGGTGCCCAATAATCAACACAGTGGAAAAATATTTTCATACACATCACTGGAAACATCCACATGCTGCTCTATTAATCTTCACATTGGGGGGATTTTTCTCTTGAGATGTGGTAATAGATTACTTGGAGAGAAATGGAAGACCCAGGTAGAGGCTGCGTAATACTAAGCAAACTTGCCTCCTTCCTTTTTGGTTGACTCCTAAAAGTGTATTTAATTGCCAAAACTGCTGTTAACTCTGTACTGCCAACACAGAAGCAAAAGGCATGCGTGATACATTAGAACCATCAGTGAGTATCAGCATGGAATCATCATCAACTAAAATACTAAATCCTTTCCCAACAAATCCTTAATTGCTAATGGGAATTTCAGTAGCTGCACTTCTGAAAATCCTGGCACTCCAAACTTTAAATTTTTACTCAATGTTATAATTAGGAGTGTACATTTGAATGATGTTAAATGATGTCTCTGTGACAAGGGAGCAAAGAGAGCCAGAGATCCATGCCCTGGGAAGTGCAGGGAGAGAAAGGGAAAAGGTAGAGAGGCAGGCCCATGAAAACAGCAGCAATGAGCTACAGGAAAAAAACTGAGTTTACTAAATATGGCAGCTGAATGTGAGATAATAAATATAATACGATTGGAATTGAAGCTAATAGATCAAATAAAATGAGAGTTTCTGAAACCAAGCAACTTGCTCTAATTGTGTAGGCTGCCGCCTCCTATTCTGTTTTGCCAAGAGGCCCTCAGCAAATGAACAACTTAAGGGGCCTCTGACAGGAGGTCAAACTGCCCCTCTTTTGGATTAGGAGGAATGCAAGTGATGCTCCCCTACATTTTTCCTTCCAACTTACCTCTATCCCAGGACAGCAGGTGTCCAGGAATAATGGCCTAGTGCTGAATGAACAAAT
The DNA here is from genome assembly GCF_951394365.1 of Tetrao urogallus. Lineage (NCBI taxonomy): Eukaryota > Metazoa > Chordata > Aves > Galliformes > Phasianidae > Tetrao > Tetrao urogallus. The sequence continues at coordinate 91,857,145 of NC_136815.1, forward strand.
GTGAGAATTAGCAATATACGCTTAGCTAGCAACAGTTCATCTTTAGCCCGTATCTGTATGTTTAGTGGAATGTCAGGAAAATTGTGAGCCTGCAGTACTCAGCCAATAGGGAACCAGGGCAGGGAGAGAGAAGCATTGGCCGATAGGGAATCAAAGACCTGATGGCTGTTGTATACTGGAATGTCCCCTAACACCTTTCCCACAATGTAATCTGCCAGTTAGTGGTGGTTTTTAGAGGTAGTAGCTCAGATACGATCAGTAAGGAACTTCATTTTCAGTTGGCAGGGTTTTTAGGAGCTCCTACCTCCTTCGTTCACTTTACAACTTGTGTCTTTAAATAACTGGAAACAGCACTTATGTACTATACTGTTGCAGGGACTTCAGAAGCTTGCTTCCTGTGACAAACCGAACTGCAGCTTTTCCATGCCAAGCCTTGTAGGGGTATGAAAGAACAACAAAGGAATTCCATGAACTGTTATGGGCTGTGGATATATCCACTTCTGCTTACTAATTAAAAAAAAAAAAAAAAAGAAAAAGAACTTAAAAGAATAAAAAAATTCTATGCTTTGTGGAAAACAGCATCTTCTCTTAAAATCTTATCTGTCTTAGGAAAAAACACCCTTGTTTCTCAGCTTTGGTGCTGTTTGGTTCTTGATCTGCTTTGTGGATTAACATTACAGTTTTCTAATGACAGCTCTCTCCCACCATCACTGCAGCGAACACCTCCTGTATGCAACACATGAATCTTCCTGCATTTCATTTCTGTTTTTGCAGATTTCCAGAAGAGTGCAATGGAAACAGCCACAGGTTTTGCAAGAATGACACTTATTCATTTCTTTGATCCATATTCCAATACTATTATTGTGTAAATAAATATGAACCTTGAATTTTGACAAGTTTTGACATTGAATGATTCATCTTTGAAAAGAGGTTGTTCACAAATGCACCTACTGCCAAAAAGTAATGACAATAATAAAGCAATAATGACAATAATGATTGTGAAGCAAGGGATATTTTTCTCTGGTGAGACAAGTCTTATAAAAAGTCTAGTATAGAAACATAATCAAATATTTATTTTTGTTGAATGTCTAATTGTAACTCTATATATTCAAGGGAAAATTTGCATCTGAATTATTCATATTGACATTAAATAAAAGCAAAACTATGCAAAAAAAAAAAAAAGATATTTTTAAGTCTTGAAGCCTATTCTCAAATTTCTTTATCAGAAATGAAAGCAAGGGTGTGTATTTTTCACTGCTCACTGAACTCTGTTTAGCCAGCATATCAAAATACATGAATTTTGATTCATGTATCAAATACATGATTTTCCATAAGTTGAGCTTGCCATAATTCAAGTTTCATTACATTTTTTTTTTTCCATTTTGTTATGGTTTGAAACATGGCACAGATCAGGTGATTTCTGATCTTGAAGATGCATGTTCAACTCATTTACATGAGCTGCCAAATCCACCAAAAAGGCTAACTATATAAGCCATTTCTCATCTTCACCTTTAGGAGCAATTTTTCTTTTAATTCCATAAATGACTTGATTTCATTTCGCAAATGATAACATCTTCTTAGCATTTTATCCCAGCGTAGCCACCTTCCTTCAGAAAAGTAAATGATGTCCCCATAATCAGCATCCATACTTCTAATGAACTCCTGTTTCAGTTCCAATTGTATTGTATTATATTGTGTTATCTTGCATTCTGATATCATATTTAGTAAAATTAAGTTTCCTCTTAGATCATTGCCATTGCTCTTTTTTTTGGGGGGGGAGAGGCAGTGGGCCTGCAGGCGTGCTGCTCCCTGTCATGGGCACAGATTGATCAAGATAACTCTGTGACACTATCACATAACTGGCTTTTATAACAGAGTCTGTTTGAGTTTTAGCTTTTTAAAAAATAGTTTGCTGAGATGACAGATTTTTTTCAGTTCCGCTATTCTGTCTTTACAAAGCATTTCCTGATACACATCGAATTTGGCAGCACTTTTCTGCATATAATGTCTTTCAAATTACAATCTTTGAAAACTGTTTCCTTAAAAATAAGCATAGTATTATATTATCTGTCTTGACAAAAAGTACTCATCTTTCCTTTTTTCTTTCTTCATCCATGTTTGTTGCTTTTTTGGGGGGGGGTGATGGGGGCAATTTTGTTTTCTTCTAATAGGCCATCAGGTAGGTTAAAAATTAGTATTGGCAATCACTGTTTTTCACTCAAGTTGGCACAAACACATGCCATATGTAATGCATGTGGGTTTTGATGCAATTGAGTGTGTGATGGACACAAGAGGAAGAGTCAGAACTGTACTGTGCCCTTGCCTTCCTTTGGTTTTGACCCAGACAGTGTCTGTCACAGATTGATGGTTAGATTGTTGCCAACCAATGGGTGTACCTCTGGGTCCAGGCTGGACCATTTGGTGGGGAACTGTGCCACGTTGTGTGTGGTTTGCAGACTGCAGATTGCCTGCTTTACAGGATATAGGTTGCTTTACAGAATCACAGAATCACAGAATGGCCAGGGTTGGAAGGGACCTCAAGGATCATGAATCTCCAACCCCCCTGCCACATGCAGGGCCACATACCTCCACATTCAATACTAGACCAGCCTGCCCAGGGCCCCCTCCAACCTGGTCTTGAACACCTCCAGGGATGGACGAGGCATCCACAACCTCACTGGGCAGCAGATCCAGCACCTCACCACTCTCTCTGTAAAGAATTTCCCCGACATCCAACATAAATCTCCCCTCCCTCAACTTCAAACCATTTCCCTTTGTCCTGCAGTAATCAACCCTTTCAAAGAGCTGATTCCCCTCCTGCTTGTAGGCTCCCTTTAGGCACTGAAAGCTACAGTGAGGTCACCCCGCAGCCTTCTTTTCTCCAGGCTGAACAAGCCCAGCTCCCTCAGCCTGTCTTTGTAGCGGAGGTGCTCCAGTACCCTGATCATCTTTGTGGCTCTCCTCTGGACCCTTTCCAATAGCTCTCTGTCTTTCTTGTACTGGGGGCTCCAGACCTGGACACAGTACTGCAGATGGGGCTTCGCAAGAGCACAGTAGAGGGGGACAATCACCTCCCTGTTCCTGCTGGCCACCTCTCTTCTGATGGAGCCCAGGATACCATTTGTTTTTCGAGCTGCAAGAGGACACTGCTGGCTTATGCTCAATTTTTCATCTATGAATACCTCAAGGTCCTTCTCTGCAGGGCTGCTCTCAAGGACCGCTCCTTCCAGTCTGTATGGATGCCTTGGATTCCTCCAGCCCAAGTGCCAAACCTTGAACAAAAATTGCTGTGTTGAACCTCATCAGGTTCACCCAGGCCCAGCTTTCCAGCCTCTCTATGTCCCTCTGAATGGCATCCCTTCCTTCCACTGTGTCAACCGCAACCATTCAGCTTGATGTCATCAGCAAACTTGCTGAGGCTGCATTCGATTCTGTCATTGCTGTCATTGATGAAGATGTTAAAGAGCACCGGTCCCAAGACAGAGCCCTGGGGGATGCCGCTCATTACCGGCCTCCACCTGGACACAGAGCCATTGATGACCACCCCCTGTCTGCGGCTGTTTTAACCAATTCCTTATCCATCCAGTGGTCCACCCATCAAATCCACATCCCTCCAATTTGGAGATAAGGATGTGGTGGGGGACCACTTCAGAGGGTCTTTGTCAAAGGGGACCGTGTCAAAGGGTCCCTGCTTTAGTATCTGTGCATTCCATATTTTAGTGTAACATGAAAAATACTGGTAAATATTCAAATAACTTTGTCTGTAAATAGATAATTAGTTTTGGATTCACATCTCAGCATGCTGCAAAATATTAGATCCTTAGTTGTTAAGTTTCTTTTCAAGTATCTGCTTCAAAACTGAATGTAAAATATTTTGATTTCCAGTTCTTTAGTGTATGCTTATCCATGTAGACAGGTAAAATACTGTTATGTGACCACTAAACATAGCTAACTTATGCCTCTAAATGCTGTCCTCTAAGTTAAGTTAAATATTTAAAAACAGGATATATGTTGTAATGTTAGTAATATTCTTCCTAACTAGGCAATGTTGGGAAGATAAATCAGACTTCATATAGGATGATTGATGATGCTTGGTTAATGGAAACTGATTACTCTGTCCTCTCAACGGAGGCAGCTGAATGCTCATCATGATGAATTAGACATTGTAACATTCACTGAAAAAAAAATCACAACTTTGCAATTTGTTTTTTTGTTGGATAGTCTGCAAAGTCAGGTTGGGTTTTCAGATTTTTCTGATATGTTATTTCTCCTTCAAAGGGTACGCAATCATATCTACCTACATTACAACACTTTCGTTTAGTAGAGTTTCTTCTTACTTTTCCTACTGTGATAGAATAATTCAAGTATGAAGGAACCTTGAGACATCCCCAGTCCAACCTCATGCTCAAAGCTGGGTCAGTACTACATTCTGACGAGAATGCTCAGAGGTTTGTTCTGTTCAGACCTTAAAAACTCTAACGGTGGAGAATTTACAGTCTCTTTTCAGAATTTGTTCCAATGCAAAGGTAGGCAGTGAGAAGACATCATTATTGTGAGTGATGAGTTAGAAGTCTATTGATTGGAATTGTTGTAATTAATTTCTGGAATCATCACTACCTCTAATTCATTTCTGCAATTGCAACTGATATTATACTATGTACTTAACAGGAAAAAAATGAGAATAGGAAAAAAAAAGGACTTGCATTGCTGATCTTTACTCTGATAGCAAAATTAAGGAAAGAAAACTTGGTTACTAAGATGTACAGTTTGAGGTTAAGTTAGTTTTCAGAGATAGTAAACAGTTTTTCAGAGAATCAACAAAAAACTTATTCAGATTGCTGGAAAGGAAGCATAACCTTCTGACTGGATACTGGTTCTGTAAGGCATCTGCATACAGAATTATAAAGGCCTCTGCATGTATTGATGCATTTCAAGTACTGAATGACTGAATACTTTGATTTATAAACTGCAGAAACTGGTAGATGGAATGCTCTTGGTCTGCGGATTGAGGCAAGAAATTTGTATTTCACTCCAAAGACTTAACAGAAAGATTCAGTAACTGTAAAAGCTACAGTGCTATTTTGCATTGCAGACTTTAAAATCAGTTGTTATCAGTTGTTATCAGTTTGTCACAATGTTATGAAGTCTGATGTTGGAGTTACAGCAAAAGCTTCTTCAATAGACAAACTTGCCTTATAAGTAGAAAGTTTCAACTATTATTCTTTTTGAGAAAATGTCACCAACAATTATATATTTTAGAAATAGGGACAGAAAAAAAATATGCTTTTCATAATGAAGATTTACTCTGTGCAACTGAGGACTGTATGCTTTTGGCAAAATGGGGAAAAACAGTTTAGTATTGGAATAACAGTTAAAACTAACCAGGTTAGCAATTTATTTACATATGCTTCTGTTTGTGATCATATAGGGTGACAGTGCATCTGCTGATCTGTTGTTCCTAGGCTCAATTTGGTCTTAAATGACTTTTATTTCTGTTTTCCATTTATTGCCTATGTAGTACATACTTATTCCCTTATGATCAGTTTTACGCCTGAATTCAGTGAAATTTTGCAGTAAATACAGTGGGATCAGAAAAGGTAGCTGCAATTCATCTTAAAGTTTGATTGCCATTGTCCACAGCAAAGGCTTGTCCGTCTTGATGGTCACAATCCCAGAGTTGTCATAGGTATTGGAAGTACTGACAAGCATTCCAAACTTCAACGCCTGGTTAGCTACAAAAAGAAAGAAAGAGGCTTAATGGTATTGCTGAAACAAAAGCATTTATAAATAGGAATTTGCTAGTCCCACAAAGAAGTCACACATAAAAAAGCTGAGTAAATCTAATCTAGATTATAAAAAAAAAAAAAAAAAAAAAAGCTGTAGTAAATACAAATTAGTTAGAAAAGTAAGAACTCCAAGACCTTCCTTTCTTTCAGTTTGTGAAACAAACCAAACGACAGATGCCAGGTAGTGATCAAGAAGTATGCAAAGGTGGGCTATAATAAACTCATATCCCATAATGAGTCATGCAATGAACATTATACTGTCCACCAGTTGCTGTGAACTACACAGAGAGAGTTGATACATGCCTTAAAAATGAGGAGCAGTCAGAAAAAAAGGCAGGACATAGAATGTATTTGGTATGCCATGCTAAATCTGCAGTTGTCTCTGCTCATTCCTTCTCCCACAAATTCTGAGCTTGAAACACAGCGAAGAAATGGTTTCGTCTGCTAGCTATATATGGTTGGAAGGAGAGAGTATCCTGGTAGTTTGCAGCATAAATGCAATGCAGTACACTAGATTAAGAAGGAAAAAAACCCAAGTAGTACTATTCTCAATAAACATGCAACTAAAATAAATCTGCTATATCCTGTCAGGATGATTTTGGACACATAACAATGCCAAGACAGGGTCCTTGACAAACGGCAGGACAATGGAATTGTGGTGTTTGCCTCTTGAAGAGAGAATAGAGGCTGACAAGGCAGTACCTTGCTACAAGTTGCACAGGGGGTGAGGTTGCCAGGAAAGCCAGATTTCGCACCTCCAAGGTAAGCAGATAATTTAAGGAACCTGAAGTAACACATGGGGAGAGTTCCCTGTGTAAAAATACACCCCCAGACACTCCTGTACTAAATCCTGCCTGGAAACACCCACTCATCTTGATATTTGGTTTCAAATATTTGTTGACAGACAATCACTTTTGGTTACTGTATATTTTGAACAGAGGGGAATCCTAAAACATTATGAGTCAACTTTTACCTTTTTTTTGTATAAACCCACTCATTTTGTATCATTTATTGCTTCTTACTCAAGACTATAAATAATTCTTACCATTTTGGCTTTGTATCTTAAATAATGGCTTTGTAGAAAGCAAGAACTCAGAAAAACATGGCAGCTTAATGAAACCAAATTAAAGCAGTATTTCTTCATGCATAAAATGAAGTGAAAATCTTGTTTGCCTTTTTAAAAAGTTTTCTTGTCCACTAGGTGGAGATTTTTAGCTTTCTCTCAGATTCTTTTCTGCACATGGATCAGTTTGAAATGCTGAAGTAAAAAATGCAAAGACTATTGAAAAAGTAATTCGCATTGCTCAAATGAACAAATTCCAATTACTTAATTTCACAACCAGACAACTTTTCCACTAACACAATTAAAAATGCATGCTTTCTATGCAATACGTTTAAACCAGTAAAGAAGATAACAGTATGTACATATACACTGCTTCCAGGAAAACTTCTAACTTTGTCAGGCACTATAATGTGAAGTTCACAAGGTCAAAAAAGTGAAAAGTTCTACCAGTTCATACTTTATCCCTTCCTTTTCTTTTTTAATAGCTTTCAGTATGCTTTGTTAAGTTCTAGCAAGAGCTTTTGTCTTGGAGAAAGCCCATAATAACAAAGCTTTTTTCACTGATTTTATTTTTCTGAAATGTTTTCCAAAGAAAATAATGTTTTTGCTGTCTTGTAATTACTACTTATAGTTTTGGCAGGTAACAGAACTGATTTTAAAAAAGGATTTCAGTTTGCAATTTTTATAAAATTTCAGTCTCGAAAAGACCTGGAATGTTTACAATTTTGTAGTGAAAGTAATTTTTCTTTGAGTTATTGAAAACTTTCTTTAAGATAGTGATTTTTCTTTTTTTTTTTTTTCTTTTTCCTCATATGAGAATTCAAGGACTGATTTAGATGAAAAGAGGTGATTCAGCAAAAAAATCCCCCCAGATCCCTGCAGCATAAGACCCTTTTTCACATAAAGTCTGGCTTAGTGCTTTGGTTCCAAAAGAACTGTGTTTACTGATAACAAACTGTGATAAAAATATTCTACCCAGCTCTTCCAGGATAGCTCTGCTATTTTGCATTGCGTTCCGTTCATAAAATCAGTATATCTCAGTGGCAATGGGTCTAGGTGGTTGTGACTCAAGGGAGAGCAGTGGGGGTTACACAAGAACATAATCAAGTCATAGCTCTATGGTCACCTTATGAAGTGTTACTGGTCAGGAGTTTAGAAATAATAATAATAATAATAATAATAATAATAATAATAATAATAATAAAAATTAAAAAAAAATGTGCCATTAAGAAAAAACTGAAGCCTAAAATTACATTTATAAAATCCTTATCAAGATTATATCTCCAGACAGTTGTGAGGTTTATTTTTCCACTGGCAGTGCTAAAAATAAATGAGACCCAAGGTTGCTGCCAACTGATGTGCCCGTAAAATGAGCAAACAGACTCCAATTGCAGCTATATTTGGCTGCCTCATACCATCAGCTGCTGCAAAAACACTAACTCAGGTTACTCCTCAGTAAATGTGTTAGACTGCGTTAGTAGACCTGTAGTCATTCAAATGACTGCATTGTGTTATTTAAGGTACTGACAGCATAAGAGAACTTACATGAAGGTTGAATACATATCTTACAAGCTGCACTTCAGCAGAGCTTGAGTGAGGCATATACAGATGCATACACATCCTCATACACATCATATGTGGCAAAAGCAAACCAGGTCATTATTTTGAAAGACTTAATTGAATGAGCAGGCCCTCTGGTTATTCCTACATCTGTAAGAGATCCATGGAGGACTTGGGGATACTGAGGGTCAACTAATGGTCATGTTGGAAAGAGTTCACAAGAGGCAAGTCCTTTCTTACCGAGGAGCAGATCTGGTGATGGCAGTGAATTTGTTGTGAGAAGGGCAGTACAGCCATACCTTTATCCAAAGACAGTGAGTCAAATGGAAGCTTCCTGGAAAACTCTGGCCATCAGTAACACGAGTCCCCACTCCATGGGATTTCAGCAACAGCTCACAGCCTTACTGACGTGTGACCACAAGTGCTTGACAGCAAAACACCCCAAGAATGCGCACATCATACAGCAATACTGCCTTTTCTCAGACGCGTCTCATTTACTTCTTGAAATATGTAAAGTCACACCTTGCTGATTTCCATCACTCAAAATAGAAATAGATACACTCTTTGCATGGATGTTTGGAATATAAAAAAATTAAATATAATGAACAAATATAATTAAATATTATCATTCTTATTACAAGCAATGTAATTCTTTCCCATAAGCAAATGTTGCAACAAAATGATAGGAAATTAAGACCCATGAGCTAAAATACAAGTTAAATATTGAATTACCATTTGGTATCCCATTACAGTTTATCTGGAGAGGACTTCCCTAAAGGTCTGTGTTAGGAACAAAAATTTGCATTTAAATTGGAAGTATTAGTAATGCATGAGCTTTAAAAAAAAATAGTTGATAGCCTGATTTTCCTTTCATTTCTCCTTGTTTTACACCTGTCATTATTCCAACTTCACTGAAGTCAGTCTTGGTTTACATGAATGCATACAAAAGAAATATTGGGTTTTTGATCTCTGTGCAGTGGGAACTGCAAAATGGGAAGTTGCAAACAGCTGGAATGTACAATAAAACATGAGCTGTTTTCAGTAGTGATACTACACAGAAGTGCTTCAAAGGCTGTCCTTGGAAGGGACAGGACCACACAGAATCTGGTGTAAACAGGGACTATATTTGGCAGTTTTTAAAAGTGCTGTGACTTCTGGTAGCTGTTCGTGCAGTACACAGCAGTATTTTTGTAACCTCACCAGATCCATATGAGTGAGCTCACAAAAGCAAGATGTGGCCCCATCTTGCCCAGGAACTCCTCGCCATGCAGGCTCAGGGGAACTGGGTATCCAGTCCAGTGCTGGCGAACAGTGTCAGCTAGAGGCCCTCCAGCAGAGTGCCCAGCTGTACACCAGTGGGAGTGCAGGAGATGGCAGTGAAAGCACTTATTATCAAGCCTTAACTATGTCATTTAAAAAGAGAAAGCATGTTAAAACCAGGCCCACTAGAGATGAGCATGGGGGAGCAGTAATGGGATTAGGGGTGAGACAAGGGGATCACCTGAAGTGCACCTACACCAATGCATGCAGCATGGGCAACAAACAAGTAGAGTTGGAAGCCACTGTGTAGCAGGCAAACTATGATCTAGTTGCCACTGCGGAAACATGACTGGAGTGCTGCAATGGATGGCTACAAACTCTTCAGGAAGGATGGGCAAGGAAGGAGGGGTGGTGGCATGGCTCTCTATGTTAGAGAGTGCTTCGATGTAATCGAGCTCATAGATGGGGATGATAAGTTTGAATTCCTATGGGTAAAGATCAGGGGAAGGGCTGACAAGGCAGACATCTTGGTGAGTGTATGCTCCTCTTGGGTGACCACCAAACCAGGATGAAGAGACAGATGAGGAGTTCTATGAGCAGCTGGTTGAAGCTGCACAATCACCAGCCCTTGTCCTCATGGGGGACTTCAACTTCCCTGACATATGCTGGGAATATAACATAGTGCAGAAGAAGTCTAGGAGGTTTCTGGAGTGTATGGAAGATAGCTTTCTGATGCAGCTGATGAGAGAGTTTACGAGAGGAGCTGCCCTGCTTGACCTGCTGTTCACAAACAGAGAAGGTCTGGTGGGAGATGTGGTCGGGGGCAGTCATGGACAGAGTGACCATGAAATGGTAGAGTTGTTGATTCTCGGTGGAGGCAGGAGGGGGAGCAGCAAAACTGCTACTTGGACTTCCAGAGGGCGGACTTTGAATTATTCAGGAGACTAGTAGAGGGAGTTCCCTGGGATTCAGTCTTAGAGAGTAAAGGGGTCCAAGATGGCTAGTTGCTCTTCAAGAAGGAAGTCTTAAAGGCACAGGAGCAGGCTCTCCCCAAGCTCCAAAATGGGTTGGCAGGGAAGAAGACTGGCATGGATGAATAAGGGAGCTATTCTCGAGGCTCCGGGAGAAAAAGAGAATCTACCTCCTGTGAAAGAAGGGATGGGCAACTCAGAAAGAGTACAGAGAAGATGTTAAGATGTGCAGAGAGAAAATCAGAAAAGCAAAAGCCCAGCTTGAACTCAACCAGGCCACTGGGGTAAAAAGAAACACGAAACTCTTTTACAAATACATCAACAGTAAGAGGAAGACCAAGGAGAACCTCCATTCTTTACTGGATGAGACTGGGAATGTGACCACTGAGGGTAAGGGAAATGGCAGAGGTTCTGAATGTCTTCTTTACGTCTGTCTTTAAAGGTCAGACAGTTCTCATGGTACTCCACTCTCTGACCTGGTAGTCTCTCCCGGGGAGCAGACTAAGCCCCCCATGATTCAAGAGGTCACAGTCAGAGACCTACTACTCTAGTTGGCCTGTCACAAGTCCATGGGGATGGACGAGATTCATCTGAGAGTGCTGAGGGAACTGGGGGAGGTGACAGCCAAGCCACTTTCCGTCATCTATCAGCGCTCCTTGTTCACTGGTGAGGTCCCTGAAGGCTGGAGGCTTGCCAGTGTGACTCCCATCTACAAGAAGTGTCATAAGGAGGATCTGGGGAACTACAGGCCTGTTAGCCTGACCTCGGTGCCAGGGAAGGTTATGGAGCTGATTGTCTTGAGGGAGATCAGATGGCATGTGCGGGACAACCAGGGGATCAGGCCTAGCAGCGTGGGTTCACAAGGGGCAGGTCCTGCTTGACCAACCTGATCTCCTTCTAGATCAGTGGTCCACTGATGGATGAGGGAAAGGCTGTTGATGTGGTCTACCTAGACTTCAGCAAAGCCTTTGACACTGGTCTCCCACAGCATTCTCCTGCAGAAGCTGGCAGCCCAAGGCTTGGATGGGTGCATTTTTGGCTGGGTAAGGAACTGGCTGGAGGGTCAGGCCAAGAGTGGTGGTGAATGGAACTAAATCCAGCTAGTGACTGGTCACGAGTAGTGTTCCCCAGGAATTGGTGCTGGGGCCTGTCCTCTTCAATATCTTTATTGATGACCTGAGTGAGGGCATCTAGTGCACCCTCAGTAAGTTTGCAGATGACACCAAGTTGGCTGGAAGTGTGGATCTGCCTGGGGGTAGCAAGGCCCTACAGAGGGATCTGGACAGGCTGGAGAGCTGGGAGGAACCCAATGGGATGAGGTTCAACAAGACCAAATGCCTAGTCCTGCCCTTGGCCAGGCAACACTACAGGTTTGTGGCAGAGTGGATGGAAGAATGCGTAGAGGAAATGGACCTGGGGGTGTTGGTTGATGCTCAGCTGAACATGAGCCAGCAGTATGCTCAGGTGGTGAAGAAGGCCAATGGCATCCTGGCTTGCATCAACAATAGTGTTGCCAGCAGGAACAGCAAAGTGATTCTACCTCTGTACTCAGCTCTGGTGAGGCCACACCTTGAGTACTGTGTCCAGTTTTGGGCCCCTCACTGCAAGAAAGACATTGAAGCCCTGGAGTGGGTTAAAAGAAGGGTGACAAAGAAGTGAGGGGGCTGGAGCACAGGCCTGATGAGGAGCGGCTGAAGGAGCTGGGATTGTTCAGCCTGGAGGAGTCTCAAGGGAGACCTTATTGCTCTCTTTAACTACCTGAAAGGAGACTGCAGTGAGCTGGGGGTCGTCCTCTCATGTAACTGGTGATAGAACTAGAAGGAATGGCTTCAAGCTGTGCCAGGAGAGATTTAGGCTGGACGTTAGGAAATACTACTTCTCTGAAAGACTGGTCAGGCACTGGAATGCGCTGCCCAGGGAGGAAGTAGAGTCACTGACCCTGGAAGTGTTCAAGGAACATTTGGACATTGTGTTGAGGGATGTGGTTTAGTGAGAACTATTGGTGATTGGTTGGACTGGATGATCCTGTGGGTCTTTTCCAACCGTGGTGTTTCTGTGATTCTGTGTGATTCTGTGATTCTGTTAACGGAATGGCATGTACTGCCCTGGATAGCCTGGATCAGCCTGGTTTGGTTCAACCTTGTGTCTGTGACAAGGGAGCAAAAAAAAAAAAAAAAAAAAAGACCCACAGATCCATGCCCTGGGAAGTGCAGGGAGAGGAAGGGAAAAGGTAGAGAGGCAGGCCCATGAAAACAGCAGCAATGAGCTACAGGAAAAAAACTGAGTTTACTAAATATGGCAGCTGAATGTGAGATAATAAATACAATACGATTGGAATTGAAGCTAATAGATCAAATAAAATGAGAGTTTCTGAAACCAAGCAACTTGCTCTAATTGTGTAGGCTGCCGCCTCCTCACACTGGACATACACAGAAGGAAGGAACACACGGTTTACTGGCTCCACGAGCCCCAGCACAGGGGGACACAGTGGGGAGCAGGGGCAGCCTGGTGTTAAGTGTGAGAAGCAGAGTCTCTTGGATCTTGGCACTACATGGCAAATAAATGACTTGCATCAAATTAGATCCCTGACAGATCTTTTCATTATGCAAGCTTTAATAGCAAATGGCACTGTTTCCTAAAAGAGTTTTATGGAAACATGATATTACGTTTACCTGGAGAAATGAAAAGAACAAACCAGAGTATTCATCCTTACACACAAAAAGCACCATCAATAAAGCAGCTATGCCTTTGTCTGAAACATTTCTGTGAGAGTGGGTAGTTAGTATTTCAAAACCTACTCTCATCAGCCACTGGCAGCTTACAAGGCGCGTGCTCAGCTGCTTGGCATCCCTGACAGCGGTGCACAGGTGACCAACCAATAAACTCTATTATACTTCTAATAGAAAAGTGATTCCACTTATCTTTGCCTTCCTGGCAACACTGCTTCGTTTCAGTGCACTGAGTAGTATCTGTAAGGAGTGGGATCTGGAACGACATAATTTGCATCTCTACAAGTGCTGTGGATTACTTAGAATCTTAGACCAGTTTGCTTTCTTCAGGAAAAAAACAACTGGACATGGATAATCCCAGGCCAAGGATGGAGCTAGAGAATAATTTCTGTTACAAAATGTCCCCCCCTACAAACTGTGTGCATATGAACAACTAAGCATTTTGATTTTTAATTTTATTCCTTTGTCTTTTTAAACAAATAATTCATATGTTTACTAATACCCTGTGTACCTCTGATGTCTATAAAGCCATTACTAATTTACTAATTAATATTAGAATTAATATTCATTAATTCTATCCCATTTATCTTCAAGCTTATATGGTAACATGCAACATGTGTTGATGTCCATGGAGCTGTAGCTACTCTGAGCACATTCACAGGCAACCCAGCACAGGGCATGTGCCTGAGACAGAACATGAAATCCAACAGGAGACAGCAAATTATGTTCTCAGCTCAGTCACTGGGTTGGATCTGACTGCTTCCCTCAGTCCTGCCCTCAGAAAAATTTAGGATTTCAATGAAATTTTGTCTTAGCCCTCTGTGTCTTTGCAATCTTCTGTCTAAGCCACAGCATCAACTTTTCCTCCTCCCTCCCCCTCCTTTCCCACAAGAATGTAAGTTATCATTACACAACAAATGCCTTTTTAGCCAAAATTAACTGCTGCTTCTCCTTTACCCTGCACTGGAGCACTTGGCTCCAGGAAGGCCGCAGGAGGGGTGCACGAACCATGTCAGTTGTGCACGAGTCAGTTGTGTTTGCAAAAAGCTCATTTAAAATTCTTCTCTGTTTGCTTTTGCAGTCTGTTTTTGGATACAAGACTCAGGTTTGTGGTCGATACTACAACTGCAAACAGCTTCTATTGAGTGGTTTGTCCCCATAATTAAAAAAAGTGAGATGCATTATTGAAAACAAGTTTTAAGTCTCATTGACTGCCAAAGACTTCAATTGAGTGGAAAACTGACTGCTGAGGATCCTTGAGCTAGCTGTGCTCTCTGAAACAGTCTGACGAATTTCCAGTAATGATTTTCAATAAGAACAGTGCCCTCAGTCTTGCTCTGCTTCCTCCTCCTGACCTCTGCAAATCCTTTTTCTCCTCCCTCCCCACTTTTACCAACTGGCTAGCAGTTCATTCTTTATGTTCAGAAATGACGCATGCACTTCCAAGCCCTGGGACTACTGAGGTTTCAGTGCTTTGCAGTGTTTTTTCCCCTGCTGTCTCTCCCTTAGGAATGCTGCCTTGGGGCTGGACAATGCTCTCTGCACTGTTAGCATGAGGCAAAGTCTTCTGTATGGATCATGCAGCCCTGTGTCAGGCATGGTTCAGAGCAGATGATATTAGGTCTTGACTCTCAAAGACAGAGGCCAAGTGTACACTAAATTAATGCAGGGCACTGTGCAAATCCATTGAAGGTTTAACACGGTTGATCAAATGTGATTCAACTTTCAAGCACACTGATGCAGATGCTTTGCAACACTCTCACCATGGCGCTATGATGCAGTCAGCAGGCTCTCACATTTTACTGTATGGAGGGCATGACTCTGGCATTTAACTTAATGCACTGCAAGAAATGTGAAGGTAATTACAAATCCAGGAGTCACAAATAAAAAAAAGGGCTAAGCCAAGTGCATTATCATTCTCCTGCTTCTGCCAATAGCAAACAATTTCTAGCACTTGGGTCTGAAAGAGCTGCAATTGCCAGAGAACGGAATATACCCTCAGAAGACCTTCTTTAGGCTACAGTGAGCATCTGTAAGATAAATCAGATTTGTAGTCCTGAACATTACTGTTCTCACTTGATAGTACTGCCATCATTGAACATTCATCATTCCACACTAATTGTTGGTGTCTAAGGGGTAGACACCAACAGTAGTGTTGTTGTAGCAGAAGCATTTCTATCAATAGCTAAGACAATCATCCTAATGAATTTTATTTTGAATTCAGAATTATGCTTATTAAATATGATTGGATCTTAGCTGACATTGGCCATTTGACAAACCTTACAAGAAACACATATTTTGCTAAAAGTCGCTTCAGAAACATTTCTGTGAGTTCTCGAAACAATAACAGCTCCATTTTCTCTTAAGTTCACATCTTTCTTAAGAATATCAGAAGGATGAAAGAATAGCACTCTACGAAGTTTCTGGTTAACTCTTCCATCTACAGCATAGTAATATTGCTTTTCAGAGGTGCAGCTTATGTGCTTATGATGAAAGCATAAATACCCAAGAATATACGGAAACATTTGAAGATCAACCTTGGGATATTCTAATCAAAATAGACGATTTTCATAATTATCTAAGTGCAGAAGTCTAAAAGCAACTCGATTTTACCTCTCGGAAGATGTGGAGATAGGCTCAGACTCCTCTTGGTACCATAATTTAAGGATTTTACCACTACATATCACTACAAAACTTCCAGTGACATCAGAACGCCCAGCATATCTCCAAGGAAACCTTCAAAAACCAAAGTTTGTCTCAGGCAACCTTTGGGCACATCAGGCTTGGTGATCACTGGAAGTGGTTTCGCTATTTTGTAACTAAAGGCACGTTCATCTACCAAAAGGCTCCACTGCTATAGAAGAAGCAGCAAAAACAGCTCTTCTAATAAGAAGCAGTCTTCTTCTAAGAATAATCAAAATTTCACATACAAGCCCACTGCAATGCAGACCTTATGAGACCAATGGCAACAATTTGCAGTGGTGCTCTACATCAAGCAGGAAGAAAGACTAACAAGAGCTTGATTGGAGGGTAGGTTTGGAAAACACCAAGATTTCTAGGGGGAAATGAAGAATTTGTGCAAGCTCTGTATAGACACGACACAGAGAAGTTTTGCAGCGTAGAAGCCTGCATGTGACAAGATGTGCTGTGTCACAAGCAAAAATGAGATCCTGATGATACAGATTTTGAAGTACAGGGCTCATCTACAGGCATGTAAGTAGAAAAGGGATCAATAAAGTGTCAAGCCTAAAAGCTGTGAACCAAAATGCAGTTATATGACTTCTAATACCATCACTGTGGCCAGGCTGATAAATATCTGTTCATTGCTTTGAAAAGGTACCCATAAATAGTAGGTTCTTGGTTGAAGCACAGAACACTTGAGGAGGCAAAAAGCTCTTATGTAACCTTGATGTCAGTCAGACATAAAAGGGTGCCCTACAGAAGCCACATATGCACAGACATGCACACCCTATACTGGAAGCAGGATGAAGCCATACAAACAATGCTGTAGAACAGAAAAAGCCTCACTCTTCAACAGCTGAGTGAACCTGTCATTTTGAGAGAGAGAAGGGACACTTCTAGAGAGCTAATGATAAAAGAAAAATCCCTTGGAGATGCCTATCTTGCTACAATACTCTAAATTCACTGCATGCAGTTCGCTGACTAATCACAGGCAAACTGTTAAGAATTTTGTTCCCTCCCTCGAGTCATCGACTTCAAAAGGCATGGGATGCTGAGCACTGTGCAGAGAAAGTTCCTGTAACTTGGAGAAGACAGACAGGGCAATGTCACTGATGTAGGCAATAAGCCACTTTCTTCCAGAGAAGCTGTGGATGCCCCGTACCTGGATGTGTTCAAGGCCAGGTTGGATGGGGCCCTGCGCAGCCTGCTCTGGTATTAAATGTGGAGGTTGGTGGTCCTGCATGTGGCAGGGGGTTTGGAGATTCATGAACCTTGAGGTCCCCTTCCAACCCTGGCCATTCTGTGATTCTGTGATTCCTCCGGCTGTTATTACTGGTGAGGAGAGGAGCTCTGTTTCCTGGGCTGATGGATGTGGTCCTGGCCCCAGAGGCATGCATTATATACAGTGCAAGGTTAACACATGCATGAGATGGCAGCTATAAGCAGTTCTGGGAACCTCATTATTGTCTAATTTGCTTGTTCCTGAGCTCCTCCAGCTTGCACGATCTGTAGAGCCTCTTGGAAGGCAGATTTAGAATTGCCTCACTTGATGGAAAAAGCTGTTCTCCTTGTTGTATGTGATGAAAAGCAGTGTGGCAGTGATTGACAGCTAGACAGGGGGAGGGTATTGTGTGAAGGAGCAGAAGAGAGAAGAAAAGATTCCTCATAACCACAGCATGTGTGCAGTGGAAGAGATAAGAGCTGGTTTTTTTTTACAATAATAATCCTTACAAAAATCAGTTGACACAAGTTTATGATTATATAAATAGTACGCTGGCAATTCCTGGATGTTTTTCTTCAAAACCTAATCTTCCCCAAACAGAATACAGTAAGTTTAGGAGTCTGCCAGTTGTTTCCCCTGCGCAACATAACAGGTAATGTAAGGAGAACAAAACCCCCAGAGCCTAGCCCTGTCTGCACTCTCATTGATATGGGCACTCTTCATGCATGTTTGTGATGAGCCAGAACTCACCTTCTCTTCTCACCTGCACTGCTGAGCTAATTGTAATCTCTTTTAATTGAGTGCTGATTTTGTGTTTTCTTATTTCAGGTCTGAAAAGAGAAGAAAAAGCTGTAATTGATTCCATCAGCCCTTCCTGTATTAAAACAAAAGATAACATCCAGAGAAACCTCCTTCCACTAGAAATAGGAGGAACTCAAAAGTTTTGAGTCTCTTTTTCCTTCTGAAGGGAGTACATGCTCAACAGAGATGATCCACTTCAACCCATCTTCTGCACACTGTTAGGTTCTGGACCACTAGCATGGAAAACTGAAGTCCTGGGGGGAAAACAAAACAAAACAAACAAACAAAAAAATAAACCACAGCAGAAAGGGGAACGATACCATCTTGAAGACACTTGTAACAAAACTGGAGTTGTTAAAATACATCAAGGAAGGAAGAGTTTATTTCAACAGACCCCAGCTGGCTCCTACTGTTACTGTTGAGTAAAACGTCGGTTCTCAGGGCTTCAGTAGAAGTGCTGGAAACCACTACTCACTGCTGCTATTTGGAAATAAACTTTTACAAGCAACTCATAAGAATGCGCCATGCTTGCATTCAGCCTAAAGGAACTACTCTAATCAGTAAACAGGTTATGTTGTTTTCCTTCTTTTGCCTGTAGGCATGACGCTCCGTATCACAAAGTCATGGAAGGCAAGGTTTGGAAATCAGATGCACAGCAATTGTCTGTCTCTCAATACAAAAACCTTCTCTTCCAGAATAGGACCCAAATGCTGGACTTTTTGGGTTAAATTCTGATTTTACACAGATGTGAGTATCAGCATGGAATCATCACCAACTAAAACACAAAACTTCCCCAACAAATCCTTAACTGCTAATGGGAATTTCGGTAACTGCACTCTTGAAAATCCTGGCACTCCAAACTTTAAATTTTTATTCAAGGTTATAATTAGGAGTGTACATTTGAATGATATTGAATGATACATTCAATATCATCCTCAGGGGCAGCTGTAGTTCTAAGACCCACACACACTCATCTTTAGAGTATGTACGTACATAATTTGGATCCTATGTAGTCAGGCTAGTTAGCTGCCCCTTTCTGCAGGCTACAATCCAGAGAGATACTGAATACTGAGTTAACGCAGACATGTCACTGATACCATAAAAATCTCAGCACCCAACCTGTGTCGTACTGAATCAAAGTCCAAAGTGTTCCTTCTGAAGCGTCTGACCTCAAAGTGCAAAGGTAAAATGACAGAGAAATTTGTAAACTCTTATAACAATGTCTAGACTCACTGGTTCATTTAATGCTTGATTTGAAAGCAAAGAAAACAAGGCAAAACAAAGTCCAGCAAAGCCCTTCTACTTTTAAATTACTCTCTTTATATACTTAATATTTATATATATTTATTTACTAATGACAGTAAAACACATCACTAACAATATGGTATGAAAACTCCTCTGTTTTAACCCAGCAGCAGTTTTTCCTAGAACAATTATGCTAATTTGCCTTTTTTTGATTAAAGGAAGGCAATTTGCTTCGCCTAGATATGTCTTGTCTGCAGCAAACTATCTGTACCTTTGGCATGCACACAGAACATCAAAACAAACAAAGAAAAGACTAAGAAAGATCTAGCATCCAAAAACTGCTCAATCTTGACACTGTGTAGTTCCTCAAACTTTAATTACATATTGGTTGTGGAAGAGAAAAAATGTATTTGGCACATTAAACCAAAATTGGGTTAATGTGACCCTAGTGACAAGCAGCCAACTTCAGGCACACAAGGAAGTCCAACACTACTTTTTAAGAAATGTTACATGCAGAAATTATCATTAAATGTACCCTCTTGCCCACCATGACACAAACCATAGTTGCATGTTCATAAATTCATCCTATGAAGTGATCTGGACATTCTGATGCCTCCAATTTATCAACATAAATCACCAAACCTCACAGCAAACCTTCTGTCATAAGAAAACATTGTGGGCCCTACATTGTAGGGTGCCCAATAATCAACACAGTGGAAAAATATTTTCATACACATCACTGGAAACATCCACATGCTGCTCTATTAATCTTCACATTGGGGGGATTTTTCTCTTGAGATGTGGTAATAGATTACTTGGAGAGAAATGGAAGACCCAGGTAGAGGCTGCGTAATACTAAGCAAACTTGCCTCCTTCCTTTTTGGTTGACTCCTAAAAGTGTATTTAATTGCCAAAACTGCTGTTAACTCTGTACTGCCAACACAGATGCAAAAGGCATGCGTGATACATTAGAACCACCAGCCTGCCTGCACATCTGCTTCATCCTACTCTGAGGGCCATGCGGGCATTGCTCTTTTTCATTTCCTGACCATAGCCCATTTCACTGGTTCCACTGCCATCACCTACCTGCTGGAAAGCATTTGGTATCCCCTTCTCAGCCACCACTTCCCTATTTTCTATGTCAGTCAAAATCTACTGACTTCTGTGTGGGCACAGGAGATGTTGGGCAGGCTCACACCTTTTCTCTTCTTCCCCATGGAGATTCAGTCTCTATGTTACCATAACAAGGAAAGATTTTCATCTTATTGCTTAGTCCCTTTGAATGTTGGCCGATGGGATATTCAGTGTGAGCCAGCAGTGTGTGCTTGCAGCCCAGGAGGCCAACCATATCTTGGACTGCATCTATAGAAGTGTGACCAGCAGGCCAAAGGATGTGATTCTGCCCTTCTACTCTGCTCTTGTGAGACACTACCTGGAGTACTGTGTCCAGTTCTAGAGCCCCCAACACAAGAAGGATATGGAGTTGTTGGAGCAGGTCCAGAGGAGGGCCATGAAGTTAATCAGAGGGCTGGAGCACCTCCCCTATGAGGACAGGCTGAGAGAGTTGGGGTTCTTCAGCCTGGAGAACAAGAGGAGGTCTCCTCTGAGGAGACCTTACAGCGACCTTCCAGTAATTGAAGGGAGACTGGGAATGAACTTTTTATAAGGACATATAGCGACAGGACAAGGGAAAGTGGTTTTAAACTGGAAAACAGTAGATTTATACTAGATACTAGGAACAAATTCTTTACTGTGAGGGTGGTGAAGCATTTCAACAGGTTGCCCAGAGAGGTTGTGAATGCCCCCTCTTGGGAAGCATTCAAAGCCAGGCTGGATGGGACTTTAAGCAACCTTGTTTGGAGGGAGGTGTCCCTGCCTTTAGCAGAGGGGTTGAAACTAAATGATCTTAAGGGTCCCTTCAAACCCAAACCATTCAATGATTCTATGATTAAGCCTCAGCAAGTTCCCAGATTATCAGTCCAACACTTTAGTATACTTTTTGTTCAATATTTTTAAAGTTGCATAAGAAAAATAGAACTGTAAAATCTCATTTACAGGGAGGAATGCGGCCTCCCTTTTCCCATACTTTTGACAGAAAAGTACAGCATACGGTATATAGTATTTATCCCCATGTGGGCTCTGAAATCTGTGACGCTTAGCAGAAAAGCAAATGCCCTCCACAATTCTCCACCCACAGAAAAGACATCAGGATTGGCACATTAAATCAGTAGAAATTTCCTTGATGCAAACAAACAAGGAGGAAGCAGTGTCCTTTTCTCATGAGTTGTATAGCCGCTTGCCTTTGGAGGACACTGGCCTATTTCTCTTTAAGCCATTAGTTACTCATTCTACAGCAGAGGAGAAGATGTGTTAAAACCAAAGAATATCTTGAGTTGGAGGAGACCTACAAAGATCAAGTTAAACTCTGGTTCCACACAGGGCAACCCCAAATTCAAACTCTGTGTCTGAAAGTTGTCCAAATGCTTCTGACAGGCTTGGGGTCATGACTACAAGCTTGGGGAGACTATTCCAGTGCCCAATCACACTCTCAGTGAAGAATCTTTCCCTAATACCCAATCTTGCCCACCTTCGCAATGCAGCTACATGCCGTTCCTTCAGGTCCTGACACTGTCATCACAGAGAAGAGATCAGCACCTGCCCCTCTGCTCTCCTGGGCTGTGGCTGCTGTAATGCCTCCCTTCGTTCTCCTCTTCATTGTGCTGAACAAACCAAGGGATCTCATCTGCTCCTCATACGTCTTGCCCTACAGATACTTTCACCATTTTTGGATCCTGTCCAATAGCTTTTTGTCTTTCTTATATTGTGGCCCCCACAGTGCTTGAAGTGAGGCTGCACGAAGGCTGAGCAGAGAGGAACAATCCCTCACCAGGATAGCAGTGTTTGGAGAGAAGAAATGCACTTAATGCTTCACAGTGCCTTACTCAACTGAAATGCCTGCAGAGGCCATATCTACAGGCATAACTAAACTAGTCCCAAGTTGCTGCATCTCACGCCAGCATCCAAAGTGGCTCCTGGATGGTTCAGGAAGGACAAGGAAGGACAATTCAGCTTTGTATTTCCTCTGGTGTCATTACTGCTTCAGAGAATCACAGAATTCAGTTCCTGGAATGTATTTCTCTCTGTTCAGGCTAACTTCACACACTTCCTCTTGTAAAACATAGACGCAGTATGCACTGGCAGCTCTGAGGGTAAAAGGCCCTGTTAGGATTGCCACCACATCTTCCCGTAGATATCAACCTTTTCTTCAAGCTCTTCTATAGTGTATAGTTCATCAGTGTAAATTTGTCAGGATGCATCTAACTTTTAAATGATAATAACTTCATATCTTAAAATTTTTAGGTTCTTTATTATCAGTTAGGAAAATTTACAGCGAGACTGGCCACATTTTGAATTTCTGAGACAACATGGACTGAACTTGAGACAGAAAAAGGAAAAAAAGAAATTGAGAGGAGTATTACCAGGTAGTTCCATATATAGTGGAGTAATAGAACATAAGTCAATTCTAATACATTGTCTAGCTGTCTTGTTCAATCCCTCATTTATTTCAGTCTTGAATCTCTAAATATCATCTGTCCTATGGGAGAACTATTACAGGCACTCGTTTATAGTAATGACATCTGTTTCACAGAACTATCAAGCCCCCAACAGCACCAGACACTTTCAGCTTTGGAACTGAAGCTTGTCCCATTGCACTTTATCACAGACCACGTGAGATTCTGTGTATCCATTCTTTTTGGGAGCATCTCTCCAGTAGCAGAGCAGGAGTTCACTCTGCTCTTCCTTGCAGCTTAGATGCTAGACACCTTATCTTGCAGAACCCTTCCTCCCACCTTTTCTGGGCTCATACCAGTCTCACAACATCATGAAGAGGAAAGAACACACTCTGCTTTTTGGAAGAAGCTGCATAAAACGTGTGACAAAACTCCACATTGGGAGCATTCTGAAGAAAAAAAAAAAAAAAGACATTTAAAAAGAAAAGACACAGATAGGTTCGACCTTGATATTGGTTCTACCTGCTCCTATCAGAACAGTTCTGGGCATCGAGAAATGCTGCTGAATATCTGTACGTGACACTTTGAGCACCACTTCCAATTTTTTGCAGCAAATTGGTCAAAATTTTTCTTCCCAAGTCACTGTGAAGAGACAAAGCAAAATCAGCTGGGACACCAATGACACTGGGGGAGGCAACATGATAGAATGAACTTCTCCATTAAAGCAAAGCAGCTGCTGCTTTGATAATATTCTAGTGTGCTGTGCTCTCACGGAGTTGCAAGGGAGCAATGGCTGAAGCCAGCTGCAACAAGAGAAGTCCATGTTACACTGACCTCAGAAGTCTAATACAAAATCTGCACTGCTACCCCCACAGAAGAGCAGTTAGTTCACACTATAACCCTAGGAACCATCTCCATAGACATACATATGGTAGACACAATTTTGGGAGAGGTGCCCTGGGCTTAACACCAGTATGACAGAGAACAGAAGATGGCCTACCATCAACCCCTCCTACACGAACAAAATACAAGCCATGCTTATGACCTGAGAGGGAATTGTTACTCAGCCTAGCCTATAGAGAAATCCCTGCACCACCCAGTTGGGTGTAATAGCTCAAAGAAGCCACTGCAGCCTCTTGGAGCAGTTTTCTTGTAAACAGACAGTTGTAAATATTAGAAGCAAAGTAACTAAATTCTATAACTTAAAAAAAGTTTGTGAACTGAATCTAAGTGGCAGTATTGCTATCGACCTGATATCTAATTTCGTTAGAGGTGATTTAGATATAATGCATTGTTTTAACAAAAATGATTTGCGGTCTGCAAGTGCCAGTATAATGTTTGTAAGTGGCAGTACGCTTCTGTATTTGCCAGTACAGGCAAAGTCTTGAATACGGGTGACCTCACTGTGCAGTGGTACAATCTGTGTGCAACCGCTTTCAAGACAAGTGACTCCAGTCAGTTTGCACAGTTCAAAAAGTAAGCCACATGAAATTAAATCCACTTTTAATTGGTTATGCTTCCAGATAAGTGCTATTTATATATACTTGACAAGAGACATGGAACAAGTTCCAGGTAATCAAATCACTTTGCTGAAAGAAACACTGCCAAGCATGTATTAGTTCACTGTACGCTCATCACAGTTTAATATCCTGAAACTGTGATCCTAGATAGGCTCGCAGGGAAAGCTAAAAGACAACTAATTGCAGTACTTCTTTCATGAATGTTCTTTCATGCTTTGGAATATTTTGAAAACTTCTTTTCACTTGAAAATGAAATAATAAACATTTTACAATTTCACTCTCTTTAGATACATGGACTGTTCAAAGTCAACCACTCCAGATCTTTCAGCAGAACTCCAGTTCTTAAACAGAATAACAACAGCCTTTCAGTTTTGTCCTTCTAGTGCCTTTTTTCAATTATATATCAAAATTTAACTACTTAAAGGCTTGCTGTTTCACTTCAAGAATGGAAAAGGACAAAAGCATCGTTCCCTGGCCTTTCTTCCCAAGGAGCCAGGGAGATGAAATTTAAAAAAAGTCTCTTAACTTCTCTAAAGAACTGTTTCATAAAAAAGCAGATATATAAAGTAGAACACACATCTACAAGGCTGTTCAGACTGAATGAGCAGTGACTGACTGCTTTTGTTCCCCCCCTTTCTTGAAAAGCAGCAATAAATGCTGTTTGTGGGCTGATGGAATTCTCCAGCCCCAGTAACACACTGAAGAGGACTGTGAGGCCTCCAGAGTTATGCTATTAGGCATAGCTGTACAAATGCTCAGCTCAAAAAGAGAGTGGCTCAACACCACCCCCTCACTGTCATTCCTTCCCATTAGTTTATTTCCTCAGTAAGCTGGATGTGTTTTCTAGCAAGGGGGAAAGTGCCGGGTGACAGATCATCATGATACATTTCTGTATCTAATGATATACTGATGCGATTTTCACCATGATTTGCTAAAGGAAATTGAGTATTTTCATCTAATTCTGAAGAATGCAAAAAATGCAAGGAGGTAAGTGGGTTTTTTCAACCTGAATATTTAGCAGTGACCTCCTTGACAGCATGCTGCAATTATATTTCTGCTATCTCATTAATCTCCTAATTGTCCTCTTCAATAGCCACTACACTTACCGTAGCCATCCAGTTTGAAAAAAGATCACTCAGTGTCGATGCAGCTTCCAGTGTACCAATTTTTACCAGCAATAAATGTAATATCAAGGGAAAATAAACCAGAGATGCGAGCATCTCATACCAGTCACAAAATAAACATCTTTCTGCGTGTTCAGTGGTGAGTCAGTGGATCCTAGGCGGACGGAAACCATATTAGAAAAGATTTGTGATCTATGTTGGGTGAAAACTCGTCCCATCTTCATAACCCTACTCCTTCTCAAGTGACAAGGGAAACACAGCAGACTTATCAGTTCTTTGTCAGCTCCAGTGCACCCACTGAAGAGTCGTATTCACTAACAAAATAAAGTAATAGAAAGCAAAAGACCATCTTGAAAGATTCTCCAACACTCCACCACAAAGAGATGTTCACTGCTACAGCAACAGCAGCAGCAATACTTTTGAGCAGGGGCTTCTGGTGGCTGCTTTGCCTTGGTGATACCATAAGAGGAAAATAAGAATTTTACTTCTTTATTGGTGAGCGAGAGGGATGGGAATGTAACAGATGACCCTTGTCATGAGGTACTTGATTAAGAATTGATTTTTTTAATGACAGATTCAATTTTGTTTTAAAAACCGAAACAAAACATTTGGCAATTTGGCAAAACAAAGAAAAGCTATGTAAATACTGGTTAATAAGCTTTAATATCGTACCAAAATACTTTTTCACGTTAGTTAATATAGTTAATAAGGTATTCGTGGATTTTGTTTATATACAATATATGGCTTTATTTCACAATAACAACAACAACAACAACAACAAGAAAAACCAAAGCATTGCTAACAGCAACAATTAGTCACTTTAAACAGATGCTGACAGTGAACATGAGATTATTCGCCTCCTTTATACTCATCCATTAAGACATCATTTTAATCATTTGTTTAGAAGCCATTTTTTCTCCTGCTTATTTGATACTTAGGGATTTTGAATCAGATTCTGTGAATTCTTTTGCCTGTGAAATATCCTGAAGCTAATTCTGCACCATTTTTATCCCAGCAGCACTGAAAGGTTTCTGTCCAATGCACAGTTCAAGTTGCAGTGATGCTGAATTCACAAGGTGAGAAACAGGAGGAGTTTGCTTGATTTTGGTATTTAGCCTTTTGTTCACTCCTGACTGAACAGGCACTATGGATGAGAATTTTGACTGAGAAAGAGAAATTTCAGAACAGAAATCTACAGAGAGCTGCAATCTCCGGAATGGTTACCAAGTATTTCTGAACTGCAAGATAGATTGCTGCTCACAGGGAGCAGTGTGATCCACTTTGCTGAAAGATGCAAAAAAAAAATCTTGCACCTTCTGCTTTTTGATGCCTTTCATCATTCTTTACATCGGAAAATGTCTTACTTTCAGCTGGGATATAACTGTTTTCTTCAGAGTTTCTGGTATGATGCCGTCCTTTTGATTCAAGAAGAAAAACAATGTTGATAACACAAGGATGTTTATAGTTGCTGATAAGCAGTGTTATATAGAGCCAAGGCCATTCTCAGAGAAGGGCCCAAGGTGCTGGGAGGGAACAGAATTGGGAGAGCTGACTTAAACTGGCCAAAGCAATATTCCATAACATATGACATCATGCAGAAGGAGTTTTGAAGGGGACAGAAACTCGTCTAACTCTCTTCTGGTGCTTGGTAGGCTAGATGGGCATCAGTTTGGGGGATGTGGAGAGTATACTTCTAAGAGAGCTTGTGCATCACTTGTTACACATATTTATATATATATATATAGTCATAACTATTATTCTTTTTCTTTTCTCGATCCTAATAGTTTTATCTCAACACACAAGTCCTATTCCGGTGGCTTTTTTCTTTATTCTCTCCTCCATCCCATGGGGAAGAGAGGAAAGTGAGTGAACAACTGTTTGGTGGTCAGCAATCTGCTGAGTTAAACCACAACACTAAAGCAAATACTTGATGCTGGCCTAACACTTGGTGAGACATTGCCCTGTTCAAAAATCAAAATAGAACAAACACAATTTTCCCCACAGTGAAATCAGGACACAAATTCCCAGCAGATGGTGTTTTCAGATATCAGGTTTCCCTATTTATCCTGTCTTTTGGAAATCAATCTCATATAATGTTGTCAAAAATTTATGGGCTGGTTTGGCCTGGTTCCGGGACTAACGGGATTTTGCGAATCCACATCTCTAGAAAAGGCGAACAGGGGACTCCAAAAATAATTAAAAACAGAGGCAATGATCTGAGAAGAAATAAACTAATTAAGTAAATATGGTATGAGAACACAAGATAACACACTATAATACAATATAATTAGAATCAAAGCTAATAAATCAAATACAATGAGAGTATCTGAAAGTTGTACGCCTTATGCTAGTGCTGAGGCGATGTGTGTGGTTGGGATGAACAGCAGGGAGGCTGAGGATCGAAAAGCGGAAGGTCTGATGACCTACCAAGGCCTTACATCTGTTCCCTCTGAGCAAAAATGGTAACAACACAGTGTACAGTCTTCTGGGGTATGTAGTTCTCTTCTGGGACAGGTACCTGCAACTGGAGCATTAACATTTTAACTCCCAGTGCACTATGTAATGTTATGATGCGGAACACCGATAACCAAAAATCATAAAATCATGACAAATGTGAATGTGGAGAGGTAGAAAAGAAAAGACAAAAATTTGCATAGTACCACTCTTCCAATTTACTTATCTTGTGACTCCATAAGGCATCTCTCACGCTCAAGTAAGGAGCTTTTTACTAATAAAAACAAAAGTAAGACACAGTCCCTGCAAAGTAAAATCAGCAACAAATATAACCCTTTCACCCTACTAAATGCTAGAAAAATGCATGGAAAGAAGGCTTTCCCTCTTAAATTACTTAATGAAATATATTTATGTCAGCATAACGCAAGGACTATGTTTCCAGTATAAAACGGGGGAAAAGCTCTTTATGACTCAAGCTACATTTGAAAAGAAGCAACAAAAAAGTTATTTATTGCAGAATAAAAGTTTTGTCACATTGAATCAAATAAAGATTATTTAGAGATGTCTATAAATAAAGGCATTATACTGGGCTAGAGTTAATTCACCTGCAATTTCTGCTCTAAATCATACATCATTGATAGAGCAATTTATTTTCAGAGGTGGCCTGCATTGGCAATGACAGATTATTTACTTCTAGCCTTGAGGCTCATAGTTCAAATTCCTTTTATTGCCCTAAGAAAGGCTTGGAGATATTGGCCTCAGGTCTCCACCCCATGCCAACAAAGATGAATGTGTTTAAAAAAAACCTTTGAAACAGACTTCTACACTGCTTTAGGTTTTTCTTACGTGCATTACTTGCTATAACTCCATGAACAAGCACAATATAACACATTCAAGTCATGAAACTCCCTCCAGTATTCCCAAGAGTAAGTATTCAAAAATTTTTCTTTACAAATCTCATATGGATACACAGAGGAACATCATGCTACATTCCATTGCAGAGGAACTGAATTGCCTGACTGTGAGTCTCTAAATCATAGCTAAATTAGAAGGACAGCCTGATTTAAAAGAAGTGGTGGAGATACTTTTCGAAGAGGCATCTGGAGAACATGTCTAGGTAACTTCTGATTCATCACTCAAAATCTTCATGGAGACTGTATCATGAGCCTATGGAACAGAAGGTCCTGCAGCAATGATGCAGAAAAGTGAAGATTACTGTAGAGTCTGCCTTGGAAATGAAGTAATTATCTCCATATTCTCAAAGCAGTGAGTGCCAGCAGGTCTTTTCAAAAGCCCCAAAATCTGTATTCTCCAAAAGGAAAGGCCAGGAGAGAAAAGGTAGGCATTGACTTCTGTGTCACAGCTCACTTTTCTCAGGTTCAAGACAATTCAGTTTCCCACCTGAGCAAATTCAGCTTCGAATTCCTAGGGGAAGCAGACAACCAGGTAGCTTTTGGCAAGAAATGGCAGTGGATATCTGTTTTTGCTACTCCACATACATATGTTGCTGAGCATAGAAATCAAAAGACAACCAAAACATAAGTTAAATTTGAATGAGACTGGTGGATCATGACTGCAACAACTTGCTCACCTGGGGCACATCTCCTGCATGAAGCTCAATCAAAGCAGCTTGGTACAAATGGTGTGATTTAATAGGGAATGACTTAAGCTAACTCAAGCTGGTATGTGAACATTTTGTGTTGATCACAACCTGAAAAAGAATAGGAAATGCAAATTCAACTGTTCCAGATTTTGAGTAGTGTCTGACCCTGACATTTGATCTGAACTTCACAGACAGACATCTGTTTTCAGGTGTGTCTCCAAATCAAACTGTCCATTTCACCTCCTTGGCACAGCAGGTCTTTGCATTGTCTATCCCTTAATTCCTTCCAATAAAAACATTAGTCAGGTCAGCTCAGCCAACAATTGGGACTGAAAAAGCTAATCTTATCTAGAGCACATCAGGAAACAAAAAGGTGTACTGCTCTGACTGCATCAGTAGTGAGTCTGCTTGGGGAGGGTAAGGCAGTGAAGTACTTCTCCCATTGCTGCATCAGAAGCACATAGAGGACACAGTCTCAGCGGAGGATGTAAAGATTTAAGTTAAGGGCTTGTCACAAAAATCCCTTTTGATGAGGTAATCCCAAAATGACTCCTTCCCTGTTTACATTTAAATGTATGTCTCTGTAAAACAGATCAGGCTTAATCCCCATACAAGCATTCTGGTTAATATAAATGTTTAAAGCAAGTACATCATCTCTAGTGAAAACATTCTTTTTTTCAGCAGAGCACAGCGAAGCAAGAAGCTCCGATTCAGATCAGCTGGTTGCTCTGTATACTTACAATTGGTATTTGTTTTAACGGAGATAGGCCCTGAGTTACATATGTGAATTAATTAATTAATTCTAGTGCCTGTGGTACTAATTCAGCACATGATTTCAGGCAGTCAAGCTCAAAAGTCCTCTCTGACAAAACGAGTGTCATAGTTCCTACTATAAATTGACCTTGTAAAACTCTCTGAGTTCACATCAGACTATCCTAGCACCTGCTTTTCTCTCTTCCTTCACCTGTAGTTTACTGACTAGGTCTTGGTGCTACAAGACAATCTGGTGAGGTTTGGCAGGTCATTAATTCTATCAGATGTAGACTGACCTGGGAGAGTTTCATAGCAGGAGTGCTATAATAACTGACAAGTTATTAACTGTTGGGTTAATAAGCTCCATTTTTAGACATCTCATTTTCTATGCAGAACTGAACAAAATCTTGAGGAGAGACATAAATTAAGTGAACAAAAATTGAACAGCTTTCTTTTTCTTTCCTGTAAGAGCTTACATTACAGGACTAGGAAAGTAATCCTGCTCCTGTACTTGGCACTGGTGAGGCCCCACTTCGCCTTCAGTTTTGGGCACCTCAGTACAGAAGGGACATTGAGCTGCTGCAGCAGGTCCAAAAAAGGGCTAGAGAAGGGCTTGGAGAATATGCCCTATGAGGAATGACTAAAGGAACTGGGGCTGTTTAGTCTGGGGAAAAGGAGGCTGAGGGGAGACCTTATTGCTCTCTTCAAATATCTGAAAGGTGATTACATCAAGAGCTGGGTTGGACTTTTCTCACTGGTGACAGGACAAGGGGAAATGGCCTCAAGTTGTGCCAGGATAAGTTTAGGTTCGTAGTTCAGGAAAAACTTGTTTACAGAAAGGGTTCTTAAGCACTGGAATAGGCTCCCCAGGGAGGTGGCTGAGTCACCACCCCTGAGCACATTTAAAAACTGTTCGGATGCGGTGCTCAGGGACATGATTTAGCAGTGGGTTGTTAGAGTTAGGGTAGTATGGTTGGGTTGTGGTTGGACATGATGTTTAAGGTCTTTTCCAACCTGAACAATTCTATGATTCTGCGTACGATATTTCAACAGTTATTACATTAAAATCTAAAATAACGTAAGCTGTATCTAGCATACTAAATTACTCTCTCTTCATGTAACTCAAGGATCCAAGAGAAGGAAGAAAAAAAAAAGTGACAGAACAAAATGGGCACTATGCCTTGGTAAAAACTAAGTAACTTGCAGTGAGAACCTAAAGCAATATTCATATGCTTTCTCCTCAGTAATGAACAGGTAATAACTATTTGTTGACCAGCTCTTCAGATCACAGTTAAGTTAGAGATGGGTTTAGAAATGTTTTCTTCCAAGAAAACAATTCAGCTGCTCCAGGAAAACAGGATTAATGTTTTCTTGTGATGTTTCCTGCACCAGCTGTATCTTTAACCATACCGAGTGCACTTCTGCTATAAAACTCTCCCAAGTCAGTCTACCTCAGAATTAATGACCTGCCGAACCTCACCAGCTTGCCTAGTGGTACAAAGATCATCCAAATCATAAATGCTTACTAGTGCTGCTATTTCTCACTAGTCCTGCCTTGCAATAGCATGCAGCCATGAACAGATGTGGAGAGATTGTGAGAGGTAGATTGTGTTTTTGCAGTAGAAGGTTCCAGTATTTTCTGTATGTAGTATAGGCCTTTACTGAACTTATAACCCTCTTGTGAAATTGCTGTTTTTCTTTGTCACGGGGTTATCCCTAGATGTAAGTCCGTGACGGGGGCACAGGCCCCGAAAAAAAAAAAATAGGAGAGACAGAAGAGCGAAGAAAAAAAAAATAGGTAGGGGTACAAACAGTTTGCCACGCTATCTGGCCGCGGCAAGGCACAAAGAGAGGCACGCTCCAGGAGAGGGGGAAAGGCAGAGAGCTGGCAGATAGTTTTAACAAAGAGAAAACACAACGGCAACGATCTGAGGAGGAATGGTAATTTACTAAATTTAGCCAAATCAAACAAAATGAGAGAGACAAGAGTACCCAAAGTGCGAGCAAAGCACGTGCCCAGCTCTGCAGCAAACTGAGCCGGCTGAGCGGCGGCAGAGGGAGAAGCGTCCGGGCGTCAGGTCCAGAGCGCCATCTATCTTCCTCTGTCCGCCAGGTCCTCCGGGAATGCCGCCCAGAATACTCAAAATGCCCATAAAAGCAGTACACGGAACCAGAATATTAACTCTTTAACTCCCACTGGTTCCCATGATGTTCTTATGTGGAATACTGACAACAAAAAATCACCAAACCGCAGAATTCTTCCACTAAGAAAGTTGCACTTCTACTAAGAAAGAGTAAAAACTTAAGATTTGGGGCGTTCTGACTGGGGTAGAATTGAGCCAGGCACAACATAAGGCAAATATGCAGGGTGGAGATAGAGCCCAGCATGGGGCAGAACAAACGTGCTCATTCTTGGAATTATTGCCCTCCTATCTCCATGGGAGAGTACAAAATATACCAAAGAAACAGGTTGGTAACAGACCTTATATGGAAATGTATCATAGCAACAGCATCGGGGAGATTGTGAGCATGAGCCACTCAACCAATGAGCAAGCTCCAGGCGAGCTTTACTTGTGTCGAATTTATGGTATGTAACAGGATGAATTTCGCTGACTGGTGCACAATTTCTCCCTTGCCAATAAGGGGCGTGCGCCTGTTACTGCAATAATAAATAAACTTTGCTGCTATTACTAAGATCCTTGCCTAACCTGAAATTTTTGACTTTGAGTGTTTATCACAAGATGGATATGGATTTTCTTTCTCCTGCATACACGCACAAATGTGGAGAAAGCTGGAGAATAAGGTAATGAACCAGGATTAGGTGAGTGATGAACACACTCTTATAGAATCATAGAATCACCAAGGTTGGAAAAGACCTAAAAGATCATCCAGTCCAACTGTTCACCTATTCCCAATAGCTCCCACTAAACCATGTCCCTCAACACAACATCCAGCCTTTCCTTGAACACCCCCAGGCTCGGTGACTCCACCACCTCCCTTGGCAGTCCATTCCAGTGCCTGACCACCCTTTCTGAAAAGTAATACTTCCTAATGTCCAGCCTGAATCTCCCCTGCCGTAGCTTGAAGCCATTCTCTCTGGTCCTATCACTAATGACACGAGAGAAGAGGCCGACCCCCAGCTCACTACAACCTCCCTTCAGGAAGTTATAGAGAGCCATGAGGTCTCCCCTGAGCCTCTTCTTCTCCAGGCTGAACATTCCCAGCTCCTTCAGCCTCTCCTCATATGGCCTGTGTTCCAGACCCCTCACCAGCTTTGTTGCCCTCCTTTGAACACGTTCCAGGGCCTCAATATCTTTCTTGCAGTGAGGGGCCCAAAACTGGACACAGTACTCGAGGTGTGGCCTCACTAGTGCTGAATACAGGGGAACAATCACCTCTCTGCTCCCACTTGCAACACTGTTTCTGATGCAAGCCAGGATGCCATTGGCCTTCTTGGCCACCTGGGCACACTGTCTTTGATAATTTTGCATTGAGGACATGACAGAATAATTGTATCTTTGCCTCAAGGATTTTGCCTCAAAAAAAGCACAGGAGCAATAACGGAGTACTTTTATCATTTGCACCCAGAAAGTGCAAGGACATCTTCCTTGGAATTTCACATACATTGTTTCAAAATTTTCTCACTATGGCCTAATATGCAATGGAAATTTTCCAAATTGTGGAAAGAAAAGTGGATAAAAGATATTCAGAGATCTCAGTACTGAAGCTGATGGTGGAAAATGAAGAAAAGAAGTAGGTGGGCACTTGACCACCCTAAATATCACGGAGCATGCCCAAAGGGACATCAGCTTATATCTATGAGTTCTTGAAAAAGAATGAATATATATAACAATGTACTGCATATGCATGTCTTGACTGTTCAAACATGGAACCTGAACTCTGACAGGGTGTGCTTGCTGGTCAAATCACATGGTACATATCATGAGGAATACAGAAATGCCGCTTTCTAACAGCACACTGGAGCAGGGAGTTTTCTCCCTGGATTTCGGATGACACTATGAAAACACAAACAGTAGATGAGAAGTGATATGAACCTGCACTTGTACATATGTGAATGATCCTAGAATATAACCACAAAAAACACTTGCACAATCTCAAAGTAAACAAAAAGCAATTAAGAAAAAGAAGAAAAAAAAGAAAAAAAGAAAAAAAAAACATAAACAGTGACCTTCCTGTAGCTTTTAACTTCTTCCCCCAAGAGAAAAGACTTTGAATAGGCACCTGGAAAAGTTTCCTACTGATACAGAATGAAACAATTTATTCTCAAGATGTCAACTGAGCAATAAAGCATAACTAACCACGAAGTACTTGGCAACTTTTCTGCAATTTGCTGTATGCTACTGAAGACTTTTGTGTGTGTGTACAGATAAGCACATATATCATCTGACCTGTCATTAGCTTATCAAAAATTTGGAGTATAAGTTGTCCGTGATGATATAATATTTACATGCCAAGATTTGAAGAACAGCCATTACATAGGCCTAGGATTTGACAGAGACTATATCCCTTATTAGAGTGTAAGAGAACTGCATTCTTTCGTTCAAAGGTATGCAGAGGTATACACTAGGAAAGAAATAGGGAGGGTGAGAAGGAAATGACCTAACTTCTTTCTTGTAATGCATTCAGATGCCAAAAATATTGTTTTCCACTTTATATCAAGAAATATAACCAGAAGAGAAAGGGTGTCTATAGTGGAATTCCAAGGTGTCAGCCTGAACCAATGGGTGAGCTACATGAGTACATGAGTGCCTGGAGCCAGCAGGGGGTTTAGAGCCACTCTTTCACACAGAGGTGAGCAGAGAGTCCCCCGCATGCTAGAGAGAATCACAGAATCACAGAATCGTAGGGGTTGGAAGGGAGCTCCAGAGATCATTGAGTCCAACCCCCTGCCAAAGCAGTTCCCCACAGCAGGTCACACAAGTAGGTGTCCAGGCAGGTCTTGAATATCTCCAGAGAAGGAGACTCCACAACCCCCCTGGGCAGCCTGTTCCAGTGCTCAGTCACCTCACCTAAAGAAGTTCTTGTGCACATTTGTGCGGAACTTCCTATGCTGCAGTTTCTGGCTGTTTCCCCTTGTCCGGTCTCCACACACTGCTCAAAACAGTCCAGCCTCGCCACTCTGCCCCCCACACCTTAGATATTTATAGACCTGGATCAGGTCCCCTCTCAGTCTTCTTTTCTCAAGGCTGAACAGACCCAGTTCATTCAGCCTTTCTTCATAGGAGAAATGCTCCAGGCCCCTCACCATCTTTGTGGCCCTCCGCTGGACTCTTTCCAAGAGATCCCTGTCTGTTTTGTACTGGGGAGCCCAGAACTGGACACAGTACTCCAGATGAGGCCTTACCAGGGCAGAGCAGAAGGGGAAGATCACCTCCTTCGACCTGCTGGCCACATTCTTTATAAAGCACCCCAGAATGCCATTGGCCTTTTTGGCCATGAGGGCACACTGCTGTCTCATGGCCAATCTGTTGTCCACCAGGACACCCAGGTCCCTCTCCGCAGAGCTCCTCTCCAGCAGGTCATCCCCCAATCTGTACCGGTGCATGCAATTATTCCTCCCCAGATGCAAGACTCTACACTCGTTTTTGTTAAACTTCATCATGAGATGTTCATTAGATGATCATCGCCCTCAGAGTACAGAGTTGTCACATTCTAAGTGCAGATTATCACCCTCCAAGGTCAGAGAGTTAGTCCTGGTATCCACCCAAAGAAATGTCACAGTATCTGTCTCTGCCAGGAAGGGTACTGCAACTCTGACTGAATTAGGAGCCACCTATGTAGCTGTCCAGACCTCCAGCTGTCTACAGTGGTAGAGTGCATGAGCCTTTCACTAGCATGGCAGAACAGTAGACAAAATAGCTGTGTAAAATGTGAGGAGATAGACTATCTGCTTTGCCTTGTGGCTAGGCTCTACAACATATATGAGGCACTGGACGTGGAAGGCCCATCTGAGGGTGAGAATAGCTCAGACTAGACAAACCAAACAAGGAAAAGCCTTTCCCAAACATCAAGACCTTGTCATTGAAGAAACAGGTATTAGTCTGTTGAGTTACCTGTAGGGAGGAATTGCCTTCAACTGATGTATTGAGCAGATCCTCAATCAGATCTCATGCAGAGCATCAGAGGAGAGCTATGGGGCCAGCTCCCTCCCTCAGGCTGGCTGAGGGCAGCTTGGGGCTGCAGGAACTGGTGGATGACAGGGTTTTATATCTGCAGTTCTCATAAGCTTCTCTTCTCCCCTGCAAATGCACTGCAGCAACTCCAAGCCCTACAGTGGGTGAGGGGCATGCTTCAGTCATGCTTCTGCTAAATCTGATGAGAACTGAGGAATTCTGAACTCACTGCATGTTTCTGTATTTGCTTAAAAAGAGCGACCA
Organism: Tetrao urogallus; assembly: GCF_951394365.1. Taxonomy (NCBI): domain Eukaryota; kingdom Metazoa; phylum Chordata; class Aves; order Galliformes; family Phasianidae; genus Tetrao; species Tetrao urogallus. The sequence continues at coordinate 91,893,828 of NC_136815.1, forward strand.
GAAACACTCTTCCCTGTAGATTCAGGGTCTTTACTCAAGATCATTATTTTAAAGATTGTTTTCTTTTTTTTAAGGTGTGTACACATAACAAGAAAAAGGTATCAGTTAAGAAGAAAAAAATGAGAAGTGCTAGTTTAACCTATGAAACAATAACCGTCAATATAAGATAAACCAAATATTGGCAGTGTAACTAGGAGGAGGAAAAAAGAAAACTTTGAAAAATATCTGCATACCTCTGACTGTCTTTCCCAGAACAGCACACTCAATGCAAATCAAAATATACTTGCCTTCTTCTAGACCAGTTTGATGCCTTTTGGCCCTGTTCCTACATTTGGAGAGTAAGGGTTCGAGTTAGCTAGAAATATGGTCTAATTTCAGAAATGATTAATTCCTGTCTTTAAAACCCCTAATGACCCAGGTGTAATGCCATCCTTTCAGTGACTACTCCAAATCTCCATTCCTACAAGAAGACTATGGCTTTGTAGCTGTTGTTTTTTTTTTTTTTACTGCAAAACTTACAACCCCTCCCCATTGGGGGTTGAAATTGGATAATCATTACAGTCCTTTTCAACCCAGGCTGTTCTATGATTCTATGATTCTATGACATGCTGGCCTGAATCTTGTTATGTTCTGTGTGCCTGAGAAGTACTAGCTGAAGGAAAAAACAATATGCTGATGGGCTCATTTTCTGCAATGAGGAAATATAATCTACTACTATAATCTACTAAAACAGACACATTACTTTTAGCAGTCTTCCCAGTAGTTAATGAGCTACCCTGAATACTACTGTATTGCAAAGGCAGAGTTTATGTTGGTGCTGTCATAGAGATTGGCTGTGTGGCCATTGAAGCACTTCTGATTTACTAATGATGATTCCAAGGAAAATTAAAACAGAAAGAGGTAAAGACCTTCAAGATTACCAAGTCCAACCGTCAATCTGAACTGATCAGTCTCATCACTAAGCCACGACCCTCAGTGCCCACATCCACACATTCCTTAGACACCTCCAGGGAGGGGATTCTTCCACTGCCCTGGGCAGCCCATCCCAATACTTGACTACTTGAAGGAAATCTCACAATCAGTGCTGAACAAAATGCAATACCATCTCAGTTTGATGTACTCCAGAGTGAAATCATGCACTGCAGAAAGCAGCACTATCTAATTATTTTTCAGTTAAGCACTGATCAGTTTTTCTGAGTATTCCTTGCTGACCACCAAGTTTGCGTTTCATTCAAGTTGCAGAATAACAAGATGTATTTAGTAATTATCTAACTATAATAACCAACTGCTAAATCTTTCAAGAGCAGACAAAATAATGAATATGTATGTATTCCAAAACTAAAATGTACAAAGCAATACAATTTTACTAATAATGAGCTTTGCTTTACTGCAAAATGTCATGAGATTGTATCAGGTGACCTGCATCAGTTAAACACTGAAGTGTTTGATTTACTGCTTTGGGCTGTTCATGAAACAAATTCTCTACAAAGAAAAATCCGCTCTGCTTTGCTTCTGAGACGCTGGAGCTCCCACATAGTTATCACTGTAATTGTCATCCCCAGCCAGATTAGTGGCAGTGAAGACTTTAGAGTCATCTCCAGACTATTGCAGAAGCTATATATTTGAATCAACCGCTGCTAGCTCTAGCAAAGCTTCATCTGACAAGGCAGAAGACCTAAAATATTAAGTACCGTAATTCAATAAATTTTGCTTTCCAAGAGAAAACACTACCCTTTCAAGCAGTAGGATGATTTTTATTCTGAAGAATTTCCTACTACTGCCATACATTAGCTGAACCATTGATTAGCATATGCAGGAGTTTTGGCACCATCTATTCCTATCAGATTTTCCATTTATAACATGGGTCTGATCACATGATTCATTCTCAGCAGGGAGCACAGAACTGCCACTGCTTGCTTCAAGGGACCCGTCACTACTCTGCCTTTTGATCCAGGACACAAGACTGACAATCATTAATATCTCTAACTTTCAGCTCATGAGCCGTTTATCTTTCCATTGCTTATATCTACAGGAGAGGGAAACAGCAATTTCGTGTACTGGAGCATAGAGGCCAGGCAAGTCCATGTGTAGATGGCACAACACTTGCAGCACAAAATAACATTACATAAAGAATCAGAAGAACTACTTTTGTACTAGGGATCATACATCCTCAAGATCAGCCATTGCTGCATGGGTTATTTGGGACAATCTGGTATTTCCATTCAGGGACTTAAGTCTAGGAATCAAGATTTCTGCCAGAGGTAGAGAGTGGAAGCAAATAAAAGGTATGAAGCACTAAAACAAAATTTAACATTACCCTCCTGAAGTTAGATGGTGCTGATTACTGACTAAAGAAGTACCTCTGATAAACCAATCCCCTTATCCCACATATATTCAAGTCCTGTCTACACTTACACTTGCAAATGTGTCTCCCATCCACATAATGAATTTCCATCTTTTTTTTTTTTTTTTTTTTTTTTTTTTTAATCTGCACTGGTCCCATATGAAAGAAGAGGAAGGAGAGAGAGAGGAGAGATTCATGTCCATATTACTTATCTTCTGCACAGCAGAAATCTTCACAAAGCTATACAGTTGTAAGGGATGTTTAAAAGTCATCTAGTCCAACTCCCCTGCAATGAACAGGGGCATCCACAGCAAGATCAGATTGCTCAGGGCCTGATCCAGCCTCACCTTGAAAGTCTTCAGGGGTGGGGCATCCATCATGTCCCTGGGCAACCTGTTCCAGTGCCTCACCAACTTCACTGTAAACAACTTTTCCTTATATCTAATAAAAAACTACCCTCTTTAAGCTTGAAATCATTTCCTCTTGTTCTGTCACCACAGACCCTGCTAAAGAGTCTGTCCCTTCCTTCCTGGAGCTCCCCTTTAGATATTGAAAGGCTGCTATCAGCCTTCTCTTCTTCAGGCTGAACACTCTTTCAGCTTGTCCTTGTAGGAGAGGTGTTCCATCCCTTGAATCATTTTTGTGGCCTTATTCTGGGTGTGCTTCAACAGGTCTGTGTCTCCTGTACCGAGGACTCCACATCTGGATGCAGTACTCCAGGTGAGGCCTCACCAGCATAGTGCAAGACCTTGCACTTGGATTTGTTGAACCTCATGAGGTTCACCTGGGCTGACTTATCAAGCCTATCTATGTCTCTCTGGATAGCATGCCATACCTCTGGTGTGCTGACCACAGTTCACAGAATGATATCCTAAGTTGAAAATTACAACATCACATGAAACCCCAAAGGCAGCATTTATTTCAGAATGTATTTATCCCATCAGTATTGGATTTTGTTACTCGAATGTGCAGATTTTTTCACTCATCAGCTTTTTCCACTGGTATCACTCTGTACATAAATGTTATGTAGTAGCATAAAAGTCACAGATGTAGAATAGCTGCAGTAAGAATTCTCCAATGTTATGCTCCTGGCAGCTGCTAGCATAGTGTATCTGCAGCAAAACAAGGAGACGTTACAACCTTTAGAAAGCTTAGTAGTTTTACCTTCCAGGATGGTGACGCAACATGCCAAGCAGGTAACCATAGAACACCTAATCTGTACTTCAAGTCCTAAAACCGATTTTCCTAAAAACTGTAACTCTAAAAAAGTAACATGGGCTAGAGATAAGCTTTGTAACATGGGCTAGAGATAAGCTTTGTTTATGACTACATTCTGCTCTAAAGCATTCCCTCTGAGCCAGCTGAGGGAATGTTTGTTCTTCAGCAAAGTTACAAACGGGTTGAATTTGAAGAGAACTATTATTTCTTTAAGAGGGCTTGAGGAAAGTGGTCAATTTTTTGCTTGCCAGGTGAGTTGCCAAGAATCTACTTCTTGTCGGTAATCACAGCTTGACAAGAGTAATTAACAAAATGTCAATTTCCTAAGGCATAACAAATAGAACTTTCATGTACCTCTACTTCCACAGAGTAAAACTTAGGTTACCTTGTAGCTGCAAAACCTTCCACACAAAGTGAATTTAATCCTTAGGGGAAGTTGTTAAAAGTCCTGCACAAAGAAAGCATGTTTTCAAGCAAAGGAGCAGAAGTTCTCTGAAATCCTTTCAGTCAAAGCCCATTAAAATGCTGAGGCAGACTCTTGACTGCCAACTGAGTTAGACAACTCTGCAAGCAATCCAAAGCTTTATTTTACAGCAGCCCTAGACTGCACTCGCAGAAAGAGGCTAAAGATGCTAAACAGAGATACAGCAGGCTAGATTGTTCCAAAAGAGAAACACCATACATATTGTCATGGTGTAGGCAGCCAACTGGGCCAAGGAATGCTTTCTGAGGAAGGGTGAATAGCTGTAGTTCTCTGCCCAAAAAAGAATGATTTAAACTGAAATGATGAATCCCTAATCTGGACAGAGGGAAAAAAAGTCTGGGAGAGGAGTCCAAAGTAGGAAAGAACCTGATATCTTGCTAGGACAAAGAGTCTTAGAATGATAGAATGGCTTAGGTTGCAGGGGACCTTAAAGATAATCTAGTTAGCTTTGAGAAGAGAAAGCTCCAGGGAGACCTCATTGCAGCCTTCTAGTACTTGTAAGCGAGCGATTATAAGTGAGCTTATGATCAAGAGGGGGACCAATTTTTCATACAGTCTGATAGTGACAAGACAAGGGGGAGTGGCTTTAAATGAAAGGAGGAGAGATTTAGGTTAGTTGTTAGGAAGAAATGTTTTACTCAGAGGATGATGAGGCACTGGAACACGTTGCGCACAGAGGTGGTGAATGCCCAATCTGTGGAGGCATTGAAAGCCAGGTTGGATGGAATCCTGGTCAGCCCAATCTAGAGGTTGGCAACCCTGAGGGGTCAAAAGAGCAAAAAGCAGCCAATACTGTCAGTCTAGAGGGACATGGAGATAGGAGTCCTAGACAATGGTCAATAATGAGAAATATAATGAGAAATTATGAAAGGACTTAAAAGACAGATAATATAGTGCACTATTTTCCTCTCCCTTCCTCAAAAGGCAGCTAGCTCTACCTTAGAGGTACTTGAGATGCAGACTGGATTTCTCTGTTTACTGTATTGTACCTCAACAATTTTGTTGGATTTTTTTTTCCCGACTCCATTTATATTTCTGGTCCCTTCAGCATCCTGTGGCACTCAGTTCCAGAGTTGAGCCCTGTGCAACATGGAGCAGTCTGGTCAGGGACTGCATAGTGTGCTTGTTTGAGGGAGCAGGCTTCAACAAAACAGGCCATAGCTCTAAAAGTCATAGAATCATAGAATCACAAAGTTGGAAATGGCCTATAAGATCATCTAGTCCAACCGTCTCCTCATCACCACTGCCACCGCTAGCACTAAACCACGTCACGTAGCACGCCGTCCAGACACCTCTTGAACACTGCCAGGGACGGCGACTCCACCACCTCCCCGGGCAGCCATTCCAGTGCCTGATCAATCTCTGAAAGAAAAAGTTCTTCCTTATGTCTAATCTAAACCTCCTCTGATACAACTTGCAGCCATTACCCCATATCCTGCTCGTTGCTTGGGAGAAGAGGCCAAATCCCTCTTCACCACAACCTCCCTTCAGGAAGTTGCAGAGTGCAGAGAGGTCTCCCCCGAGCCTCCTTTTCTCCAAACTGAACAATCCCAGCTCCCTCATCCGCTCCTCATAAGACTTGTGCTCCAGACCCCTCACCACTTTTGTTGCCCTTCTCTGCACACGTTCCAGGACCTCAACATCTTTCCTGCAGTGAGGGGTCTAAAACTGAACACAGTACTCAAGGTGCGGCCTCACCAGTGCTGAGTACAGGGGATGATCACCTCCCTGCTCCTGCTGGCCACACCATTTCTAATGCAGGCCAGGATGCCACTGGCCCTTTTGGCCACCTGGGCACACTGTCGGCTCATGTTCAGCCGAGCATCAACCAGCACCCCCAGGTCCTTCTCTTCTTCACACTCATCCAGCCACTCATCCCCAAGCCTATAACGCTGCATGGGGTTGTTGTGCCCAAAGCGCAGGACCCGATACTTGGCCTTGTTGAACCTCATCCCATTCACCTCAGCACAGCGGTCCAGCCTATCTAAATCCCTCTGAAGGGCCTCCCTACCCTCAGGGAGATCAACACCACCTCCCAGCTTGTTGTCATCTGCAAACTTACTGAGGGTGCACTCATCTAGGTCATCAATAAAGATATTAAACAAGATGGGCTGCAGTACTGACCCCTGGGGGACACCACTTGAAATGGGTCGCCAGCCGGACTTCTCTCCATTCACCACGACCTGCTGGGCACACCCCTCAGCCAGTTCCTTACCCAAAGAAGGGTAGGCCTGACCAGGCCACGGGCAGCCAGTTTCCCCAGAAGAAGCCTGTGAGAGACCATGTCAAAGGCTCTGCTGAAGTCTAGGTAGACTGCATCAACAGCCTTTCCCTCATCTACCAGACTGGTCACCCAGTCATAGAAGGAGATGAGGTTGGTCAAACACGACCTGCCTTTCACAAACCCGTGCTGGCTGGGCCTGATCCCCTGGACATCGCACACATGCCGTGCAATCTCATCCAAGATGATTTACTCCATAACTTTCCCTGGTACCGAGGTCAGGCTAACAAGCCTATAGTTCCCCGGATCCTCCTCATGGCCCTTCTTGAAGATGGGAGTCACATCAACAAGCCTCCAATCCTCTGGAACCTCACCAATTAACCAGGAGCGCTAATAGATGGCCGAGAGGGGCTAAGCAATCACCCCCACCAGCTCCCTCAGCACCCGAGGGTGCAGCCCATCCGGTCCCATGGACTTGTGACAGTCCAGATGGAGGAGGAGCTCTCTGACTGTCTCCACCGGAACTGCTGGGGGCATATTCTGAGCAGCATTCCAGACTTCCAGATCAGGGCATAAAAAGCCCAGAGGATAACTGGTCTGGCTATTAAAGGCAGATGTAAAGAAGTCATTGAGGACCTCAGTCTTCTCCTTGTCCTCAGTGACCACATTCCCTGCTGCATCAAGTATAAGATGAGAATTATCTTTGGTTCTTCTTTTGCCGTTGATATATTTATAAAAGGATTTTTTATTGTTTTTTATTGCAGAGGCCAACCTGAGTTCAAGTTGGGCTTTTGCCTTCCTAACTTCCTCCCTGCATACCTTAGCTACTTCTTTGTGATCTCCCCAAGTAGCCTGCCCCTTCTTCCAGAGGACGTAGACTCTCTTTTTCTCCCTGAGTCTCAACAGTAATTCCCGGCTCATCCACACCGGTCGTCTTCCCTACGGCTCGCTTTACGGCACTCAGGACCACTTATTCTTGTGCCTTTAAGATTTCGGTCTTGAGGAGCGTCCAGGCTTCCTGGGCCCCTTTACCCTTGCGAAGCGACTCCCAAGGGACCCGCGCTACAAGCACCCTGAACAGATCAAAGTCCGCCCTCTGGAAGTTCAAGAAGGTAGTTTTGCTAGTCACTCTTTTGACATCCCCAAGAATGGAGAATTCTACAAATCTGTGGTCACTCTGCCCAAGACAGTCCCCAGCCTTCACTTCTCCCACCAGTCCTTCTCTGTTAGCAAAGACCAGGTCCAGCAGGGCACCGCTCCTGGTTGGCTCTCCTACCAGTTGTGTAAGGAAGCAATCTTCCACGCAGTCTAGAAACCTCCTGCTTCCTCTGCGTTATATTATATTTCCAACATATATCAGGGAAGTTGAAGTCTCCCATCAGAACAAGTGCTGGCGATCACATGACTTCCGCGAGCTGCTCATAGAATGCCTCATCCAACTCTCCATCCTGAGTAGGCGATCTATAACAGATCCCCACCAAGATGCTGCCCTTACAGGCCTTCCCCCTGATCCTTACCCATAGACACTCTGCTCTATCATTCCCAACCCCAAGCTCTTCAATCCCAAAACAGTCTTTCCTCGTCCATCCCTTCTTTCCTTGTCCATCCCTTCTGAAGAGCTTGTAGCCATCTTTCTCAGCACTCCAGTCATGGGAGTGGTCCCACCATGTTTCGGAAATAGCAACAAGGTCATAATTAGCCTGACTCACAATCATTTCCAACTCTTCCTGCTTGTTGCTCATGCTGCGTGCATTAGTATAGACACATTTCAGATGAGTCATCTGCCTCTCCCCCTGCTCAAGCATCATTCCTCTCTTGAGAGGCCTGTTTAGTTCCCTTCCCCCTTAATAGCTAGTTTAAAGCTCTTTCAATAAGCCCCGCTAGTTCCTGCGCTAGTATTCGCTGCCCCTTCGAGATAGGTGGGTTCCACGGACAGACAACAGGCCAGGGGCTGAGTAAACTTCCCCATGATCAAAGAACCCGAAGTTTCTGGCTCGACACCAGCCTCCAAGCCAATCATTCATCGCTTGTGCTTTCCGATCCTGCTCAGAGTCCCTCACTGCCCCTGAACGTATAGAGCAGAAGATCACTTGAGCTCCCGCTCCTTGGACTAAATGCCCTAAACCCCTGAAATCTTTTTTCATCGTGCATAGGCTTGTCTGAGCAATTTCATTACTGCCCACCTGAACTACAAGTAGGGGAAAGTAGTCAGATGATCTAACCAGCTTTGGGAGTTGCCTGGTTATGTCCCTGACCCAAACCCCAGGAAGGCAGCACACTTCCCAACGGTCTGGGTCAGGTCTGCATATGGGGCCCTCCATTTCTCTGAGAAGGGAGTCACCCACCATGACCACCCTTCTTTCTTTCCTGTCAGAGGCAGGCTCAAGGTGTGGGGGTGACTGCCTCGCCCTAGGCTTTCTTCTAGGCAGATCCTCCATCACCTCTCCAGTCACCTCCCCTTCAACTTCCAGCATCTGGAACCTGTTACTTAGAGGGAGTTGTGGAAGCAGGCTAGGCAGGCAGGGGTGTCTTTTGTGACACCGAGTCAGGACTCTTTTCCAACCTACCTCATCAGTGAGGTCTGTCTGACTGTGACAGGGTAGGGGGTCCACCACCTGTCTGGGTTTTTTTTCCTGGAGCCCCTCCCTCTGTAAGCCAGTGAGTCACTCCACCAGTCGATCTCCTGCTCACACTCCCTGATGGTCCTAATTTTCTTGACCTCATCCTTGAGCTCCACCAGGCTGAGCAGCTCGTCCACCTGCTCACACCTCACACAGGTGAAGTCCCTGCCACTCTCCGTGGGCAGAAGTAGGCTCAGGCACTCCCTACAGCCAGAGGCCTGAACAGCAACATTTCTCAGTAAGCTTTCTGTCTGGGTTGCCACGGTCTTCTTAGAATAAGCCCACTGTCTAGTGGAGACCATGTTTCAGCCTGTGGTCTCAGAGACTGCCAAGGAAAGCAAGGAGGGACCAGAGCTTACAATTCTCACCACTGGACCCACCTCCCACATGCACATATGTGCATCCTATGGGAAGTGTGGGCTGTGCTTGCTCACTGAACCTCCCCTTTCTCAATGAACAGAAACAATGATTTCTCACCTGATGTGTCTCGTGTTGGGAAGCTCCCTCTCAGGAGCTATTTAAGGCTTATTATCAGGTGCAAAGGTGAGGGTGGGTGTTTAAACCATGCTGCTAATGTGCCAGATCCACTCCTGGTGACTCAGGAGCCCACCCACAAGCTGCCAGCTCCCAGCACAACCGCAGTGCTGATGCTAGCCTCAAAAAAGCCTTAAAAAAGCCTTAAAAAAGCTTTAAAAAGAGCTTTTTGATTGGCATTTTTTTACTCCAGATCCCTTGCCAGCACAGACTTATCTGCTCAAAAGCTAGTCTCCGCAGCAAAAAAGTCCCTCTAGCAATCCCTAGCAAAGTAAGTCATTGTCCTATAAATGAAGTTATCTTACAGGTTACCTGGCTATAAACACTGTACTCTCACACTGATAACTAAAGGTTAAAGGGCTGTGAAAGCGGAGAACACAAACAATGCTTGAGTTTATTTTAAAAACAACCAACAAGTGACCAAATGTTCTGAGCAAAAGATTGTATCTTTATGTAATCTTACTAGATACACTTCGGAAATAGTTAACTATGTACAACTATACTAAGCACACACATACACACACACACAAAAAAAAAACCAACAAAAAGAAACAAATGCAAAAAACAAGCAAAAAATTCTTTTAACCTAATTTAGTACTGTAAGGATAAAAACAACCCAAATACGAGAATACTATGATTCCTACCCTTTCATTAGGTTTGCTTGTGGTCTCAGATAAGACAAATGCTCTGTGACTCAGTTTCCTCAATGAAAAGAATGGGAATGCAGCATTTCCTCACTACAAGTGTGTATTCCAGATTAGGCAGTGCACTTATTTTTCATAAAGTACCCATTTAAGCTCCTGATGGCAGGTGCTATACAAGCACAGTGAATGATTTCCTTATGTTTCTCCACTTCCCTCTGAGGGAGCAAACACCTTCCTGTTATGAGCAAATGCAGCCAGGAGCTATATACCTCAGTGACTGTGGCTGACTGATGTGGAATTGGTTATGCAAGTAGGTAGCAAGGAACACTAAATTGGTGTTACAAATAAACGAATAAACAAATCTTAGGCAAAATGTACAGGTGAAAACCTAGTACACAATAAAAACTGTATCGTCCTGAAATTGGTGTTCTGTTTCTAAAGATCCCAATTTTTTTTCCCAGTTTAATTTTCAAACAATTTCAGTACTAATGTATAACTGCGGAATGCACATGGAGAAAACACCAAACTGGTTATCTTCCCCAAATTTAGAAACCACTTGTTCTGAAGTTCTGTTTGGCAAAGCAAACTGTGGCACTCACAGACCAACTAAGCACTGGAACATAAAAAACATTTTCTCCAGTGCAGGAGAAGAATGCCCTTAGTTGAGCTGTTGGCATGTCACCTCCTGTGGATCCCCTGTCAATCACACTAGTGTCTGCATTGCTGGTGCCAAGATAGCATCTCACTGGGGTACTCCACAAAGGTTAATGCAGACAGAAGATAGGCAGCACTTGGTGTGTAAGGAAACGGAGCAACCATTTCACTTGCATATGAAAGGTCAACAAAACAGAACATCATTTTCTTCTTTCACACAGGCCCAATGAAAGGCATATGCCAAAAAAGCCGTGAGTTCATTGTTAGCTCTACAATGTAATTGGAAAAGGAACAACTGGATTCTGGCACTGGCAGGTGAAATGATGGAAAAGAAACAGAGCAGGGAGCAAGGTTGCTAGTGATCAGGGAGTTGTCTTTGGTAATATCCTACTCATTTTTTCCTCAGTTAATAGAACAGAACAATCTATGGAGAATGAGGAGTTACCCTGTAATTTAATTACCCAGGTTACTTTTTGCATTGTACACAATGTGCTGATATTAAGCTCAAGCTACTGCAATAAAAATCCCTTTAATTTAAGCTCACTACCAAATGCTGCTGCTGTGATTAATAGTTAGCAAATGGGAGGTGATAAATCAAATAGAATTATGGTGTTATTTAGATTTCACACACCTCTTATCCCACTCAGTTTTTCTAGTGAAATACTTGTTTGTCATCTTGTTCCCAACCACACAAATATACTCGCTCTGCCCTAAATGTTTCTTATAATGTGGCACCATCACAGTTAGCCCAGTGACTGTCAAACACTGCACCATTAATGTCTCACAGACTTCGGTGATCTAGGGGCAGAAGCTGCACAGCTGACACTGAAAGTTGAGAAGAGGCAGGAACGACTGAAGGGTGATGTAAGGATGAAGAGAAACAATATGGATGGATGGTTCTTCCCCCAGAGCTGTCACCCAGCAGTACTCAGCCCCTTCATGTGCACTTTCCAGCCCTTGCCAATGTATGTGGGTTCCGGAATGCAGCCGGAAGAAGCTTGCTGACAGCCTGCTGATATACAGTAAAATCCACTGCTGTGACAGCTTTGTGCTTATCCCAGACCACAATGTTGGGCCCTTCCTTATTGAGGAAGTGGTATGTAATGGCAAACACATAAAGCCTTCATCAGTCACTCGTCAGTTACAATTACCAATTGCAACCATTTGTCTAATCACAGCCTGCAGTAACTGCTGTACTTAAACATCTCAAAACCACGTTAAAGATGGAAATGTTTAGGGTAACTACTACATAACTACCTTTACATTTTGTAGCACTATACTAACTCATATTTCTGTCCCTTTTTAGGTTCAGTGTATATTAAATAATTACTTACATACACCCCACTCATCTATGTGCTGATGGTGACAATGCAGTTGGGAAACAGCAGAGCAATCTCAGAAACCTTGCTTAATGTGCAGCCGTCTGGACACTCAGCCTCGTAGTTCATCTCTGTTGAGACTTTAAATATACGTTGCACCTCATATCTGACTATAAAAGAAAAACAGAAACTCTCCTCTTCCTCCTCCTTCTCCTCTGCTTGCAAGATTATCTGCCATAAAATTATTCTGCATCTGTCCTGGATTCAGAATTTGTTCTGAGTTCCCATTTCCCTTTTTCAGCCCAAAGATGTCAAACACAGTATCCTGAGCTTAAAAGTCAGAGGACTTCCAATGTTCAGAAGCTAGACCAAAGAGGACAGAAAACAGTTTGACCTTCAGTACCTACTTAATTTGCTGAATTAATGGAAATATGGATCCCTGAGGGTGGAAGGAGGCGTATTTGTGTGTTTCACTGTCATGATTTCATGGTTTTTCATCGGTATCCCACATCATAATATCATGAAGTGCACTAGAAGTTAGAGAGTTAATGCTGCAGTTCTGTGGACTGTTGATATATGCCATGAGTTCTGGCATATCTGAAGAATGAACTACAACTCCCAGAAGACTTTGTTTTTCTGTTTGTTTTCCATTTTGAGGGAAAGCTAAAATGGACTAGGAGTCACAAGATTTGCTCTTTTTTGCTTTCTGGCCACTTTGACTACAGAATTAGAGTGACCTGCAGAACCTCCTTCAGACTCACAGAGAGTCTGAATGAAGGTAGTTTATTAGTTTTTAAGGTGCCACATCAGTGCAGGGGGCTAGCACTGCCCCAGCTGCACAACCAGTGGCTCATAAGCAGACATATTTATACCACACAATAGGCACACTCATGATTCTGCAAAGTAAGAAATGCTAACTCACTCTAGACAGTGGGTTGTCCTATGCTAACTAATTCCGCAAATGTCTTCTTGCTTTTCACTCCTTCTTGGACCTTTGCAGTGTGTAGTTAGGCCCTTTTGAATATGGCTTCCTTTGTGGTGGTTGGTTTGGTTTCTTATCTGAAATCATTAGACTGGAATTCCAGGAATTTCCTACTTTGCAGTGTGCCATCATAAGAGAAAGCCCAGTCCCTTTTCTAGAAGGCTTCTCCCAGTTCCCACCTATTCCTAGTAAGCCACTCCTCAATCTCCGCCTCTGAAGTGAGTGCTCCTTTCCTCATCTATTTCTGTGAAATTCAAGTGGAAGTGTGGGGGGGTCCCCTTGTACATGTACAACCCCCCTGTACAAGGACCATCCTAGGGTCTCTGCCTCCAATCAGAGTAAAGCTTTGGTTTCAGAAACTCTCACTTTCTTTTCTTTATTTATTAGCTTCAATTCAAATCCTATTGTATTATATTGCATTATCTCACATTCCACTACTATATTTAGTAAACTAAGCTTTCTTCCTTAGCTTGTTGCCACCATTTTCCTTCATCCAGGACCAGTTATCTACCTTTTCCCTTTTCCCCTCTGCTCTTCTCTCCCCAGGCCATGGATTAATGGGTCCATTTGACCCCTTGTCACACAAACCAGATCAAACTGTGACATTCATTTTTTCTCACAAAACATTAATATCCACTTTGCTGCACCAAAATGGGTGTTTATCTAAAGATCTAGGGGACAAAATCCAACTCTCTCCACAGTTCTAACACCAGTTATTTTCCTGTTGCAGTTAATCATCTTTTTTCCAGTAGCACAGGACTACAGGCAGGATGAGGAGCACTGTTTAGGCACAGAGTAACAGCTAGTCTCTGCCCCAGAGAGTTAATGAGACAAACAGCAAGAGAAGAGGCACATCTGACTAATAGGAGCTAACGATGTGTTCCATCCCTAGTTCCAGCCTGCTGTGCTGCCCACTCAGACAGCGAGTAGTCCTGTGAGCCATAGTAACTAGTAACAGTTTGTTTTTTTTTAACGGCTATCTTCATCATAAGTAACTGCTGAAGGGTTTCTTGAAAAGCAAATCACAGGATGTACACTGCAAAACTGGCAGAGAAAGCCAGGGAGTGCTGGTGCAAAACTAAGACTGACGAGCACCATGGGAATTGTTACCCTGGCAAGTTGGAAAATGGCATAAAATGGAGAACAAATCACAATAGTTAGTAAAGTTCTTCTGAGGACAGACACTCAGCTGGGACACAAGTAATTCTGGTAGCAGTAAAAGGAATACAAGCCAATCTCAAGAGCCACTGACAGCTATGTTTTCCCAAGGAATGCAAAATGAATTGCCAGCAGGAATGCTTCCAAAATTCCAAGCAAGGCTGTAACACTTCGGTTCTGTTGTAGAACAATGCTAATGCTCAAGCAGGCATGAAGTGTAACAAAAGACAGCCAGAAGGAGCACGTGGTACGTGCTTACCTTCAGCCTGCCCTCCTAGTGCACAGTGCAGGTGTATGGGAACTGCTGAGTCACGGCCTGAACCTCTGATTAATCACCTGAGGCGAGCCATGAGTCAGCCAGAGGAGCACAGGTGAAGGCAATTCACCTGTGCTGCCGGAAGGGGTGGAGCCAGGCTGCACCCCTCCTAGACCTATTTAAGAGCTGGCTACCAGAGGGGAAGGATCTCTTCTGGAGATCATCTCTCTTGGTGTCTTCTGGTGAGCTCAGCCGAAGGGTAAGCTCTTCCACTTACTCTCTTTTGTGATCATTGTCTACCTTGCTTGATTCTCTCGATTATATTGTGATTACAACATCTTGATATCTGTTGATTAAACAACTATATTGCGATTATAGCATCTTGATTATACAGCAGGCAAACAGCACAACCTCTACATGCACACACAGCAAAGAGTTGTCTCTCAGAGCCCGCCAGTGTTGATTTACATTTGACAAAAATTCATTTGCAGGCTGCTGGAATGTTACAATGTAAACACACTAACACTTTGCAATTAACAAAAAAGGAGTGATATTTAATTTTTCTACTACAAACAGCTAAGACTTGTGTTGATGTTAATGTTTCACTCCAGACTTGATGAAAATTTTCCTACTCTCCACCAAATTCCTTGCATTGGCCAGTCTGGACTGCATTTTAATCTGGATTGAAAATCTGTGTATAGCAGATGAAGCCAAAGAATAGTGGTAACTGTTAGCACAGGAAAAACAAACAAACAAAAAAAAACAACAAACACCCAAATTCATATCCACTGAATTTGGATTGTGTGGCTGATTAACTCAGTTCTGGGTGTCTTGCTCTCATGCAACTCTGCAGACATCGTACCATATTCTAATGCTTTTAGAAATTCCATGGAAAACCTTATGACTGCTTAAAAGACCCTGGTGTGTATCCAGAACCCTTTTCTTCCAGAACTGTCATATCAGTGACTTGTCGCAGGGTTCTGACAGTGATATAGGCTGATTTGCTTAGCAATACAGACTAGAACATTAGTTTAAAACCAATGTATTGGTTTAGCAAAAGGAATCCATAAGCGATAGTTCTAAAACTTTCCATTTCAGCTTTAATGGGTGAACAGTCTTGTTTTTCCTCAATGATTTTGCACTGGTGACATGATAGAATACTTTCTATCTTCTGCCTCAATGATTTTGCTTCATGAGAATTACTGGAGTCACAACAGAATACTTTTATCTTTTGCCTCAAAATGTGCAAGGACATTTTCGTCAGGTTCCACATACATTGTTTTTAAAAAGTGATTCACTATGGCCTAACAAGCAATGGAAATGTTCCAAACTGGGGGAAAGTGAATGATAGTGAGTCAAAGGCTTTAGTGATGGTGAAAAAAGGGGAAGAAGTAGGTGGGCACTCAACCACCCTGAATAACACTGAGCCTGCCAGAAGGGACATTAATACACATCTATGAGACCTTGAAAAAGAGCGAATATGTATGCCAAAGAAATGCACATATACGTCTTAACTGTATAAATGTAGAACCAGAACTCTGTCAAGTTGCCTGCTGTGCATCATGAGGAATAAAGGAATGCCACTAACACCACACTGGAGCTAGGGTTTTCTTCCTGGATTTCGGATGACAGTAGGAAACCACATCTCCTGAACTGCAGTAAAGAAGTCACATGCAAGAAATATTTGCAAGTCATTTGTTTTTTCATGTCTTCATATTCTGCCCAGACATACAACAGCAAAATCAGGATGAATTTTGTAAATCACTGTAGTGATAAGTAGTACATAAAAATGTGCAGAGCTAGAGAAGGGAGTTTTGCAGTGTTAGATTCAAATGGGAACCAGCACCAATACCTAGACATGGATACTGGGATTTAAGTTTCTGGCACATTATTTTATGTACAGAAAAGCCATTTCAAGTATATATGAAGGTTATATCTCCTGCCACAGAGCTTGACTTTAGTATACATATGTACTTCTGCAAGTGTTTAGCTTTACACACTGGATAATCCCCTTGTATTTAACAAAATAAGCCACAAGTATGAAAATACCAGGGAGGCTCAATCATTGGATAAATTTGAGGCTTAAACTCTCCTAGTTCAGTGAAGTGAGAAACAGAGGCACTTCCAGATTACCGTACTAATAGTTAGAGTCAGTTTGTAATTTTTCCATTAATTCCACAAGCTTGGTATCAAGCTCTAATGCTTTTATAAAATATTAATTCTTCAACGTACACTGGAGTACATCACGAAAAAGTGAGTTTGTGAGGGTTTTACAGTTATTTCAGACATTTGAAATACTTCTGTTTATCAGAGCTGTTCATAAGAGAAAGTTCACCTGATACTCATCTTGTTCATAGGCCTGTGCAATGGCTTAGGTTGCATGGGATTTTAAAGACCATTTCACCCCCTGATGTGGGCAGGGACACCCCCCACTAGAGTAGATTGGCCAGGGCCCCATCTAATCTGGCCTTGAAGAACTCCAGGGATGGGGCATCCACAGCTTCTCTGGGCAGCTTGCTCCAGTGCCTCATCATCCTATATGTAAAAAATTTCCTTCTAATATCCAAATAAAATCTCCCCTCTTTTAGTTTAAAACTGCTTCCTTTTGACTTGTTACTACATGTGGTGACAAAGAGACACCTGAAGTCCCCTTCAGGTACTGGAAGGCTGCAAAGACGTCTTCCTGGAGACTTCTCCAGGACGAACAAGCCCAACTCCCTCAGCCTTTCTTTGTAGAAGAGGTGCTCCAGCCATTGGATCATCCCCATAGCCTCCTCCAGACCCATTCCACCAGCTCCAAATCTTTTTAATGCTGTGAACCTCACAGCAAAACATAGTACTCAAGGTGTTGAAGGCTAAAACATCTTAAACTGTATAATGAATGGGTTCCATGGCAGACATGCTTAACTAGCTTATTTGAGTTTTAGTGAACACTGTTAAAAATTAAAGCTACTCTGTTTAATGCATTAAAAATAATTTAATATAAAGAAAATATGCTTTTTTGGGGGGGGGGGAAGGGAAGGAAGCCAAGGGAAGGAAGGGGTTGGCTAAATTTACAGAAATGAAAACTACGATTTGATATGTAAAACAAATGCAAAACTGACCATGCTTCAGCTTCAACTGACTAGACTCAACTATCCACAATAGCAAATTCTTGTAAATATTATTAAATAATGTTAGGAAATATAAAGCATATTAAAAACCAGAATGCTAAATTTCAAGTCACCATCACCCAATTTCAAAATACAGTAAGAAAATACCTTGAAGAATACTGAGTCATTCATGTCACAATTTTAAAGTCTACATTAAGTTCTTAGATTCCTAATCCAGATTCATCATATCAAAGCTTTCTATAATTGTGCTTTTTAAGCTATATCAATGCTCTATAGAATGGAAAAACTTCTGACATCTCTATAATTGTTTTTCCTCTCTCTCTCTTTTTTTTTTCTTTTTTTAACAAGCAAAACAAACCATATGATTCTCTCCAACTCCTTTGCTTTAAATCAAGAAGCAAGAAGTACAATTGCTCAAGCAGCTGACTAGAAAATAGTCTTAAAAATGGCATAATTAAGTGGCATGGCAATCAGCAGTGATGCAGTGGTACTGCTGTTGTGTGTGTAAATTATAGAGCAATGCTTTGCATTTGGGAAACCTAAATGTACAATTCTGAGGTTTCTTATTTGAAATTAGATAATAAATACTCTGTCTCATGCTTACCAGCAGGAGAATCTATTCATCACAGAATACATTTGTACAACACAGAAAGGAAAAAAATCCTAATTGGATCAGACTTTATGGAGAAGCTGTTAAGAAGGAATCTCCAACACTGAAACCTTAGAAAAGAGGAATTCTAATTAGGTTTTCAAGAATGGCTTAGGTATATGGATACTGCTACAGAAAAATCTATATGGACTATAGGATCTCTTGATTTCAATTCCATGCCCAATTACGTGGATTTACTATTTTTTTATGACATGCACCACCACCTACTTAAAATATATTAAAAATATTCAGACTTATTAAAAATGTTTCATTGGTTTTATCAGTATTTTATTAAATAGAGGAGAAAGCTTCAAAATGTAAAAAATCACAGCAAGCACAACTACTGCATATAGATTAAGACTTCCGCTGATCCATGGAGACATGCTACACGCATTCACCTGTTAGTATCCCATAGATACACTTGCACTTGGATATAATAGACAAAGAGGATGACTGAAGAAATGCCAAGGTTGCGAAGACATGGACCAGAGAGTTATGGGACGTTAGAATTTAAATTTCTCTGTGAAATTTTAGTTCAGGTTCTTTAGCGTTCACCCTTTAATTATATGATCAAATTAACCAAGCAGACCAGACTTCTTAAGCAAAAAGTATCTTCTGAACTGGCAGACTTTGGGCCCTGTCTATTTACAAGGCCTTTTTTACTGTATGGATTTAAGCTGCAGAGAATGTGTGTACATTGCTTCCTCGTGGGGCTCACTAAAACAGAACCCGTAATCCCACTGCATGTGCTCAGCTGCTCCAGAGCAATGGCACAATTGATCACAGTTGTCAACATCAATTCAGTCTTAGAGATAAAACCACAGGGTTCACTTCTGAGCATCCTTCTCTGCTCTGCTGGACCAGGGTAGAGCCCTCAGGAACCTCAGCAGACTGAGAAAAAAACACCTGATGTGTATGTCCACAAACCACCTGTTGGGAGGCAAACTCCAAACAACCCTTGAATGGGAGGACCTGATATCACAAAGTAATGGGAAGCTTTCCTTCTTGTTTTTAAATCCAATGGCTAACGCCATCTCTTGCGACTGGATCAAAGCCTGCAGTAGATCCTGAGGACACTTGAGCTGAGCAGGCTACTGACAGTAGCTGTAGGTTGTTAGCCCCAAATAGCAATAGGAAATGAGGGGCCACTAACAGCAGAGAAATAATATCACCAACAAAATTGAGGCATCAGTTCAGAGCTTCAAAAGGGAATATGCCATCCATCTATTTAATCACCTCTGGCTTTATTTTCTCAGTCTCTTTATTCTCCCCACAATTTGACCTTGTATTTCCTTTCTTCTCTCCAATACTCATCTCTGATCCCAAACGTGATCTCCTTGCATTCCATTTTCCCTTCTGTTTCACTTTCTCTTCCCCTTCCTGCTGTTCCCTGATTCCCCCGCATGCATACTCTGCCCCAAAGAAGTCACAGTTACTTCTAAAGCAAGATATGCATTTATCTATTAGACATTTTTACTTTCCAACCCACCTGGAAAGAATAGATTTGCTTAGTGTTCTGTAATTGATATGTGCATTTAAGAGTAGTAGTTTCAGAACACAGTCATCACATTAGTTGTCACTTGTTGATTAACTACACATCAGGATGCCATAAATAACTTACAGCCAAAACATAACTTTTCGTAAGTATACAACAACAGTCAGTAATGACATCTACCAGAATCCCGTCCTCTCCAGAGCTTTATACAACAGGAGGGAAAAATCCACTTCTTCCTCTTTTCCACTAATGCCCTGTCAATAACAGGGAGAGAAAAAGGGGTGCATGGGTCCTTCAGAAGCAACATAGAAAGCATTTAGAAAAGGAGCAGTGAATGAAGAATTCAGACATACCAGACGGAATCACTGCTTGTGATTAAGGTATAAGAATAGATCAGTGCTGAAGATGTCCCTCACTGCAGTGTTTCTAGAGAGAAGAGATCAATCACGTATTGGAGTATCTACTAAGATTCAAACAGAACAAAAAGAATGAAAAGGAGAGATTACTGCTGACACTTACAACCTCCTCAGAATCTAAATAGTGAGTTGTCTGAGCCCTTTTTTGTTTTTGGCTCAATGCTTGATTTCTGAGGCATTTCTTGCAATAAAACTCTGACTTGTCTAGGAGATGAGAGATGGGCGTTGCTGTGTGGCAAACAACATCACTTTGTGGACAATTTTACATTTGAAAACATTTCTTTGGAGCTGTTTGCCTCTGGAAGAGAGTGCTCAGGAATGTTTATTGGCAGAAGATCTGGCCTGTGACCAAATAACTCCAGCTTGGTATGGGAGAATTGGAGAATGACATCATTGTGTCCTGTGAAAAACAGGATGCAGGTGGGCACCTCCCTGCTCCCTCTAATCTCCTGGCAAGGCCTGGAAAATGGGAACAAAGGAGTTTTTGCTGAGGTCCCAAAGCCAGAAGCTGCCACTCCAAAGGAACTGACTCAACCACTTTGGACCTATAAATAAGTTGGTACTACCACTGGAAAGTCGTCATCGTCAACCAAACAGCTGCAGATCAACGTCTGAACTATGAGCAGTGCTGAAATTGGTGGCGGAGACTCTCTTGCTTTCTCCAAAGACTACTTGCTTTTATTTCCTATATTTTCCACTGCCTGTCTTCCCTTCCCCATCTTCCTAAACTACTAGGATTTGTAATAAACTGGTCGGGCTAACATACGACCCGCTGTATCTTAATCTTGCTGTCGGGTATACATATATTAAAAGAACATCCTTTCCCTCCTATGAATTAGAGTGAGACGTGTTTGTTAACTGTGCCATCACATACAATTTTTAAAGTTATTTTAAAACTTTAGGAGACTCCAGCCAGACATGACTGATTTATTCTCATCCTGATTCTAGCTCTTTTGTGATCCTGTTGAGAACACTAGAAATTGGCAAAAAATAGCCACACACCTCAGAGAGCTACCTTTTGTTTGGAAATCTCCTAGCAGCGTGACATTCACATTGATTATGCATCTGGGCATTTAAATATGAAAACAATTAAAGCATATTTGCAAGGGATATGACAAATGAATATCTGCATTCTGGCTAGTGTTTCATTGACTTTCACTCAAATGCAAAACGATGTTTCAGCATTGTCTTTACAATTGTTCAAAAGATATGATTTTCCAATATCCACACGTTGACTGATGAGAATTCCTCTAGGACTAAACACCTTCAGTACGAATTCAAAGGTCTCTTTCTTGGACAAATTCTGCTTCGAAACCCACTGAGAAAATTTCAAAGCCAGCACTGAAATCCATAGACTTTATATTTACATCAGTCTAAATGGTAGCTCCCTGAAGACCTCTCTCTTCTCCAGAATGGTGCTTAGTATTTACAACTCCTACCCTTCAGTAGCAGCAGGTTGTTTCTGATTTTCAAGTGATTTTAGAATTCTCACCAATCTTTTGCAATCAAAGAGTTGAGAATGATCTATATCAAAACTGGGCTTAAGCAAAATACCTATTTCTTCATATCTCCAGATCACATTTTCATTAACAGAAGGAACCGAAGTTATTATTGAGGGGATGTAAGGGAAAAAAAATAGTATTTTGCTCTGTTGATCATCTCTCAGCTCAGCTGTTACACTACTATTAATAAAGAAATCAGTTTGTGTAGTTGGAATGTGTCATAGCAACACAGCTAAACAAGTGCCACCAGTTCACTTCAGGATGTTCTTACCTACCTGTAAGGAACCTACCCCTCTGTACCTACCTGACAGGAAAAATCTCAAACCCTCACCTCAAGCTCTTTCATGTAGTCTGGCTGAGTTTTCCAGCTGCTGTCCAGAAAATCATGCACCTCCAGCTTTAGGAGCCAAGCACCACTGAGCTCCGTGTTCATCTCTCCTTTAATGTACACAAAGTGGTATCATCACAGGCAGTGCTAAGTAGCGCCTATGCTGACTCACACTGATCCATTGGGAAGCCAGGCTGCCCCCTCCAGAACATCTGCTTTGCTGTAGAAGCATTTAAATGGGCTTCACCATGTAATAAATAATAAATGACCTGGGAGGCAGGCAGCCTCCTGCAGGCAAACAGCTTGAAAAAGATCAAAAATGCCCAAAGCTTTGGGAGCAGTAGCAGCAATTCTGTCGCTGGATTATCCAGGGTCCTAGCACTGCAGAGATTAGGGAAAAATAACTCACTGAAGCTCTGCAGATAGATCCCATCTAGTGACTTGCAGAATCAAACTCTATTACCATGAAGCTGTTATAAAGAAGGCATGCTTATTCAGTGCTGCGCATACACGCCGAGTGCGGGGGACGGGGAGGGGATAGCCTCTCCTAACCATCACGCTGCAAGGTTCTGTATTTATAAAATGAATACACACATCTTTGTAATATTTCTAAGAAAAGTAGTGGTTATTACAACTACTTCAAGAGATTCATGACAGTATTCCACGCCCTTTCTACACTCCAAACTCCACCCCTAACTATTGCTTCTATGCACATGCGGTGCCTGCTGGTGGTCATCCTGGTGGTTGTGGGGATGAAGGCTGTATGTCTTACTCGCAATGTGCTTCTGACCCCAGTGTAGTTTGGGGAAGTATTCCAGATTCAATTATGGTTCAATTATTAGGATGCGGCTCCTTGGACCAATCTGCAGGCTCCTTGGGTTACGGTTGAGGTACCCCACATCTTTCCCATTATTTCTGTTCAACTACTTTTACAATATGAAAAATTACCCCTTTATTCACTAGTAGACTGGGAAGTTTGGTACCAGTGAAGAACAAAAGAAGAGAGAAAGGAAGAGGAAAGCAGAGAGGAAGAGTGGGGAATTCAGCTGTGAAACTTTTTCACTCTGTCACTGAAAATGTACATACTTCCACAAGTGTAGTAAAGTGTGCCATATAAACTGTTATTAAACAGGTTGGAGTGATTACAGAAATAGTTTCACTGGTATGTAGATACTTGTCCTCTGTCTTAATTTATGGCATTTTCCAGAATGCTCCCTTACTCTGGCTTTCCTTCTTTCTTTTTTTCTTTCCAAGGAGTTACTAACTTTTTTCATGTTCTCCTACCACACTGTGAATGGTTTAACGGGCTGGTTTGGCCTGGTTCCATGACTAGCAGGGCATAGGGATTTCGCAGATCCATGCCACCAGAAAAGGGAAACTGGGAACTCCAGAATAATTAAAAACAGCGGAAACAATCTGAGGCTGAGACACTAAATATAGTATCGGAATGCATGATAACACACTATAATACAATATAATTGGAATTAAAGCTAATAAATCAAATACAATGAGAGAAAGATTGTCTGAAAGCCTTACAGTAAACGCTGAAGCGATGCGTGCAGTCGGGACAAGCAGCAGGGAGGAGAGGCTGATGAAGAAGGAAGGTCTGATGACCTACCGAGGCCTTGTAACTGTTCCCCCTGAGCTGAAATGTTAACAACACAGCAAACAGACTTCTGGGGTATGTAGCTCTTCTCTTCTGGGACAGGTGCCCAGAACTGGAGCATTAACACCTTAACTCCCAGTGCACTACATGATATTATGATGTGGAATACTGATAACCAAAAATCATAAAGCCATGACACACACAAAATCCCATGGCTTTTGTAATCTGTTAGTCCCATTTGCAACTCCCAACGTCAACAAAAACCCACTGAAGTGAAAAAAACAGCAAAGAATTTACTTTAACAATGTAAACAGTGTCAGAAAGATTTGGGATCTTGTTTTTCCACCTGTGAAGTCTGCAGTCAGCAGATGTACAGGCAGAGGAAGGTCTTGCTCCTGTTGCTATTGTTATTGCTTTTTGAAGCGAAAAGACAGTAGCAGTCTTCTGATGGCAATCTTTTTACATCAATTTCACTTTCTGCCTAACAAAATCAATTTGCATGAAAATTATCTGCAAAGCACACACATACTGCATACAAACACACACATATATATACACATCTATATCTTTCCAGTATAAGTATGATGCACAGCATAACAAATGCCTTAGTCATGAAGCATAAATTATCAGGCAAAATTATATTCTGCAGTAATTTCCTAGAAAAGGAACCATTTCTTAGAAAAGTTTACCATTGCCCTCATATGTCTTCTGTGATGAACACTGCATCTGATTTCTACCCTCATTCAAATTCTGTGAAAGCACCTCTGTGGACCTAATGACAAATGGTGAGTAATTCTGGCATGACTGGATTTTTCTTTATTTATTAGATATAGGAGCTTTCGTCAGCAAGCAGCCAGGTGAGTCAAATCAGATAAAGCATTATCTGATTCCTGTGCTGTAAGTCAGATTTTAATAGAGAAAAGATGTATGTCCTTATGGGAGTGGAAAGAATATGTTTATAATTTGTTCTGAAAATGTACTGCACAATAGCAAGTGTGGATAAAAAAAAACTTTCTCATCTCTATAAGATGAGAGCTAAAATAAACGAATGTTCTGCTTGTATTAACTAAGACAAACATGCAAAATGCGTGCTGCATCCTCACAGACACACAAAAAAATACTGAATTCCACTGTATTAAAAGTACAATAAAGAAATCAAGTGCATTTGTTTCTCAGCTGGCAGAACAAATAATTTTCATGTTTATCTAATGCAGCCAATGAGAGTTTTGGTATCCTACTTGCAACTTGCAATACAGCTTCTGTCTTAGGTATTTATCCTTGTCTTTCTCTATTCAGAGACTATGAAATCTCATGAATGCACCTGTAGTTTAGATACTGTTTGACTACACT
The DNA here is from genome assembly GCF_951394365.1 of Tetrao urogallus. Classification (NCBI taxonomy): domain Eukaryota; kingdom Metazoa; phylum Chordata; class Aves; order Galliformes; family Phasianidae; genus Tetrao; species Tetrao urogallus. The sequence continues at coordinate 91,918,722 of NC_136815.1, forward strand.
ACAGGATTTGCATATTTTAATCAGCACAGCAATCTAGATACACTTAGATCTGTGTTAAACATTAAAAAGCTTGATTGAAAGTCTGATTACCTTTGTTTTTATGTGATGATGATGTAAAGAAATAAATAATAGAATCATTAAGGCTGGGAAAAGCCAGTAAGATCATCTATTTCAACCATCACCTCATCAACACCATGACTACTGAAGCATGTCACTCAGTGCCACATCTACCCTTTTCCTGAAAACCTCCAGGGATGGTAGTGACTCAACCACCTCCCTTGACAGCCTGATCTAATAACTAATCACACTTTCAGAGAAGAAATTTTTCCTAATATGTAACCTGAACCACCCCTGGTGCAACTTGAAGCTATTACCTCTAGCTCTATTGCTAGTTACCTGGGAAAAGAGGCCAGCCCCAACCTCACTAACAACCTCTTTTCAAGTAATTGTAGAGAGCAACAAAGTCTCTCCTGAGCTCTCTCTTCTCTGGACTAAACACCCCAGTTCTCTCAGCTGCTCCTCATAAGATCTGTGCTCCAGACTCTTCACCTGCTTCACTGCCCTTCTCTGGACACACTTCAGGGCCTCAGTGTCCTTTTTGCAGTGAGGGGCCCAAAACTGAACACAGTCCTTGACGCGAAGCCTTACCAGTGCCTAATACAGAGGTACAATCACCTCCCTAATCCTGCTGACTACACTGTATCTGATACAAGCCAGGATTCCATTGGTCTTTTTGGCCACCTGAGCACACTGCACGTTCAGCAAGCCGTCGACTAACAACCCCAGAACTTTTTCCTCTATCCAGTTTGCCAGCCACTCTGTCCAAAGCCTCCAGTGATGCATGGAGTTATTTGACCAAAGTGCAGCACCCACCACTTGATCCTGTTAAAGCTCACAGAGTTGGCCTCAGCCCATCAATCCAGCCTATCCAGATCCTTCCCAAGGATCCTTCCAATCTGGCTACTCTCAAGGCAGATCAACACTTCTCTTGGCTTGGTGTTCTCTCCAGACTTACTGAGGGTTCGTTCAATCCCCTAATCAAGATCATCATTAAAGATATTTACCTTTCCCGATTCCTGAGGAACATCGCTAGCGACTGGTTACCGTCTGGATTTAACTCCATTCACCACTGCTCTCTGTCCCTGTCCATCCAGACAGTTGTTTACCAAGTGAAAAGTACACCTGTCCAAGCCATGGACTGCCATCTTCCACAGAGAATACTTTGGGACACAGTCAAAGGCTTTACTACAGTCTAGGTAGATTACATTCACAGCCTTCCTGCCATCCACAACACGTGTCACCTGGTAATAAAAAGGAGATCAGGTTGGTCAAGCAGGACCTGCCTTTCAAGAACTCATGCTGGCGAGGCCTGATCCTCTGGTTGTTCTGTATATGTCACATGATCGTACTCAAGGCTATCTACTGCATAACCTTTCCCAGTACTGAGGTCAGGCTGACAGGCTTATAATTCCCCAGATCCTCCTTCCAACCCTTCTTGTAGATGAGCATCACATTAGCAAGTCACTAGTTATCTGGGACCTCCCTGGCTTGCCAAGACTGTTGATAAATTATGGAAAGTGGCTTAGCAATCACTTCCATCAATTCCTTCAGGACTCTCAAGTGGATCTCATCTGGCTCCATGGCCCCGTGAAAGCCCAAGTGGAACAGCAGGTCGCTAAATGTTTCCTCTTGAATTGAGGGGGGGGGGTTATTCTGCTCCCTATTCCTGTCTGAATACGCTGAATATAGCTAGTCTGACTATTATGGAAGGCATTGAGAACCTCAGCCTTTTTTTCATTCTCGCTGGTAATGTTCCCCACTGCATCCAATCAAGGATGGAGATTCTTCTTGGCCCTTCTCTTGCTGGTAGTAATATATTTGTAAAAACATTTTTTTATTATCCTTAATAATGGTGACCAGATTAAGCTCTTCCTGGACTTTTGCCTTTCTCATTTTCCCTCTGCATACCCTAGTAACATCTCTGCACTCTTTCCAAGATGTCTGACCCTTCTTCCAAAGAAAGGAAACTCTCTCAGTTCCCTGTTCATCCTGGCTCGTCTTCTTTGCTGGCTTATCTTACGGAACAGGGGGACAGCCTGTTCCCACGCCTTTAAGATTTCCTTCTTGAGGAATGTCCAGGCTTTCTGGACCCCTCTGTACTTCAGGACTGACTCCCAAGGGTACCAGCACTAATGTAGTAAGGGTACTAAAGGTACCCTTGTACCAAGGGTACCAACGTACTAAACAACTTAAAGTCTGACCTCCATCCTAATTTCACCAAGAATGGAGAACTCAAACAATGTCCCACCATTCTTTCTGTTTGTCAGACATTAGGTACTTTCTCTTACCAGCTGTGTCACCAAGTTCCTGCTCTTGTGTCAAGGAACATCCTAGACTGTTTCCTCTCTGCTGTATTCTATTTCCAGTGAATGTCAAGTAAGTTGATGTCCCCCATGAGAATAAGGACCAGCAATTGTTTGAATTCTGCCAACTGCTTACAGAACACTTCATCTGTCTCTTCATACTGGTTGCGTGCCACATCTTCCCCTGATCCTTACCCATGACTCAGCATTATCATTCCCAGTTCTGAGCTTTAAGACATCAAGATGCTCCCTAATACAGAGTCATAGTCATAGTTTTACAGTCTCACAAACTCTTCTAGCTTGTCTTGTTTGTTACCCATGCTGCGTGTGTTAGGGTAGACACACTTCAGCTGGGCTCACCCCTGGTCCTGGAACACTACCCCCAATCTCAAGTTAGACTGGTTTTATCCCATACCCTTCAAATCGAGCATAAAGCACTCTCCACGAGCCCTCGCAATTCCTGAGCTAGAATGGTTTTCTCACTTTAACACAGACAGACCCCATCAGTTGCCAGCAGGCCTGGTGCTGAATAAACTACCCCATTCTTCTTATGGCATGAGACTTTTACACTTGTGTTGATCAGGGGGGTTTCCTGTTCCTCTCGGTATCCTTCTCTATTTCCTAATGGACTGAGGAAAATAGCACCTGAGTTCCCACTCCATGAGCTAGCCATCCCAATGCTGTGAAGTCTCTCTCTACCCATCAGAAACAGGACTACCGAGACTCAAAGTGTAGCCTATAACACATCACTAAAGAAGACTGTAAAGCCTGAGGTTCCCTCTTGGAAATGGAGAGCAGCAAGTACTGGGAGATGGGATGATGGTGCCATGTTAACATGAAACAACAGGTACTTCAATACTTTGGTGTCTCCCAGAGAGAAAGACTGAATCGTGTAATAAAAATCTCAGTAAGTCCATACCTAGCTATGTCTCCTAATAACCTCAAGAAGTTTGTTACAGCATAATCATAAACAGATGAAGAAACCAATTTCTCAACCCCATCCTAGCTATGAGCTATTAATATAACTCCCACTGCGTTCTCCTCAAACTGGGACAGGCAGACTGGTAAACTGTTTCCTTTAAGAGGAACATGTGGAAAACTTTGTTTAAAAGTACAAAAATATGTTTGTTTTGTACAGGGTGACATTTGGTTTCAGCATTCACAAATCATAACTCCAGGAGTAACAAAGCCATGCCATTGGTGACAGCAGACAAATCTTTAAAATTACTCTCTTTTTAATGAGCACCTTGTAAAACTGATGAAATTTATGACATTAAACTAGAAAGAATTCTGATTATAAATAATTTGCTCTCTAAACGAATCACTCAAAACCACAAAAAAGGACAGCAACCTCACAGAGCCCACCACATTTTGATCCATGTAGCAGCATTTTACAAAATGATGTAAGTTTCAAAGACTTTCCCCATTACTGTAAGGCTGATCTGACCTTCAGATCACTCTGAAGGGCAGAATATCTGCTGAGAAATGGCTGGTCCCTCAGTATAACTTGCCACAACATTTACTGCACAGCAGGAGTGAGCAGAGGAATATTCTGTAACTTACTTGTCAAATGTACATATCAGTACAAATGAAAATATTTCATTTTTTTAAATTTAAGAGACAGTCCCTTAAACATTCAGCTCTTACAACCCAGTTTAAGAGAATGAAATCATCACTAGTCAGACAGCTCTCCATCCTTTTATCTGACCAGTCTCTCATACCCTGAAATTCATGCCGTATTTATATCCCATTATTTCCTTTAGTGAATACAGCTGAATCACTCAGTGGAATCAGTGGGAGACTGGGCAGGAAAATGAAGATGATTTCAGTTTTTGTTTGGTTTTGGTCAAGAAATCTTTCTCTACAAACAGCTGTCCCACTTCTCTTCCCATTTTAAAATCAGAAAAAGACAAAGATAAAGTCATTCAGAGTTGACAAACAGGCAATATATGTAAAGCAGTTCAGGGGAAGTGAGGTAGCTTTAATAATCTGTATCACATTTTTGTGATACAACAGTTTGTCTGTTGTAACTTTATGACATGTAACTAGGACTTTAGGCATCCCCAGCATCTCCTCCATAGAGGGCAATGCATCAAGATGGCAATTTATCACAACTCCAAGAAAAGTTCAATTTAAAATATTACTCCCAATTTGAAAACGTGTCTCTGCCTGCAATATTTCAGTTTTAAATATTGTGATTTTTTTAAAACTTCATTCCCAGAAACAAGCAGGGGATCCAGCAGGGATGCAGGAATGGACTGCCACACTCCAATGCCCACCGTAGGAAGCCCCTGGGTGGCAGTGAGGCTGGCGTGGATGCTCAGCAATGACAGCTGCATGGAGATGTGTGGCCAGAAGGAAAAGAGTGGCCCTGACTTACCAAGGTTCCACCTGAGACCAGTCGTGGTAACACTGTCACAGGAGCTCCCAATTGGGATGAGGCCGCACCAGGAACCTTCCAGTCCTGTGTCCACCTGCAGCTTGTGTTTGCCCTGCAACACAGAAGAGTCTGAGATCGGCTGCAGAGTGAGGGGAGACATGGGCTGGGGTTGCAGAAATCTCATTTCCAATTTTCATTCTTTTTGTTTTTTCCCTGATCTGAAGATTAACATTGGTCAGAGCATTGCTGAAACTCCTGCATTTTTTTGATAACATCTTCAAAATTCCACATACTTCCCCAAAAAAGTACTTTTCAGGAAGGAATACTTGTAGAAACTAACCTAGGTGAAGGAGAAATTAAGGTAAATATTTACATGAATATTCTTATACTAGGTAATAACAGTAAAGTGAAATTAAAACACATTTTTTTATACACAAAAGGTAAATTCAGCTTGTAACCACTAAGTTTAAGGCACGTATGAGAAACAGCTATTAACAACAGTGGGTATGTGACCAAGCTTTCAAGCAGCACTCACAGATCCCAGATGAGCAGCTTTCCAGATAATAGCATATGAACAATCCCAATGAGGAGTGGATAGAGAAAATCTCTCACACAGCAAAAGGAAAACTTCAGAATTCTGGCTCAGTTCTAATTATAAGAAACTTACTTGTTTATTGCAATTTGTTTATTATAATTAGCTACAAGAATACCACAAATGAGAAAGTGACTTCTGAAGTGTTTGACAGATTTTCCTGTTAATACCAAATGCATTATGAAGAATCAAATTCAACATGTGTCATGTTCTCAGATAACAAATGAACCTCGGAAATGCTGCTCATTAGAGTATTGATTGCATGGCTTACACGTATTTGGTTGTGCAGGGAAGGACGATGACAGATCCAATATCATAGAATCATAGAATGGTTTGGGTTAAAAAGGACCATAATGACCATCAAGTTTCAACCTCCCTGACATGGACAGGGTTACCAACCACTAGATCAGGCTGCACAGAGCCACATCCAGCCTGGCTGTAAGAGATCATTCTTTTACATCATTGTCTCAAAGCTTGCTGGGGCCACAGATGGACAAGTCCAAGCAAGTCCTGGGGAAGGGTTGAGAAATTGTTTGTCTGAGGGACACAGATGGACAAGGCCAGGGGCAATGAGAGAGAGACAAGCTAGAGATTAATGGCCAGGAAGCAGCCTTTTCTGTGGGCTTATCTCGAGGAAGATGGCCATCTCAGGGGTTACATCACATGCCTTACCCAAGCACCCAGGAATGCCATGCTGCCAGAAGAAGGATAAAAAGGGAACCTACAGCCATGAGGTGAGGTTTTCTGGCAACAGATTCCTCAAAAAAAGAAGAGGTTTCTGCCATGAGAAGCCTCACAACCTCCTTCTCTCCTTCCTGGACTTGCTCTGTGCTCTACCTGCATGCTGAAGAATGCCATCAGATTCCTCACTATGGAATTCCTGCATGCTGATGGACTCTCCTGGGTCTGCTGCCTGAGTCCTGCTGTTTCCTCCTGGATCTGCTCTGCGACTTCTTCCTGCTACCTGCTTTCTGCCCAAGGCTGGCCACGCTGCTGCTGCTCTCCCTCTGCTGCTTTTGTCTCGAACCTTCGAAATGCCTTGCAACGGGATGCTGCTAGATCCTGGTGGTGACTATCCCCGCTTTACATAATTCTTGCTTCTTTCCTATCTTTTCTATCGTCCTCCTTCCCTTCCCCATCACTCTAATTCGTAATAGTCGCCATCCTGCCCTTCCCCGTCTCCCTGATTAAGATTATAATAAACCGGTCAGACCAACATTTCAACCGTTGTTTCTTAATCTCACGCTGGGTGTATACATATACTAAAGAACCTGCTCTTCCTCTTATAAATTGGAACGAGACACTTAAATGCTCTAAGGATGGGGCATCTACAACCTCCTCGGGCAACCTGTTCCAGTGCATCACCACTCTCTGAGTGAAAAACTTCCTCCTGATATCTAACCTAAACCTCTCATATCTCAATTTAAAACCATTCCCCCTTGTCCTATATCACTATTCACCCTCATAAACAGCCATTCCCACTCCTGTTTATATGCTCACTTCAAGTACTCAAAGTACTCGAATGCTACTAGCTGTGGCCATGCCACAGTTGATGCATTAAGCTGCCTTTCCCTAGCAGTTGAAATACGATTTCTCAAATTTTCCAAGAAATTCAGCCATACAAGATGGCAACTTGGGAATGTCCCTGTAACTCCTAAATGGTTTCCATTTTTCTACTACCTCCACAGCAGAATGCTACAGAGATACTAGAAACCCGGGTAACTCCTTTTCAAGAGAGATCTTCTGCATCCAAACCATTGTGGAATAGAATCATAGAATGCCTTGGGTTGGAAAGGACCTCAAGGATCATCAAGTTCCAACCCCCCTGCCACAGGCTGGGCCACCAACCTCCAGATTTGGTAGTAGACCAAGTAGCCAGGGCCCCATCCAGCCTCCAGGGACGGAGCATCCACAACCTCTCTGGGCAGCCTGTTCCAGCACCTGACCACGCTCTCTGTATAGAACTTCCCCCGACATCTAATCTAAACCTTCTCTCCTTGAGCTTAAAACCGTTCCCCTTGTCCTGTCACTGTCTACCCTTGTAACAAGTTGATTCCCCTCCTGTTTATAATCCCCGTTTAAATGCTGGAAGGCTGCAATGAAGTCTCCTCCCATCCTTCTCTTCCCTTGACTAAACAAGCCCAGCTCCCTCAGCCTGTCTTTGTGGATCTCCTCTGGACCCTCTCCAGCAGCTCCACATCTTTCTTGCATTGGAGGCCCCAAGCCTGGAGACAGATGGGGCCTCGCAAAGGCAAAGTAGAGGGGGACAATCACACTTCCCTGTCCCTGCTGGCCACCCCTCTTCTGATGGAGCCCAGGAATAGTCTTTACAAATGCTATTTCTGTCTTTAAGATGCTTTCCTTGGTACCCTGCCAACTACACCAAATGTTCTGCTCAGAAAGAAGCAAAATTGTTTCTGACAGGTAAAACATTCACGGGTAGGCCAATAATCACATGCAGAAGGAAGAGTTTAACTCACTCCGCTGGTGAAGGGGCTTTCTAGCTCCTTCCCAAAAAGCATCCTAGGTCCAAGAGATATGTTCCCTTCAGTGACTAGCCTTCATATGAGCCCAGAACGTCTCCACCCTGGGTCTACTTCTTCTGGTCACATCCGTTCACCAGGTGCTCAGTCAGCAATTGAAGCTGTGACCTAACAGTTCTACAGTGATGATGGGAAGGCAAATTTCCTTATAAAGCTTAGCAGCTTATCTTTAACTCAGGCCACATTATAATTTATCTTTATGCCAGGTTCTTATCCTTCTTCATGGCTTTGCAGAAGTCCAGAGTGATGACATCTATTGCCCTTTCACTGTCCACCAGTGCTGTCACTCCATTATAGAACGCCTCCAGGTTGGTCAGGCAAGATCTGCCCTTGGTGAAGCCATGCTGGCTGTCCTGGATCACCTCTATCTCATATGTGCCTTAATAAGGTACCCAGGAGGTTCTGCTCCATGATCCATAATCTTCCCAGGTATAGTGATGAGGCTCACTGGCCTGTAGTTACCTGGATCATCCTTTTTCCCTTTCTTGAAAATATAAGTATTGTTTCCCTTTTTCCAGTCACTGGGGATTTCACCTGACAGCCATGATTTGTCAAATATGATGAAGAGCAGCTCAGCAGCCTTATCAGCCATCTCTTAAAACCCTAGGATGGATATCACATGGCCCATGGAGTTATATACATTCAGTTTCATGAGGAAGTCTCAGATTTGTTCCACTGTTACTATGAGTCAGAATCCACTCCTCTCACCCTCACCTAGAGGTTCAGGGTCCTGGCAGACATGCAGAGGAGCCTGACCACCAGTGAAGACCGAGGCAAAGCTATTATTGAATACCTCAGCTTTTTCCATGTCTGAGTAAGCCAGTTCTCCATCCTCATTTATCAGAGGGGGAGCCTATGATCTTCTTTGTCTGTCTCCTCCTGCCTACGTACCCCTAGAACCTCTTTTTATTTTTCTCATCCCTTGCCAAGTTCACCTCCATCTTTGCCTTGGCTTTCCTGATGCTATCTCTGCACATGTATACAATGTCCCTATATTTTTCAACGGCTACACAACCCTGCTTCCACTTCCTGTACATTTCCCTCTTTCCGCTTTTCCCTAATAAAGTTTAAGCTGCAGGTCCTTGCTCAGCCATACCACTCGCCCTCCTCCTCTGCTCCGTTTCTTCTTCTGCTGGGGGATGGAGAGCTCCTGCAATCTCAGAAGGGTGTCCTTGAAGAGCTGCTAGCTCTGTTCTGTTCCTCAGCCCTCAAGGACACTTTCCCACGAGATCCACCCAGCAATTCCTTGATCAGCCAGAAGTTTGCTTTCCTGAAATTCAGGGTCCTGACTCTGCTTTTTGCCAGGCATGCATTCCTCAAGATGACAAACTCTACCAGGGCATTATGACTGCAACCCAGGCTGCCTCCAATCTTAACTCTCTAATGTTCTCTGCATTGGTGAGCACCAGGTCCAGTAGAGCTTCTCCTCGGGGCTGTCCATCTAATACTTGAACTAGATAGTTATCCTATATCATCTATCCTCTCATTACGCCCACCTTCATGTGGTGATGGGCCGTATATTCCTATAATGGTTGTGAACATCTGCCTGCTGAAGGCAGAGGTGTAATAATTTCAGGCTTGATATCCTTTTAGGTATGCAATGTGCCATGCCACTTCTTTCTTGTAGTACGGAGAGAGGAAGAAAAGGAATACAAGTACAGGGTCTCTCATGATGGAATCACAGATGTTTTTTGAAACTAGATGATCACTGTGGGCCTTTTCAATCCAGGCCGTTCTATGTTGCCTATAACAAAGATGATGATGAAGAAGAGGGTGAAGGAGTGGGATTGCTGTTCTCAGTGAATGTCCATATTACCACTGCTCAGAGCTACTCCATGGGAAAACTTAGTACATTCATCTGTTAAACAGATAGGTAAAAGTACTTTATAGAGAATTTAATTGAGATCTGTATTACTCAAAATTGAACCTACCTGTTATTAACTTCACATTTTTCATTTTCTGACATTCTGGCCCAGCTTACTGAATTTAAGCCCTATCTATACAAAACTTATGCAGAAATCTGGCTTTCTGTTCGCATGAAGTAAATTCATAAAACAAAAGAGGCCATTATCAGAAGCTCACCAGTATCCAGGATTTTATCAAGAGTCTTCCAATATTGCATACTTCTCTAAAATGTCATTTCATACTTCCCAGCAACTATGTAACAACTTTGACTTTCTTCTTCAAAAGGACAGTTTCCAGCTCTCAAATGTCACAAGCCCAAAGGGCTATCATACCAGGAGCCAAGAGCTAAACCAAAGGCAGTAGGTAAGCAGGAATTAAAATATTAAAATGCAAATTATTTTTTTAAAAAACCTCTCATCTGTTAAGCCAAACCCATGGCTTGCGTATTGGCTTACTGTTATTATACAGGCTAGATTGTAAGACTTTTCTTTAAAAAATCAGTAAGAGACCTTATTTTATTGAGGAAAGCACAGACAGAAAACAGAAATGATCACTGGGGAAAAAAAGCAGCCAAACAAAACAAATGATGTTCTCATTTTTTTTTTCCCCAAAGAAGATTAATAGCCAATGCAGGAAGTCTCTAAAGACTAAGTACTGCAAGTCTGTCACACAGGAAATTAGGCATCCAAGCTTATTGTCAAGTTTCAAGTACACATCTTTCAACCACGTAAGATGGAAATGCTATTTGGTGGGGGAAAGGAGGTTCACAGCTTGTAATTTGCAAATGCAAGTATTAATTTATTCTATTTAAATTGCTGCAATTAATGGAACAATTATATTCTGGCATAAAAAATACAAAACTGTTCAGTTGGTGCAGAACTCAGTTTTCCAAAATTAAGAAAAAAGAAAAAGAAAACCCAAATCTGTCTACGTAAATCTGTCCTCCCCAAGAGTTTTTTTGTTTGTTTTTTTTTTTGCCTCTGAAAAAGGTAACTGAAATATTTTCATATTGTAACGTAAGGATCAAATATTACTATGTTTGAATGTTAGTGGTGATAAAATAATGGCAAATAATATAGCTGCATTGATTTTTATCCCATTAAGTTAGTTTTGAAAATTGACCTATTGGCAGCATTATTTTCTTCATTTTTTGTCTGTCATGTTAGGAAATAAAATCAATTTCTAAGTTTAGCAGTAAAAAAAAAATCAGAAGTTATTTTTGAGAATTCTTCATCCATGTAAGTTAAAATTTCCCTTTTCAGTTTCATGTCTTATAATAAAGCGTTTAAATAGTAATGATTGAACACCCCTTTACTCCAGCACTTGTTGACAAAAGACCTAAAGCTACTGCTATAGCTCACAAATCAAATTAATAGAAACGAAGAATTCAATAGAAGAATTGATTACCACAAACTCACATATTTTATCATACACTAACAGAGGCAGTAAGACACTTAAATAATTGGTCAAAAATTTGTAAGCTCATGAACAAAATCCAGATAAAAGCTGTCAGATGGTGGCTATTCGTGCTCATGAAAGTCCAGAGAACTGACTTCTCCAAGTGCTTTCAAGATCAACTTGACTAAATGTATTACAGTGTATGTATATTCTAAAATAGAAACCACGCAACTAAACACAGTGAAGGAGAGAGAGAAAGGGAATTGACCTTCAGTAGTGCATTCTGAAAGGATCTGAAGGGGAAAAGCCTGGGAGCTTGCAGGCTAGAAGTGGACAGAGAAGAACTCTCATGGCTTAAGAGGATGCTGGAGAGGAATAAGAAGTCAAACTGAAGCTTTAAAAAATACAAATGAAGATATCTATGAGCAATCTTGGAAATGATGAAGGACTAAGGGAGGTGAAGGGGATAATGGGAAAGGAAAAGCAACCAGTTACAAGATTAGAGGACAAAACAATCTTACTCTAATTTTCAGGCTGCCATGATAGTTTGTCCAGTAAGAATAAATTCAGTGAATAACTTTAATCAAATGTGAGTTACAAGTGGTATTCTTTCACCCATTCTTGTTGTAACATTTGGGACAATACAGAAATAGGATTTCTTAAGATCTATCCAACTGCTGCAAGACACCTCATTCACTATCTAGAAAGATCTAGATAGTTTTCCATTATCTTTTGACAAAAAATCTGTTTCCATCATCTTTTTTTCAATGACTACCACATAAGTGGCAGCATACACTTGAAAACATCAGCAAAAAGAAAAATACAGATGTCATTGTGTTATCTATGGAAATGGCAAAAACTACAACTGTTGTGGTACATTATCAGCTGGGTGCAGAAAAAGGTAAAAAGGTATGGAGATAAAATAATCAAAGGGTGGAAATTAATACTGCCACAAACAGAGAGGAGGAGGAAAGGAACAAGGATGAAATCAAGCTGAGAACATTTATGTTCAAAATCAAATATAATGACTGGCAATAATGTAAAAACAAAGTTCTAGAAATATTTCCATTAATCATTGGTTGTGTGAGAGTTTGATTTAACAATAACAAAAGCTTTTAAGCTGAGATTATGAGCACGATAAATACAGCCAAGCTTCCCAAAGGGTTGTATTAAAAAAGTGCCAAGTTGCTATTATATGCATTCTATTCACAGCACATTATCTGAGACAATAAAACTTTTTGTTGCTTTTGAAAACAGAAATACGCTCAGTTCCACTGAAAACAGCATAGTCTAAACGCTGTTGCGTATCATAGCAATGGCTGTAAAGGCACTGTGAAAACCTAGGAAATTTACTGTTATTTGAGAGAATACTTTAAAATGTTGTGACTATCCTGTTGACCTTTACTGTCTAATGTGGGTAGTGCTCCAGTACCAAAATGGACGGACTTAAGTAAATCAGTTCTTTGCTGTGTAGAGAACCACTTATCCTATCCTTGAAGACCTGCACTTTGTAAAATGATACTACAGAGAATAAAATCCCAGGCAGCAAACAAATAATCATTAATAGAACCAATTAATGAACACATCTGCTTCCTATTTGTGACATGGGTATTAAAAGAAATCCCTGTGTAAGTGCTGCTGAAATGAACAGATTTACTATATCCTAAGGTTATACATTTAAGAGTTTGTTACTGTATGCCTAATGTACAAATTATCCACAAAGATCTTATGATAAAGGAGATTTACACATTCACAGGCCTAGTAAGACCCTCCTGAGTGAACTTCACATGTAAGATCAATGTTGATTTGCATTAATTGAGCACATTAAATGCATCCCATTTGCCCAACACCTGTTTTATCATGAGTGAGACAACTACCTACGTCCAATCTTCTATCAGGCCCATAATACTGACAAGAAAAAAGCAATCAGAGGTGAAAAAATGCAGTATCCGGACCTCCACTCAGGACACTGCAAGCAGGTAAGACTGTCAGCAGCATAGATACTGCTAACGGGCAGGAAAAAGAAGGGATGAAAACATTTTATCAAGCAAATGAGATATCTGGAAAGACAAAAGCTACTTTAAAAGGGAATTTCGGAGGTTTATTTTCTTTTCAAAGACATATCTTGAAGACTGACAAATGCCTTAAATTTATTCTTGACCTACTCTGGGTCCAACCCTAAGGAGATGCTTATTCTACTGAAACCTGAGTAGTAACACAAGCAGAATTCCACAACATTTTTTTCAGCCCACTATAAACTAGTGAAAATTATAGAGTAAATGTAGAGGGAAACCCAATAACCAAGAATCAGAATAGTATAACAGAATCAATAACAGAATCACAGAATCATAGGGGTTGGACGGGAGAGATCAATCTGGCAGGTGTCTATGATGGAGTGATGTCATTGGTGGAGAGAGCAAGGGCAACTGATGTCTGGACTAGAGCCAGCCTTTGACAGTGTTCTTCACCAGATCCTTATCTCTAAATTACAGGGATATGGATTTAAAGGGTAGACTATCAGGTAAAGAATATCAGATAAATAATTAGTTGAATGGTTGCAACCAGAGGGTCCATGCATCTATGTCCAGATGGAGGCTGGTAATGAGTAGTATCCCTAAGGGTCTATCCTGGAACTGGTGCAGTTCAATAACTTTATCAGTGACTTAGACAGTGTGATCAAGTGCACCCTCAGCAAGTTTGCGATGACACTAAGCTGAGTGGTGCAATTGATACAGTATAAGGAAGGGATGCCATCCAGAGGGAACTTGAAAAGTGAGCCCATAGGAGTCTAATGAGATTCGACAAGGCGAAGTGCAAGGTGCTGCTTGCATTGAGGCAATCCCAGACTGGGATAAGAACTCATTGCAAGAAGCCCTGCAGAGAAGGACTTCAGGCTACTGGCGGACAAAAAAAGCTGGACTTGTGCCAACAGTGTGCACTTGCAGCCCAAAAGGCTAATGGAATCCTGAGCTGCATCAAAAGACGGCTGGCCTGTAAGGAAAAGCAGACGATTGTCTCCCACTACTCTGCCCTTATTAGGCCCCATTTGGAATACTCCATCCAGGCCTGGGGTCCCCACACAAGAAAGAGAGCTGCTGGAGCAGATTCAGAGAGGGCTATGAGGATGATTAGAAGGCTCTCTTATAAAGAAAGGTTGAGGGAGCTGGGATTGTTTAGCTCCAAGAAGAAAAACTTCTGAAGAGACCTCATTGTGACCTTCCAATATTTGAGGGAAGCTTGTAAGCAGGTGAGAGACTGACTTTTGACACAGTCTGACAGTGACAGGACAAGGGGGAATGGCTTTCAATTAAAAGAGGGAAAGTTTATGTTAGACATTAGGTAGAAATTCTTTACTCAGAGGGTGTTGAGAATTGGAATAGGTTGCTCAGAAAAGTTGTGGATGTCCCATTCCTGGAGCCATTCAAGGCTGGGCTGAATCTCTGGCACAGCCTGATTTAGTGTCTGGCAACCCTGCCCACAGCAGGGGAGCTGGAACTAAATGATATTCAAGGCCCCTTCTACCTAAGCCATCCTATGATTCTCTGATATAACCTCTGAATACCATCTATAGTAGGTTGTATAGGAAAACGTTCAGGTGAGTTTGGGATATCTCTGGAGAAGGAGACTCCACAGCCTCCCTGAGTGGCCTGTTCTGTGCTCTGACATGCCCAAAATAAAGAATTTTTTTTTTTTCTCATGTTCATATGAAACTTCATATGTTCCAGTTTGTGTCCATTGTCCCTTGTCCTGTTATTGGCAATGACCAAAATGCACATGTTCCCATTGTCTTGGCACGCACCCTTGAGATACTTGTAAGTAATGTTAAGATTCCCTCTCAGTCTTCTCTTCTTCAGGCTGAACAGTCCCTAGTCTTTCAATCTTCCTCATGAAAGAGATGCTCCAGGCCCCTAATCAACTTGTAAAATCTCTTGAAGTTCCCTGTCTTTCTTGAACTAGGGGCCCAGAACTGTACACAGTACTTCAGATGGGGACTCACCAGGGCAGAATAGGGGGAGGAGAATCTCCCTTGACAGGCTGCCCACTCTCTTTTTAGAGCACCACAGGATAACATTAGCCTTCTTGGCCACAAAGGCACACTGATAACTCATGTTCGACCTTTTGTCTACCAGGACACCTAGGTCCTTTTCTGTAGAGCTCCTTTCTAGCAGGTAAGCCCATAACTTGTATTGATGCATGTGGTTATTACTCTCCAGGTGGATATACTCTTGTTGGACCTCATAAGGTTGTTCCTCTGCACCCAGCTTTCCAGATTGTCCAGGTCTCATTGAATGGCAGCACAACCTTCTGGTGTATCAAGATACTCCCTCTCAGTGTTATATTATTATTAGCAGACTTGCTGAGGTGCATTCAATCCCTTCATCCAGTTCACTGATGAAGATGTTGAACAAGACTGGACCCAGTACCGATGCCAGGGGAACACCAAGAAAGCTCCACTTTCTTAGAGACAGCATCAAGAATATGTTGTTTCATCATCTTCCCAAGGATGGAGGGGAGTCTGACTGTCCTGTAGTTTCTGGGTTTCTCCTTCTCATCCTCTTTTGAGTGACACTGGCTTTCCTCCTGACCTCAAAATGGGTCCTCAGAAGACAGAGGAATATTCACAAGCACACTGAAATCATTAAAAGCAGGAAGCCCAAGCACTAAATCTTTGGCAGTGAAATCTTACCATATACAAATACAATCATCCTGGAATCTTTTGTCACAAGAATTCTGCAAGCGGAACGTGTCTTTCCAGCACTCCATCTGTCACCGGAGTTGTAATTCTGAGAGAATATGCCCAAAGAGTACATGAAGCAGCATAACATAGCAATGTTGAAAATACTACCAAAAGGAGGAAGAAATTGTAGTGGTTAGCAGATTAGAAAAGAGCAAAATATCCATGAGGCATTTACTTTTTGCCATCCTTGGATCTATGTGGATTCCCCATACGAATGCTTAAAATTAACAACATGCAAACAGCACATTCAGCCTTAGCATGACATTCCTTCTTATTCACTGTTTGGGAATAAAATAGAATTTACACATATGAAACAAGAGACCACTATAAAACATGTAAGATTATATTCATTACAAAGTAATATAATGCAGAGGAAGGAAAACACTGATACAACAAAATAACTGTCAAAAGAATGACACTTTGCTGTAAAACCAGTGACAAATATATAAACAAAAGAAACAAAAGAGAATGAGAGCTAGAACATCTGGACAAATCCTTGAGAAAAACAAAAAAACAAAAAAAAAAAACTACTGGATTAATTTCTAGCTACTTAAAGTACTAATAAACTTCCGGAGAACTACAAATTGATGTCTGCAATTGCATAATACAAAACCAAGGAATTAGGTGCTTTACTCCTCAGTACAAATTTTCCCTTATTTAGAATCTTCTCTAGTTATGCTTTCCTCTTGAAATGTATTCACGTGATTTCCTTATTGTTTCCTTTCTACCAAGTGGAATGCCTTTGATACAGCACTACGAGAGAATTACATTCAGGTCATCTATGATTTCAGAAGGGAAACTCCCATTGCTTACCCAAAATATTACCAGCAACAGTACAATGGAAACTTGCAAAAAGAAAAAGGCTTTTCTGCTAATAGAAAAAGGCATGGTCTTCCAAACAACCTCTGAGCATACTTGAGGTACAAAAAGGAATCTAAAGTTGTATTTTCGACTAGTTTCAAAAGAACTAGCTAGTGTCTGGAAACTTGGGGCTGGGAAGGAGCAATCAAATTTCCAGCAGCACATAGTATTCTCTGGAGGCTGGGTCACTGTACTACCATATGCTGATTTTGGATCCTCTAACACGATATATTCATCTCCTCAATTTAAATTATCAGATGTGTAAATGGATGAAACACAATACATCCATCTGTATACATTTTCTCAGCTTTGCTGAATGCTTATGAGCATTTTTGTAAAATTTCAAATGAGTATATATGGATTGAGAATTACTGTATTCAGCTGAATAAACAGTTGTCTTCATTATATAAAAAGAACAGTGTGTGGGGGTGTATAAATGTATTCATCTGTTCATTTCTCCATGTCCCTGCCAACATCAGGAAAAAAAAAGTCTGACTGAAGAGCATGACAGTAAGAATTTTTACTCTTTTTAAAATAAAAGCATGTACATCAACCCACACTTCTCTGAAAACAAGTCACAGAGTTCATTTCCTTTCATCACTTCTCAGCAAGCTGAGGTGATCCAACTTTCTAATACTACAGCCTTGTGTCTGTAGCTGCAGATTCAGCACTGAAAGAGGATACTAAATGTTATTAAAGGAAACTTTTGCCCCTATATGAAGGAGATATTCAAACATGCCTGCAGAGCTATTTAGCTCTAAGTGATCTGAAAGTGTTGATAAAAAAGCAAGTTTTGAATTACTTTTCTCCTTGAATATTGTATTTCAGTGTTTTTATTTTGTTTTAATGAATAGATACCTAAACCAGAACTAACCTTTGTGAGAACTGCACAAAATGACACAACTGAGAAAGAGCAGAAAAAGATTCATTTGTTTAAAGCTTCTTCTGGATAATAATTTCAGACAAGTACAAGATTAAAACTTGCCAGAACTTATTGCAATCTTAAATTGAGACACTAAGTTCCAACGTAGCAATTTCTGGGGAAAAATATATATATATATATATATTTTTTTTATATATATACATATAATTTAAGTGAGTAACTTGAGACACTTAAACATGCAACAATTAATAATTCTGTCTTAAACTAAGCAGCCAGTGTGCAGACACTCACACATGTACAAAGAATTTGCAGAGGAATCTTTCTGGAGTCAGAGCAAGCTGGCTGCTCATCTACAACACCTCTTGCAAAGGAAGAGATCAGGGTAGAATGCTCTTCAGAAAAGTTTATCTGATCTGGATCTCAGTTCCTTCCCTCACCTCCAACACCTGTGCTCTGCTCCACTTACAGAAGACTAAGGAATTTGCTTCTTGAGAAGCAGGACTTGAGACAAAATGCAGAGAAGAACTGACTGTGGTTCACCAGAAAGATCACTTCAACTTCTAAATAAAAAGCAACCATGGTTTGCTTTTTATAACCATAGGTATGGCAGCTAACAGTCACTATAGCAGTTTACAGCCTTTCAAAGGACAGCTCTCTTGCTGACACCAAACTCTCATTAATAGCCAACAATTCCCACATGACCTATTAAGAAGGCTGTACATATAATTAACCCCATTCATTCTGACTACAAAGCTGAATGGTAGAAGGATGAAATCCAACAAAAAGCTTTGTGTGTTAACAGCATCTCTGGAGTCAAACCATGTTTTGTAGAGTTGTATTGTTTGTTTTGTTTATGTTCGGTTTCAGACAGTAACTAAATGGAAGATGAATGTGGATTATTCAAATACAGCCAAGAAATATTAAGCAAAAGAGTTTATAAAAAATTCCCTTGGTTTTGAAATGAGGTACATGGTATATTTTTGTTGACAGACTACAAAATAGGCATTCCAGATTTCTTCTGGAATGTAATGATACAAAATCTCTTCGTAATTTTATACAACCCTAGCAAAACACAAATCCACAGTAAAATTAAGAAAAAAGCCCTGTCATTTGAAATATATTAAATAGTTTCAGAACTCTTCTTAGCTCCTTGAGAGGCACTTGTGCAGATAATCAGTGCACACTTGGAGTAGCTGAAAAGCACCATGTTTTACATGATCACTTAGTGGAAGAATATTTAGATCATTAAGTTAATCTGGTTATGCTATAGATTGTGTAGTGACAAATCAGTTGGCTACCATGTTCTTTCATTCAGGTACTGCTGAAATGTTCTATTTTACAGTCTGGTATTTCCCCACCAGGGAACTGCAGTACTGCACCTTTTGCTCACCACAAGTGAACTGATGAGTCACAGTGGGATTGGAGGCTGCCTGGGCTGCAGCAAACATGTTACAGTGCAGTTCACACTCCTGAGGAATACAGGACATACAAAGAATAAAATAAGGATGCTAAATTTTAGGAAATACTAGCTCTTCAGGGAGTTAATCAACAAATCCCCTGATAATCTGTCCTCAAGGAAAAGGGAGTAGAGCAGAGCTGGCAGACCATTAAGGAAGCTGTTCTCAGAGCACAAAAGCTTTCCATTCCTGGGTGAAGCAAGTCACGAAAAGAAGGTGGGAGGCTGGCATGGCTGAACAGGGACAGGCTGGTCAAACAGAAGAGCAAGAAGAAAATGCACATGCAAAGGAAGCAGGGACAGGTACCCAGGAAGAGTATAGGGATGCTGACAGACTGTATGGTTGCAAACAGGAAGGCCAAGGCTGGAACTGGGCTTGGATAGGGGCGCAAAGAACAAGAAAGACTTCTACAGGTTTGTAAACCAGAAAAGGAAAACCCAAGAGGGCATACCCTCTTAGTAAGCAATAGAAGCAGGCTGGTAACAGTGAACAAGGAGAAGGCTGAGGTACTCAGCAACATTTTTTTACCTGTCTTCACTGGGGACTGCTGTTCACACAGCCCTTGAGCAGACAGTAGGGAAGGTGGGAACTGGTGAAGCAATGTCCCTCCTACTGTAAGTAAAGATCAGGATTGCAACCACCTGAGGAACCTGAACATCCATAAATCTATGGGTCTCAATGAGATGCATCCAGGAGTCCTGAGAGAATTAGCTGATGTAGACACCAAGCCACTTTCAATGACATCTGAAAAGTCATGGTAGTCAGGTGAAGTCCCTGGTGACTGGATAAAAGGCAATGTTGCACCCACTCTTAAGAAAGGGAAAAAGGATGACCCAGGGAACTACTCGCCTGTCAGTCTCATGTCTGTGCTGGGGAAGATCATGGAGCATTTCCTCTTGGATCATGGAAGTTTCATCCTGGAAACTGTGCAAAGGCACATGGAAGAGAGAAGGAGATGATATGAAGACTACCTGCATGGCTTCACCAAGGTCAAGTCCTGCCTGACCAACCTAATGGCCTTCTGTGATGGGGTAACTGCCAATGGACAAGGGAAGAGCCACTGATGTCATCTATCTGGACCTTAGTAAGACTTTTGCTATAGTCCTCCATAACATCCTTCTCTCTAAATTAGAAAGAATATAGATTTGGTGGGTGGAGTGTTTGATGGATGAGAAACTGGTTGCGAGATCGTACCCAGTGAATAGTGGTCAATGGCTCAATGTCTGGATAAAGACAGTGATGAGTGGTATCCCTCAGGGGTCAGCACTGGGATTGATGCTCTTTAAGACCCTCATCAATGACATCAACAGTGAGACTAAGTGCACTGTCAGCAAGTTTATAGGTGACATCAAGCTGTGTGGTATGGCTGACACAACTGAGGGACAGGATGCTATTCAGAGAAACGTAAACAGGCTCAAGCAGTGGGGCCAGGAGAACATCATGAAGTTCAACACATCCAAACTCAAGGTTTTGCCCCTGCGTCATGGCAACTCTCACTATCAACAAAAGCTGGGGGGATGAAAGGATTGAACACAGCCCTGCCAAATGAGAATAGGGGGATACTGGTGGATGCAAGCTGGACATGACCAGCAATGTGCTCTCGCAGACCAAAAAGCCAACCACATCATGGGCTGCATCAGAAGAATCATGGCAGGGAAAGTCAAAGGAGGTGATCCTGTTCCTCTACTCTGTGTTGGTGAAACGTCACCTGGAGTACCAAATTCAGATATGGAGTCCTCAGTAAAGAGAGACATAGACCAGTTGAAACACATCCAGAGGAAGGCCATGAAGATGATCCATGGGATGGAACCTCTCTTCCACAAAGACCAGCTGAAAGAGCTGGGGCTGCTCAGCCTGAAGAAGAGAAAGATCCAGGAGAATTAATAGTGACCTTTCAATTATCTAAAGGGGGGCTATTAGAAAGAAGGGAACAGAATCTTCAGCAGGACAGTAGTGACAGGGCAAGGAGAAATGAGTTCAAACAAAAAGAGGGGAGATTTAGTCTGGATATGAGGGCATTGAAGCACTGGAACTGGAACTGGTTGCCCAGAAGTATGGCGGATACCCAGATCCTGGAGACATTTAGCATCAGGCTGGACAGGACTCTGAGCTACCTGATCTATCTGTAGATGTCCCTACTGAAATTGATGACCTTTAAAGTTCCCTTTCAACTGAAGTGATTCTATGCTTCTATGATTTTATGGTTAGTAATTCAAATTACGTCTGATATTTCAGTTTAATTTAGGAAAGCATATCTTGTTGACACTCCCCAAATTGTGTCATTTCAATGAGAGAGATTAATGTCTCAGTATTTCTTTTCACATGAAGTTTGTCAGAAATTTCATCCTGTCATTTAAGATTTAACATTACTATTATTTTTGATTATTTTTGCTTATCTCTGTACAATCAAATAGTTTGAGTTGTTTTAGCTCACTCAGAATGAGGTTTGAAAAATAATTATTTGTAACTATATACAATTGAGAACAAGTTGTAAATAATGCAAGATTTTATGACTTGTCTTTTTGGGGTTCAAGGCAGAAAGAATCCAAGTCTGACTTCTTTTTTTTTTTTTTAATTAATCAGATCTCCCAACTGTCTCCACTTACTATGTTTTATGTTTATTCACAGGGAGCTGGAGCAACACCAAACAGGAAGATTGTTTTCAGAAGAGCACGTAACAACTCCAGACTCTAGTAGGCATGTGCAAAATCACAAAGCCAAACAAGGATAAGTTGGAAATAAAACAGCATTAAAGGTGTGCAGTGTGGACATCAGCCACCACGGAGTATTCCAGCCCTACGAATGAACCTCTTGTCAATGGCCTGCAATGTTTGTTAAAAGAGACAGGGATTCAGAATCTGGAGATGAAGGAGATCTGAAAGAGATGTGATTGTAGTTCAGGGGCAGTGTTACCTGCCTGCACATAAAATGGCAAGCAGTTATAGTCAGCAAGACTTAGGAATGCAAATTCTTAACATATTGAAATTGTTTATGTGATGTCCTTTGCAACAGTTTGTAAATATCATACACTCAGTATATGAATACTGAGATTTATCTTAAAACATTTAGAAAAAACAAATAGGCAACAATCACCACCTCCAGCTGAATTCATCTTGAAGAGATAGCTGGGGACTGTTACATCATGATGGCAAGACTAATAACAATTAAGATTTGAATTTTAAAGCCAGGAAAAAAAAAAGAAAAAAAAAAAAAACTGGCTCAGTTTGGTTCTGGTCATACAGAAGGACAGCGGACACCCTGACAAGGAGATGGGAACTTGGAGAAGCTATTTAATGAACATGTTGAGGATGTCTGAAAAGGCAATTCTGTCACCACACCCCCAGGGAAGACTAAAGCTGACTATCTTTAGTCTTTGTTTTGGGCTCAAAGCTTGCTTTCTGAGGCATTTCATGTGACAAGAGTCTGACTTATCTAGGAGATGAGAGATGGGTGTTGCTGTGTGGCAAACAACATCACTTTGTGGACAATTTTACATTTGAAAGCATTTCTTTGGAGCTGTTTGCCTCTGGAAGAGAGTGCTCAGGAATGTTTATTGGCAGAAGATCTGGCCTGTGACCAAATAACTCCAGCTTGGTATGGGAGAACTGGAGAATGACATCATTGTGTCCTGTGAAAAACAGGATGCAGGTGGGCACCTCCTTGCTCCCTCTAATCTCCTGGCAAGGCCTGGAAAATGGGAACAAAGGAGTTTTTGCTGAGGTCCCAAAGTCAGAAGCTGCCACTCCAAAGAGAAATGACTCAATCACTTTGGATTTGAGCTGTCACTCCAAAGAGAGCTGACTCAAACACTTTGGACTTATAAATAAGTCTGTACTGTTCTCATATTTTGTCGTCAACTGAAAAACAACCTGTCACTACTGAAGATCAACGTCTGAACTACAAGCAGTGCTGGAATTGGTGGTGGTGACTATTTGACTATTTCTCTCCTGCTTCCTACAGTGACTCTTTGCTTTTATTTCCTATCTTTCCTATTGTCTTTCCTTTCCCATCTCCCTAAATGACTAGGAATTGTAATAAACAGGTTGTACTAACATTTGACTCTGTGTGTCTTAATCTTGCTGTTGGGTAATACATATATTAAAAGAATCTTCTCTCCCTCCTATAAATTGGAGTGAGACACTACCTGACAAAATTAATAGCAGCAAACAGTCTGCATGACAACTTCCTTACAGATCTTCAGTTTTCCTATTAAAATGCACAATAGGTTGATGTATGAAGTGTTCAAGGTCACTGACTCCTGAAAGGAGGAATCACAGGTTTACAGCAGCATGGGATTTGCAATGGATCTGCCAGTGCTGGAACTAGCCCAGCTGTTATTTGGTTTTGTTGGCCCATGAAGTAAGAAGCTTTCCTGGCGTCTGCTTGGGAAGCCCACAGCTGTTTTGAGGAACAAATGAGCTGGCAAAAACAAAACATGAAAATAATAACAAAACAAACAAACAAACAAAAAAAACAGCCAACCAATCAAATAAACAAAAACGAACAACAACACATGCAAACACTGAAATTTAGGTTTCTTAATAGCAAGTTAATTAAAAAAAACAAATATTCTGGGGCCTGCTTACAAAAGAATTCAGAAAAATTCTGATCTTTTCTCCTCATTTCTGTAAATTTTGTGCTTGCTATTAAAAAAAAAAAGATACTGATTGGAAAAAAACAGCACTGGCATATGGTTAGATGCGCACAAGATGGTTCCTTTCAAAACTGGGATTAAACCTGGATGTGATTTAGGACATAGTGTAAAAATAACTATTATCTTCATACCTATAAGTGCATAGATGTATTTAAAGAATAAAATGATTACAAACTACAACTGTAACACAAAAATAATCAAAGAATAAATAAATAACTTTTTGCTTACTAAACCTTTTCCTCTTTTATTTTCTCCCTAATTATAATGGTATGACTCCTATTTTGACAGGGGAATGAGTGGTACTGATTTGCACTGCAGTATAAAAAAAAAAAATATTTTTTCCTTTGAATAGTTTAAACTAATGTGCAAGGAATGACAAATTCAGATACAGAAAATTCAGTCCCTACCTTAACCCAAATTTTCCCTAAGCCTTCAGTGATAAGAGGTGAGGTTTTCGCATACTACCAGGTCTTCACACTACTGAAAAATGCACCTCATCACTTAAACTTGCTTTTGGACCAGCATGGGAGAAATATCTATGAAAGATTTCTAAATGTGGTTTAGTTTTAGAGTGAATTAATGTAAACAGACATACATAAAGGGGCAAAACTTGATTGTTCCAGATTGCACACATAAACCATAATCTGTATATATTTCTTTTATTTGCTTCTATACAGAGTCTATGCCTGCCTGCTGTATGAATGAATATCCCTATCATTTTTTAAACACCTGCACTGAGACAAGATCTGTATTAAAGACTGCTCTGCAATTTCCACAGATGCTGAATTGACTTCAGTATAGATGTCACTTGTAAGAAAAATCCTGTCTCTAAGGGCCCATCAGCATTTGTGAGTTTCAACTACAAACTTATTAACTGGAGTTCTGTTTTGGAAAGGTGTTAATCTTTTTTATGTCGTTTTTTTTTGTTTTTTGTTTTTTTTTTATGTCAAAATTGCTAGCTGCTTCACTGCTCATGTATTTTCTACTTATTGACTTTGCAGTTATCAACTATGAAACCATCAGATATTTAGTGCAGAATGTATAATCAGCAGGCAGCTCCATCAAAACAGCCACTGATTTTGTCAAAGGATTATTAAACATCCAAAGATTTTTCACTCCTCTAATGTCTAAAACCAACCAACTAATCAAACAAAAACAAAAAACCCTCAACACCCACAACAAAAAACAAACAAAGGACAAGACCTCACAAAACTTAAATGTGATTTACTACCCCAAACCTAAAGTTACTACAGGTACGTTCCAGAAGTAGTGTACTAGTACTTAAAGGTTCACGCTCAAAATCAAAAGCATCTTGGATTAATAATGAATAAAGTGAAAAACTCTACTTTGTTTCCCAGCTTTCTGTGTTTAAGATTGCCTTAAGTTCACTCAAAGTTTAGAAATGTTGTTTTAAGCGCTAGGTACTATAGGTTCTGAAGTCTGCTCTTTTCCTGTTTGTATTTACATGCGTGTATAAACACGGATACAATTCAATTGTATCAACTGTATTCAATTTTAGACTTCAGGAATCTTACTTGAAGGTTTGATAACGTGATTATGTGGACAAAAATACATTTGTTTTTCAAATCTGAATAAGAGCGAGCTCTGCTTAAATATTTCTATGTTATACATTCCTATGAGCTGTTCCTACTATAACTGTAAGAAACGTAGGGCCAGACATCTGTTTATACATAAAACCTCCAGACAACTAGTAATGTGTTTCCTACTGGAAAGGTTGTGAATACATGCAATCACACACTACATTTTCTTCTTTTACTCTGCCCAAAAGGCAGAAAGACTTTGTAAATAATTACCCTCTTTCTCCATATTCCACAAGTAAAAAAGATCTAGAGAACTGAATTATCTTAGATTGTTTTGAGTTTTTGCTGAATCATGTCTGCAGAAGTGATGCAGACATGGCATACAGGTCTGTTATCACACCATCTTGATGAACCTAAGTCCGTATAATCCATTAAATCAAGGGAGGTTTTTTTAATTTATTTTTATTTTTAAATACAATTCCAAGATTTTGAAGATTCAACAGCGCATGCTATAGATCCGATGTAATTAAACCCGGGAAGGATGATCTGTCTTAAACCAAAGGTGAACTGCTCTAGTACAACTTTCAGTTTGTCTCTTTTTTAAAACTGCAAATACTGTCAACCTTCAATTTTAACCATTTAGATACTTAGGGAACCTAAAGCCCATAAGACTCTCCATGACACAGATCTCTATAGAGCTATATATACATATAATTCTATTCATACCAAGTGCATTTTTACATATTATTCCCATGATGAGAAGGATAAGAACCTGGCATAAAGATAAATTATAACGTGGCCTGAGTTAAAGATAAGCTGCTAAGCTTTATAAGGAAATTTGTGCTGTATCTTCAAGTGGTTCACTACACACTGAAGCGTAATCTGAACATATTTTTTCAAGAATAAAATAATATTGGGTGATGGCACTGGACAGCAGCCAAAGATGGAGTTCACCACAGTCTTTAATAAAGATAAAAAGCCCCACATTTGAAAGTACATTCTGCTCCATGTGTAAACAGAATCTTCATATTCTGTCTCAATAATTTACTCTGCATTGCCACCTGCCTTCCCATCATCACTGTAGAACTGTTAGGTCACAGCTTCAATTGCTGACTGAGCACCTGGTTGAACGGATGTGACCAGAAGAAGTAGACCCAGGGTGGAGACGTTCTGGGCTCATATGAAGGCTAGTCACTGAAGGGAACATATCTCTTGGACCTAGGATGCTTTTTGGGAAGGAGCTAGAAAGCCCCTTCACCAGCGGAGTGAGTTAAACTCTTCCTTCTGCATGTGATTATTGGCCTACCCGTGAATGTTTTACCTGTCAGAAACAATTTTGCTTCTTTCTGAGCAGAACATTTGGTGTAGTTGGCAGGGTACCAAGGAAAGCATCTTAAAGACAGAAATAGCATTTGTAAAGACTATTCCTAGGCTCCATCAGAAGAGGGGTGGCCAGCAGGGACAGGGAAGTGTGATTGTCCCCCTCTACTTTGCCTTTGCGAGGCCCCATCTGTCTCCAGGCTTGGGGCCTCCAATGCAAGAAAGATGTGGAGCTGCTGGAGAGGGTCCAGAGGAGATCCACAAAGACAGGCTGAGGGAGCTGGGCTTGTTTAGTCAAGGGAAGAGAAGGATGGGAGGAGACTTCATTGCAGCCTTCCAGCATTTAAACGGGGATTATAAACAGGAGGGGAATCAACTTGTTACAAGGGTAGACAGTGACAGGACAAGGGGAACGGTTTTAAGCTCAAGGAGAGAAGGTTTAGATTAGATGTCGGGGGAAGTTCTATACAGAGAGCGTGGTCAGGTGCTGGAACAGGCTGCCCAGAGAGGTTGTGGATGCTCCGTCCCTGGAGGCTGGATGGGGCCCTGGCTACTTGGTCTACTACCAAATCTGGAGGTTGGTGGCCCAGCCTGTGGCAGGGGGGTTGGAACTTGATGATCCTTGAGGTCCTTTCCAACCCAAGGCATTCTATGATTCTATTCCACAATGGTTTGGATGCAGAAGATCTCTCTTGAAAAGGAGTTACCCGGGTTTCTAGTATCTCTGTAGCATTCTGCTGTGGAGGTAGTAGAAAAATGGAAACCATTTAGGAGTTACAGGGACATTCCCAAGTTGCCATCTTGTATGGCTGAATTTCTTGGAAAATTTGAGAAATCGTATTTCAACTGCTAGGGAAAGGCAGCTTAATGCATCAACTGTGGCATGGCCACAGCTAGTAGCATTGAATTCCATCAAATCTGAAGAAAAGTTAGGGGAGGAAAATGAGGTGATATTCGCCCAAGTTGAGCACAAGCCTACCTTGTTTTGTGGGGTGATAAGCTCAAAAAACAGGTAGGAATCTACCAATGGAGAAATTTAGATCCATAATCTTGAAAGATTATAACCTAGATTAATGGGATCCTTGGAACATAAATGGACCAAAAAATAAGAATAAAATAGAAAATTCTTCTGATAAAGTGGAAACTATTAGTGTAACCCTAAGAAAAACTACAAAGAAGACACAACTAGAGGCTCTGGTACAAATGGAATCTCTAGAAAATGTGACCGACAGTGACTCAAAAAACTAAAACTTTCCAGGGAAGACCAGCAAGTGTACCCTCTGCTGAAACAATACATACCATGGCTTGCTTGTGTGGGGCAGCTGAATTAATGGATCTGGTACAAAAACTTTAAACACTAACAGGGTGCTGCACTTAGGTCGGGGCAATCGCAGTTTAAAGACTGGGGGAAGACCTCCTTGAAAGCAGCGCTGCGGAGAAGGACTTGGGGGTCCTGGTGGATGAGAAGCTGGACATGAGCCAGCAGTGTGTGCTTGCAGCCCAGAAGGCCAGCTGTGTCCTGGGCTGCATTAAAAAAGGGGCGAGCAGCAGGGAGAGGAAGTGTTCCCCTCTGCTCTTGTGAGGCCCTATCTGCAGTACTGTGTCCAGGCCTGCGGCCCCCAGCACAAGAAAGATGCAGAGCTCTTGGAGGGGGTCCAGAGGAGAGCCACAAAGGTGATAAGAGGGCTGGAGAGCCTCTCCTATGGAGAAGGGTTGAGGGAACTGGGCTTTTTTAGCTTGGAGAAGAGAAGGCTCTGAGGAGACCTCATGATGGCCTTCCAGTACTTGAAGGGAACGTATAAACTGGAGGGGGAACGGCTGTTTGTGAGGGTGGATGGTGACAGGACAAGGGGAATGGTTTTAAACTGAGACATGGGAGGTTTACGTTGGATATTAGGAGGAAGTTTTTCACCCCGAGGGTGGTGAGGCACTGGAACAGGTTGCTCAAGGAGGCTGTGGATGCCCCATCCCTGCAGGTATTCAAGGCCAGGGTGGATGTGGCTCTGGGCAGCCTGGTCTGGTGGCGACCCTGCACAGAGCAGGGAGGCTGAAACTAGATGATCACTGCATTGGAAACAGTGATGCCAGCAGGAGCAGGGCAGTGATTGTACCCCTGTATTCAGCTCTGGTGAGGCCGCACCTTGAGTACTGTGCCCAGTTTTGGGTCCCTCACTGCAAGAAAGATATTGAGGCCCTAGAACGTGTTCAAAGGAGGGCAACAAACCTGGTGAGGGGTCTGGAGCGCCTGATGAGGAGCGGCTGAAGGAGCTGGGAATGTTCAGTCTGGAGAAGAGGAGGCTCAGGGGAGACCTCATTGCTCTCTATAGCTACCTGAAGGGAGGTTGTAGTGAGCTGGGGGTTGGTCTCTTCTCTCGTGTAACTGGTGATAAAACTAGAGGGAATGGCTTCAAGCTGTGCAGGGGAGATTTAGGCTGGATGTTAGGGAACACTACTTCTCCAAAAGAGTGGTCAGGCACTGGAATGTGCTGCCCAGGGAGGTGGTGGAGTCACCAACCCTGGAGGCGTTCAAGGATTCTGGATTTCGTGTTGAGGGACATGGTTTAGTGAGTTTACTGTTTGTGACACGTGGATAGTTGGACTGGATGATCTTTTAGGTCTTTTCCAACCTTGGTGATTCTATGATTCTATGATCACTGTGGTCCTTTTCCACCCAGACCATTCTATGATTCTATAATTCTTTGAAAAATTAGGAGTCCCTGAATGGTTATTAAGACTATGGGACATGGGGTAGAAGGTATTAGTCAGTGGGTCTGAGATGTCAAAGTTAGCTTCCATCATGCCCCACCTCGCCAAGTGACAAAGATTACGTTCAGCTGTTAGACATGATGATGGGAATAATTTGCTATTATAATGGCTAGTTGCCTTGTATAAGCATACATAGCCAAATGAAAGCCCATTCAGAATAGAATGTGGGATAATATGGAAAACCTACAAACATATATAAAGGAATTAGGAATGAAAGGGGTCATTTATGAGGAGGACTTCGAAAGTTCTGAACTAGTTAAATTCTCAGCTGGGCTAAGAGATCTAATCATGCAGCAAGACCCTTCTCTTCAGTATGGAACCCTAGTAGTTACTTTGAACCCTCTGGTAGCTAGAATTGCAACTGTCCAACAAGCAGTGCCAACAGTAGCTGACCTAGGAGAAACAGAACATCTAAGATCCAGGCAAAATCTGTGTCCTATAGAGACTCCACTATAGTCCTAGAGAGACTTGACCTTGTAAATCAGCTTGAAGGGCTCCACCATCAGGACTGGTGAGAGTATCTTGCCAGCAAATGTAAAACGATTTAATAAAAGCAAGGATCAAACCCCAAAAGATAAACAACTGAATCATGTATTACTAAATTTATGGTGGTAACTGTAATCAATCAATTTTTCAAGCCTGTTCTGAAGGGAAAGCGTAAGTAGAATAGAGAGAGTCCCCAACCAGCCATGGAATTCAGGAGATGTCTCTGAACCTGAAATGAGAAGGCAGCCCGAGGAGGCCCAGTTGGCTACTGCTGGGGCTTCTCTGGAACAAGGTCTGTGTCTAGATATATTAATGGCATAAAATGAGGGCCAAGGTCCTCCTAGAGTTTGGGTCTCCTTGGGCCGTATGTTGAACTGACAACGTATTGGTTCTGAAAGAATATACATCAGATCATCACCCTAGTAGATACTAGAGCCAAAACATCTATAATTTATGGCAATTCATCATGATTTCTGGGCACGGGTATTGTTATAGGAAGGTTTGGAGGGAAATTACTTCAGTAACCCAAACTTCGTTGAAGTTAGATGTTGGGTGTCTATCCTCCCTGGGAGTAGAAAGTTCCTATAGCCCCATCTCAGGAATGCATACTGGGTATAGGGACTGATTCTCCAAACTAATACTGGAGAGTTCAGCCTATGGATTAGAAGTATTGGTGTTTGGGTGGCGCAGTTGACTTTTGCAGGGTTATATAAAATCCAAGTTAAATGAAATAAAGTATGCTATTCCCAAACTGGGATGCTGAATAATCTCCTGCTCCCTGCCCCTGAGGACCTCAAGCCAGGGACCTATAAGGTAAAGTGGCCTTAGGAGGTACAGGTAGGACTGAAGTGGTGCAGCCTACTTGCTCTTTGGAGGAAGTTACTAGAAGAGGGGGAGTTGATAACTCTGCAAGTAATTGGTATGTGGATCTCAGAAATTATAATACAGACCTGGTTGTACATTTGCTTTACTCCCTTGAGATCTGTGGCCCACAAGACCACCAGCAGGAGCAATATCACTGAACTCCGATTTGTTCCATTGTCACTAAAGACAATTCTGCTCTTCAACAGCACCCGGTGGTGGTCTTTCTTAAAGAAAAGAACTAGATATTCTGGAAGCATCTACCAAATACATCATGCAACATTTATGATCCTGCAATGACTACAAACCTTGCACGTGATCTTGCAACAACTACAAAGCCTGTACACACAAGTGAATGGATTTATGGACTTCTGCGTACTCAGTATGGGAACTACTGATTGTATATTTTGTACTTGAAGTGTATGGGCTCATTTCCAAATATGCCCAATCACTGTTCATGCTGTGTTGGGGAGGAGTGTAGGGGAACTGCTAGGTCATGGCTTGAACTGGTGACTAAGCACCTGGTAAAGGGGGTATGGATGGCAAATTCTCCACACCTGTGCTCCCCAAGTGACCAGAAGGGGTGGACACAAGATGGAGCCACGCTGGCCTCATGTTAGGCTTGACCACTGAAAGGAGAGTATCTCTTGGATCTAGGCTGCTTCCTCAGGAGTGCATAGTCTCTGCGTAGTCAGAGATCCCCTTTACCAGCTGGGTGAGTACAGCTCTTCTTCCTTTATCTTTTTGTATAAGAGTATTGGCCCACTTCACCTGATATCACCAAGAACCCATGAGAATCAAATTTTCTTCTTTGTAAACAGAACAATCATGTAAAAAAACATTTCAAGACATTTAAAAGTAATAATAATAACAACCACTTAACACTGCCATCTGCTGAGCCAGAACAAAAATAATTTGACTTTGTGATTGAAAGACTTGTTTCAGTGACTACTATTGTACACCGCAAATACACATTAACCAATCCGCTGATGAAACCTCACCATCTCCCCAACAGTTTTGTTAATGACTTGTGAAAATTATTTCATATGGTCAGACTCAGTTCGCATGAGCAGCACTGCAGTCAGTTATGGGGCACAAGTAAAATCCAGCAGGCTCCAAGACAAATCCTAGTTCCACTGCAAGGCAAGCTTATATCATAAATTGCAGTGACTTGAAGATAGAATTTTTATTTATTTTTTTTTACCTCCACATACTGATTAAGGTAGTATTTGAATCACTACCAAAATACGCTGCAGAGGTTTCAGCTAACTTAAGGAAGAATGAGGAAATCAGTGTATCCCACA
Source organism: Tetrao urogallus (assembly GCF_951394365.1). Taxonomy (NCBI): domain Eukaryota; kingdom Metazoa; phylum Chordata; class Aves; order Galliformes; family Phasianidae; genus Tetrao; species Tetrao urogallus. The sequence continues at coordinate 91,950,774 of NC_136815.1, forward strand.
TCCTTGAAAGTCATTTACATTTCTACTTCTGGCAGCCCCTTATGAGAGTTGCTTACTATTTTTAATTTAAAAAACACAAATTTCCCCTTCCAGAAGTCCTCACAGGGATTCCTATATAAATAAGGAAGCCAGCTTGCTTTGTCATATACTGTTAAAATTGTAAACTAGTTGAGCATGAACAATAGAGAAGATGTGGGGTACCTGAACCGTAAGGACCATATTAACCCAAGGAGCCACATCCTAGAAACCATCATAGAAACTGAACTAGTTGAAGCTGGAATACCTATGGCCTTTGGCACGACACATGCAGAAGAAGTAAGGGTAGAGTTTGGGGCATAGAATGGGCATGGAATAGTGTAATGAGCTTCTAGAAGAAAGTGCAACAACCACCCCTTGTCTATGAATATGTATGTTTTTTTCTTTTTGTAAATGAAGGCTTTTCCCACCAAAGAATTCATTTGTCAGTGACTAGCAGATAATTAAAGAGCATTTTGTTATTTTATGGAAACAGGACATCTGTTGAACCATTTTTTATTCATTCCTTTGCAGAAGTTGTTTCATTTTGTTTGGTTTTGCAATATTGAAATGAAGCCCAAAATAGATGGTGTCTTGTCAGTTACAAAGTCATTCAATCGAGTCCACTGTATTAATTATGGATTCTATACTGCCACGTAAATTACGGTTAAAATTCAAATGAATGAGAACAGCCAAATTAGTGCTTGAAATACGAATCTGAAAATAAGATTTCAACATGCTTTTGTAAGACAATCAATCTCCAAAATCCAGCTGTTTTTTTCTTGTAGTGACAAGTAACTAGTAGGCAGTACACTGGTGTTTAATTGATGGATATAGTAAAACAACATATAAAAATATTTTCTGTAGAGTCATTTACAGATTTTTCTCTGCTTTTCTTTGGGTTCCTCAGTTAATGCCTCTTCCTTGAACTTTCAGAAACTAGCCTTGGTCTTCAAAGATCTGTTTTGATTAAGACATCCTTTACTCTGCAGAAGTTAGGAAATGAATTCACCATGCCAAAAAAAACGTTGATCCCTAACACTAGAACCAATCGACTTAAAAAGACAAGCCTCCCCCAAGCTCACGCCCTTGGGGGTACATTTGTAGGTACCCCAGCTTTACTAACCATTGCAGATTCACTGAAATGTAAAAATTACCTTTCTATCCAATATGCACGTACCTCTCCCTCATGCCCCATGCATTTCAAACATCTGACAACTGTTTTATTTCAGGACAGTTAATCAACCATGAGTATTTACTTATAGAAAACTATCTTCAAGAGAAGGTAACTAGACCAGAAAAATTTGCTTTAGGCAGAGACAATCACGAAGCAAAAATTAATGCTTTTGGTTTCTTTCCAGAATAATAAAAACGTAAGCCATTTGAGTACTCCAGAGTCACTGACACCAGTGGGTCCAATAAAAACAGCTTTTTATTTTTGAATGAAGTTTTACTCTACAGACTGTAAAGACACCCAACTGGTTGCATATTTATTTTAGGTCTAAGGTGCTTCAGAGAACAGGCTTATTCTGAGGAGGAAGGATTCTTATTGCAAAAAGCTTAAATTTCTGCAGCTTCCAGACCAAAGTTGCTGCTGGAAAGAAAGCCTGTGGTAGGCTATGCTCCTGTAGCATTTCTGCTGCATATTAGAGAAATTTTGGAGGAGTGTTTTCAAGGGCATTGCACTCATCTGCCTCTCTTTTCACTAACATGCACATCAAATTTCCAATGGCCGAGTGGAAGCTATATAGTTCAAGTGCACATTTTCTGAGAAAACGTTAACAATGGCTTATACAGCACTATGTAAAAATAGAAGCATTCATCTTTCTAATGCCAACCACCTCCCCTTACGCCACGTTCTTCTCTTTCTTACTTTATATTCACTGACTGCTTAAACCACTTCTCCGTTGGTCTGATAAAATAATTTGAGCACAGCTGTAAGAATGTTTATTTTTAGACTCAAATAGGTAATTTTTTTTGTTACTTTATACATTGTTTTTTTGTTACATTGTAGAACTAATGCTATATCTATAAGGTATTCCTGTAAAGGCAAGATTCACCATCCCATCTTTAATGCTCTTTCCTCATCTACTTCTGCACCAGACTGAAGACTCTCAAAATTACTTAGTTTATTTTTAAGAAACAAAGAAACCAGCACAAACAAATGTTAGTTTGTTTTGTAGAAATAGGTACTTACTTCCAAAGTAACATATGTATAAAACAGTAAATGATCTCTAACCACTGCTGTCAAATCCTACCAAGCACATAATCTCTACATATGTACATAGACTACAGCTTTCAAACTCCACTATTTTCTTTTCTGCCTTCTTTACTTTTTCAATGCTGTTTACTCTCCATTCTCTTTTTACTTTATTTATCCTTTGAATATTTTTCTATTTGTTCTCTACCTCAATTAGAACTTCCTGAGAGCTAAACAATATTCGAATTTAGTTATTCATACTACAGTAATTGTATGAATTTAAAACTTAGTGCTCTTTAAAACTGAATTTAAATGAATTTAAAACAAAGTGCTCTTATTCATAAATAACAGTAAGAATGGCCCTAGACTAAACTTTCAGTTTGACCTCCCCTAACATGGAGAAAGTTCTGATGTAGGTTTATAGGTGACCTTCCATATACATACAAGGAAAATCCATCACATTTTGAGATGAAGGAGACATGGGAAAGATATAAAGTCCTAAAAATATATCAAGAATGAAGAAAAAACAAGAAAATGCAGACTGCTGACAAGCAGACAAGTGACTTGACAAATGCAGTGTTTTTTCTTGACTACTCACTCAGCACTAGCAATATCAGTAAGACTTGCTCAGGTATGACACATCAAGGCAGAAAGGGAAGATAATCTTCACACTCCATATGGTTTAATTTACCTGCATATGCAAATACATACATATTTCCTGACCATCACACACAACAATTGAGAAAGAAATAACAAGTCAAACTTGGCCTTCATCTGTTCTCAAAAAATTGTACTAATCTCATTTTAATCCTTGTGTAATCAATGAATATTAAGATGTTATAATTACAAAATAAACAAGAGAGTTTGGCAAAGCAGATAATGATAACAAAAAGAGAATAGACAGAAAGCTTACCCCTATCCTGGGCTCCCTTACAAATCTTCAGCAGAGAAGATCTCCAGAAAAGATCCTTCCCCACTGGTACCCAGCTCTTAAATAGGTCTTCTGGCAGCACGGCTGAATTGCCTTCACCTGTGCTCCTCTGGCTGACTCACTGCTCGCCTCAGGTGATCAATCAGAGGTTCAGGCTGTGACTCAGCAGTTCCCGTACAATCCTTCATATTCTCACATACAGAAATGAAGGGTCTTATTTTTAGCATTTCTGATACGGAAAGTTAAACCAAGGAGGGCTTAGGAGCCATGTTTGATAGCAGGGCATAGGTAGCTTTTTTAAAGTCAACTCCTGACAATGAGTTCTTGTTCCTACAAAGAACCGCATTCTTCTGAGCATCACAATTATACAAGTTTTTTAGGAAAGTATAAAACATGGGCACAACATTTTATGGTGTCAAAAATTCTCTTTCCTCTTTCCAATAAGCTTTTTCTTAAACACATTCACTTTCTGCCTGTCTGTTAAACCAAGAACTGTCTTAGATCCAAAAAGTGTTAAACACTGCACAAATATAACTTTCAAATTTATGCTGAGGTCAGTGGCAGCCTATAGTTGAGCTGTGCATGAATGTTAGGACAGGTATCACTGGGATACTCCTCCCATAAAGGAGATGTTATATTAATTTTCTCTTTTAAAAATACATGCAGTGATGTATCGATTTTTGGAGAAAACTGGGAATTCTCTTCATTTGTTCAACAGTTTACAGAAACATACATATCCTTGCACTTCTGTCCTGATGAAAGCTATATTTTAAAACACTTATTCAGGTTCTAATTTGTCCTAATACCATAACATGGAAAAAAAAAAAAATAGCCAACATCAATCAGTTCAAATGGAGAAGCCTTCAAGAAATTCTATTATGTATCATCATACTGCTTTCCCCTGCCCTATAATAACAAGTGGCACAAAATGCTCTCCCCAAATAAGCATATTCATCCATCCACTTTATTCCCGAGAGCACAACAGTTATAACACTGTAGTTACTAACTTCCTCTTCAAAAGTTATGTTTCATTTCTGAGAACACATTATGGGTCTATAATGAACCTCAGTAAAATGTTCTTTATTGGATAACATTCAATTTTTAGAACTAAATAATTTCCTGCAGGTATGTAAGAAGAGACGTTTTGGAGACAAACTACCTTCATTATGTGGTAGATCACTCTTAAGTAATTCTTATTCACAGAAACTTCCTCAGCTATTCACAGATTATATTACTTCTCTGTAATGTAAGAAATGGTATCTTTTACTGTGGCACTACTTGGCCTTTACTTATTTTGTTCAGTCGTTCAATTCTAATGAGCAAATTGGGAGCAATTCTACTCATTTCCTTTGAAAATTTCTTAGAATCAAGACAAGAATTCAGACTTTTAGAGTGCCATTCAGTTTCAAGATTTTCTTTTGCTCATTTAACTGTGACAGACTGTCACAGTTATAGTCATTTTATCTTACACATTTCTAATCTACATATTTCTAACAAATTAAAAAAGTCAGGAGGAACAAGCATCTGTCCTCCAATGTCTCCTGTGAACTGTTTTTTGTTACAATAAGCGAAACAGAACTTGTAATATGCCGAGTAGACAAAATATTTTATTGGATAGCAGATAAGCACTGCTGATGCATGCCCCAAAAATTAAATGATGTAGATTTCTAGTAGTTGTCTGCACACGATTCTGACTAGCTTGTCTTTTCTTTTTCTCCATGGATTTTATTTTTTTTAATTGGCATGTATTTATTTGGCCATTCTCAGATTCAGCGGAGAGTTTTTTTTCATGCTTTTTAAGACCTGTTAGAAATTAATTTATCCATGCTCAGCTTCTCTACAATATCTTCTAAGTAATTTATGATGAACTTTTGAGTAGTGTAGAAAAGTGAGGTTTTCTGAGAATAAACACTTCCAGTGAAAACCTGTATCATCTTGAAAGGTCACTCGTAATCAAGTCAAAGCACCAAGAAGTGGGACAAAAGGTACAAGCTGACCTATCAACAAAGATAGAAATGTAAAACACTGAATTAAATTCTCAAGATACAATTAGGAGATCAATGCAGCACATTTGGATTGTATTACTGATGTCAGCCAGCTCACCATAGTGCTCACAATTATTTCAGACCATTTAATGCCTTTTAGCAGATTATGCTAAACAGATAAAACTAAATCACTTTCCAAGATGACTTGAAATAAAAAATTGAATGTTTTAGTACTTTATCCCCTTACAGTTTTCTAGGGATATGTTAGACAGCTCAGTACTTCCATGCTTGAAGTGCTTTAAAGATTCCTATCAGCTGAGACGGAGTTGAATTTCTTCACATTATCTGGTATAATGCTTTCTTTTGGCTTTAGGAAGACAACAATGTTGGTATCAGACTAAGGGTTTAGTAGTTGCTGAGTAGTGCTGTACAGAACAAAGGTTGTTCCAGTTTTTCAGCTTCTCATACTGTTCTGCCAGGAAGGGGGGGTCTGGGTAGAGGGAACAAGAAGGTAGGAGGAAACAGAACCAGGACAGCTTACCTAGACTAACAAAAGATATATTTCATACTATATGGCATCATGCTGAACTATAAAAACAGGGAGTTGGCTGGAGGTGCAGTTGCTGCTTCAGCATTGACGGGTTGTGAGCAATTGTGCTGTGCATCACCTGTTTTTCAAGTATGTATTATATACATATATTATCATAATTGCTATTATTTCTTTCCTTCTTTTCTGTCTTAGTAAATAGTTTCACATCTGAGTCTGTGCTTCAGATGCTGCAAATGGCACCCACTGCATGGAGTAAATCAAACTGAACCTGAGCGAGCCCGGTCTGGCAGCACCGCCTGACTGAACTACAGAGAGATTGATTGGCATCTGCAGCGTTCTGCAGGACAGAAGGTGAGCAGCCAGGAACTATGGGGAGCAACGAGTAAATCTTGAAATATTACAGAGAAAGTTTCCGAATCAACCTGTATTTACCTCAGCATTAGCTATTTTTCTTAAATGGATAAGCCGGAATGCACTGCGTTTCTCATAACTGGCTTTTATTTTGATGGGGAGCTTTGAGTCAGAATTGGCATAAAACTTTGGGATGTTGCAACTACTGCATATAAAACAGCTGCCAAACTTCTATCTGTTTGGCTCAGGCAAATTAGCCAAGGAAGAAGGGCAAACTCTTCTGACTGTTACCCATCGCCCTTCTCTCCTTCCTCCCCCACCACTGCCCTACGGCGCAGGAAGCAGCTCCTGCCCGGACCCGATCTGCGACTCCAACCCCATCCCTGGCAAGAGAGAGGAAAATCGCAGTCCCCGGACAGGGCCGCCGTGGCTGCGAGGCACCTGCAGCCCTGCGGCTGCAATCCACTTCCCTCCTATGGCTGCCGCTGTCTGCTCCCCACGGTTGCCCTGCTTCTGCCACCCACGTGTAGTTTGGATAAAGATGGACCAGAACCTATCCATTAGCCTTTTTTTAACTTGCAGAGAGAAATCCTGGAAAGGAAACCTAGGCAAATGGATGATGCTGTACTATAGAACGATTAACTCTCTTTCATCCCACTGATCAGGATTTTAAAAATATGACCATGCATCACTCAAGACAAAGGTGCATGCTATCTTACTTTGAGTCAACATATGATTCTAGTATAGAATTCTGGAATACTGCCCAACGGATTTTTTAGTTCACTAATCCCTTCTATTGGCACCTGTATCAGAAACTTAAAGGTCACAGAACCACAGAATCCTAGGGGTTGGAAGGGAGCTCCAGAGATCATTGAGTCCAACCCCCTGCCAAAGCAGGTTCCCTACAGCAGGTCACACAAGTAGGTGTCCAGGCAGGTCTAGAATATCTCCAGAGAAGGAGACTCCACAACCCCCCTGGGCAGCCTGTTCCAGTGCTCAGTCACCTCACCTAAAGAAGTTCTTGTGCACATTTGTGCGGAACTTCCTCTGCTGCAGTTTCTGGCTGTTTCCCCTTGTCCTGTTTCCACACACTGCTCAAAACAGTCTGGCCTCGCCACTCTGCCCCCCACACCTTAGATACTTATAGACCTGGATCAGGTCCCCTCTCAGTCTTCTTTTCTCAAGGCTGAACAGACCCAGTTCACTCAGCTTTCTTCATAGGAGAGATGCTCCAGGCCCTTCACCATCTTCGTGGCCCTCCGCTGGACTCTTTCCAAGAGATCCCTGTCTGTTTTGTACTGGGGAGCCCAGAACTGGACACAGTGCTCCAGATGAGGCCTTACCAGGGCAGAGCAGAGGGGAAGGATCACCTCCCTCCACCAAGTCCTTGATGGAAGAATGATCTTGGGATGAAACAAAGTATTCTGATAATTTTAAGGGGACTGATATTCGTGTCTATAGCTGACAACATTCTGTTTCATAGAAAGAGCAAACTTTGGTAAGAGCAAAGAGCAAAACTTTGTTTTGCAAACAGGTACACAGGTACACAATACACTTGGGCTGTGTATCACGCACTAGCCATGTGGATGTGGTGTACAAATGCAAAAACCTTGCAGACCCTGAGAAAAATAAAAGCAGGAGAGTCTGTGATGGGTGAGAGAATGTTTTTCCCGATAGGCTTCAAAATCTTGCACTGTCTATCCATTTCCCAAGAGATGGTTCAGCACATAAAACGCCATCTACCCTTACATTCAGTATTTAGGTAATTTTATTGGCTAATGAAATTAGACTTTGTTGATCTGGTCCACCTCAGTCGGTAGTATGTATATTCCTAGTCAGTAATTGTCCTTGCTGTATTTCTCTATTACTCTTAATGCTTCTGGTTTCCTACAATGCTTTGCACTTTTACAGGTGTGTTCAATATTGATATATTTCTTTTGCTACGCCTCTCTTTATCAGCTGTCCAAAAATCTGAAATTATTAGCAATTATTTAATATTTTTTTTGGTGTTCTGAAATACACATTTACTGAATCTTTCCCTTAGTCTCTGTATGAGCAGCTAGAAATTCTGGAGCCTGACTTGCTATTTCCCTTTGTCTCCTTTCTAGAGCTGCTATGGGATTACCATTTTCATGGATATATCCAAGAATTTTAGCTTCTGTCCAGGTACGCATGATATAGAACTAATAATCTCCTACCACAATGAGCAGAGGGCTAACATTATTTTCAAGAAAAAATACAGTTAATTTTTGCTCATATGTTTTATCCAAAGAATCCAATAAAGATCAGATACTTTTTCCCCAAGAGAAAAGGGTTTCAGACCTACTTTTTATAACAAAGGCAAGATGCCCTTAACTTTATAGTTTGCTTTTGGATCTCAAAACCTTGCCTTGTTTGTTATTTTTCTTTTAAGTTTCCAGACTTGCATTTCAAAAAGCTAGCTTGTCTCCCACTGTGTTCATTTCCCTCCTAGCTTAATTTCAAATTACAAAGGAGAGAGGGGAAAGGCAGAGAATGCCAGGATTGTAGTTGCTTACAAGAGAAAAATATGATGCTGAATTCCTGGGGAAGAAAGTGAGTATTTCCAAGCTAAGGAATCTTAGGATTCTTGTTTGTCCCTGTGTATAAACTACTAATGTGATTTTTGTCTAAACAATATAGGATTAATGTCATTATCAGGTATTACCATGACAGTTGACAGAAGATGCTGACAGCAACAAGTTTAAACCAACAGTGAAAACCATCCCTTAGTTAAAGTCTGCATTAAGTTGTCTAAAAGGCCTGCGTCCTGTATTTACCCTTTATTTTTGAATGCTCAAATCAGCCTCAAGTTATCAGTGGCAATGCAGACTGACAGTCAGGAATCATAAAACCAGAATGTAAAAAGTTTCCAGCAAACCCAAACAGCTGGCAATCTCTGATTTCTATTTAAACATGCAGGCTGTTAATTTTTTCAAGCTGCAAAAAATACTCATGCTCACTGAGGACACTTCTGAAAGCAAGCATAATGCACAACATTTCAAAGCCACTTAAGGAAAAGATTAATTAAAAGAATTAAAAGTCTTTCCAGTCCAAATAAGTATTTTGTAAGCTAAATTTGGTATTCTCCAAAACTCTGCTGAAAATAATTTACTGGGGCCAGCAAAGTGCTGCACCCACAGGCCCACCACAAGTGAGTTGCTCCTCACAACCAGATTTTAACCAGCTGCACTTTAGCTCCACTACCCCCTCATTCTGCTGCCTCATCTATCCATTTAGTCATGCAATTAATGATCACAGTCACAAATTAACTCCTGTGCCTACAGTCATTCCTGCAGATACAGTGCTTAGAAGTTATTAGTACAATGTCTGTCCCGTGGATTTAAATCTATAAGCCCAGATCATATTAATATTTTACTCAAATTGCAATAAGCATGTACGGTGCAGGGCACTGTCACATTTATTTGTGGATGTTATTTATTGCAATGAAAAAAGCTTTCTGTGATAAAAATGAGAAGTTAGTTAAGCTTATAGAAACGCTGATATCAGGAAAAGCTTTTTTCAAGCAAATGAATCACTGTTAAAGAAGGCTCTTTGGTGCTTAGATTTGCCATTAATTTAAATCTTAGAAGCAGAAGCTCCTGCAAGATTTTTCATATGCATTGTTTTATGACTCAATAAACGGAGTAAGACCTGAAAAATCTGAAAAAATAATACATCTTAAATAAATTATCTTGATGATCGTATCTGGATCCCCATCGAAATGATCTATGCCACTCAGACCACCACAGAACTCCATCAGACACTTCTGTCAGAAACTGCTTCATACCACCTCTATGTTTTGGGTTTTTTTCTCCTCATAGTGCAGGCATCCTTCTACTCAACATGCAAAGGACTGTGTGTTAAATGCTTACATTACTGGAATCTAATTAAATTTGAAGATTTTTTTTTCATTTATAATCAAATTTCCAGAAGTACTGAAATTTTGCTTTCATACTTCTTTGATTTCTGAATTCCTCCCCTCTTAAAAAACCCAAACCAATTTTTTTCAAGGCAGGAATGCAGAATATGTTATCTTCTGTCCACTTCCCTGCAATATATTTTCAATTTAGGTTCTGTTCCTACAAATTACAACTAAAATGAGCTCCTAATGTTGGCAGACCTACAGGGTGAGGATGGATGAAAGGTCAGGTATTCACAGCACTTACTGGTTGAAGCAAATAAATCAGCGAGCTCTCCTGGATAACTATCACTGGAAAAGGGGTGATATTTGTTGCATGAAAAAGTGTTTCCACTGATGCCATTGTTTGGTCAAAGCGTCCTCCAAGTCCACCCAAAGTCACAATCAAATCAATCTAAAAGACAAAACAAAAGTCACCAAGAGAACTATCATCAAGATACCTCCACAGATGATCTTTAGATCCTGAAAATCAAAAACTGAATCACTTTGATAAGAAAAAAAGTAACAAAAAAAATACATTGACTATACAAAAGCAGATCTCAAATACAGCCATTTTCTTTCATTACTAATGAATACCATTACGCAATTCTTGAAGTTGAGTATTTAAGCTCAGTAAATTCACAGTCAACATGTGGTACTTTAATGAAGGACCTAATTGCTTTGCCTAACACAGAGACCAGTCCTAGCAGACACCTATCTGTTTAGCTCAACTGCATAGATAAGATATATCCCTTCACACCTTAGGATCTTATATCTGCAGATCTTAAAAATTGCTTCAGATTATTCTCACAGTCTACAGAGAAGATAAATCATTGGTACGCTGTATGCCATTCTTGCTCCCTCTGCAGAACATTTTAGCATACAAACTCACACACAGGCTGGCTCTCCTCAAGACTAATTGCACTACTGCTCTGAAGAGATTGCATGCACCCTGCAACTGCTGTATCTCCCAGGTGTTGCTGCTAGGGACAGAAGCAATCCTTGATTGAGCCCCAGGCCATGGAGTCAGCCAACAATTTTGAGTCTCAAACACCTCATAAAGTCTCTGTACACTCTTTACTTCTTACAAGCAGAGAGGGAACATTTAAGAGCTTTTAGTTCCTCAGATAGAAAGTCAGAGTGCAAAATATTTTTATTACTTCCACCATGCAGGTCAAGTACGTTCAGTAACTGTAATTTCAAAAGCTACCATTTAGTAAGTAGTATGCAGAGCCCAAACACATTGCAGCTCTAAAGCTTTTAGAAGCTCCAATGACAATAGCCATCTGGTGAAGTTTTCTGCTTTACAAGGCCTAAGCCTATGGCCACTCTGAGGGGCAGGGAATGATGCATATGTATACTTCCACATTTTGAAGTGTAATATAAGTTGCAGTGGGATTGCCAGGTCACAGCCTGAACCAACGACTGAGCACCAGATGAGAAGATGTGGCTAACCTAGTGAGCTCAGGTGCAAGCAAGGAACCTGACTGACAGGAAGGGATGGAGCCTGGATCCATCCCTTCACCCCTCATTTAAGGGCTAGCAGCGTTTCTCTGAGTAGAGATTGTACTCAAGAGCTGTTATTGGTTGTTGGATGGGATGAACAATTTTTTTTTCTTCTTTATTACTTTATTAAATGCTATTGCTCCATAGCATTTGTATCCTTGGAAAGCACTCTCATCACCTTCTTTTGCATAAGTGATACAGAAATCCTACTCCTTATTTAGTAGCAATTGCACAGTGATCTTGGGAGCTGGTAATAAATGTAAGAAAATAAAACCAATATATCATGGAATAGATCTGTTGAAAATAATGGCTTGAGAGGGATGGGACCTTAAAGATCATCTAGTTCCAACCTCTCTGCCATGGGCAGAGTTGCTAACAGCTAGATCAGGCTGCCCAGTGCCCTATGCATCCTGGTCTTGAACACCACCATGGAGGGGTATACACAACTTCTCTGTTCAATCTGTTCCATTGCCTCACCACCTCCTAATTAGAAGAAGGGATAAATGAAATCTCTTATCCTGCTTGCCATCCCTCTTTTGATGCAGCCCAAGATGCAGTTGGCCCTCTGGACTGCAATCACATGCTGCTGGCTCACGTTCAGCTTTCCATCTGCCAGGACCTCCAAGTCCTTCTCAAGTCCAGGTAGATGACATTAGTTCCTCTTCCTTTGTCTACTGATGCCATCATTTCATCATATAACGACACCAGATTAGTCAGACACAATTTGCCCTTGGTAAAGCAATGATGGCTGTCACAGATCACCTTCTTATCTTGCATGTGCCTTAACATAGCTTCCAGGAGAATCTGTTCCATGATTTTCCCAGGAACAGATGTGAGGATCCCCAGCCTCTAGTTCCCTTTCTCCCTTTCTTAAAAACAGGAGTGATGTTTCCCCTTTTCTGGTCACAAGGGACTTCACGTGAAGGCCATGATTTTTCAAATATGATGCAGAGTGGCTTGCCAAGTACATCAACTAATTCCTTCAGGACCCTGGGATGCATATCATAAGGCCCCATAGACTTGTACAAACACATTGGTAAAAACTGAAGTTTGTGGTTGTGGTATGTTTGGAGAAGACTAAAAAAGATACTGTAAAAGGAAATGTAGCTATTATTCTGGTTTCTTTGTTCCTGTAAAATAGAAAAATATGTCTGTGACAGGTATGGAAACAAAACCAGCTAGAGTACCCCAGGAATGGGCAGAGAGAAAAGCTGAATTCTACGCTTGGGTGACAGCAGACAGTTTGCGTTTCACTGCAGAGTCCTGGAGGCAGTGATGGACATCCAGATATTTTGGGACATAAAATCTCTGCTGGAAGGTTTAGGATACACAATTTGTTTATTTATTTAACAAACAGACAAAGAGGCTTACTCCAGCAAAACCTCAACAGATTTTTCATCTTAAAGCTATCACCTCCATTCAAAAAAAGCAAATCTGCAAGCTAACAAAACAATCTGCTTCTTCCCTGCAATCTCTGATTCTCATTCCACCAAGCACTAAGGAAACTGGACAGAATGTGAATGCACATGCACGAATCTTTGTAATCCCACAGAATAAGAAAAAGTGAAAACCCAAGCACAGAGCATTTATAGATTTGCCCACTACTGAGGAAAGGCCATTCATTTTTCACGTATGAGGCTAGAGAATTATACCCAGCTCCTGCCCAGCAGGTAGCACTTGACTAACACACTGCACTTCAATTGAAATATCCATAATTCACTTAAATGTCCTGTCAAAAGTCCTTTTACCCCTTTTTGTTTTCACACAGTGCTATTCATTTCCAGAGAAAAGGTGATAATAACTGCTAAGAATATCAAGATCCTAGCAAGAACAAGTGTAAAGTGGGCTGCATTCTATTAGACTTTATAAAGCCTGACTTAAATTCCTTCTACAGCATTTTTAGTGCAATCAAGCTTCAGTTCATAAAGAGTTGAAGTTCTAATCATGGGATTTGTCATCTTTAAATTAAATTTATACATCAGCATCTTTTGAAATGGCTTTAGGCGTTGCAGTGGGGCTGTTAAAGGAAAAGAGAAGCACAAAGAAACACTCTGCACGTGGCACTTTGGATTCTTCTTCCTTCCTTTCTTTCTTCTGCCTTAGGGTATAATTTAGAGCAGGCTGTAACTTTGAGGTTACTGAGGGTGCCATCACATCAGTGTGAGACTGCTCAGCTCCCTGCTTCCATTTCCACAGAGACTACAAAAATACACAATTTGCTATAAATTGTCTGCTGGCTTGCTAAACATTCTTTTTCCATGGAAAACGGGCTCAGCAAACATCTCTCTTTCTGGTATGGGTGGATTAAATGAGAAGACTTTACTTAGAAAAGTGATGGACAAGTTATTTAAGGAGAAGGGTGAAAGGACAGAAGAAGCTGGGAACTGCCTCAGGTAGGTGAAAAGAACTTCATATCCTGCTTTGTAACACAAGCATCACCACGCCATCCAAGAGCAAAGCCTCAAAGCTCAAACTGACAGCAAAGGATGCCCACTCTTTTTAAAACTGTGCTCCTTATATCAGATAAGAAACTTATATCAGATAACAAATCGGTAGCACTGGAACAAATAACAAGAAAGACCATCCTAAAGGAAAGAGGGAAGGCAAGAACAACATGTCATGAAAGCTCTGGAGCCATAAACCTTCCTCCCTGTGAGACAAGAAGACCATCCACTGCTATTATCCCATATATTTCTATGCCAATTACAGATCAGATACTGCATTTGAACACCACTTCTTATCACCTCCACACTTCATTGGTATCTTGTCACCTTCATTACTTCATTTCCTAACATTCAAAAGTCTACTGCTTTAATACAAAATACTGGAGGGAGATGAAAGAGAACAAATTTATTGTAGCAGCATGCATATATTGAAGCATATTTTATGCTGAAAAGTAAACATTTAAATAGTGGTGTGAATGTTGTATTTACTATTCAGTTTGACACTATAAAGGATGCACATACCAACATGAGCTATCACCTTGGAACCCAAGCCTGACAGGACAGTATTAAATGACTGTTTGAATGATTAAAAGAGAGAAAAAGGAAGCAAGAAAGAGAGCCTTCCTCATCAACCTACAGATATCCTTGGATCAATAGAATGCTGCTGGAATCTATGGTGGTGATTACATCCTGCTTTTTATAAAGAACTCTCACTTTTACTTCCCATCTTTTTGCTATCACTCACCTTCCTTTTCCTATCTCCCTAACTATGAATTTGTAGTAAACTGGGAGAACATTTGCCCTCTTTTTGCATCTCCATCTCACTCCAGGTATACAATACAAATCACCTTTACTCCAGTAATTGGAGCGAGGCAATTGGCTTTCTAGTGTCTTACACGAAAGGCATGGCAATTATTTCCTACAGGGATGATATACACAGTTACATAGCAGTGTCTGCACTTTGCTTAGATGGGATCCTCTTCTCTAGCAGCAATTTGCTTGTTGCTTTGGTCATCTGACTCCTCAGGAAACAAGAGCCTGTCAGCTAGAGGCTGTCATCCTGTCTGTGGGCCTGAGATGGTATCCTACCATCTACTACTTCTGTCACAGCGGGAGCACTGTGTGGACTTCCAAGGATTGCCAGGCTGCCTCAAACTATTTGTAAAGAGATAAACTGCTGTATGATCCATCTCCTTCCTTTTGGCCAAGACTCAGAACTTATGGCTGAGGATCGGGATAAGCTGAAGGCTACCAGAGGCCTCGGGGCTGCAGAGTACATGAGGGCTTGGGCTGCAGGCTGAATCACTTCTGCTGAGCACCATCCACTTCTCATAACATTCTACTTTGCAACAACATCACTACTTGCCTACTTCCACCCCTACATTCCCATTCTAGACAAGAAAAAAATGAAAAAGAAAAACCCACAATGGCTTCAAAAGATTTAACTAATATTACAATTTCACTGTTTCTTTTAATTATTCAAATGCCCAAAGGTACAAAAATTGGAAAAATATAATGGGAGAAAAAAAAAAGAGTGCTCTATGCAGTGCTTAGGTTAAATAAGTTTCCTTGAACAGGAAATTCCCACAAATCCATCATTTATTCTTGACAAGATTCTCAGACAAATAGTAAGATATCATACTGAGTTGAAAAAATTGCACTGGCTATTGCAATCTTCAAACCTTTTTTTTAATACGCTTAATTATAAAAATAAACCTACATCCCATTATCTAAACGTAATTTCCTAAAAACACTCATGTTACAAAGAAGACATTTCCTAACATTACAGTGCTTATGTATTAAACAAAACAAGAACCAAAAAAATGTTATTTATGAACATCTCCAGCAACAAAATGGACTCTTGGTCCTCAAGCTGCAGACAAATTCTCTGAGGAGCCATCAAAACCCATGGCTCCTCAAAATTTCCTTCTAGAGCTTCATTAGCAAGGCTTGGTCAGCACAAGTGCAGCAGACTTTGAGAATACCAGTGTACTAATGCAGCCCAGCCACCTTCCCAGCATGGAGACCTTTCCATCAGGAGCAGCTGCTATCAGAAAAGCAGAACAAGCTGTGCTGTTGAAGGCAGAGGAGCTGGACTGATTTAAAATTTGGTAGCAAAAAAGAAAAATCACAATTCCTGTTATAAACAGGAAAAAATTGGAGATTACAAGAGGAACAGTAAGCCACTCCTAGTAACCTCATGTTTTATGTTTCAAACCTATTTATTCTTTGACTAAACTGAGATACTGGCGAATTGTCAAAAGCCTTGGATAATGAGTGTATCTCTGACCTCTCTATCCCCTAAATTGCCCTAATAAACTGTAGTTTTCTCTTTTGCTCTTTCTGTCACCAAAATTTGACATGGGGTTTAGCTTTGTTTCAACAAGCAGAAACCAATGTATTCTATATATATATATCACTACGCTCATGCCTTTTTCTGTTAACTCATCTTTACAGATCAAATACAAGCCCGGAAGTGAATACAAAAGTAGTGTAAAAAAGGTTCACAGTACATATGATGTCATGTGCTCCTGCTGACATCCATTTCACATAAAATTCTTTAACACAAATTCAGTGTGTCATGATGTCCACAGCTACAGCTGAACATGAAAAAAGCCTGGTCTACCTGTTCCCTAGAATTAGGGCGTTTCTGATATCCTTAATTGCAGGATATGTACCTTGCTACCTTCGCACTATGGAGCCTTAAAATATTTCAGCAGTAGGTAGGAAGGGTTAGATGCTGCCATTCTAGAAAGTGGATCTGGTCCTTAGAGTTGAAATGGTCAGTGCTCAAGGATATGTCTTTCTATCCTCCAGACAGATTTACCCCTGTTGAAAGTTATTATAAAATTCTACATCTTGGAAGTATGAATTAATAGTATCTTCAGACTTGGTTGTTTCTGCCAAAGAGGTT
The DNA here is from genome assembly GCF_951394365.1 of Tetrao urogallus. Lineage (NCBI taxonomy): Eukaryota > Metazoa > Chordata > Aves > Galliformes > Phasianidae > Tetrao > Tetrao urogallus. The sequence continues at coordinate 91,967,589 of NC_136815.1, forward strand.
AATGAAGAGAATTTTACTATTAATAACTATTAATAATTTAATAGTATTAAAATCTTTTGATACAGCACTTGAGAGCATGTAAACCTTATCTAAATGTTTTTAACTTCCCTTAAAATATGTATCATTTGCATTTTCTGTCCTCGTGGGAGCTGAGGCATTAAGAAGAAAAACCTGACAGTGCCACCAGACACGAACAGGTTTACTCTTAGCTCTGCACTGTAATTGCATTTGAAGATAGATTTTTTTCATTTTTCATATTGACACTGATGCTTTGATCAATTGAAATATAGTCATATTAAACCACTAAAATGCAATTAGTTTTCAATAAAATCAACTTTTTATATCTTCAGCTCATATAAGCAAATGAGTTGCTTTAACTTTCAAGCAGAAAAGATAATAGAAGTTAAACATGAAGTAGTCCTGGAGCTTAGCTTTAAGACTGAATGGTAGTTTAGATGAAACAGAATGCAGAGTTTGTAACTCTGAGATGAAGATAATGGCTTAAACTTACCATTACGTTATGCAGATTCTCCTGGGGATTGCATAATTGATAAACAAATTCCCACTTCTTAATGAAGAATGCTGCTGCAACCGCCTGCGAGTGAGACTGGGGAGTGTTAGGGCAAGATCACCATATGAAGATTGGGCACTGGAAGATTATCCCCGACTGTGCTGCTGGCACACTGGGAGACTGCAGAAGTTGTTTCTACACCTCTGCTTCCCAATCCACAGAACAGGTTTCACTTTTTATCTCACTTTCAATGTAAGATCTGTTGATCTCTAAAAAGAATACTGTAAGCAAATCCATCTTTTTTGCCAGTTCAGATAGTGTTTTGTAATAGTTTGTGTTACATAAGAGAAAGCTAAGAACATAACACAGTTACTGAAATTCCTGGAAATAAGTTTATTTGAAGGTCTTGTAAAAAAGAAACAAAAACTATGTCACATAAACATAGAATGAATAGGATACTGATTAAAGCAATAAAACAAAATATGCATACATAAGATTGAATAGACAATTAACGGTAGAAGAAACAAATGTCAGAAAACAGAGCTACTGAGGCATTAAAAACAAAACAAAACACACACACACAAAAAAAACAGAACACAGAAGGAAGGTATGCTGTCAGAAAAATTGTGGGTACATATACAACCTACATGCATGCATGTGTTCACCCGTACTCACAGTCATACAGAAAGCAATACATGTAGGTTGTTCTGTAAGTAATGCCTCCCATTTATTTCCATGGAAAATACAACAGATACAAAGAGCACACAAGAATAAAATTTGATAGAACAAATTCTCAGCTACAAAACACTATTTTTCAACATAGTCATCGCCATAAGTTATGCATTTTTTGCTAGCAATGAACAGGCATTGCATGCCTGCTGCACTAATAAAAATGTTCACTGGCCATCTGGAATGAGAAGTGTAATTCACACTGCTGTTGCCATTGCTGAAATGCACCTTCCACCACCTCACTATGCAAACATCCTCTGTTTGGTCTCCACAAATGTTCACAAATGTCAGTGCAAGTAAATGGGCACAATTTTTTCTGCATGGAGGAATTCAGTTCCACACCTTTGCTTCATACACACTTCCATGTCAGACACCATTTTGTCAGACTGCCCCCCTGCTGCCATCTGTTGCACAGCAACGAAATGGAGTATTGGCTCAACACCTACTGCCACACCACAAACATCCACCTTTGACATCATAAACCAACATAATAAAGTGAGAGGCAGTATTTTCAGAACAGCCCTTGTATAACAGCCTTTATGTTAGTTCATGGTACTTCACTGCCTCACCACCCATCCAGCACAATTCAGATCACGAATGAATTAGCACTGTGAAAGGGAAAACTAGGACTGATTCTAACTTTCATAAATGCAGGGTACTGCTTGTTCAAACATTCATTGCAGTGAGTATAAATGTACACAGGTGACTCAGGTATTGTAAAGTGATCCTAAAACTGCTTCCTTGCACGTCTTGGCTAACCAAGCAAAATATGATACTGCATTTCGTAATGGAAATCAGAAATGAATGACTTTGAGGACTCAGACACTTTCTAAGAGTTTTCCTTTAAGAAAGGGAAGAAGTAATGATGAACTTGGCAAATTAGAACTTCGCTGTCTTTTAGAAGACAGCATTACCACTGTTCATTATCAATCAAGCAGTTCAAGAACTAACAAGGTGTTTTTTCCTACCAGATCTGAGTAAACTGTCAACTCCAGTTGTACTCTTCCTTGTGGTAAAAGCATTTTTAAGGCTTCTTCCCAAACTGAATTCTCCAGTAACTAGTGAAATCTGATCTCACTTTGCAGCCTTCTCTTCTTAGGGGGTACAGAGCATCTCTCTCACCTCGTCTCCCTCTCAAGTGACCACATGCAAGAATGCTGTACAACGTAATTACCTTTCAACATGCTGTTCCTCTGTTCACACTTGTTCGCAAGTGATCTGGGTAAGTGAGAATGAAGAGGAAAAGGAGAACAGATGTGCAGAAATGGAAAACAAACCATCAGAACTTAATTTGTTTGGAACAAAACATTCCCCCATAAACACTCATTCCCAAACACTCAAAAACCTCCTCAACAAAGGTGACTAATAGACCAGAGCAAAAATTCTATCTATCCAGTGTAGCAAATAAATGATACCTTACTTTCTAACGAACTGAAGAACATCAGTTTCAAATATTTCAGCGTCTTGCAATGGAATTTCATCCAGAGAAACTATGTCACTGGATATAGGTCCACAGTATGCGCTGATTTAACTTAATTTCCTAGCTTAACATATTGCTACCCAGAAAGAGCAGATAACACAGCACAACTAAAATCTTTTTCTTTCCTTTTTTTTTTTTATTTTAAAATACATTTATTTGTTTAATTTTAATACTGAAGAGATAGTTTCCTTGTCTAGTAATTTCAAGTATAAATTACTGGGAAACAGGCTTGTAGTGTAGTGTATCTGAATAAGACAATAGGTAAAAATCAGAGCTGCAGAAATACAATTTCATTCACCTGGAACTAGAAAAACATATTCCACCTAGGTAATATTCTAAGCTAAAAGTTTTTATGATATTTTTTCCTGAAGGAGAAAAAAATCCACATTCTAACATGCAAGTTTGTATCTCAAGCCGTAAATGCAGATGCAGGTGAATAACTTCTTTCTCCACTTCTAGACCCTGAACCAACTATGGTTGATACAACACTTGCAGCAGACTTTGTGGATGTTCTAACTCCTGTTACAGACCCAGTGCCTGCTCCAGGCCCTGGAATGGATCCTGTGGTTGCACCAATTCTTGTGAATGGGCCTTGCGGTTGCCTAATCCTTCTGACAGGCCCTGCGGTTGCCCCAACCCTTGTGACCCACTCTGTGGTCACTTCAATCCCTGTGACAAGACCCACAGTTCAACCAGAGAACAAGCCAGTGCCAGTATCATTTGCCCTTATAAGCAAAAGGAAGTAATGTCTAGAAAAGTCAGATCATTTAATAAGGAGAGAAATTCCTACAAAGACAGAAGAAGATGAAGATGAAAAAGGGGCATCACAACAATGGGAGAAGGAAGGAGACGCAGAACTCATAAAAGAGACAGAAACCATCTGTCCCTAAAACTGAGTGAGATATGACATATGTGAAAAGATTACAGTATTGTCCAGATGAACATGTTGTCACCTGGCTGCTCCAGTGCTAGGATAATGGGACTAATGACCTGGATTTAATAGGCAGTGAAGCCAAGCAGCTAGGCTATCTTTCTAGGGAAGGTGGCACTGACAAAGTGACTGGAAAAGGGATACAATCCTTCACTCTATGGTGGTGGCTTTGTAAGCTGTGAAGAAAAGATAGCCCTTCAAAGAAAATCTGGAATGTTACCCAGGCAAATGGACCACCATAGAGAAAGGTATCCAGTATTTGCGGGAATTACCTGTGATAGAGATGGTGTATGATACTAACCTGGATGATAATATGCCATCTCAATATACAGATAAAGTCAAATGCACGCAATTTATGTGGCAGAGAGTTTTATGGAGCGCACCCATCATTGCATGCCAGCGTCTTGGCATGAGTGATCTGGAAACATAACAAACAACCAACGGTAGATGAAGTGGCTAGTCTACTTTGACAATATGAGGAAAATCTCTCTTCTTCCTACAGGTCTGTGTCTCAGCTGAGGAGAAACTGGTTCAATGACTTCAGAGAGGTGCCTGAGAAACTCTCCTATCTTTGTCTATACTAATGGCAGAAAAAATAACTAATGATTAACAGTGTGTACTGGACACTGTGCAACAGCACTCTGGATCACGGAATCATAGAATCATAGAATCACAAGGTTGGAAATTTCCTATAAGATCATCCAGTCCAACCATCTCCTCATCACCATTGCCACCACAAGCACTAAACCACGTCACGCAGCACGTCATTCAGTTGCCTCTTGGAACACTCCAGGGACGGCAACTCCACCACCTCCCTGGGCAGCCATTCCAGTGCCTGACCAATCTCTGAGAGAAGAAGTTCTTCCTTATGTCCAACCTAAACCTCCTCTGATACAACTTGCGGCCATTACCCCATGTCCTGCTTGTTGCCTGGGAGAAGAGGCCAAATCCCTCTTCACCACAACCTCCCTTCAGGAGGTTGTAGAGCGCAAAGGGTTCCATGGATACATCTCATTCACAAGATTCAGACATTTCAACTTCAGCAAAACATGGGTAATTATACATCAGCTTGGAGTGAGGAGGAAAAAAAAGAGTGAGAGATATTGACATTTCTATTTCTTGCTGCCTTGATGGAGAAAAGAGATGTCAAACTGCCGGTGAACTTTCCTGTCTTGCTACAATGAAAATGGGAAAGGATGACATATACATGCCCTTCCATCTTGTGCACTTGCATTCATTTTCTTATAAGCCTCTTGTCCTCAATGTTGGTAAGAGCATGTAACAGTTGCTTCCTCTCAACTCTTCATCCAGCGGTAGAGAGAGGAGGAGAGAGCTCAGCCCTTATGAAGGAATGCTCATGGGCAGCAATTCCAAGAGCATACCTGTCATCAGATCATCCTGTTGGAAATTCTTGAAAAACTGTAACTTTGCATCTCAGAGAATTGAAACAGGAGGGCTTCTGAAACCAAGCTACGGAAGGGGAGAGGAAATGCTGCCTTATATGCTTTTCAAATGAAAGGAGCAGCTCACAACTCCAAACAGATCTTTTTAGGCTTAGTGCACTGCTTTTTCTATAAAGGTTCTCTTGAATTTCAGGGGAACCTTTTGCAGAAGGAGATATTACTCACCATATGTAATGCTGACACAATAAGGTTCTCCTTCCCATCTCATCTTTGGGAGGAAATCAAGGAGATATGAACATTAAGGCTCAGCATGCCAAGACTTGAGAACATATTTCAAAGGTAGGGCTCTTACTTTGAACATCAGAGAGTCACAACTCTCTTCTGCATTTTGACTTGTTCGTTAACAAAAACCAATAGAAGCAGCCTTTTAGGAAAACCAACAGTTGTGCATTGACACACTCCATAATTCTATTCAGCAGAATCATCAATGTTTACAGTGTGTGCCGAGAATATGGCAAAACCTCAGAATGGCTATTGAAAATATTGCTTCATTTCAGTGCAAACATAAAAAATAATTCTAAGTATGTTGAGATGAACAGTAGATACAAATAAGAAGAGACAAAGTTGTGTCTTTACCTGGAGGCCCTTCTCTTCTATCTTTTTCTGGAGTATCTGAAGGCACTTGGTGAAGTCTGTTAAATCTTGATCCATGGTCTCAATTAACTCACATCCCTAGTGAGTAAACAGCAAAACAGAGAGAGAAAAATGAATTAAACTTACCGCATTTTTCAGTTTTGAGAACTAATGCTATCTCTGCTGAAGTTAACTGCAGTTAGCAGCTCTTCAAGTCTCTGCGTGGAGATGGAGAATTAAGTAAGAGACTGCTACCCTTATAAAGACCGAAGACCCTAGATCCCAGATGACCAAATTATGATGATCTAGATTTTTTACAGGCATAGGAACAGATATTCCAAACCCATAGAGAACATTCCTAGATGTGGATAAACATGTTCTACATTATGGATGTCCAACATCTTGACTTGCCTGGGCCACACTGAATGAAAAGGAATTGTCTTGGGCTGCACACAAAATACATACTATACATACCATATTCATGTATATGTTTTATACATGTTCATGTATAAAAATAACAAAACTTTGTGGTTTTTTTAAAGCATTTTCTCTTGAAACATATAAAAAAGAGGGCATCAAAAACAAAAATTAGTAGAATATCTGACCCTGTTTTTGTGAAACTAATGCATCAGTGTATTATTTGATGGAAGTGGTTACAATTCTTAACAAATTATCAAGATGCTCATCAGAGATTTTAGAACTAATTTTACTCTTCCTGTGCTTCATTCTTGAAAACAGTTGTTCACAAACATACATCCTGATAAAAAGTGTTGACATAGCATGATTTTGAAATGAAGGATATCTTTCTCCAGCAAGACAGGCTTTATAGAAGTCTAGTGAAGAGACATGACCAAATTTTTCTCTGAGCTGAATGTTTAATTGCAACTCCATACATTCCACTTGAAAATTCACAGGTAATGTATTTATGTCAACAAAAAATGGAGTCATGAATTTTCCAAAAAAAAAAAGATGATTTTTTCAGAAACCTTGAAATGAATTTTCAAATTCCTTTATCAAAATGGAAAGCAAGGCTGCATATTTTTCACAGTTACAGGAGTGTGTTCAGCCAATGTATCAAAATGAATAAAATTATTTTCTGTAACTTGAGCTTGCCGTCATTTAAGATTAATTTTGAATGCTATAGTGGCCTGATATACAGCTCAGATAAGTTGATTTTCTCCTTGAAGTTCGATGTCTAACTCATTTAAATAGAGTGATCAAATCCACCCAAAATGCTAATGAACGTGAGCTGTTTTTCATCCTCAAGTTCTGGCACAGATTTTCCTTTTGATTCCACAATTACCTTAATTTCAGTTCGCAAATCATAAACTTCTTTTAACGTTTTACCCACAGTTAGCAACCTTACTTTGGAAAAGTAAATAATGTCCCCATAAACAGCATCTCTACTTCTAAGGAACTCCTGGAACTGGTGATGATTCAATCACTTGGACTTTATGAAACTCACAGCTTTGACAATCATTTGCATGATATTATTCATTTTTAAAGCTCTCGAACGTAAATTTTCTTGATGTAAGATGCAGAGATATTTCATCAAATGCAAGATGCTGGTGGCAACTACCTCATTTTCTGTTAGTTATTTAAGTTCCTCTTTTTTTACCAACCATTGCCAGGGCACCATAGGCACGCACACATGTAGGTAGGCCGAAATGTTATCATCAGCAATCAATGTTTTTTACTCATTAAGTGGCACAAGTGTACGTAACAGGCAAGACACATAGGTTTTAATTCAACAGAGTGGTATGGCAGGCACGAAAGGTGGAGTTAGCACTGCACTAATGCACCTTCTGTTGTCACCTATGCAGTCTGTACTCAAGCTACATGAAACTGATTCATGAAAAACATTAAAAAAAATCACATATCAAGGTTAAAAATTTACAATCTTGTGGGATTGCATTATTAGTTGTCCAGACACAAATGCAGTTTGTGGGATGTGGGTTGGACAAGACTGTTCTGCAGTGTTCTGTTGGATAGACAAAATCAGATATGGAAAGCTCAGGGTTATACAGTACTTCCAGGATCAAGTTCCAGAAAAAAAAATCCTCACTCTGGTCCTACAGTTACTACGCGTCTGGTACTTATATTGATTTGTGCATAAATGTATGTATAAAAAAGTGCTCAAGTTTCCCAGAATCAGCGAAGTTGTGAATTTACAGTGATTATAAAACAGTCACCTTGCAGTGGGTCATAAAATTGTGGAATCATGGAATGACCTGCATTGAAAAGGACCTCAAAGGACATCTAGTTTCAACCCCCTGCTATGTGCAGGGTCGCCAACCAGACCAGGCTGCCCAGAGCCACATCTAGCCTGGCCTTGAATGCCTCCAGGGATGGGGCATCCACAGCCTCCTTGAGCAACCTGTTCCAGTGCATCACCACCCTCGGGGTGAAAAACTTCCTCCTCATATCCAGCCTAAACCTCCCATGTCTCAGTTTAAAACCATTCCCCTTGTCCTGTCACCATCCGCCCTCACAAACAGCCGTTCCCCCTCCAGTTTATATGCTCCCTTCAAGTACTGGAAGGCCACAATGAAGTCTCCCCCGAGCCTTCCCTTTTCCAAGCTTAACAAACCCAGTTCCCTCAACCCTTCTCCATAGGAGAGGTGCTCCAGCCCTCCACCTAGCCCATGGAGTTATATACATTCAGTTTCATGAGGAGGTCCCAGATTTGTTCCACTGTTACTATGAGTCAGAATCCACTCCTCTCACCCTCACCTAGAGGTTCAGGGTCCTGGCAGACATGCAGAGGAGCCTGACCACCAGTGAAGACCGAGGCAAAGCTATTATTGAATACCTCAGCTTTTTCCATGTCTGAGTAAGCCAGTTCTCCATCCTCATTTATCAGAGGGGGAGCCTATGATCTTCTTTGTCTGTCTCCTCCTGCCTACGTACCCCTAGAACCTCTTTTTATTTTTCTCATCCCTTGCCAAGTTCACCTCCATCTTTGCCTTGGCTTTCCTGATGCTATTTCTGCACATGTTCAATGTCCCTATATTTTTCAACGGCTACACAACTCTGCTTCCACTTCCTGTACATTTCCCTCTTTTCTCTCAGTTGCAAGTCCTTGCTCAGCCATGCTGATCACCTGCCTCCTCTGCTCGATTTCTTCTGCTGGATGATGGAGAGCTCTTGTGCTCGCAAAAGGGTGTTCTTAAAGAGCTGCCAGCTCTGTTCTGTTCCTATGCCCTTAAGGGCAGTTTCCCAGGAAATCCCATCCAGCAGTTCCTTGAGCCAATGGAATTTTGCTCTCCTGAAGCACAGCGCCCTGACTGCTTTTTGCCAGGCCTGCATTCCTTGAGATCACAAAATGCACCAGGGCATGGTCACTACAGCCCAGGCTGCCCACAGTCTTAACATCTCTAATGCTCTCCTCTGTACTGGTGAGCACTAGGTCTTGTAAGGCTTAACCTTAGGTGAGTCCATCTAATACCTAGACCAGGAAGTTATACTCAACAGGCTCCAGAAATACAGATGAGAACATGTAATAGTAGAAAAGAGTGGGAGGTCAAAGTTCTTAATTGAGTGCTAAAGCAATTCCTAAGCCTCTGATAAAGATCCGAGTAAGAAAAAGTGAAACTTATCTACCACATAAAGTCACTATTCAAAGAGATTTCAAATACTCAAAATACGCCTATACCGTTGTAAATTAAAACAAGAACAATATTTAGAGGTTTCCTCTGCTACCACTTCTTGGTCCCTTTAAAAGCCTCCTAGTTTTTCTCTTCACCTGACAGATTTTATGTTTCTGCTGTATACCATAACTGACAAGAAATAAACATTCAGAATACAGAATCTTTGTATGTGTGCTTCTGTATATAAAATACATTGTTTTGTTACACCAGAATAAAAATAGAACTTTCAGGTTGCCTTTGCCTCAGTGGTGAAAATAAAGGTGTAGAAGACAAAATTTCTTAGATCGGTGCATGGACAGAGTTCAGAGGTTTGCATGCAACAAAATAATGAGTCTCCAGTAGAAAGACATAATGCTATTTCTGAAATGCTTCCCCAACCTATCAGGATGCATATAAAAATAAGCAAAGCTGCCGTGCAGTAGGGGATCTGGGTGAAGAGAAAAGAACAAAGAGCAGATAATGACATGCTTTTTATTACACCCCTTCCTCTTGCTGCCTCCTCAAAACACTCCAAAAGGAAAAATTGTCAATGGTGAAGCTGTAACTTTTCTGGTACATGTTATTACTCCAAATGCCTTTTCAAGCACTAGTAACAGACCTGATGAGTGGTAGCATGCCACAGATGTACATGTAATCAGAGGCTTCCCTTGCAAAGGCAATACTGCTACAGCCATGGAGAGACTAAGAATGAAGCTGCAACCTGTATTCAGCACAAGTGTCAAAAAAGGTGAAGAGCTGCTGTGTCTTCACTCCTCACTAGGAATAGCCAAAATGTAACACTGATGCGGGGTCTGCAATAAACACTACTGTGCCCTCAAGTGCATTTATTATTTATTGGCACCAACAAGGGCAAAAAGTAACAAGATGTGAGAAACTGTAACAGACAGAGCCTCTCCAGTCTTGCAGAACAAGCTTTTTGGTTAGATGAAGAAAAAATCAGTGGCAGGGACAGCTACTGCTGGGCATGGGCAAAGAGGTGGAACGTGAGTTAACAGCTCTTAAATGAGCAGAAGAGAAGAAAACCATTTATATTTTTCCAGGACCACTCCTTGCTGGCAGAAGTGGTTCACAGGTGTTGGTTTATAAATAACTGAATAACCCCCTCCCTCCACCAGCACTTCTGAAATACTCTTTCCTGTAAGTGCTAATGAGCCCAATATTCTGCTTGGGCAGTCAGGTTTTGGCAGCTGCAGGCAGAATACAATTCTACTTTCCAGCCAGGAAAGACCAAACTTACTTAACTGTCCACATGTTTCAGAAGCGATGATTTACAACTTAAATTATTATTTATTATTTTTTGCCTTTACTATTAAGTACATTTCACTTGAAATTGGCTCTGGCCTGGCTTCTCAGGATGCTTTTCAACAGGTATTTGGAAGACTTCAGAGGCCAGGTAATTTCTGTGCAGTAGCTGAGAGGCACGTCAGGCTACTGACTGCAGCTCCAGTAGAAAGCTGAGATGCAGATGTCCTCTGCTTAGCTCTGCCACTGCCCTCTTTGCACATTCACAGTGGAAGGTCTCCAATACAAATGACAGAAATGTGGCCTTCTAAATCTGTAAATGGGATATCAAACACATACTTTGTTATGAAGGAGGGCTCCTGAACCCATGACACTAGTACCAAGATGTTGCTGTGACAGCAATTGCTAAAAACAAAACCTAACTTAACAGTGGTATCCTAAAACAGTTCACTCGGCCGTTTGCACCTTTGACACATTATACAACTATTGCTGTAGAGCTGAACAAAAGTTGGCAGAGTGCCATCAGTAAAGCCACCGTTCTGTCAGATCAAACTGCGACTCTTCATTCTCTTTTCACATCAAATGGAGAGCCAGCTTTGGAAAAGACAGGGGTTTTAGATCCACTCCTTTTGCCACAATGGTGAAGAGGCACACATGGTCAGAACTAAAACGGAAGAGGAGAGCAGCAGCACTTAGATCCTCCTGTGCCCTATCCCTGACCTTGCTGGAGTGGATGTCTGTGCAGCTCATGCTCACAAGACGGTAAAAGTTTTAGATAAATCTGTTGCTACAGACTATCAAATCTAGTGATTCTCAACATAGAACCAGATGACAGTTCAGGTGCAGTTCTTGGCAACCTTCACCATATTCCTCACAAATGACAAAAATCTTCACAGCAATACTCTCTGCTGTAGCCAGGATTTAATGAAAGGACATCACAGTAACTGCAAGACAGGCAATAATGCTTGTAGTTCTATAGATATCTACTCAACTTAATAACATTAACCTTTGGTAAGAAAGTTAAAAAGCCAAGCACAAATAACATTAAGAAAGGTTAGAAAAATCAATACCACACAGCAGGAAAGAAAACAATAGACTACATCTGATGACAGTATAGCTGCTGCGTGTGGATGTGGCACCCATTATTAAACTTTGGCTGTTCTGCCTCATTGTAGCAGTTACAGGCGGCCCACTGCTAAAGAAGGTGGAGAATGCCAGGTGCACCTAATTGGATTATTGCACCCCGTATTTCAGACAGATGCTGAAACCAGACAGCCTGTGAAATGTGAGTCTGAATATCTCAGTCCTTCTCCCACATGTTGCATCACAGCATGTTATGCATTTGAAGACAGCAGTGTGTAGATGTCCATTTCCACACACCCTTATTAATCTTTTGATCAGCTTAGTTATATAAGCTGTCTTTTAATTTGCTTAGTAAAGAATATAACAAATAAATGTAATTGGTGAACATGATTTCAGATATTTAAATAGACAAAACTACATAATTAACTGAAATTCATTTTCTTTCAGTTCTTGGACTCAAATTTGGCTGAATGCTTGGCATCAGTGCAAAGCTAATACAGTACAGTTGTATTGGCCCTCAGTTCTGAGGTGGCTGATGACTTAACTCACTCAGCTGCACATTAAGTACTGCTGCCATTCTGATTAACTCGGGAATTTGTTAATTATGATGAAGTGTATGCACTGGAAGCCAAATAATGGAGATCTGCACTCAAGTGAAAAATCTCATTATTGAAAAACAAATCTCCAGTTTTGACCATTACTAATTTCTAACTCTACACAACACTACTTGTTTTATTCAGCAAGTATTGCCCAGTGAAACAAAACCAGTAAACATATGTAAACATCTGCACACCCTCTGCAAATCAGAAGCTGCCCGAACTTGTCAAATTTGACAAGGGTTAAAAATAGAGCTTTGTAGTTGGAAGTTAGACTACAGCAGCTGCAGCCTTTTCTCCCTTCTGCTTTATCTATTTTGATATGGCCCGTTTCAAAGTAAATAAAATGTTTCCTGTTTTAGTTTTTAATGAGCAGCATGTGGCTTCTGGTGGAGGGCAGCTTTTTCATAGCATATATTTGTTGTAGAGATAGCAGAAAGTGTTCTTCTGTATTAATTAGCTTGCCTCCTTTCAAAGGAAAACAGATTACAAAATCATGGCAGTTGACTGACATTAACAAAATTTGAATAAATTTATCTGGTATTTTAATAATACTAAGGAAAGACAACATCCCTTCTTTGCAACCTCTAACAAAATGAAGTGCAAGAAAACCGAGGATGATAATGACAGAAATGAAACCCCTCAAAAAACCCTTCTTAAAGGAGAAAAAACAAACAAAAAGAAGATCAAAGAAAGAGCACAGCTTATGATCCAAATGATTACCTGTACTGCAGCAAATTCAGATTTATTAAGCTTAACGAATAAAAGCAAACATCTTAAGAATTTACCCAAAGACCAAGAATTGCAATAAAATGTTTACAACCACAATGCCTTTATCAGAAGACCAACAACACCTTTTAACACTTTTGAATAATCAAGCAAAAGCTAAGGGTGTTATGTAAAAAACTGAAGTAGAAGGGCCTATCAGAAGATGCACACTCATACATACAGCCCTGACCCCTTTCCATATCCATTTCTGACATATAAACAGTAAACTTCCTTTTGTACATCTCCGTGCAACCCAGACGTGATTTCTCCAATCTGATGATTAAACCTGAGCACAGCACAGCAGTGACAGCCATCTGCTATCTTTGGATCATCTTAAAAGTTTCCCTTATGTGCTCTTCCTTGTCCGAAAAAGAAAGATTCAGAGGGAGAAGTTTTAATTGATGGTCAATCTGACTCTATGATTAGCGCTGTGAAAATCTTCCTTCAACTGCACTGATTACACCCTTAGGACCCTAACCTATTCATAGGATTGGTTTCATTCCTTCAAAAGTTAAGTGTAAACAGAAACTCTAAACAGAAGCTCTAACTGCATGCATTTATGTATGAAGACAGGAGGCAGCTCATGTAAGAGGAATCAGAGAGTTGGAACAGCACCAGTCTCAGACAGAATGGAAGAACACACCATCAAATGTAGACAGCATAAACTACATCCAGTTCTATCAATGAGAATCTTTTTGCTGATTTGAATGCACTTTGAACCAAAACTTAGAACTCAATTTCTAAAGTGCTGTAGCTATGCCTAAGCACACACAAAAACTAACATTATCTTTGGTACTCTACGCAAATAGCAATGCAATTAAATGAAGCATTTGCATGCAATAAAGCAGAAAAGCTGCCTCAACCACAAAGCTGAAGAGTATGGGATGCAGCATTCCTTGAAATTCAACTATTTGAGCTATCTTTTATGAGACGGGATGGAGAAAGAGAGGCTGCCTGAATTCTAAATGCCGCAACACCAGATGCACAGTAAGGTTTTGTTTTATTCAATTAAAATTGCTCCAGGTTAATCCCTTCTGGGCTGACAGATATTCTAAAGAACTTGTGTTAATAAGTAAGCATTATGTTTCAATTGACATCGGATTCTGATTTCCAATCCTCACTATTCACCTCAAGGTAAGACAGAGACAACAGTAAGGCTTCTTGCTGAGGTGTTTTCAAGGATTTGGGCTGCCAAATTTTAGCCATATGGAACACAGTCTAGATATGATCCTTTGTCAGACAAGGGACCTGCCACCCTATATAAAGCCAGAGAGGCTCATCTCTATCTTGTGCACTCAGACAGATTTTATGTACAAATTTTGCTCCTTTGCTACTATCTGTCAGTATTTCCCTAGTTTTCAGAGGTATATAGTTGATTTGAAAAGAATTTGGATTGAGAAGCGAGCTGTATCTCAAGTATCAATTACTGCATGGAATGGATCAAGATCAGGCTCCAAATGTGCATAAAGCTCTCAAAAATGATGCTTACTTACACAGCTCTGCCCACATGTACAAAAAGAATACAAAGGGATTCAAAGATTTTAAATCCCTAGAGACAGCAAGATAAAAAGATAAATTTTGTCCTACATGTGTACAGAGCTCCAAAATTTGTGCTATCAGTACAACTCAACAGCACATTCTTCCTTTAGTATTGGTGTGTTAATGAAAACAGCAAGATTAGTCCTAAGACTGAAACCTTTGAGAAAGTCACTGATTACTTCAATTGCTTGTTAGTTTTCCTTTATGAACAGCCTTTATCTGCGTAACTTCTGGTTGAGCTGTGTATATGGTTAGATAGCACCGATTTTAAAATTTTTTTTATTGTTTTGTCTTACAGTTTCTAAAAACTCTCTCAGCCTCAATGTAAAAGCCATGTGTTACAAGCAGCAGAAAATATCTTTGCCTGTGCAAGATTATTCCTTGTTTAGAGTTTGTCACTGTTTCCGGATCATTACATACAGTTCAGAAGGAGAATGCTAGCTGCTATATATCCTTAGCTCAATTTTGCAGATCAACTTCTGTACTCAGCATTTCAAATGACACGCACAGTCCCTCCCTCTCTTCCTTCAGTTTTGCAAACTTCTTTCCTGCTATATTTCTCCTTCTCTATGAATGGCAAATTCCTACTTATTTAGCTACAACACTGAACTGATCATTGATGAGTCCAAGAATTATAAAGATGGAATATATTATGCGAATGCCTAGTCTTCACATGGATGGGTAAAAACACATTTCCCTAAATAAAAAAAAAAATTAATTGAAGTCATCATATATTTCAACAAGGTATACTGCAATGCAGAGAATGACAATTACAATAATAAGCAACTAAAAATCAAACATAGCTTTACAACTTTTTTCCAAAGACCACCAAAGCATCTGGGAAGAATGAGCTCAAGGAAATGACATGCTGACATTCTGATAGACAGAAGGACAAACTCAGAAGAAGAAAACCACTGCCCACTACAGCAGCCAGCAACTTCATTGCCACCAACTGATGAGTACAAACACGTACAGCTCTACAGAAGTGCCACTAAGATCAGCTAAGATCAGCATCTCTGAAGAATTTATGGTATTTCTGGAACATTATGATATTACTTTGGTTTGACATGAATAAAAAAACATATAACCCAAATCACCCACACAACTTATTTGGAAATGCAATCTTAACAAGACCTCTGAAATACTATTTGAGAATAGAAACAATTTATGACAACTTTGTTTAATGATTTCATGACAAAGGCATATAGGAAGTTCCAAATCCTAAATCGCATACACAGTTTGAACTATTAACCTATAAAAATTTTTAACCCAATGAACCTATATCTACATTAAGACACTGAGGGTCTTTCAATGAGCAAGCGAGGGGTGTTTGGCTGTCAATTGTATTTGGCACTGATGAGCTGACAGACAGGCAGCTAATTCCTTCTGAAGGCTCAGAAGTTATACCTTGCACGTACATAGCTGACAAGCCTGTGCTTATGGTAAGAGCTATCATGCAGGTGACAGCCAGTCACAGAACTGTGATGGAAAAGACCTAGATATTAGTCATGCACCGAGAATTTTCTGCTGTCTTTCCCTGCCATATGATAACACAGAACAGGTTTTGAGGGAAACTGCATACAATGGAAACTCTCTGAATGCTGGTTTCTCTTTGAACGCTGCAGATAAGTAGCGGGATGTGATATGAGGTTCCTTAGCAAGTGAGAGGACAGTACAATGAAGAATAACTGCTGTTATGAGAGCTGCAGCCCATGCACAGCTCAACTGGAGATATAGGGTGCAGCAGGAACATTTCCCCAAGGCAGTCCTTCACTTAGAGGTGGAAAATCATTCAAAAGATGGTGCGTGCATCCAGGTCCTACCATACCAGATCAGCCTGCTAGTCTTACTCACTAGAGCGAAGTTAAGGGAACCAGGACATCTGGATGGTGTGCTAGGCGATATGGTTTAGTAGCTCAGTGGTAGTAATGGTGATAGCAGGACAGTTGGACTAGATGATCTTGTGGATCCTTTCCAACCTTGTGTTTCAATGATTCTATGAAAGGAAACTTTCAGCATCTCAGAACAAAGGCGAACAACTGGAGATGTGGTCCAAATGGCAATGATCACTCTCATCGTGTCAGAAGCTCAACAGAGGTAGGCACAGCACTTCTTACATTGATGTCAGACATGTCTTCAGCAGAACATGTAACACCAAAATCACTTAAAAACTTAGCTGCTGCTCTACAGCAAGACAGGACTGCTTTATATCCACCTGCACAATTTTACAGCTCCTCCCAAAGCCTTGAAACCTCTCACAAAAGAGTCAAGTTCTAAAATGAAACATGCTTTCTTACAAGCCCATTCAGTGTAAGAAAAACGCTAGGAGTGAAACTTCTTAATAGTCTAATTCCCATTTATACATAAAATTCAGTTTTAGAAAAAATATTTAAGTTTAGAGATAAAGGATAAATTAAAGTAGTCAAAGAAAAACAATACTTTTATGTGTTTAAGTGATATAACTGAGGGAAATCAACTTTGAAAATTATTACAAGTTTTGGCCTCAGAAAGTCACAGAGAATGACATCATAACCTGCATTTAAACAAGGCAGCATATTAGCTAGAGATGTATCAGCACTGCCATACAAATACAATTCATAAATCTAATTATAAGTTGATAGAACAGAAAGACAGTGTTCATACCATGTCTATTAAGCATTTTCATAACCATTGAACCTTGAAATGTAATAGAAAAAATAAAGAGAAAATGATACAGCTACAGAACTGCCTGTAAATATCAGTGGTTCTGTGGGGTTTAAAGAAGAAAGACAAAAGGAAAGAGTGTTGTTGTAAATATATCCACAGCTTTTAATTACAGATATGAAGTAGAGCCTACTAAATCTATAGAAGCCTTCTAAAGCACATGCAGTTTGCTCAGTAGAAAAGCTGAACTGGATTCTCACTAAAATGCCCAATCTGGATTTTAGAAGGCAATGCATTCAACCTTCTGTTTCCAGTCATCAGGACAGATTAACCACAATTTTAGTTAATGTCTTTGACCTAAAAACCTTTCAAAACTGAGTCTTCTTTGAGACATAACAATACAAATGGCTGCTTGATCACAAAGTGATGCTTTAAAAGGTTTCAATAATAGAAACATCCAGCTAAAGCAAGAAGCAGATGAGTGTGTAGCAACAGAACCATCACAAGTTCTCTATAGTGCAGTGTCATTTCCATCTCTTCACTTACTATGGCATGCCATGCCTAACAGAGATGAAAAAATGAATCCATTCTATAGACTTTATTTAGATAAAGTTCCCTGACACAATGGTGATAATCCTTCTTAAAGGAAAATGGAAACACTTGTCATCTAATCCTTGATGAGCCAAGCACATCAGAGGAATTGGCTTAAAGATTTCCCTTCCTTTGTCTCTGGGAATATGTAAGCCATGTTCTTTGTGATGGCATAGATCTGCTATCACTTCCATCACTTAAATGAGGCAGAATACTTTCTGAGTCTTTAGCAATATCTTGGTATGAAGCTGGTGTGAAGGGGGAGTCAGAACTGTGATTATTTCACAATGATGATACGACTGCTTAAAGGACCTACATCTGCTTTACAGAATCCTAGTTAGTTTCATGCACACAGAGTTTAACATTCCCCCTTCTCACTCAGCACTACACAAGTCTATTTGACACAATTGCTCATAAGTGAATATAACTTAATAAACAACATCCATAAACCTTACTACAAAAAAGTAACATCTCTTAACCATTGGTTTGCTGCCCTCAGATAGATAAAATAAGTTATGATGCTTTAATTTCTGTCAATAAGTCACTGGCACTCCATCACATGTATAAAACCTAACAGAACAATACAGCACATTTATTAAAAATACAAAAGGAAATGTACCTTCAGCTTCACAAACACAAAGAAAAAAATTTACCTTATCTCCTCATGTAAATTAAACCACTGCAACTGAAATACCAAATGAAGCTTCAGCACCACTTGCCCTTTACCTGGCAGCTGGACAAATCAGCAAGCAAGTCAGAAAGACTAGACAGAACAGTGGGCACAACTTTTTACTGAGTATCACACTGAAAGGCACAGAGGATTGCAAAGGATCTTGGCAATTTCTGCTTCCTTTACTTTCACTCCATTCACACTCTACTCAAACTGCTATGTGTTAGAGCTTCCCTCTCTCTATAGGCTCATTTTTGCTGACCATCATGAATTAGCTATACACATGGAAAGGAGCATTCCACCCTTCACCGGGCACCCCATTTCCTTTTATTTTGTGTAACAGTTAGGTTACATTAGTATATATGGAAAATCTATGCAACAGCACAAAACATTCTGCGTATGAATTCATTCAGTATGAATGCTGATGAAGCTCAAGTTGTAGTGACAGTGCACATCACTGATAACCATGGCCTGGCAGCAGCTCAAGACAGTTGCATGCGACAGGAAGCTCAGGAGCAGGCAGGTCAGCCTTCTGCCTGCTGGAACAGGAGAGGTAGCTCAGCAGTGAGTGGGAGCAGGAGCACTAGCAAATGCCAACAGAATACTCATATTATTTCAGGAAAACCTAACTACCTGAAGACATTTATCTAGGTGCACACTTCAAGGGAAAAATAAATCTGTTGTGTGAAAGTAATATGCTATCTTTATTGCTCTGTATCTCCACATGGCAAAGGAATTAACATATTTTTCAAGAACTTTTACCATTGTTTCTTGTTGCTATAATCTGCAGTAATACACCTTCTACTTCTCGAGCTGGTGCTATGAAACTACACCTAACACAGGAGTCAGGCAGTAATGCAGCTCCTGTTTTCACTTTAAGCATCACTACAGTGAGAGGCAGAGCCCATCTAAGTCTGTAAGTTACTTCACATCCAAAGACCCAAAGACACCAAAGGGAGCTAAAAACACCTAATAACCAATGGGAGCATTAGGGAGTTGGATCCTACAACACTCTAACACACACAAACACATCCAAGGGATATTGCTTTACCTTAACCTTGTAGTAAGCCTTGACTTCAGGCAGGATGGAGTCGAAGTCACCACTGATGTAATCAGGCAAGAAGCTGAAAGAAAAGAAATGAGCAATGAAATGAAAAACTTAATTTTATTTTTTCAAGAGTTTCAAGGAGTAGAAGCATTAATCTCTCAAGGGAATAGGAGACAGTTACAAGAAAGTTAAAAGAGCAGCTGACACAAAATAATGTCACAGACAAACAAACTGTGTCCCTTTTCTGCTAAAGGAGCTGCACACTGGCAAGGTGTTTACACATCTCCAGAAGTCTGTAAGGCAATACTTGCACCTGCAAGTTCTCTCAAATATCTTTGTAGTGTATCATACCAGAAAACTACCTGAATAATCACAGAATCGTAGAATCATTACAGCTGAAAAAGACTTCTAAGATAATCGTGTCCAACTGTACACATATCAGTAATATTGCCCACTAAATCATAGTAATAACATTGCCCACTAAATCCCTAAGTGCCACATAGAATCATGATGGTGACTCTACCACTTTCCTGGGCAGCCTGTTCCAGCACCTGAAACAAGTTTATCTTTGTGCTGCACATCAAGTCTTTGCAGATAAGACATGTCAGGAGATGGTGATGATAGATCTTGAACAGCTGATATCTCACAAATGAGGTACTTTTTCCCTTTTCCCTCTCCTTCCTCCTATTTACATATTTATTACAAATCCTTGAGCAAGGTAAATTCAGTGCAGCATCTTGGAATTTGGACAGCAATTACAGATACTGCAGTCTGAAGTCAGGGGCAAAGAATAATAATGGTTCAAATGAGACTAAGGAGCCATGACAGAAATCATCTGAGACAGGAGTTTTCTGTAACAAAATAAAGATCTTCAGCAAAGGTCCCAAATTGGTTTCTTTCACTTTCAAAACACAGAATCATACAATCATAGAAACATGAAGGTTTGAAAAGATCACTAAGATCAACCCACCACTACTATGCTCACTAAACCATGCCTTTCAGTGCAAACATCTACCTTTTTCTTGAAAACCTCCATCGGTGGTGATACTATCCACCTCCCTGGGAATCCTGTTCCAATACTCCACCACTTTTTTGGAGAATAAATTTTTCCTAAAGTCCAACCTGAACATCCCTTCACGCCATTAAGCCATTACCTCTTGTCCTATCACTAGCTACCTGTAAGAAGAGGCTGACCTCCAGCTCACTACAACCTCTTTCCAGGTAGTTGCAGAGAGGGACATGAGCTCTCTCCCGATTCTTCTCCAGACCAAACAATCCCAATTTCCTCAGCCACTCCTCATAAGACATGCTCCACACCCTTCACCAGCTTTGTTGCCCTTCTTTGGACACAGTTCATGGCCTCATGGACTTTCTTGCAGTGAGCAGACCAAAACTGAACGCAGTTTTCAAGGTGCAGCCTCCACAGTTCTGAGTGCAGAGGGACAATCACCTTCCTAATCCTGCTGACTACACTATTTCTGACAAAGGCCAGGACTCTCTCTCCAAGAGCTCGTGTTCATGGTTTTTAAGCATATCACTCTGTGATAAAAATCCCTTGGCATGAACCTCCAGATCTGCTCAAGGCTTATGCTGAAACGGCGGTTTTGCTGGCTTCTAAAGCTGCTGCTGATCCCATGATAGTTTTTATTGACATGATAAGGCTTAAGAGCTTTTGTGGACTGTCAAAGTACTGTAAATAATCTTCTCAGTTTAGCACGCAAGGATCATAGAATCATAGAAGCATACAATTGCAAGGCCTCAAAGGACCTCACAGGACCTCAGAAAAAAGGACCTCAAAGATCATCCAGTTTCAATCCCTCTGCTGTGTGCAGGTCACCAACCAGCAGACCAGGCTGCCCAGAGCCACATCCACCCTGGCCTTGAATGCCTCCAGGGATGGGGCATCCACAGCCTCCTTGGGCAACCTGTTCCAGTGCATCACCATCCTCGGGGTGAAAAACTTCCTCCTAATATCCAACCTAAACCTCCCCTGTCTCAGTTTAAAACCATTCCCCTTGTCCTGTCACCATCCACCCTCACACACAGCCGTTCCCCCTCCAGTTTATACGCTCCTTTCAAGTACTGGAAGGCCACAATGAGGTCTCCCCCAAGCCTTCTCTTCTCCAAACTAAAAAAGACCAGTTCCCTCAATCTTTGTTCATAGGAGAGGTGCTCCAGTCTCTAATCATCAAATGATGTGCAATCTTTTTCTAGCTAAACCGAGTTTTTGAAGTATGCTAATCTTTGTCATGTAGAAATGTATTCAATACAGTTCTTATTCTCCTAGTGATTTGCTTCACAAAAAATCTGATGAATAGTAGTATCAGTTTGTTTTGCCACTGTGATATGCTCCAATTCACTAACCATGATGCTCATTTTCTCTCATTCTCCTGTGCTGAAGAGAATACAGGATTGCTAACACTTTTTCTCTGAGAGAAAAAGTTCTTCCTTATGTCCAACCTAACCTTCTCTGGTACAACTTGTATCCATTTCTTCAGGTCCTGCTCGTTGCCTGGGAGAAGAGGCCAAACCCCTCCTCATCACAGCCTCCCTTCAGGAGGTTGCAGAGTGCAGTGAGGTCTCCCCTGAGCCTCCTCTTCTCCACACTGAACAATCCCAGCTCCCTCAGTCGCTCCTCATAAGATTTGTGCTCCAGACCCCTCACCAGTTTCATTGTTTTTCTCTGGACGTGTTCCAGGGCCTCAAAGTCTTTCTTGTAGTGAGGGGCAAACATCAGCACCCCCAGATAACAAATAAAGATGGGAAATACCTCAGGTACATATTGAAAAAGAAAGCAACAGCAAATCATACTAAAGTATCTTTGAGGATACTTCGCAATAAATAGTTTTCACTTCTTTGCTTTTGGCAGTTTTGTATTTACTCCAGAATACAGAATAGTCCAGGAGAACAGGCCCTGGAGAATCACACTGTCAAACTTGCTACAGGTGAGTGGAAGAAATGACATTAGAGAAAAGAAATCAGAAGGGCCTCTCCATAAAGGCTGTAACATCATCCCTCATTGAAAGTATGAATTAAAAGCAGGTATTTTATTAGTCTTTTCCTCTGAACTCTCTTTCATGAAGAATTCTGCATCATAACTGTATATGAAATGATCACTTCTGTCAGTGAGTGACATATATAGCACACATCCTTTAGTAGAGGAAGTTATCTTTTTGCCCAAGATGGAAAAAGATATCTATAATTCCTTTTCAAAATTCCTCTTAAATTTTCATATCTGAATAGTCTAGTTGATGCATTCTAAGGCATTTTAGAACCACGTATTAACAGTCTCATTTAGCTACTAAGTAGCACTCTGCATATTAGGCTATGATCAGCTTACCTGGCTTGATTCTCTACTGCTTTATGCTGACATTTATCAGGAACAAGCCAATTCCATAATCCTGCTGGGGCTGAACATGTGACATTCACTCTAGATCAGCACAATCTAGGCCTTTCCTAAAGCTGTTAAGGAGCAGAACACCAGGTACTAAGAACAGAAAAACTTCAGAGGTTTGATTCCCTTAGCTTATTGGTTTTTTTCCTTTGTATTTAATTATTGTTATTTTTTTGCTGTTGTTCCAGGTCGTTACAGACATACATCAGCCATCTGATAAGTCTGGAGTTTTGAGTGCCAGAATTGCTGAAGGCACTTCTATAGCAGATTTATAAGAAAAGCAAAGAAAAATAAGTAAGCAAATTTCCTATATCGATCTTTCAAAGGTTCAAATAGGTTACCAAAAACCCTAGCACTATCTATTTCTCATAAGTCTTGAGACCAACCCAAATGGGGCATTTATGCAAACTATATAACAGCTCAGTGTTGACTGAACAGAACACACTGGTGTACTGATGGACAGTCAGCTGGATATGAGCCAGCAGTGTGCCCAGGTGGCCAAGAAGTCTGATGGCATCCTGACTTGGATCAGAAACTGTGAGATGAGCAGGACTAGGGAAGTAATCCCGCCTCTGTACTCAGCACTCGTGAGGCCTCATCTCGAATACTGTGTTCAGTTTTGGGCACCTCTGTACAGAAAGGACATGGAGGTGCTGGAGCAGGTCCAGAGAAGAGCAACAAGGTTTGTGAAGGGCTTGGGGAACAAGTCCTATGAGGAGAGACTGAAGGAACTGGGGCTGTCTAGTCTGGGGAAAAGGAGGCTGAAGGGAGACCATACTGCTCTCTTTCAATACAGTTAGAGCGGGGTTGGACTCTTCTCACTGCTGACAGGTGAGAGGACGAAGGGAAATGGCCTTAAGTTGCGCCAGGGTAAGTTCAGGATGGATATTAGGAAACACTTCTTTACTTTAACAACCCAAGAAAGGGCTGTTAAGCACTGGAATAGACTCCCCAGGGAGTGGTTGAGTCAGTATCCCTGGAAAAAAAAAAAAAAAAAAAAAGATGAAAATATCAGCAGAGTCTGTGCACCCAGTTCTGTAGTACTGAACAGGGAATTTAAAGGAAAATACTTCAGAGAAGTAAATGAATATTCTTTCCAGCAGAATGATTTCTTTGAGGACGGAAATTAAAATTATGCAAGTCTTTATTTTTCTCCTCTATTTCATAGCAGGTTTTTTATTTCATAGGAGATACTATATATATGCAGTATCTATGCAGTATATATATGCACTATCCCAGGCAATTAACATGAAAAGAAAAAAGATTGATAAAAAGAATAGTCCAAGGGCCAAGTATGTAAGACTGAAAGAACTATTCAACCAAGGTATAACAATCAAGTTTTCCCTGAATTATATGCAATAAGAATGTAAAGGTTTGCAGAAGAGATGAATGGGTTACAAGAGAAGTTAAAGTTCTGACATTGCCTCATCACTCCCTTTGTGTCTCTTCAAAAAGAATCATCAGTATCAGAGAACTACTTGCTGCAAGTCAGATTTCTGTCTGTACTCTAGATTTAAGGTGTGCATACATGGCTCTGCAAGCAATCAGTAGAAGAGAAGAGACATAGGCAATACACACAACAGTTAGTAATGCTTGACAGACTTCAGTCCGAGTATCAGCAATCCGCACATCAAACTTTTCACAGAAGACAAAGGAAGAAATTCTAAGTTAACTCCCGCTTCAATGCTACTTCTTTCCTTCTAACTCAACTTTGCTGTGAAGGGCAAGAAGAAATCAAGCTTCTCCTGTCCTCCCTCGTACATTTGGTTGTTCATCTGCTGGCAAATATGTGCTGCTGTACGAATAAAAAGGTTCATAAATTTATAAGTTTTGTCTCACCTGTTTACTCTGAGAGTCAACCTTACTGTATTTATTAAACTTCTTATCTGTGAATCCTTGGTCACAACAACTGAAAATCCTAAGTACAAGTAACAGTGGGTGTTTAGCAACCTGGAATTACACTGTGTTTGATGGTCCCACTAGGAAATGATAAACCATTGGAATGCATTTATTTTGCACCATAAAACCAGCTGCATAAACACTTCTGGGGCAGAAACCCAGGATTTTATGGACTTAAATGCCATTAGAGGAAACAAGCACTATTCCTCCTTCAGACCTATTTCCTCACCTAACATGTACAATTCTTTACAACTTCTGTACTTGCCTTTGGTCGTGTATGATGTCCTACCATTAATACAGAAATAATTTAAAAGAAAAAGTAGACAGCCTATTTTATTCCTCATTCCACTTCACGAATGCAAGCAGATTTTCTGTAAGAAATAAAGAGGACAGTTTGTTTCAGCCCATGGCGAGAAGCATCAGATGGTCCTTGTCAACCTCTCTCAGGAGCACAGTAAGTTTTTCAAGAGGTTGCTGCAAAGCCTTAGCTCTGATGGAGACCTAAATGAGACAGATTGAAAGCTGAGCTATGAATCAGAGGAATAAAGACCAGTGGGCTTAAGAAAATAGGGTGTTTTAGGCTGCTTGTGTATTTTTAAAACTTATGTCTGGGAAAAGCAATTAGACACACAAAGCAGAAAAAGCATTCAACTGCCTGTGTATGTTTGGTGGCCCTGCTAGGCAGGGGGGTTGGAACTACATGATCCTTGAGGTCCCTTCCAACCCGGGTGATTCTGTGATTCTGTGATTCTGCCTGCCACTACGTGACTGTCAGAGCTGCTTTCTCACTAGCTGTCATCCAAAATGAAATGACAGTTATGGTTGAGAGTGCTCCATTGTTTTCTGCCCTTACACACAACAGGGGTTTTCAAGGAAGAAGCAATAGTTTGAGTTCAGCTTTAGCTGATCGTTTTGTTCCCACCAGTTCGACCCTTTACACCAAATAAGCTTCATCTTCAGAGGACCTGAGCAAAAGTTAAAAGTTACTAACGGAAATATCAGCCATCTTTTGGATATGAAAAAACATTCATAACTGAAAACTAGTAAAATACACTAATTTGGCCTTTTATCAGTAGTTGAGCATATACATACCTCTACAGGGAGTTCAGGTTACGTTCACTGCTACCACATGGCCAGTACCATGTACAAAGCAGACAGCTTTTCACTGACTGAATAGATCCCATCCCCAACATCTTACTTTTATTTAGAAAATATGACTTTCATAAGTTCATGTTTATTATTAACATACCTGTCCTGATTTCCTTCTGTGACGTGGTATAGACGATTAGCACCTCCATCAGCACAAGCTCTCAGTGCAGCTGCAAGTGAAGAAAGAGAGCATCAATATATGTTTATTTTAAATTAAAAATCTTAACCACTTCTGTAGTTTGACTTGACACTTCTTTCTCTAAAAAAAACAAAACATTTTAATGGCTTTTATCAGCCAAATGCCTATCTTCACCCAACTATGTCACTGCACTTTCCAAATAGCTGCCTTCTGTCTAACCTAGTGCCCATACACCTTTAACTGAATAGGAGAGCAAGTATTCAAAATCTGAACAGGGAGCATCCGCCACATACGGGCATATACTTGTCTAAAGAAACTGAAACTTGCATCTTTTATCTAACAGTCCTCCTTCAGCCAAAAAGTTACTAAAGACTTGCATAAAAACTAGCAAAAAAGAGGTAAGGCATTATAAATGCTATTTATTATCACCCGAATGGCATCAAAAGTGATACTTTCACTACAGTTCCCAGACTGCTCTACAGACTGTTTGAATTATCTGAAATAAAGTCAGGGGCTAACACTGAACACTAAATCTTGAATGATCCTGGTACAAAAGGAATAAAACCACAATCATTTTCACTGCTTATACAACTTGTGTCTGCAAAGAGCACGCACCACTAATTCCAGCTGATTTAAACAAACACAGATGTGCCTTTGTATTTTGGTTCCTTTATTTAGATTTTAGAAAAAAGATTTTAGAAAAAAGTATTCTAATGCTATCACTATATAATCAGATATAAATTAGTGTACTTTATTCATGAGCATGTCCATTAAGGATAATTCAGCTAACCTGCAGTTCTTAGGCAAGAACTTTTATATATGATAAGGTAATTAAGACTGAAAATGACCATGAAAATAATAGTCTTTATCAGCTCTGTTCAGAGATGCACAGGTCAAATAACTGTAGTGCTCACTAGTTTAGAGCGTCCCTTACAGTCCTGAGAGCAGGGAGATGGGCTGGTAGATCAGAGAGGGCTGAAAGTTGGAGTATTTGGGGGCTGGTAGTGAAAAGGTGAGGAGAAAATAAAGGAGAGACAAAGAAAAGGAACAGCCTGCCAAAGTTTGGGGAAAAAAGGCATAAATAATCAAATCAGATACTTTCTGAGAATTCATATTTCAGCTACAGCTACTTTCCTTTGATGTCAGTTTCTCAATTGGAATGGCCTCTCAACAGTGACACAGACCTAGCTTTTTCTTCTTGGTACTCATTCAGTAGGAAATCTGGCCTACCTCTCTAGCTTAGTAATCATCTTTGCCAGGCTATACAAATTGGGACAACAGAGTTCATCGGACTTCTGTATCTAATATCTTCTTTAAGCCACTCCTTTTTATTTGGCTGCTGAATTCCCAGCACAGGGAATGTTCCTTGTGTTAAACCCACTACCCAGTACAATGCAACCTTGGCTCAGGCTTCTTGGAAAAAAAGAAACAAAGGCAGAGTGGCACAAAAGCTGCTATCCATCACATGGGTAGGCTGGGGTACAGCAGCTTCTTTCCTGCAGACAACAAAACTCTACATGGCTGGAGAACTAGCATGAAACTTCTCAGCATCTGTTCTATCAATGCCCCTGCTCCAACCAGACCTATTCTCTCTTATCCACATCTATACTCATATCCATGTAATTACAGTGCTCACTACTGTAAGCACTAATGTTTTCAGTTTCTTTGTACACATTATGCTCTTTTTTTGCTTCCTCACTCTACTTTTCTCATTCCTTCCAGCCACCAAGCACAACCATATCAACAATCCAAAGTCAAGCAGATTTGATCCTGACATATCAGAATGTCAACGGTTTACAGGCTGGTTCAGTCTGGTTCTGTGACTAGTGGGGTGGGGGGATTTTGCAAAATCCATGTCTCCAGAAAAGGGAAACAGGGGACCCCAAAATAATTAAAAACAGCAGCAACAATCTGAGGAGAAACAAACTGGCTTCCTAAATATAGTATCGGAATGCAAGATAACACACTATAATACAATATAATTAGAATTGAGGCTAAAAAATCAAATATAACGAGAGAGAGTGTCCGAAAGGTGGATAGGCCTCACCACAACGCTGAGGTGAGATGCGCAGTCTGGTTGAGCAGCAGGGAGGAGAGCCTGATTAAGAAAGAGAGCATCAGAGGACCTTGCCAGGGGTTGTATCTCCTCTCCGACTGCAGAGCCCCCTGGGGTGTATAATTCTTCTTTTCTGGACACATGCCTGGAACTGGAGCATTAACACCTTAACTCCCAGTGCACTACGTGATGTTATGATACCAAAAATCATAATCGTGATTATGATACCAAAAATCGTGGAATATGATAACCAAAAATCATAAAGCCATGACACAGATGAAATAATTTCTAAATTATAGTTGCTGTCCAGCTGCTTACAATGGTTCTTGATGATGAATATTAACATCATCAGACAAGAAGAACATAATTTTCCTCTCCTGTGTTTGACTGGAGCCTTTAAAATTCTCTCACTTGAGCTTATAGTGGAAACTGCAGGTATGATGCATCTAAACAAGGCTTAGGACCTAACCATTATGAAGTTTCTTCTCTCTCCTCAAGCTACAAAAGCAAGATATTCATTGCAATCAAAACCATAAGAAGTCTGAGGGAAAATTATTTTCTAACTCCAGGAACTTAAGCTGCCTAAAACACACTTCATTAGCCACACAGAGACACAGCCTTCTCCTTCTAAGGACAGTGATTTTTTAAGTATTCGCTCATATTTAAAACAAATGAGTGGCTTACGACTTGCAGAAAGATGCAGACAGCGAGAGAAAAAATGTCTCAGTTACTGAAAGATAGCCAGAACTACCTTTATCCGAACGGACTCACCAGAAGGTATGCCTGACCTAATACTGCATCCAAGCTTACGAGCTTAACAGCATATGATCAACACCCAAACCAAACTGGGTATTATGAAAAAAGAAAAAAAAAAATCAGCATTCATTCAGACTGGTACATGTAAAATACCAGACTCTTTCTATGACCTAAAGGTGCCTGACAACAGGTCTATGATAGATGTACGTTGTTCACATGGAGATAAGACTACTATTGATATCTCAAAACAGTTGCCTTACATAGTGCTGTGGTTTGGTGATTTTTTGTTGTCAGTATTCCGCATCACAGAACTGAATCACAGAATCACAGAACTGTAGGGGTTGGAAGGGACCTCCTGAGATCATCGAGTCCAACCCCCCTGCCAAAGCAGGTTCCCTACACCAGGTAGCACAGGTAGGCATCCAGGCAGGTCTTGAACATCTCCAGAGAAGGAGACTCCACCACCTCCCTGGGCAGCCTGTTCCAGTGCTCCGTCACCCTCACTGTAAAGAAGTTCTTGCGCATGTTTGTGCGGAACTTCCTATGCTCCAGTTTCTGGCCATTTCCCCTTGTCCTGTCTCCACTCACCACTGAAAACAGTCCGGCCTCGCCATTCTGCCCCCCACACCTTAGATATTTATAGACCTGGATCAGGTCCCCTCTCAGTCTCCTTTTCTCAAGGCTGAACAGACCCAGTTCACTCAGCCTTTCCTCATAGGGGAGATGCTCCAGGCCCTTCACCATCTTCGTGGCCCTCCGCTGGACTCTTTCCAAGAGATTCCTGTCTTTTTTGTACTGGGGAGCCCAGAACTGGACGCAGTACTCCAGATGAGGTCTTACCAGGGCAGAGTAGAGGGGGAGGATCACCTCCTTTGACCTGCTGGCCACGCTCTTTTTAATGCACCCCAGTAAGCCATTGGCCTTTTTGGCTACAAGGGCACACCGCTGGCTCATGGCCAACCTGTCATCCACCAGGACACCCAGGTCCCTTTCCGCAGAGCTCCCCTCCAGCAGCTCATCCCCCAACCTGTACTGGTGCATGGAATTATTCCTCCCCAGATGCAAGACTCTACACTTGCTTTTGTTAAACCTCATCTGGTTTTTTTCTGCCCAGCTCTCCAGCCTATCCAGGTCTTGCTGAATGGCAACACAGCCTTCAGGCGTGTCAGCCAATCCTCCCAACTTCGTATCATCAGCAAACTTGCTGAGGGTGGCCACCATCCCCTCATCAAGGTCATTGATGAAGATGTTGTACAAGACTGGACCCAGCACAGACCCCTGAGGAACACCGCTAGTTACAGGCCTCCAACCGGACTCGCACCACCAACGATGACCCTCTGCACTCTGCCAGTCAGCCAGTTCTCAACCCACCTCACTGTCCACTCATCTATCCCACACTTCCTCAGCTTTGTTATAAGGATGTCGTGGGGGGCAGTATCAAATGCCTTGCTGAAATCAAGGTAGACTACATCCACTGCTCTCCCCCTATCCACCCAGCCAGAGACAACATCGTAGAAGGCTACCAGGTTGGTCAAGCACGACCTCCCCCTGGTGAACCCGTGCTGACTACTCCTGATAACCTCCTCTTCTTCCAGTTGTCTGGAGATGACATCCAGTACAAGCTGTTCCATCACCTTTCCAGGGACAGAGGTGAGGCTGACTGGCCTATAATTGCCTTGGTCTTCCTTCTTGCCTTTTTTGAAGACTGGGGTGACGTTGGCTATCTTCCAGTCTTCAGGCACCTTCCCCGTCTTCCATGACTTCTCAAAGATGACCGAAAGTGGTTCAGCAATCACCTCTGCCAGCTCCTTCAGCACCCGTGGATGAATCCCATCGGGTCCCATGGATTTCTGAACATTGATGTTGCCTAGGCGCTCCCAGACCACCTCTTCCCTGACAGAAGGGGGGGTCTTCCATTCCCCAGATCCTCTCACTAATCTCCAGGGTCTCAGATTCCCGAGGGGGAGCTTTTTCACTGAAGACAGAAGCAAAGAAGGACATCATGTGAACCAGTGGGAGTTAAAGAGTTCATGTTCCGGTTCCATTTACTGCCCCTTATGGGCATTTTGAGTATTCTGATGGGAGGGGAGGGTGGCATTCCAGGAGGACCTGGCAGACAGAGGAAGATAGATGGACTCTGGACCCAGCAGCTCTCCCACAGAGATTCCCGCTCAGTTCGCTGCAAAGAAGGGCACGTGCCTCCCTTGCACTAACATGGGGGCTCACACTTTGGGCACTCTGATCTCTCTCTCATTTTGTTTGATTTTGCTGGATTTAGTAAATCACCATTCCTCCTCAGATAGTTGCCGCTGTGTTTCTTTTGCTGACCCCATCTGCTAGCTCTCTGCCCTTTCCCCTCTCCAAGAGTGGGGCTGGGGCAGGCCGGATCATGCGGCAAACTGTTTGTACCCCTTCCTCTTTTTTTCCCTTTTTTTTTTTTCTTTGCTCTTTTGTCTCTTATTTTTCCCAGGCCTGTGCCCCGCCCTCCCCCCATCAAAGACTTAGATCTAGGGATAACTCTGTGACATATAGCTAGAATTTTCTCCACATGTTTATTCTCATCACTCAGCAGCACTGTGAAGTTATTTAAAGAATCTATTTATGAGGTATTTATCTTTTACCAGCAAGGTAACAACTTACGCTGGAAGAAACCAAAGCTGCACATGCCTTAAGTAACCAGCAGGAAATTAGCTGATTGGCTGGAGGCCAGTACATCATACTACTTCTACCGCTACCAAGCCCTGCTTGATAAAAAGCAATTATATGTATTGCTTGGGAGAATATGTAACATTATTACCTGTAACGTTTAAGGAGATAGTCAGCAATTGCAAACTTACAACTCATGGACATTTTTTATTAGAAGGTAATAAGAACTGCTTTGTACAGTGCCTTTTGTATTGGTGACAAAACCGTTTTACAAACAACCATTTGGCCAAGGTGCAGCATGGCAATTGTGCAGGCAAATCTAGCAGCCTACGCATTTTGCAATGGCCCACGCTAAGCCTTGTTAATTATTTCAGCAGAAACTGAAGGATCTGAATAAGATCAGGGCACTGTTTTTCTTGACATCATGAAAACAGAGATACTTTATTTCAAGAAGTTGATGATTCAAATAGATTTAAAAGAAAATACTCAAATGTGAAGGTAAAAAGAGACACAGAGGGATGACATGCTCATGGATGCACAAGTCAAAGAGAAGCAACCAAACTGACTGCTGAACTCCAAGAGGGAAGAATAACTTACGTCGTCAGCCAAAACAAAGAGCATCCTGCCCACACCTTCTCCTTTGGATCTAGAGGGTATTACATCATTACTGGAGAACCCTCAGATCTGCCAGGTACCTTCCGTGCCATCTAGCTTATTCCAGTCAGAAAGCACGGAGTTGGTAAAAATGTTATTTAAATGTTATTGTTATTTAACGTATTAAACTGAACACCATCCAGTTAAGTTCATGTCAAGGAGGAATCATGTCAAGTATGTACCAGGAGCTCGCTGTACCTCTGAAAGAGTTTCAGACAGGCAGAGTGAAGGAAGAACCAAGGTCCTTCTGAGTAAAGTTGGTCATTTTAAATGGTGTCTCTTCTGATGGGAATCTATGAACTATTTTCCTTCAACAACAGAGACAAATATTAGGCCTGCTAGTGAATACAAAACTATTCTAACATAACAAAAATACTGAAAGCAAAAGAACCTCTTTTAGTAAATACAAAAAATTTCCTGTAACTGTGAGACAGGCTATGAACAGCATAGCAAACACAGAAAGAGAAGTCCCAGCTCTGAGTTTTCGCAGAAGAAAAGGCAAGTATCACAAGCTGAATAGTCCTGAAGATCCAGGAGGGGAATAGTCCGTACAGAACAGATGCAACTCCTGCAGGTTGAGTAAGACCAGGGTACAAAAAGGGTACAATAAAAGACATTTATACAAAACACCAACACCAGAAGAAAAAAAAAAAAAAAAAAGCATAAAATATGTTACATTCCCCAATTAGTTACTGCAAGGGAAATAAAGCAATTTTTCATTTCTTTAAATTTTTTTAATTAACCCAGGCTTTTGCCCCAGTTCAAATTTATAAAACTGCTCTAAGTATATCCCCATGTTTCTTTACTAATCTTACTTAACTCCTCTAGCTATGCAACGTTTCCCTTACTGATTCAGTAATCTGGTTACCATAATTAACCTGCCAGCATGATCACCACATAAAACAATGCTGCATAATTAATGGCTAGGAATCTTATGTATAAAAAACAATGTATTTGCCTTGCTTGACACATTTGGCTACTACTTTTTTTGTCACAATATTAATAAAAATATCAATTACCAATAGCAAAATGCATAATTCGTATTTATGTGTTTTCTCTTTTTCTCATTCGTCTTGAAGAAACCGTGATAATATATTTCACAAATCCACAGATTTGTACAGTTGCAGAACACTAGCCAGAAGATACATTTGCTCAAACTATTGCCTCCCACCCGTGTATTTCTACCTGTTATCAGGATTATATGCAATAGCTGTTAGATAGTAAATACTATTCAGTGCAGACATTCTTATTTTGGTATCTCCGCAGCTCTTTTAGCCAATCATCTCTCTGTTAGTCCATACACTTTGCAGCTGGACACTGCTCTTGCTAAGAAGCTGTTTAAATATTTTAATTAGGTCTATGGTTAAGTTCACTTGAACTGAAAAGGCTTGGCTTCTGTCACTGCTATTTTAAATGTGCAAGAGCCCATGGGGCTCTGAATGAAGGCAGCAAAAAGTCACCTGCTGCCAATATATTATATGGTTCCAAATTAAATAAATATACAGATGCTTGTCAAGATGCTATTACAGGTGAACTTTCATGCTGCTGCAAGATAGTAGTAATGGAGTCAACCTTCTGCAGGTGTACAAAGCGCTTTGTAGGAGTAGGAATATCACCAAATAGGAATTCCAATAGGAATTTCACCAAAAATTCCATCTTCTGCCTGTGGTGCTGTATGGTTTTACATACACATTTCCAGTGCAGGAATGAATTTCAGTTTTTACAAATGCTGTGCAAAGCAATGGCTGTTACCCTTGAACTGACTGCATACACTAGAAAGGTCCATCCACTGCTGATGTTTTGTAACTGACCTCCCTGCAGTCTGTATCAGTTGGGACATGAAGGCCCAGCACGCGTAGCCAATGCCAGAGCAGACAGACTGCTTCTTCTGTACGGAACAGATTCTGAAAGATCTGCTGCACACCTAGGAATGTACCTCTAGGTTTCCTACAAAACTGGTGCACATCTTTAATCGCTCACTTGGAGCTGTAAGCATCACATAAATATCAGGTAAGCAGAGGCAGGATTCATTAAGCAATTAAATACAGGAACACAAAGAAGGAAACAATGCCCTGATGAATTCGGAAACAGTATTCTCAGCCCATTTGTTCAATCCTATGATAACACAAACATAGAAATGAAACAAAGGGAAAATTCATCAGTTTTAACTACAGATAATAGACTCCTCTGCATTTTAGCAAAAAACTAAGCTACACAGTCCTCAAATCAAAACCTTGCCTGAATAACAACAACAACAACAATTGTAAAAAATAAAATAAAAATTGAAATCTCAATGTTCACTATAGAAAAAAAGAATAGAAGATTAGGTCAGTACTTTTTCCAAACAAAACAGTACCAAAAGCAGTACCCCTCAGCTGCAAGCAAAAAGAAACCCAAATATCAGTAAGCATATCAGGAGTAATGTGCTGACAAAGAGAGACAAGAAAGCAACTTTGTTTTCACAAGATTGAGTTTCTGGACTGTCTTCAGGTACACTTCCGCACAGAGTTCATTACAATTACTCATATTCAAGTTTGAAGTAATCTCTTGTCAGTATTAGATTTAATATTCCATAACTCTCATGGAGTGCATGACATCCCCTTTTTCTCCCCACCGTCCTTCTCGGAGTCTGTCAGGTGAGGAGCTCTGGTGTCCACCCAGCTGCTGTGGATCCCTGGCTGAAACATGCTCTGCAGGCCCAGCCCTGGGAGTGCCCCTGTGCTGTGCTGTGCTAAACCAAGGGGACGGAGCTCAGGCATAAAGCAAAGTACATGTTACCGTCATTTACACTAACAGCTATGTGACCTCATAATGAGGCTGTGTGTTCGTGCCTCTGCAGGCATGAATCAGGAGGAAGTTTATTCTTTTCATTTTTCCGTTTTTATACTCCCTGCTTGAAAAATGTCAGTAAACCAATAATTTAATCAGCTTCTTGCTTTACCCTGCTGAAATGTAAGGAAATGTCACGGTCTTTTTCCCAGTTCTGCATCCTGTTGCTAGCAGGCTCCTGATGCCAGGAACTGCCTGGAGAGCCACAAAGCTTCCCTCTTAGCCACACATGGGGGCTGGGCTGGGTCCCGGTTCCCCCCCTGACTGGGAAGATCCCCAGGTCTGTTTCCTCTACACAGGCTTCCAGCCTCTCTGCCCCAAGTCTGTAGTGTTTCATGGGGTTGTTGTGGCCAAAATGCAGGACCCGGCACTTGGCCTTATTGAACCTCATCCCACTGGCTTCAGCCCAATGATCCAGCCAGTCCAGATCCCTCTGTAGGGCCTTGCTACCCCCCAACACATTGACATTTCCAGCCAACTTGGTGTCATCTGCAAACTTACTGAGGGTGCACTCAATCCCCTTATCTAAGTAATCAATAAAGATACAGAAGAGGACAGGCCCCAGCACCGACCCCTGGAACACCATTTGTGACGAGTCACCAGCTGGATTTAACACCATTCATTACCACTTTCTGGGCCTAGCTATGCATCTAGTTCTCTACCCAGCAAAGAATGGCTGTCCAAGCCACAGGATGCCAGCTGCCCTATGAGAATACCATGGAGGACAGGCTTCGCTAAAATCTAGGTAGACTCTGTCAACATTCTTTCCCTCATCCACCAGCTGGGTCACTCAATCATAGAAGGAGATCAGGTTGGCCAAAGAGGACCTTCTTTTCATGAACCATGCTGTCTGGGCCTGATCCCCTGGTTGTACTGCCTGCACTGTGTGATCTCACTCAAGATGTTTTGCTCCATAACCTTCCCCGGCACTGTTTTCAGAAACAGGTCTGTCATTAAGCCCCACTAGCCACTGAATGGAGCTCCCAAATAATGAATCAAAAGCATAATTAGTAATGCTGGTACAGTCAAGTTCACACATAATTACTTCATATCAACATGTGCATTTCCAAAGGTGTACCCTAATTTGCTATCATTGATATGCAGTATGCAGTGCATTTCATGTCATTTTCAGAGTCTTATCAATACACTTGCTTATGTTGAAGCTGTACATCAAACTACACTTGAAGAGGAAAGGAGCTTTGATGAAAAGAGATTAAACTGTCATATACACTGTGTAAAAAGCAGTGTGGGGATGAGATTTGGGACTAGCTCATTTATTTCACGTGGGTTCCAGCTGCTGGTCTGAAGGTCTGTGTTTTGCTTTAGTGAGAAAACTATGCTGAAGAAGAAGGAAGGGTATATTTTAGAAAAGCAATCAGCAGTCAGTCTGAAGGCAGAATATTTCCCTTTTCAGGTAAGAACTAGCTTTATGACCCATCTGCCCATGGCAGCAGGTATCACTGTAAGGCAGAGGTATCACAATTAGTAATTTACTGAGGCACAGACAGGACAATAGTAGACAAAGATGCTTTGTGGTACATAGTAAAAACGTGGAGAAGCTTGACAGCTGGTAGTTATGTACATTTTTTGTGCTAAGTAATTTGGCTGCAAACATGATCAAGTAGCAGAATGGCAGTATACACCTGCTTAAAAAAATAAATAAATAAATAAAAACCCCAACCATGGAAACACTTCTGTGTTAACAGTTTGCATAATGGCATTACGTGTGGTTTTCCATTCACTTCAATTTACTTACAGAGTCCTTTCCACACACTTCACTGCTATTCAGTGCAATCAGAACCCCATGCTTTGTTTCCTTGTAATTAATTTTTATTTATTTTATTTAATATGAACGGGACTTAGCTTACAAGGTTTTCTGCTTACAACTGACATACTACAGGCCTTCTCTGGGTACTACCTTAAAAAAAGTCAGATGAAGCACAGAGTAAATGGATAACATATCTACAAAACAGACAATAGCCACAGGAAGCAACCTACAAGTTGCTATTTCAAGTGCAGCACCTCTCTCTAACTTGTGTCTGTAGAATATTTGCAGATAAAATAAATCTGAGAAACAATCTCATCATCTCCTTCCATTCCTCTATTTGTGCAAGACCTCTTCTTGTTTCCCAGCTTTACAAAGATCCCAAGCGACGTAACAGATCTCTGCACAATTCCAGGCCAAAATCCCAAATGCAGAATTCAGACACAGATCTTGAACTGGGCTCAGTTTTTAAAACTTTTAACATTACTAAAAATTACTTAAAATTATTACTTACTATTACTAAAAAATAAATTACTATTTAACAACAAACAAAGCTAAGGAACTCCAATAACACATATAACCATGGACCTGCCAGGAGATGAAATTGAGGACTTTTGTTTGGAGAACTGAGTGGTCAAAGGCCGGGGGGAAAAAAAAGTGCCAAGATGATGTATTTCGCTGCAGAGCATGGCCAGCCAACTGCAACTGAGAGCTATGGAGGTGGCAGGCCAGGCAGCCTATGGCCAAGAGAGAGGTCTGAGGCCAAGTCAGGTGGTCTGTGGCCAGGATAGAGACACAGGGCCAGGCTGTGTGTGTTTTGGCTGGGTGTGAGTCCTGGGATCAGGACAGGTGTGCTGTGGCGAACAGCAAAGCTTGGGGTCAGACCAGCAGACTCTGCATAGGTTTCGTCAAGGCAGACATCACCCAAGCCTTGCAAGCACTTTCCACTGCCATCCCTGTCTTAAAAGGCAAAAGTGAGACCCAAGCTGAAAGCATGGCCTGAATCAGGAAGGTGCATAGGCAACTGATTTACCTGTAATGTGAAGCAGCTTTACAAGAGGAAAGAAAATTCTACAGAAAATCCTACAAAGAAAAAGTCTGTAAAAGCTTTCACTTCTCATAAAGCACAACTTCAAGTTGGTGACTACAGTTCAAGCAGGCACCAATTTTATTTGAACACTGAATTTTGACTGTGTCTTTTTTCGAAAAAAACAGTATTTTACGGCCTGTTGAAATTTGACCTTCCTTAGATTTAAGTAATGAGCTTTCATATTCATAACAGGAATACCCTGTTTGCAATGTCCCTTTGATGAACAAGTTTCAGCAAAATCTGTTTTGAAAACACGTTTAATAGTTAAATCAGAAACCACTTTCAAATCAAACATTTCAGTTTTAAAAGGTGTAATTTTTTAGTTACTTCTTAATGTTTGTGATAATATAGGGAAATGCAACCACAGTGTAGGAAAAAAGAAAAATGTAGCATGTGCAAGGAAAAAGCGTCATTGCTCAAGATGTTCAATATATTCAGTATATTGGGTAGATTTGAAAAAATTCTGTCATTTAGAATATTAAAACATGAGAAATTTCCTTTTTTTTTTTCTTCTTTATTTACTGTTGTGTGGCAACAGCAAATTTCAAAATAATTTTTATTCCCCTCTGTTGACTATCATCATAGACTATTTTAAGGACTGTTAACATTTTAAACTATCAAACAGCAGCCTTAAAAGCAAAATCAGATTTGGTTACCATCACATTTGCTTATCACCAAATTTTGGTAAGTCTCAGAACAGCAGAAAGAGCACAAGACAGAGAGGCTTGTGCTTTTGTAGCCAGACCACATCCCGACCTGACAGGATATCTATAATGAAACATACAGGTTTGTGTTCAATGTCATTTATTTTCCCATGACTAAGTGACTGCTTAAGAGCTTGTTACACAGAATCTCAAAGATTCACGTATGGGTTAGAAGGGATCTCTCTGGAGATCATCTACTCCTCACCTCTCTGCAGAAGCAGGTTCCCTAGATTAGGCTTCACAGGAAAGCATCCAGGCAGAAGTTGTCTTTCATGCTAAGCATCTCAAGCTCTGGAAGGAGGTAGCATGACTAAGAATTTGGTTCCCTAGGGAAATTAAGTATGTGCTAAAGCGCTAATGAAATCTGAATTGGTCTCAGTGTACATGCATATAAGGATTACAGAGTAGGAGAGATCTACACAAATGCCTGAATTTAAGCATAAATTCCAGTGATCTACTGACTTCTGTTAGCTGTGTAGAAGAAGAAAGCATGAACTACTTCCTGTACGACAGCAGCATCTGGTGGGTCGCAGAGCTTCCTACCATATATTCTGCACAGCTGTGTCTATTAATAAAATATTGCTTAGCAAGATCTCAGGTTTTTAAAGAGATAACGCTAGTCTGAGAGACATGTCCCCATGCTACGCTTTTTTACTGGATCAAGTCACTCTAAAACAGTCCACTTTGCTAATGATTCAGGTATGTCACACTGTATTCCCCTATTCCCTTCAGAACAGCTTCAGAAACAATTAGTATTATTTTAATACCACTTACTAGGCCAGCCTCTTTTCAGTCTGTAGGGAAATGGCCAGAAACTAGAGCATAAGAAGTTCTGCACCAACTTGCAAAACAATTTCATGGTAAGGGTGACGGAGCACTGGAACAGGCTGCCCAAGGAGGCTGTGGAGTCTTCTTCTTTGGAAATATTCAAGACCCATCTGGACACCTACCTGTGCGACCTGCTGCAGGGAGCCTGCTTTGGCAGCGGGGTTGGACTTGATGATCTCTGGAGGTCCGTTCCAACCCCTACGATTCTATGATTCTGTGATTGTTATTGCTGATAAGATAAACAAACTTCTAAAAGAGGAATAAACAGTTGTTTATCACATGGTGGGACTACCTACTTAATGTATTTTCACTACAAAACTGAATAGCAATATCTGGAAAACGAACAGAATCTAGATTCAACCACAAATTTCTACTTTCTCTGGTAATCTAAGCTATGTAGTTTCTTTTTTGGACAGAGTTGCAGAATGTGACTGGATAAAATACAACTGGATAAAATACATTCCCACCTCTTCCCGTTCAAACACAAACATATTTCAAGCCTCAAAATATCAAAGAATAAACCATAAGACACTCCTGGTTTGCACAAGGTTGTCTCCACATCTCTCTCACTCCTTTGAAATATTCAGCTTGCCTTGAATCATTCTTGGCAAACTACTCTTAATGCAGAAGGAAAATAAATATTTCAATCTCTCCCCAATGATCAAACCCAAATAAATAAAAAGGCACCATTTAATCATTATTCTGAACAAAGAATGACAGAAGTCTAAGTAAGCTATTTTACTTTGTGCACTTTCCCCCCCCCGTAACGTAATGATGACCATTAAACTCCACTTTCTTCTGTCATTAGAGAGTTATGTGGTAATCCCAAACACATGAAAATAAATTGTTTACTCTAACTCCTCCTCCATGCTCTCCATATTTATGGTGGTTGTTACTTTGGTATTCATAAACAGCAACAGAGAATGCTGTGCAAATGCAGCAAAGTCAGCATTAACTAATAAAAGGAAATCTCATGACAGAAGGAAAAAGTTACCAGCAAACATAAAACCCATCTGAAATTCACACACAAATCCACCCAAGGATAGCACTGCAGAATATTCAGAGTAAATTCCCTCAGGGAATGCTGAATTTAGAGAATAAAATGAAAGAAGAAATGAGGAGTAAGCTGGGAGAAGCTCTATGTGCACATTTATATACATAAGTTATTCTTATTAGCATAGCTAGGGGACAAGCTTATTTCCTACAGATTTAAATATACAGCTTTAACATGTTAGTTCTTGTTGCTGTCATGTGTACGATTTCCACTGCAGCTTCTAAGACGTTAAACTTAAGACAAGCATTTGAAGAATAAAAAATACATGCTCATCTTTAACAAAACTAAATCAAGCAGAATTTCAGTTAAGTCCCCTTTCAAAACAAACAGGATAATCAAAACAATTTAGTCTCTCACAAATTACTTTCAAAGTGGAAAAAAAAAAAAAACGATCCTTTTAGCTCATGTAGACCTACCAGCATACTGCATTTCATTGCTGTCTCTACTGGGATTCTCTACCTTCATTCCAAAATCCTCTTCTTTGGCTTGATAAGCATTTTCAATCTACTAAAATCTATAGGGACTATCTTAAAAACATAAAAAAAAAAATCCAACCAAACAAAGATTGACTCTATTTATTTATATATGCACATAAAAATTGACTGTATGCATATTAAAACCATATACACATGAGAAACTAAAGCAAAAGATTTCTACCTGTGTTTTTAAAGAGAAAAAGAGACTGTTTTTGTAATTTATGTAAACTTCCTTTAGAAGCAGAAAAACAGAATCTACAGTCAATACAGCATCTTCTGAATATCAGGTGCACTTCAAAAAGTATTTTAACTAATACTTGAAGTATATAGAACTTGCTATCAACTGTGCATATGTTCAAGGTAACAAAGTAATATTTGTAGAATATTAATTGAGCAGTATTTATTTTCAAAGCAATGAAACAAGAAAAGATTTCAAATGAGAGCTCTGTTCTTCCAACAATGTTTCAGACAAATGCTTTTTGAAGTGAAGTCCATGGGCTTCTTTCAATGATCATAAAAACTACTTTAATGTGTCAGTTTGAACAGTTCTCCACACAGAGCAAACAAAACCAGGGCTCTGTGGCTTTACCTAAACATAAATTAAAAAAGTGCCATCTTGCATAAAGCCATTTTCATGCCATTTTCAGACAGAAAACACACAATCCTAGAATCACAGACTGATGCCATTCCCTCAGCTCCTATTGAAACAGTCCATCCATTTTCAGAACATCCCTGTTGCCATGAGAACTTGAAATGTCATTTGTGTAAGTCAGATACTTTAATCATTATGTTCTCTCTATGTCTTTCTGTGTGGCCCTCATCCCACATGGCAATGCCTTTCCTATACTGCAGAGACCAGCAGAGAAAACAGGAATCCTCACATACACTCTGTAGTTGCAGAAAAAGAGAGGAACTCATTGGTGCCATATTCAACTTGTCACCAACCAGAAATGCCAGCTCCCTTTCAGTAAGGCTGCTCTCCAGAATCTTATTCCCAAGTCTGTATGTATAGTCAGGGCTACACTGTCCCAGGTGCAGATTCTAGCACTTGCACTTCTTCAAATCCAATTTGTCAAGATCTCTCTGGAAGACTTTTCCACCCTCAAAGGATTCAGCAGAGCCTCCTACTTCAGCACTGTCCACAAACTTAATTAGTGTGTAAAGTGTGATTGTTTATTAAAAAAGGCCATCATCAGTAAAACCCCTGAAAAAACCCTAGAAAGATGAAACCTATGTTACTCAACAGGTTATTCTTACTGAGTACCAGTGATAAGGCACGCACAAGTCGAATCCCAAGATCGCTCCATCCCTGGTTCTACTCTTGTAATCTGCAGTTAATACTTCGTTGCTGGGATTCTGTGATGGAGACGTTATGTTCACCCTTCTTTTTCATTCTTTTCTTTGATTTCCCTCTTTCCCCCTCCCCCTCATTCAATTTTTTGTCATGTTCATTTTGGTTGTTTAGACAAGTGCTGAGCAAGTGAATTAAACCTACTTCCTCGATTAAGCCAAAGTCAATTTGGGGAGAAGGTTAATTAGCTGTATTTGTTTAGGTTAGTCCTGTAATTTAATTTATTGATGTGACAGTATATCAATGTGCCATGATTTATAAAAGACACTTGAAAAGCGAAAAGGCTGGTCATGGAACATACAAAGCTACATATTAAAAATATGTACAGAGGTAATAAAAACTATTTTTAATGGACACTCTGATCATAAACATTTTACATCTAAAAGAATGCATCAGGGGATAGCTGCACGAGAAGCAACCAAGCCCCACAGTATAGTTTCTGTCTTTAACAAATTGTTAGTCCTTAAGTACATGCAAATGAGTTTAGAAACTTAGCATCAGGCTTCTTTTTATAAAACTCCTATAACTCCATTTCATGGCACACTCTGATTCTTTTTTTTTTTAATAGCAGTGTGTAACACTGAAAATCAGAGACATGCAATATCAAACCAGATTTGAATGATAACTGCTCTTACAACATGTACAACATAGAGTATACTTCAGCAAGTTTTCTTCTAGTTAACTTTTATGTGAATTTTCAGCCAACTATGAAAACTGCATGAGAGAAAAACATATGATTGTCAATCTCTTTAAGTCATGGGTCAATCTGTCAGCATGAAGCATCATACAGCAGAAAGATCGGGCACCTTGGAACACCTGACATGATCCTGACATGATCAGTGTTCCTGGTTATCTGGAGAGGTCCCAGAGGATTAGCGGTTTGACAGTGTGACTCCCATCTACAAAAAGAGCTGTAAGGAGGCCTATCCATGGAGCTACAGGCCTGTCAGCCTGACCTCGATACCAGGGAAGGTTATGGAGCAAAACATCCTGGGTAAGATCACACAGTACATGCATGGCATCCAGGGAATGAGGCCCAGCCAGCACAGTTTCATAAAAGGCAGGTCGTGTTTGTTCATCCTAATCTTCTATGACTGTGTGACCAGACTGGTAGATGAGGGAAAGGATGCTGATGTAGTCTACCTAGACTTCAGCAAAACCTTTGACACACTGGTGAGATTTTCAGGGCAGATAAGTATTCATCTGCTAGTGCTCAAGCCTGTACAATCTCTTCATTCTCTCTATTTGTTGCCAGTTTCTAAATTATCATTAGCCCCTCTTGTAGGTGCTCTTACTGGCCGTGCAGTCACGTACGATGAGGCATTGCCAGGACCAGAAACAGTGACATCCATGTCACCACCGGCTCTTCACAAATTGTGGAACTTACAGCACTGGTCCATGTCTTTGAGCAATGGTCTGAATCATTATACAGTAGCAGATATAGAACCACTATAGTAGCAGATTCTGCTTATGTTGCAGGCATCGTGATGTGGCTGAAGCATTCTTATCCAAAGGAAACAACTAATGTGCAGCTGTTCACACTTCTTTTGCTCTTAAAATGGTTTCTAGATCATTGCTCGGAATCTTTCTTCATTCAGCTTGTCCGTTCTCACTCCTCTCTGTCAGGCCCTATTTCCAAGGGTAATGCGCAGGTGGACAAACTGGCAGGAGCAGTTGTTATCCCCGATCAGTTTGCCCAAGCACAGTTATCTCATGATTTTTACTATCAAAATGCAAAGGCATGACAGTGTGCCTTCCAACTGACCACCGATCAGTCAAAACAGATCCTACAGTCCTGTCCAGACTGTCAAACTGTTGCACCAACACCTTCTATTGGAGTTAATCCTCGAGGATTGAGCTCCTTCGAAATTTGGCAAACAGATGTTACACACAAACCAGAATTTGGGAAGTTCCGTTATGTTCATGTTTCTATTGATACATTCTCCACCTGTGTTCTTGCATCTGGGCATACAGAAGAAAAGGCAAAAGATGTCTGGAAACACTTCCTACTAGCATTTGCAGTTCTTGGGGTCCCAAAAACAGAACAGACAATGGGACAGGATATGTAGCCCATGCTACCTACTTCTTCTTTCAGAAGTGGAGTATTCAACACCAGACAGGCATACCCCACTCTCTCATAGGTCAAGTTATCATAGAATGAGCCCATG
The DNA here is from genome assembly GCF_951394365.1 of Tetrao urogallus. NCBI lineage: Eukaryota > Metazoa > Chordata > Aves > Galliformes > Phasianidae > Tetrao > Tetrao urogallus. The sequence continues at coordinate 92,012,064 of NC_136815.1, forward strand.
GCCCACTTAAAGGCCATGCTTCAGAAACAAAAAATGGGGAGCACGGGTATACGACCCCTCAGGAAAGAGTAGCTAAAGTGTACTATGTTCTCAATTTTCTAAATTGCTGGACAACAGAAGGGCCTCCAATTTACAGGCATTTTGTCTGTAATACCTTAACTCCTGTCAAAGTAAAATGACAGATTGTGGTAAAAAATCTGAGCTCTAACAAGAACCCTATTCAGCTATAACTTGTGATGGAGGTTATGCTTGTGTTTCATGCTTCATGCTGTTCCTTCGGGTTTTATCACTCATCATCACTTTGCTGCACCAGTGCAGTAAAGAGCAGGACAGCCAGTGCCCTCAACCAGCTAGCAATGCACCTCTTAATGCACTGTACGATACAGCTGGCTTTCCTGAACACTCACATTCAACCTGCTGTCAACTAAGATCCCCAAAACTCTTTCAGTGGGGCTGCTCTCCAGCATCTCACCTCCGAGTCTGTAAGTATAGCCAGGGTTGCTTCTTCCCAGGTTCAGAATCCAGCACTTGCTCTTCTTAAATTTCATGCAGTTCTTGACTGCCCAGCGCTTTCATTTGTCTATGTCTCTCTGTCAATTTGTCTATTGTCTCTCTGAAAGACTCCTTTGACGGAGTCAGCAGCTCCTCTCAATTTAGTATCATCAGCAAACTTGTTCAAAACAATTCCTAGTCCTACATCCAAGTAATTTATGAACTGGCCCTAAAATGGAATTCTGAGGAATTCCATCAACGTCTCTGTCTGTAAGTCACATCTAATCCCAATTACTGTAACTCCTTGAGCACGGCCCATAAGCCAAGTGTTCACCCTGTGTCAGGTTTTTATCTGTATGTATTCTGGACAATTCTTCCTGAAGATTACTGATGAAACATCAAAAGATTACCTCCAATGGCTTTCCTTGGTCAAGCAGATGGGTGACCTTGTCATAAAAGGAAATCAAAATTATTAAACAAGACTTTACACTTCTGAACCTGTGCTTGCTGTGACCAATGAGACTAATTTTCCTTCAGGTGTTTCTCAATAACTCACAGCACAATTTTCTTCATAATTTTGCCAGGCACTGAAGAGAAAATGACAGGTCTATATTTACCAGGGATCTTCTTTCTTGCCCATCTTGAAAACTGGGACAATGTTTGCCAGCTGTCCAAGTAATTACAAACATTAAAATATAATTGAGAGAATTGAGAGAGGTGTCCCAATGACATCGACCAGCTCAGTACCTTGGGATGAATCCCATCAGGCTCCACGGACTTACACGCATCCAGATGGAGCACAAGTCTAGAGCTGGTTGGGAATCAGGTTGTACTAAGGGTGATTCAGGTTGGATGTTAGGAAAAATTTCTTCTTCAAAGGAGTGGTTAAGTGCTGGAATCAGCTGCCCAAGGAGGTGCTTGAGTCCACCTCCTGGACTCAATACCTGGAGGTGCTCAAGAAAAGTTTAGATGATGTACTGAGGGACATGTTGGGAAACATTGCTGATAGGTGGATGGTTGGACTGAATGATCTTGGAGGCCTTTTCCAACCTTGATGCTGCTATGGTTCCATGAATTGATTGTTACTGCAGCCACAGACCTACAGTTCAGGGCACCTGGGGTTCCAGAACCCAGGCACAGAAGGCATGAAACTTCCCTGCCTTGTCTATGGCCCACATGTGTAAGATGACCATTCTCATTAAATAATGAACTAGTGTACTCTCTAGTCCTCCTTTTGTTGTTAACATACTTCAAAACAAACAAAAAAAAACCCCACAATATTTTTTATTGTTCCCTACAGTATTAGCAAGCTTCAACTCTAACCAACCTCTGTCCACACTAATTTTCTCCCTACAAACACCATCCCTGTAGTCTTTTCTTTTTGCGTATCTTTGCTTCCAGTAGCCATACACTTTCTTCTTCTACTTAAGCTCTAGAAGATCCATGTTGTGCTAAGATGGCTTTCTACCCCCCATCTGCTTGATTTCCAACATATTGGTTTTACCTGTTCCTGTGCTTTCATGATGTGGTACTTAAAAAGTGACCAGCACTGATGGATTCCAATGACTTCAAATCAGCTCCCCAAGGAATCTTACTAACTACTACCCTGAGCAGCCTGAGCTCTGTCCCCTAACCATCCAGGGCTGAGGTTTTGGTGGCAGTTTTCCTCCTATCACCAAATACTTTAAGTTTGAGCATTTCACTGTCACTATGGCCAAGACGGCTAATAAGTGACACTTCACCCAGGACACTTTCTCTACTCACAAGCAAAAGATCTAGGAGGGCATCGTTCCTCATCAGCTTCTATGAGCACACCCATACACTGACAGGAAGAGTGTGAGAGAGACAGAGCAAGATCTCATGACTTCTTCCCATGGCTTATCTTCCTCTCTGAACATGAAGTCCCCTGGGATGTGTCCTTCTTCTTCTCTTCTGAGAACCAGGTATCTGGAAAGTTGTCAGTCCATAGAACTGGAGTATTAACTCTTTAATTACCCGTGCTTTACATGATGTTATGATGTGGAATACCAATAACAAAATTATAAAATCATGACAGTCAAGGAAAGTTCAAAATTAGATTGTAGCTTTGCATTCTCAAGATTTAACTTCACTGTCCTTCCTCTGATGCTAAGCAGAAAAGAAAGACTTGGGATAATCAGTTGAGAAAGAGTGGAGGTACAGGACAGATAACAAATTAAACTATGGACACCAGCTACCACAAAATTGATTTGGCTTGTGTTTTTGCAGTAAACTGGCCAAGGAAACAAACTCTGAAGAGAAAATAACCTCACACCTGAGGTGCTTGCCCTTAAGCTTAGGGATCTGATACATAAATCTAACCTCTCTGAGGAAAACAATGAGACAACTCAGATTTTAAGGTTTTTAAATTACATTTTTGAGATATTCCTTCTCTCTCTATGCTGACTGAAGAAGAAAACACTGGAACTGCCCTCAGAAACTCCAGCAAAGTTCTAACTGTTCTGTTTGTTCTTTTTGTTTTCCAAGTTCTAGACAAGTTCTAACTGGGGTCCCCTACAGTGATTGTCTTCTTCAAGAGAATGAAAAGTGCAACTTTAAACCTTGTCAGTAAGACTTTCAGTGGACATTTACTGCACCTCATCCGTTCTCTTATGCTTTCTCTTTTCTTTCAGGAAGCTCAGTGAAAGAGAGATTCTCTCTCACACAAAAACACACACACACGAAAGAGGAAAGCATATGGATTTTGCCAAACAGTGGTAAATACAGTTATTTATACTGCAGCAACAAACACCAAGGACAACAAATAGACAAAATGGATGAGCCAGTCTACTTCCACAATATCTCCAGAAGTCCAAAGTGGCTGGAACCCATATTTGCCAGACTAATCTGGTCAAACACAAGTATGGGATCTACAGCATTGCTGAGTGTACATCAGAGTGTTCCTCTTTCTTTTTCTCTCTCTCTACCCAGATATTGACTCACTTTTTTTCCCACTTTTGAAATACTTATCCAAACAAACCAAGGAACAGAAACTGCAAGAAAAAAATCTTCCTTTCAGTACGAGAATCAGGCAGATAGGTAGAGTGAACCAAAAACAACAGTTCTGGAAGACATCTACAAGTTTCAGTGGGCTCAGTTCTTATTGAGATTCCCATCAGAAGAGGCAGAAATTCCTGCCGACACTCTAAAGCCTTTCTTGTAATGTAGATTCCTTCTGATGGCAGATAACAGCATTGCATGCATTTGTCAAAAGGGCTACAGCTAAAGAGAGTTGATGAGCTAAGTCACTGTCAGGTCCACACACTTGGTAATGACTAAATGTTGAGACTTCCTGAGGACTATTTGCTGATACAAATCACTTTCTCCAGAAATCTCAAAGAAAAGAAAAATAAATAACATTTCAGATCTGTAACTACTTCAGCATCTTTGCAATGAAAAGGTCCACATCTAAATAGCCAGAGATGCTTCTTAAAATGTTGTATCTATCACTCCTAATTTCCACACCTTAAGAAACCAAGAACAATTTTATCTTTCAGACCCTGGGCTCCAAACACAAGCACTAAGGGACTGAAACTCATGAGGGCTGGAATTTTTAAAAAGAAATTCCAAAAGGATACTGCTCATACTCTACAGGACCAAATTACTTCAGTGTTAATTCAGCTTCCATTGAACCGATGTTCACACTTGTGCTAATAACGTCTTATCTAGGACACCTGAATTAATGTTAAAATTGATTCCAGTAAAAGTAGGATCAGCACATCTCTAAAGCTCAGAAGCAAATTAATTCCAAGTAACTAAAGAAGCACCAACATCAGGAGCTTTTACATCAGCCATAGAACTTCCAACAGTGTAAAACACTTCTAGAAAAGATGAGTTGTATCTGTTACTTGAACAAAATTTTCCAGAATAAGAAGCCTATAACAAAATTTTCTTTCTATTTCAATATGATTCACTGTCAATGAAAAGTCAAGCTACTCTGTTACCATCTGTCATCAGCATACTACATAAAGAATTGTGAATTTTTAAGAGAAAAGCTGTTAATATGAGGTCCACGGTTATGTATTATGTTTCTGCCTGTTCTAAATACATGAAATTAAATTAAAATGAGTCAAAAAGAGCTTCATTCATTTACTTAAGTAAATCTCTGCTGTAATCAGAAAGAGCCTAGACTAAAAAAAGACAACCACAGCCCCAGTGCCCTAATAATGAAAAGGTGAACAACTGAACATCTATGCTCTATGTGTTACAAAAAGTAACATATGACAGAGGAAGAAAAATTAGGGTGCCATGAACTCAAAAGATTCTTAAATAATTCTTACATTTTGCATAATTAATACTGTGCATAGCTTTTGTGGCTCATCTCATCAAGAAGCAGATCACACTAAATCCAGCCAAGTATCTGGTTGCATAACTTTGCTATGACAAAGACAAGAACAGTCATCATGTTTAGCTGTTAATTTGAAATCAGTAAGAACAATATTTGCTCACTCAAAACTCTTAGCATCTCCAACTAGACATGTGAGTTGAGGAATCTGGCTCTCTGTTAAGTTTTCGAAAAGTCTGGTCTCTGCCGAAGAAGACACAGAACTGAGAAATTTTTCATGATCCCAAACTCAAACAAAACACATTTGTGAATGTGTTATAATAATGTAACAAAATAAGTGCTTAGTAGCAATGACAATATACAAGGTAAGTAACAAAAAGCAGAAAGATAACCAAGAAAGCTGCCTTTGATGTAAGCCCAACAATTACTTTAGAGTTTGTCACATGGAAAGTTGTACAGCAATTTAAACAGTTATGCATTACCAAAAAAATAAAACAACAAAAAAAAACCCACCACAACAAAACAAAACAAAAAACTTAGCTGTTTTCAGTATATAGAATCACTTACTACTTTCAGTATCACATTTAGTATATTTATGTGCTGCTATAATATAACAAAACAGCCCACCTGAACAAAGGAGCAGAGGCAATGAGTAGAGCAGAAAAGTTAAGTATTTTCTGACTTCCATGATTTTAAAGTTCAGTTTTATTACTTGATAGCATGTGTGAGCGCAAGACAAATAGGAAACCAGCAGCACAACACCCATCTTCTCCAACTACTTGATGTTCCTTCTGGCATTTAAAACAGTGAACAATGTACATTTCATCAGCACAGTGCCCCATAAATTATATCAGAGTCTCAATTTAGTACTGAAGAGCTAAGCCGTTCACTGGCTTCTTTGCTCATTCTTATTATCGTGGTAACTAAGTAATCAAAACTCTTGAAATTCAAAGGTTGCAAACACAACTACATTCAGGCAGAATAAAATGAGGATACCTGCTTATAAAAAGAAATCATCATTCTTTTATTATTTGTTTTTGTTTAAATGCTTGTCTGCCCTCAGGCAACCCTGGAGTAAGAGAAAAAAAAATCTATAAAACAACAGTTTGATAAAAGACCATAGCAAGCAGTAAGAAGGCTCTGAAATCAGCAACCCTAGAGAACTTCAAACTTCTACAAGATCTTCATCCTAGTAGTGAAATCTTTCTAAACTCTAGCTATGAAAATAATACTTCTGCCCTGCAGTGATTCCCAGTGACACATGTCCTTAAACACTTTTCATAGATAGCTTAAGGCAACAGAAAACCAAGTGTTTATTCTACAGAGTGAAGAACCTTCTTTTTTCTCTCATGGGTCTTACTGGGACTGACTTCATGCATGCACCCCTAGTCCCTCAGTTCATTCCCAGGATCGTTTTTCTTGCTGAGTCTCCAACAAAGATGACCTTTTTTTTTCTGTATCGCCTTATATCTTGCTCATTGCATAGAACTGCACTATAGCATCCTCCTGACATCATTTTCCAAAGATGCTATCAAAGGCTTTTACATAGCAAAACTTTTGACAGTGTAAGTCCCTAATGGTATTTGCCTCCCAACTCAATAATAAATAACAAGACACTTCATAAGTAGAATAATAAACCACTGTAATAACCCACCATTTTTTTCTTCTGCTGTAATCATCTGGTATGTTTTTATGCTCTAGTACTTCAAAGAAATTCCCTATTGTTCTGTTAGTGAGAACTGCAGCAGGGTTTTGCATTCCAAAGCATCACAGAAGGGAATCTTAATTACTCATTCTTTTCACTTTTCTAAAAGCATCTCAAACCCATTAAACAAAGAGATCTCAGAATTTTCTATTGCTGGACTTACAGAGAACTAAAATCAGCAAAAAAATGCAGCCTAGTAAGTCTCAAATTTTACTTAAAATTTTTACCTTCTATCACAAATACTACTATGGCGAGGGAACCTAGTTGAGCAAAAGGCCAGGAAGATCCTCCTCTATTTTTGGGGATGCCAAGACATATCTAAAGGTCTGCAAAAATCATTAACAGCTGCTTTTCAAAACACCCACCCGCTGGCTCTCTCTGGACAGACTCTGAACTAGAAAGGCTCTTACAATATACATGTCACAAATGGCAAAGTTTACCATATCTCTGGGATTTTAAGCTTAATATTTTGAAGCAAAGTGTACACCAGTAATTCACTACAGAAAACTGGTAGAGATCAAGGTTCTACAATAAATCGTGGGCAAAGCTCAGCCTAGTAAAAGTCCTTTGCCCAAAATTCCAGGTAGTGCAAAACTACTGCAGGTACTAAGATCAATACATTATGCAGTTCCTGAGCTGAAAGTGTGGTGCTTGCCAACTCTGTTCAGTGTCAGAGTTGTTCCAAGTGTAGCCTAGATCTCCTACCTCAATAACTGCCCTCAGACTGCTGTAGTGGAAGGACATGAACTCAGTGCATGCAGTCCAGCATCAGTTACACTACTGTAAGAAAACATTTAAATCTGCATTAAGTGGCACTGAACAGCAAATATAAATTACTAGATACAAACTAGAAATTAGATTGCTGTTCCAATTCATATTAGGAAAAATGAACTTCAGTGCTGACATATCAGGAAGCTGATATTGCTCTGGGGAGAACAGACTAGTTTTGCTGAGGCTAATGGTAAGAGTTACTGCTACTCTGGAATGCCTGCTGGATGTGGCAGTAAAGCATCAAGTCTATGCGATTTCCCAATCACCATTTTTATGAACGTTTTCCTATTTAAAAATAGTAGCTGCTGTAAATTCAGTGAAGCTTTATGCCAGCTGCCAATTCTGGATCTAGTATGAATTTGAAATATATTACAATTCCTCAAGAAATGAATAAAAAGTACAAAAAAGGGCAGCATATGCAAACAAGAAAAGTTCACTGCTAACAGGTAACACAGTGTTAACGGTTTATGGGCTGATTTGGCCCAGTTCTGTTTCTTACTGTTGTCATTTGCTTGAGCAGGACAATGTCTTCTTTTAATCAATACTGGATGATGCAGGTTGGAAGGAAAACAATTTGATCAGTCTCTCCAGTAGGCTGTTTTAGGAATCTTGATGCCCAGCAGATGTATCTGATACCACTATGGATTCATTGGTTCCATCAGCATTTTGCATAGTTGGCAGTTCATCTATCATATCTTCTTGATTATTCTCCATTCTGTTCAGTTTTTCAGCTACCTTTGAAACAGCTGAACGCAAGCTTGTAGAGGGGTTAAGTGTAACTCAAAGTCCTGAAATTTATTAATCAGTTCATTTAAAAGGGATCTTCTTTTCCTTCTGCCATACATTGCTGCTAATGTACCAGTGTACCCTTCTGATGCAGTTCTTGTCAATTTACATCACATATCTGGTGTTCACCTCACTCTCTCAGGATCATGGTCTTGGTTTGGATCATCAGGAATGAATGCACGGTCATGTAACAAATCCACCACGGCGCATTCTCTCAAATAACGGATGCCTTTTTCCACATCAGCCCATTTCTTTTCTCAGGCATCAGATTGTCTCTGAAGGGGTATCTTTCTTTTATGGCTAATAGCATCCACTTCCAGAGAGTGAAGGCCTCATCTTGCCATATATCAATACCTCTGTCAATGGCTGAGTCTCTAGCAATGCTGCCCAGTTGACAAGCTTCTCTGCTATCTAGCAACATACTGTTGGCCACATTGTCTCAACACTGAAGTAACCAGGTGACAATAGGTGCATTTGGTTGGTGTGAAAAGTCTTTTCTCAAACCTCAAATTTAAGTCATTTCCAGAGATTGAATGGTAATGGTGATGACGTGTCCTTCACCTCCTGCTCTTTCAGGACTTGTAGTTACCTTCCTGGGCACTGGTAACCATGATCTTATTTGGAGGTCTCAGCCTTCTCTCTGGATCCACTGAATGAGCTACACCTCTGGACCTAGGGACCTCCTTTCTCTACTTTCTCCTCCTCTTTCTTCCATTCTAAGTGAGTCAACGTTCATTTCATTTTCCATCCTCTTACAGCGGTAACTGACACTGATTCTGGTGCCTCCTGTGGTTGATCAGGTTGGTCAGTTCCAATGCTCCAGCTCGGCACAGAACCTGTCTTATTTGGCTAGAAGGAGATCCCGTTCAGCTTCGAGAATTACTCCTTGAGCTTGAATATGGGCTCATTTGGTTTGGATACTGATTAGCTTGAACTGGAAGGTGTCTCGCTCAATTTGGAGGGTGTCTCACTCGGACTGGAAGATGTCTCATTTGGACTGGAGGGTGTCCCACTGAGATTGGAGATTCCTTCTCTCAGCTTGGAGATCTTTCCTTTTGACTTAAGAGTTTTTTCTTCTTGGCTAAGAGATACACCTGCCAGATTTGGAGACTCCCTTTCTTAACTAGGAGAATCTCTTTCTTGCCTAGGAGATTCTGCCTCTCAGTTTGGACTCTCTCCCTTTGAGAGGCTCTCTCTCTCTGAGAGGCTCAGAGACTCTCCTACTCAATTTCAGAAACTCTCTCCCTCTCTGGGATAGAATTGAATAAGGCCTGATAAGCATAAGCCAGGCCCCAAATGATTTATGCCTCCTTAGGTCTGTCTGAGCTGCAACATCACTGCCTCAAATATCTGCCTAGGCTCTCAGGATCTTGCAGGTGTTCAGGAGTAAAGTCCCATGACAGCAAGGATGTCCATCTCTCTAAAGACTCTCCCAAGACCCTTCACACTCCCTGCTATTCAGAATTTTCTGGCTTTGGGGAAGGTTTTCTCAAAATATTAAAAATACAGATACTGAGTGAAATGATGAGGAGTACATTCAGGGAGACTGACACCATGATTATCATGATCCTTGGATGAGCATTCAAAAACTGCATAAATGATTCAAAGGAGAGACTGGGACACTGTTTAAAAATCACAAGTTCTGTAGAATCAGCAGCTCCCTCTGGAAACAGTTCTAAAAGGGAAATAATTTTTTTTCTCTTTACAGAAGCAAGATAGCAGAGCTCAAAGTTTACAAATATCCCAGAATAATGGAAGTCCACCTGGGAATTTCAAAGTCAAGTTTTCAGTGAGCACCTGCAATAGAAATAAAATTCTAACAAACAATTTCTAACGAAGCTCTCCAAGAGCAGAGAGCCAAAAAGCAGCCTATGCCCGTGTTCTCCACCAAGAATGCCAATGATTTATGGGCCGGTTCGGCCAGGTTCTATGACTAGCAGGATGGAGGAACCCAAGGATCCATGTCCTGGAAAGGGAAAAGGGAAGAAGAAAAAAAAAAAGTGGAAAAGGGTAGAGAGATGGGCCTAAAAACAAAACCACAGCAATGATCTGAGGAGAAACAAACTAATTTACTAAATAAGATACTGGAATGCAAGCTAACACACTATAATACAATATAATAAAATTAGAATTGAAGATAATAAATTAAATGAAAGTGTCTGAAAGCAAAAGGCCATCATGAGACTCCACCCGCAACAGAGATGAGCGAAATGATCGAAAAAGGGCCGTCAGGAGACCTACGAAGGCCTTTTATCTTTTCTCCATGAGCAGAAATGATAACAGAACAGCGAACAGTTCTCTGGGGGATGTAGTAGTTCTTCTCTTCTTCTTCTTCATTCATTAGAAATGAGCACGTGGGTAGTTTTTAGCAATGGTGGTAGGGCAAACCTCAAGCAGATCAATTTGGCACTGGAGGCTCATGATGAAGAACTGTTCTTAGAGGGTCCAAATTGCAGCAAAAAAAATGCATCTAGGAAGCTGAGGGAAGCTGAGGGAGAGCAAGGCAGCTCCCCCCACCCTTGGCAGCACGGCAGCTCTGATGTGTGTGAGCAGAGCTGGGAGTGTCAGCAGCACCCCTTCCCACGTACTAATACCTCTGTCAATGGCTGAGTCTCTAGCAATGCTGCCCAGTTGACAAGCTTCTCTGCTATCTAGCAACACACTGTTGGCCCATTGTCCCAACACTGAAGTAACCAGGTGACAATAGGTGCATTTGGCTGGCATGAAAAGTCTTTTCTCAAACCTCAAATTTAAGTCATTGAATGCATATAAGTCCATGGGGCCGGATGATATCCATCCTAGGGTTCTGAGAGAGATGGCTGATGTGGTTGCCAAGCTGCTCTCCATCATATTTGAAAAATGATGGCTGTCGGGTGAAATCCCCAGTGACTGGAAAAAGGGAAACGTTACTCCCATTTTTAAGAGGTAAAAAGGAAGACCCGGGGAACCACAGGCTGGTGAGCCTCACCTCTGTGCCTGGAAAGATCATGGAGCAGATGCTCCTGGAAGCTATGTTAAGGTACATACAAGACATACATACAAGGTGATTTGAGACAGGTGTTTCTGTACTTCCAGCAAACATGCTGCAGCTGCAGCACTGCAGACAAACAGTCAACTCTGATTGTGTGTAAGTACTAAGTCTGAAATTCACTGAAAAGGTTTATTAAAATTGCTGGTGCAGTTGCATGTGTTTCTGTATTTCCAGCAAACATGCTGCAGCATGCAACCCTGCACATAGCACTGTGGTCCCTTTGAACCCAGGCCATCCCATGATTCTATGATTTTCACAAAACAGTAGGCTGACCTTGACAGGAAAGATGCCTCATAGTCAAGATACTATTTAAAATCCAATAGTAACTTTGTTGTAAAAAGGTACTGATAGAGACAGTAATTTGAAAAAAAATCAATTTATGGATAAGCACTCACAACAGATGTAGTGTCAGAAAATATTACCTGAAGAGGACCTAAAGCAAGTTTAAATTTGGGTATATTTCACTGCTGCTGTAGAAGTCTGCTCTCTGCTATTTAAAAATACAGACTTCCAAAAATAAAGAGCTGAAATTTCTAGTGAGCAAAACATTTTTCTCCTCCTCTACTTCTTCAATATCCACAATCTACAAAGTGTCGTAAAATCTCTATGTATAAAAGAAGCGGCTGGGAGAGCAGCATAGAGACATAATTAGACCCCAAATTCCTTAACTGAAAGCAATGGTGCATGGAAGAGACTACTTAGGGGAATACTCAAAAAAAACAGACATTACAGTCGTACAGATTCTGAAAGGACTGATACAATCTTATCTCCTTCCTGTCTGCTCATCCAACATTAAATAAGCATTCTGCAAGTCAGTATTCAGTCAGCCTATTTCAGAAGGATTTTGGTACTCTATCCCACTAAGCAGTCAGGAACATTTTGTAATATTAATGGCTGTAAGAGATTATTCTTTTGCACCACTGTCTCCAAAGCTTGCTTAGGACACAGATGAACAAGTCCAAGCAAGTCCTAGTCAAGGGCTGAGAAATCCTTTGTCTGGAGAACACTGATGGACAAGCTCTGGGCAACGGTTCAGAAATCGTTTGTCTGAGGGACACAGATGGATAAGGCCAGGGGCAATGAGAGAGTGATAAGCCAGAGATTAACAGCCAGGAAGCAGCCTTTTCTGTAGGCTTATCTTGAGGAAGATGGCCATCTCAGGGGGTACGGCACATGACTTACCCAAGCACCCAGGAATGCCATGCTGCCAGAAGAAGGATAAAAAGGGAACCTATAGCCGTGAGATTAGGTTTCTGACAACAGATTCCTCACGAAGAAGAAGAGGTTTCCTGACAACAAATTCCTCATGACCTGAGACCTGCATGCTTAAGAACAAGAAGGTGTCTGCCATCAAAAGCCTCACAAACCTGCACGCTGACGGACTCTCCTGGGCCTGCCACCCGAGTCCTGCTGCTTCCTCCTGGACTTACCTGCCACTTCTTCCTGCTGCCTGCTTGCTGCCCAAGGCCGCCACACTGCTGCTGCTCTCCTTCTGCTGCTTTTGCCTCAGACCTTCGAAGCGTCATGCAACGGGACGCTGCTGGATCCTGGTGGTGACTATCCCCGCTTCATACAATTCTTGCTTCTTTCCTATCTTTTCTATCACCCACCTGCCCTTCCTCAGCATCCTAACTCGTAATAGTCGTCGTCCTGCCCTTCTCCATATCCCTGATAAAAGATCTGTAATAAACATTTGAACCATTGCTTCTTAATGTCATGCCAGGTATACACATATCAAAGAACCTCCTCTCCTCCTATAAATTGGAGCAAGACAATGGCTAACATTCTGTTTGATTTAAAACTTTCTTAGACAACATTTATGAGCAGAAAAAGATTGTTCTTTTGAGGAAGGCACAGTGGCTAATGTGTCACAGCTGATTGAAAAATACCCATGGACAAGTTTTCTTGTCACAATGCACAAGTCTAATAGCCTTGTTCTTCAGTTAAGCAGCGTTAGACTAACCAATATTTTAATTCTGTAGCTGGATTTAGCAGTAAACCCATGGACAAAAGAACATTCAGCCAGAGGTTAAATGAAACCTAAGGAAAAAAACTACTGTAATATATCTTTCCCCACTAGGAAATTGAAGATGCTATTTAACAGCACTCTACTATTTCTGGAAATACAGCATGGATGGGCGCTTCATCAGATTGCTGTAGAACACTGTCATATTACTACAATTCTTGAAATAATTTCATTTTTCAAAGTATAACTTTTTGTGTTTACAGTTACCTCTGTCAGCATTTCAAAAATGGAAAGTACACCACGGCACAAAGCCAACTAGTATTCTGCCATTAAGTGAGGACATGCAGCCATCTCTGGACCATCTGAGTACCACAGCTTTTAAGGCAGTTTTTTTTTTTTAGGGCAGTGCTTTCAGAAACAAGATGCAGATTCAGGTCCTGAACTTGAGAAATATCTTACACAGAAGAGGTCTTAGCATTGTAGTAATACTGCCCCTTACTTTACTAGGGAGACATAAAAAAAAAAAAAAAAAAAACAGATAAACTTGCCATTAATAGACAATTACGAAATTCCTGGCATAAGTAATTGTTTGTTTTTAATTAAAAAAATTTAAAGAGCAGATTCAAAATCTTGGGAACTTTCATTTACTCTCCATAAAACTTACCTTTTTTCAGCTACTAAAACATGGGCTTCAGTATTTTCCAACTTAACACAGAAACAATGTCAGAAATACAACAAAGCAATTTCAGTTAAAGATGTATTTACATTTAGAACCACTTACAAAGTAGCACCACAAACAAATGTAAGCAAGATACTTTTCCCTTACAATTTTTGGGGGAATAAGGAAATAAATCAGAATCTACAAATGCTACTGAAATAGAATCACAGAATGCCTTGGGTTGGAAGGGACATCAAAGATGATACAGTCCCAACCCCTCTGAAGTAGGCAGGGCTGCCAACCACTAGTCTTAAGTTGCCCTGGGTCCAATCCACCATGACCTCGAACACTGCCAGGGACGGGGCATCCACAACCTCTCCAGGCAGCCTGTTACAGCACCTCAACATCCTCTCTGCGGAAGAACTTCCCCCTAATATCTAACCTAAACTCTCGCCTCCTTCAATTTAAAACCATTACCCCTTGTCCTATCACTATCTACCCATGTAAGAAGTTGATTTCCCTCCTGATCACAATCTTTCAAATTTTGGAAGGCTGCAATGAGGTCTCCCTGGAGCCTTCTCTTCTCCAGACTGAACAAGCCAAGGTTCCCCAGCGAATTTTCATAAGAGAGGTGCTCCAGCCACCCTCTGATCACCCTTGTGGTCCTCCTCTGGACCCTCTCCAAAACCTCCACATCTTTCCAAAGTTCAGGTCCCTAGAACTGGACACAGTATTCCACATGGAACCTCATGAGGGCCAAGTAGAGGGACAATCACTCCTTCACTCTACTGGACACAAGCAGTGATGATCAGGATAGGATGAAGGTAAGGCCTCACTGAATCATGTCTTCCTTATAGGCTCCTCCTAGACACAAAAATGCACACCTCCATGGGACAAATTATTAAGAGCCCAGTCTCTTCCACATATTTTCCACGGTGAGGATAAGGACTGTGAGAAAAGTCATACAATTTCCATCACTAAGAATGGCTACACTAATAGATACAATCAGAGAACTTCTGAAGGACTTGACTGATGCTCCCAAGACTTGTTTATTCGCAGTCTACTCTCAATCCTCTTTATCTGACTCATCTTCCTGCATTCAGTTTCTTCATATCAGCTTCACTTATCATTAGACTATTTTCCTTCACCTGTTCCCCCTTAGTGACATGCTGTCTTCAATTTCTCTACTACACCTGACAGAATAAATCCTTCAGTAAAACCACGGGGATTTTCTACCACTTTAGTCTGCTCTCCGCTTTTGCATAATATCCTTCTCCAACATTTAATCCATCCTGCCTTTAGGACAGTGCTATCTAATATTAGGAGTTGATGACTGTACCTGACACAAAAGTAAGAGGATGTAGCCTGTCAACTGGACACTCTCTTCCTCATATTTTGTTTGATTTGTTGGCCTCAATTCCAATTGCACTGCGCTGTATTGTATTATCTTGCATTCTGAGATCACATTTAGTACATTAATGTTTCTCCTCAGATTGTTGCCACTGCTCTGTTTTTGGACCCATCTTCTATCTTCCTTCCTTTCCCCTTCTCCCCTCTCCCAGGGTGCAGTCTCATTAGTCACAAGGCTGGCCCAGCTTGGCCTATAAACCGTAAATGTTTTTTTCTCTCTTTCCTTCTTTTCCAGGCCTGTGGGCCGCTGTCCTCTGTCACAGCCGCAGATGGAGATAACTCTGGGACAGGAAGCTCATGCACATTTGCACAGATTGAAATACTACTTTTCAAAGTATGTCAGTATGTCAGGAGGCACAAGATTGCTGATACCTCCAGTAATCGGCTAGTCAGATATGAACAGAATTTTGCCGTGGATTCAAAGCTGAGGCTTAGTTACTAAAGCTAAGATGTCTTTAAAAAAAAAAAACATTTTAGGTTCACTATGTTACTACCTTCCTTTTTCATTTTTCCTTTGACAGAAAATGTCCACCTCTCTCTTGAGGCAACCTACCAGCAAAAGTTCTACCAGCTTAAATAGGACTTCTGCTCCTAACTTTTCCAGACACTTTGAAAAATCTATACGCATGACCAGTAGACTTCCAATGCAGATATGCTCAGAGGACAGGAACACATGGCAGTAAACTCAAGCAAGACATTCTGTAGTCCGCCCAATTTTATTCAGCTTCTCATCCCAATCCCTCACTGAACTACTATGGTTTAGTATCCATTAGTGTTACACTAAGAAGCACTCCACACTGCACAAGTTTGATGGCAAGAGGACTCCAAAGGACAGACAAAAAAAAGTCTGGTTTAACAAAACAGAGCACAGAAATACTACCATTCTATGACTAGTATGGTTTGCTGTCTGTTTTCCAATCTCAGCCCTCAAAACAGGAAGGGAGGGAAGCTGGGACAAATTAATGAGGTCAAAAAATTCTTCCTTCTTTCAGCATTTAATACAAAATATGTAATTTCAGTGCATCTTCTCACGTAAAAAAATACCTAAAATCACACCTTGAACATTCCTCAAATACGTGTGACTGTCCTTTCACTGAGTGGAGGACAGTGCAGGTCAAGACCAGCCTGTCTGGGGTACAGCACTCATTCAGAAGCTTTGAATCATCCTGTGCAATTCTCCTTTCTTTTCTCCCTTCTGTGTCTAGACAGGCACCTACTTGGGCTTTGCTGGAATTAGATGGCATGAATACATCTTCCTAACTTCATATCTTACTCCAATTCCTTCCTGCCTACAGTGAAATCAAACAGCTCTAACTGCCCTAGTTAGTTAGAAGGAATCCCTCTGCAAGGTCTCCAGACTGGTAACAAGCTAGAGAAGTTTCCTATCGTTTGACACAAAGTCGTGAATGACTGCATTTTTGCACTGGATAAATTAATAGCTCCAGTTTTTTTAAGATTTATTTCTTCCCACACAATGTCAGTAAATCTGCAGCTATCATGCCAGAGACAATGACTAGCACTGCACATTAAGCAAAAGGGTAGTGACGTTTGATTTGCATTATTTCTGGCTCGCACGCAAATCCTCACATTTTACAACATAATATCAATATACTTCATTTTATTTTGATTAAGAGTTACATCTTTCACTGATGACCTTTAAAGAATGCTTTCTTCCAGAGACTTAAATGCACCACTGATATATTATAGTTTGTCATCAAAACAAAACAACGATCATTCCTCAGATGCCTCTGAAAAGCTATAGAACCTTTCACAGAGCAGCTCATAAACTTCCCACTGATGTAAGCAATACAGAGAAGATGCAAATACAGAATTTGCATCAGCTCACTCACTGCATTCAGCAACGAGGGACACATTCTGCGAATCCACACCCTTACTGGAAGGTTGCCCTTCCTTAGAGGATATCGCCACAATGCAATTCAACAGACATTAAGTTTATTAGCTGGGTAGCAATCAAGTAAATTAGCAAATTATATATATGTATACGTATATGTAAGTTATTCTTACCTTTGCTCCACAGGCAATGAAAGCGACTTCTGTCGAAAGGCTGGTTCAGAATCAGAAGGCAAAACTTCAACTTTCCTGTAAGATAAATGTTGAGTCCAATTAGTAAGAATACTGATTTTTCCCCTCCTCTTCTTTTTGCTGCATTTTAGTCACAGAGAAACTCATTTTCTTGCTTCTTAAGTTTCATCTTTTTCAAGATAAAGAAGCTTCCAGAATGTCATTAGATACCCTTTACTTTGCAAGTTTTTACTGACAAACTTTTCATTTACAAGAGACTGTCATACACTGAAGGCTACACTTAACAGGACTGCCCATCAGTACAGCTCCACCATTTAATCTCCTGCTTGTTGGTGTCACCTGGATACAGCATTAGCTGATATTAGTTTTGCCATGTCCTCTGCTAACAGGGGAGGATTTGGCTAGCTCTGAAGTTGTTTCTAATTTAGGTTCAATAATCCATTCCCCAGCGGAATGCAAATCACTCTTAGGGATATCAGTGGCTTTTGTATGTACATTTTCCTATCATCTAGAAGCTCTAATCATCATGGTACATCCACTGTGGCAGATGCTTGACAAATGCAGAACAAAAGGTCAAGACCAAGGAGTTTAAAATCAAGATTAGCAAAAGCAAAAGCAAACTTTAGCCCATGTTATCTAAGTGACATCACAGAGAAAAGTCTCACTGGTTTTCCTGGTGACCTGAACTCCATTAGTCTGAACCAGATCCAAAAGCATCCTGCCCTAGCAGTATATCCACTGCGAAGAACCAAAATAAATCTACAAATAGAAAGTTAAAATACTGCACACTTTGGCTTTGAAGAGTAAATACACACCCTGCCTTATTACAGTTCCTTCTGCTGGGATTGTGTTATATAACTTCCTAATTATCATATAGGGGTACCAGTTTCTTCTGGAGCTTCACATCCTTAAACAATCAGATTAATGAAGTAATATTTGGTCATGTGAAGCTACGGCAACTGAAAAAAGAAAACCCTCATCACTATAAAGTCTTGCAGGCTTTTGAGCAGGAGGCAGAAAGGATAAAGGTATGGCAAGGGCTGGTAAAGGTAAGGTAAAGCTTAAGCCAGAACTTAGGGCAAATAAAGGTGCTGAAATTCTTGAATGTAAAGGAACACCTTTGGATGAGGGTGGGGAAGAGACAATACTTAAAGTCATAAATAGCAGCAAGAAGTGAGGACCAGGACACTGGAGTGTTACTATTTTGTATATCGCTTTTAGGGTTCCCCCAGTGATGTCTTCTATTCCCCAGTTCCCTTACCTGCAAAACAGAAGTAACAGTACTGTTCTCCTGTTGTGTAGAGATGCAGTACTGAAGACTTAGATGCCTGGGCTACATCAGGCCCAGCACTGCTAGCCAGGTGAGAGCAGGTACTGTCCCTCTTTGTTCAGTGCAGGTGCAGCCACACCTCGAACACCGTGTGCAGTTTTAGGTGCCAAAATATAAGGACATAAAACTATTACAGCATTCAAAGGAGGACTACAAAGATAGGGAATGGTCTAGAGGGCAACACGCATGAGGAGCGGCTGAGGTCACTCAGTTTGTTCAGCTCAAAGATGAGGAGAGTGAGGGGAGGCGTGATGGCAGCCTACAGCTTCCTCACGAGGTGAGCAGAGGGGCAGGCACTGAACTTCCTGGTGACAACAGGATCTGAGAGAAGAGCATGGAACTGCACCAGAGGAAGGTTGGGATGTCAGGCATTCTCCGGCTCGCAGCCCCAAACTGTCATAGTTCAAGATGCATTTGGACAATGCTCTTAAATACGGGGTTTGAATTCTGGGCAGCTTTCTGTGTAGAGCCAGGAGTTGGACTCCATGGACCTCATTGGTCCTTTCCAGCTCAGTATGTGCTATGATAATTTTTACTTCCACACAAAAAATCTACATGTTTACCACACAAAACTTCTGTGTGTTCCTTTCAAATACCTTCTCCAAGTCCTACACTTGCCTCTCTGCCAACATGGTTCATCTTATATTTAATTAGGGGAATAAATTTACTTTGAAAAGGGTGAATGGGTCAGAGAACCAAGAAAACAAAGGAGAGCGAGAAAACCTTTTTCTCTGCTTAGTCTGAACAGTTTTGCCTCACCCTTGAACTTGAAGAGAAAGGTAGAAAATTATACATTTAAAGCAAGTGCCAATTTCCAGCTTATATTTCACAAAATAAGATCTCAGCAGCAGCTTAAGAAAGGCTGCCATCCCCTTCTATCACAGTTAATGATCTAGTGGCGTCCTTCTCAGAAAACAAAATCACAGGTTCTTACACTGATACAATCCAAATAAGACATGGGTGCTGTAAACTTGTTTCTGCTACTGAATCATGCATGGCATTTCTGTGTTTCATTTAAGCCCTTCAGCATACGGAAATGCAGAAGATTTTAGCTTTTATTGCACATTAGGAGGACTCTTGCTATATATTAAGATATGGTTTCAAAGTCAGAGTCCTGGTTGTAGGTGTTCACACTGGAACTTCAAAGGCTGATTTTCCAAGTTGATGCTTCCAAGAGTTCCCAGTGGGGCCTATAAAGGCGGCTGATTCTTACCTGTTCTGTTGCTGTAAAGAGCTAGATGTCCCCAGAACAAAACATTTATGATGGCTTTTGTTTGTTTCTTTCTTTTTTACCAGTCATGGATTGCAAAAGGGTAGAAATATAAAATAATTTTTCTCCTGCTTTTAGAAAAAGGGAACATGCTTGTCATTTCAAACTACTGCATTGATGCATGATAAAATGCTACTGATGCTACCAAAATGAGACCAAATGTCAATATTTTAATGGTGCTCAGTGAGCTAATGCAAAGCTGCAAAAAGGACACAGCCCTCGGTAGATACAAAACAGTAATAAAATTGGACTGCAGTAATTTACAACCACTACCATAAAAGCTATTAAGAAGCTGGAACTGCTGATGTCAAATATCACGTCAATGGATGGAATACGCAGCATACATCACTCTGAGAAAACCTGACAAGAGCTCACTTTGCCAGTGCTCCGAGTACTCTACTGCCTATTCCTCTGAAAGCAAATTTACTTTAAGATCACTTATCTTTAAAGCCCTTAACAAATTAGGAAGCACCTATCTCCAGAACTATCTACCTTTTTCAACAAACATAATTATCAGTCTGACCCAACCACTGACAAAACCGTGCACAGTTCAGATTAATGGGAAAGAGAATTCTGCAAGCAAGAATTCAGCAGTAAAACGTAACTTGCCCCCAAACCTGGCTTTCTACACTGAAGAAGCTTTTGTTGGCTTTTTCTTAGAGGTAGAACAAGTTGGTCCTTTGCACAGCTTCATCAATTTTTAGCGTAAATTTCTCTTTCATTATGTAATTCTCTTCAACTTTTGCAGATTGAGCAAATTCACCCACCTACAGCACAAGGAGAAAAGAGAAAATTCCTCCATACAGTGACTCCAGATTATTCTTGATATTTACATCAATGTGGAATTTCCAGTCTCATCCACCTCTTGTCCTAGCTGCTGCATTTATATCTTACAGTCTTGCATGCATAACAGACATAACAGGTGCACAGCTACATCAACAGCCAGTTATACGCAAAAAAATATGGTTAAGAAAAACTGTTCATCTCAGCCATAGTCTTTTAGCAGTCCAAAACTCCCAATCTTTGGATAAAGCTGGATCATTTTAATCCTGCTGCAACACAGAGAGCTGCTTCCTTACTTTTCAAGGTTGCAAATCAACCAATAATTCCTTTGTGTTTCTCTGCAACAGTCAGTGATCAAACTCATTCCTTCTGGAAACTGTTAGTTCCCTTCTTTTTTACTTCTATTCAGCTGCACTCTTTGACAAAGCTTTTCTCATTGTTGCTTAGAAAGGATTTTACTCAAAGGTGGTGTGAACCTCCCTGATAGCCTACTAGTGTCTTAAATTCAGTCACAAGAATTCTAGTAGGTTTTAGAGCACTCATTTACTCTTCTAAAAGCCTTGGTGGCTTCTTTCTGTCATACTATACTCATCTAGCTATGCAATACATATACATAAAATATCATTATGCATTTTTATTGGCATCCCCTTGTCACATGCCAGTCTTCAAGCCATTTGTCTGCCACAATAATATTCAAAAGGTGTATATATTCTAAAATGCAACGTTTTGTCTGGTAGCCAGTAAGGCAATACATGTCTCTTCTTTGCTTCCCTTCAATTTTAGAATAATATCTCTAGAAGCCACTCTGCACACTCAGAGCCTTCTGGCTACTGAATTTTCAGGAGAAAAAAAAAGCTTTAATTACTTCAAATGAAGAAGCCTTTAGGAAAAAACTCCGCTAGACACTTTATTCGTGAAATGATGTGAGCAGCCCCAGGGAACTTGTGCTAAGATACTGTCCTGCCTCAAGGTGCTAACAAAATATGACTTCCACACCCAGACTTCAGAAAGGACCTTCTGCTAAGCGATATTTTTTGTGTTTTACTGTTTGCCTGTAGGAGAGCCATTCCTCACACTTTCAATGATCAGCCAAGAATCTTCTACGAAGAGAGGCAGATTTAGCAAAGAGGGAAGAAAACGAATTTTGCCACTAGAAAAGTATTTCATGAATTTAACATAGGTAAAAAGCTGAAAGACAGCATTTTCAGAAAATTCCTGCATTCGTTGAAATACAGCTAGATATTTATCAAGATCCTTGCAAAAGATGCTGCAGAGACTTGTGAATTTCTGATCACGTACATGAGAGACCAGATATAGAACAAACTTCTGAGCGAAACGCTCAAAATGACCCCTCAGAAAACTCCTTCCCTTATGGACAGCACAGAGACACTCTTACTGATGCTCTCACATTGCTCTACTTTCCACAATTTTTAAAAAG
This sequence comes from Tetrao urogallus, assembly GCF_951394365.1. Classification (NCBI taxonomy): domain Eukaryota; kingdom Metazoa; phylum Chordata; class Aves; order Galliformes; family Phasianidae; genus Tetrao; species Tetrao urogallus. The sequence continues at coordinate 92,034,050 of NC_136815.1, forward strand.
AGTGATTTATTTTCAAGTATCACCAATCAGGAAATTTCTACCCCACAAGTTCATTTTTTTCTAAATAAACTTTCACTCCTATTCAAATGTCAAAGCATATGGGACAGAACATGGAGTTTTTTCACAGTTCCAAAATACTGACACTGACAAAAGGCAGCTAAGCAAGAGTCTGAGACTGTTCTCCATATAGCAGTTGAAGTTTCTTATACTGTGAAAGAATTAACACTGAAATGGGGATTCTAAGGATGCCACAGAAATTATAATTAGTGAGAAACTCCCATAATGAAATTTAAAAAAAAAGTGGTTCATGAAAACAGGATAACAAAGTAACATACACGCACTGCAGTGAAAAATGATAAGGGCACTGCTACAGATAAGCAAAGCAAAGCTACTGAATCGATTTATGGTGTTATTTCTCTTTCATTAAACTTTCTAATTTAAATGCAGTTTGCCAACAATCAGAAATTATCAGTGTGGACTGAAAAACTTGGTTGTAAAGGTTACTGTAGAGGAACTGTTAAGTCATGGTTTGAACTGATGATAGAGCACCTGGTGCTCTATCTAGGTAAGAATCTAACTATTGATAGGAGTCTACCAGTGAAGAAAATATGACCCACAGTCTTAAAAGATGATTCGAGTCTGGAGCAATGGGATCCTTGTAATATAACTAGATGAAAAGGTAAGAAAGAAATTGAAAATGCTCCTGGTGAATTGGAATCTATTAATGTAATCTCAAGGAAAATGACAAAGGTGACAAAACTTGAGGCTCTAGTACAACTGGAACCTTTAGAAATGTGACACATACTGAAACTAAAACTAAAACTTTCCAGGGAAGACCAGCAGGTGTACCACCTGAGGGACGGCCACCTGTTGAAACAGCAATACATAGTATGGCTCACCCATGTATAGCAGCTGAATTAATGGATCTAGTACAAAGATTTAAACAAAACTGAGAGAAGGCATCCCTCTGCGGTTATTAAGACTATGGGACATGGGGACAGAAGGTGTTATGGTTAACGGCACTGAGATGTCAAAGCCAGCTTCCATCACACCCCACCCAGCCATGCAGCAAGGATTACATTGCCATTAGAGATGGCAATGAGAACCAGATGCTATCACAATGGCATGTTGCTGTGTGTAAGCTTACATGGCAAATGAAAGAGGTGTGCTTGTTCAGAATGGAGTAATAAGGAATAACAATGTGGGATAATATGGAAGGTCGACAAACATATACAAGCGAACTAAGGATGAAAGAGGTCATTTACAGGAAGGACTCTGAAAGTCCTGAACTAGTTAAGTGGCCTTGGAAGGTGTACACAGGACCAAAGTGGTGTGGCCTACTAGCACCATGGAGGAAGTTTCTTGAATAGTGGGGGCATAATCAGTAACTCTGCAAGTAATCGGTACGTGGATTGCAGAAATTACAATACAAACCCTCATTTTCATTGTGAAGGGAACACTGATTGCGCTGCTTTGGCAAGTCAGAACCCTGCTCCCCTTCTGGTACCTTACATCATCCATCAGTATCAGGCCAAAGTATTTAGTACAAACAACCTGAGCATGCCCACGATCCGGCAGGAATAATGCAGGACCGTTAATAGTACGTGTATTTTGCCTTGGAGGGCAGACTTCCCTGTTCTAGTACTGGTTAAACATTTGTTTTACTCTCCCTGAACAAGACTGAATTCTGATACGCTTCAGTCATTCAAGAGTCATCATAACATTCTGCTCTTCAGTGGCACCCGGTGGTGGACTTTCTTGAATCCCAAGATTTCAAATTTTTGTTAGGCATTAAGAGAGTAACTTGGACACTAACAAGGCTCAAGGTATTCTGGGCTACATTGGGCAAAGCATCACCAGCACATCAATAGAGGTGATCCTTTCCACCTTCAGCATTGGTGAGGCTGCACCTGGAGTGCTATGTCCATTTCTGGGTTCCCTGTACAAGAGAGACATGGACATACTGCAGACATTCCGATGAAGGGCTACCAACATCACGAACGGGAGCACCTCTCATGTGAGGAGAGGCTAAGAGAGCTGGGACTGTTCATCTGGACACAATGCCTACAAACCCCTGAAGAAAGGGCGCAATCAGGACATAGTCAGGGTCTTTCCAGTGGAGCCCCTTGCCAGGACAATAGGTGACTGGCATAGGCTGGAATAAAGGAGGTTACCTCTGACTTATCAGGAAACATTTCTGTGCTTTGTGGGCGTGGAACCCCAGTGTGTGCTGCCCAGAAAGGCTGTGGGTTCTCCTTCTGGGAGATCTTAAAAGCCGCCTGCACGTGAGCCTGGGACCATACTTGAGCAGGGGTTGGAGCAGATGGACCCAGAGGTCTCTTCCAGTCAAATCCGCTCAGTAAAGAGCATAGGCATTTTGCTGCAATTGTCTCATTCTAAGTATACACACTAAATATTAAGCTTTGTGTTTTGCAGACACTTTCTGAGATTATAAATGATCTAAGTTTGATACCAATCACAAAATCACAGAACTGTAGAGATTTCCAGTGGTCTCATCCAAACATCTAGTCCATCCCTTCTTCTAAAACAGATTCCCTAGAATATATCTCTTGGAAGAGCAAACTTTAAGCTGTTTAATGGATTACTGGCCAAAATCCCCTGGGATGCTGTCCTTAAAGAAGATGTTGAGGAGAGCTGGCTACTCTTCAAGGATGCCCTTCTGAGAACACAAGACCTCTTCACCCCTCTGAATAAGAAAACAGGCAGAGGAGGTAGGAAACCAGCATGGTTCGGCGAGGATCTGCTGGGCACACTGAGGGCAAAGAAAAGTGTGTACAAGCTCTGGAAACAAGAGCCTGTCACCTGGGAAGAATACAGGGATGCCGTCCAGACTTGCAGATGTGGGATCAGGAAAGCCAAGGCACAGGCAGAACTGAACTTAGCGAGGGATGTGAAAAACAGTATGAAGACTTTCTACAGGTACATTGACCAGAAGAGACAGGCCAAAGCGAGTGTGCCTCCTCTGGTAAATGTAAAAGGAGAACTGACTTCAACAGATGAAGAAAAGGCTGAGGTACTGAATGAGTTCCTTTCCTCAGTCTTCACCGGCAGCCAGGATTCCAGTACTTCTCACGTCCCTGAGCCCTGCATCCCTAAACCTCTAGGTGGGGACCGGGGCATTAAATCCCTCTCACTGTAAGAGCAGAGCAAGTCCAAGACTGCCTGATGAGACTGAATGTGTACAAGTCTATGGGGCCAGATGGCTGCATCCCAGAGTTCTGAAGGAGCTGGCTGAGGTGGTCGCTGAGCCACTCGCCATCATATTTAAAAAGTCCAGCACCAGAAGCTTTAAAAATATTTCCATTGATCCTATTTATCGATAAATATAATTGTGAATTCCACAAGGGAGAACAGAAGGCTTAAACAGCAGAGGGAGTAGTTATGCTGAACTTATGCAACATTATACCCAACTATTCTATTTCTTGTGTGTGTGTATATATACGTGTGTGTGTGTATATATATATATATATGTCTGTGTGTATATTTGTGTGTATATAAAAATATACACACAAATATATATATACATATATATATACACATATATATACACATAAATATACACACAGACATATATATATATATATATATATACACATATATATATATACACACATACACACATATTTTCTGAAATAAATTATCATTTTCCTGTGAGAACAAAGCTGGAACTGAATAAATACAGGATTCTGAAATACTAATAAAAGGACTCTACTCTGAAATAATGCAGTTATGCAGCCCAAATAATGTAAATTAGGACTGAGAAGAGGAATTAGAAATTCAGAAATCCAATAGAACAGTTGGTGATGTCTTGTTTGAAATTAGAAATGTAATTTTGTAGTCTAATTCTGTGATGCAGTTTCATTCCACTCCCTCGTTTTTTTTTCTCCCACTGATAAATGAATATGGAGAACATATGTTTGACTATAACAGTAACTGAAATAAGTTCTGTGTTTTGTTACTTTTCTAAAGTGGAAGAAGCTGTCAAAAGTGGATAATTTGGCAAGGAAATCCTACTGAGGGAGAGGCATGCAACTGTAGCAATGATTCGAGTCAACTCAGATAGCAAAGAAAAAGTATAAGTAGCAGGAGTAAACAAGTGGAATACCTTGCTTAGGAAGATGATGTATCTCTTGTCTTTGGGAACCTTGCCTTTAAGTGTAGACTAAGATAACTTAATCTAGAGAGGTGATTCTGAGCCACTTATCATCCCTCCCCCCTCCCCCCCCACTATAAGGACAGAGCAAGTCCGAGACTGCCTGATGAGACTGAATGTGTACAAGTCTATGGGGCCGGATGGATGCATCCCAGAGTTCTGAAGGAGCTGGCTGAGGTGGTTACCGAGCCGCTCTCCTTCATATTTGAGAAGTCGTGGCTGCCAGGTGAGGTCCTGGATGACTGGAGGAAGGGTCAGGTCACTGCCATTGACAAGAAAGGGAGCAAGGAGGACCCAGGGAACTACAGGCCGGTGAGTCTCACCTCCGTGCCTGGGAAGATCATGCAGCAGATCCTCCTGGATGACATGCTTGATCACATGAAGAATGAGCATGTGATCCGAGACAGCCAGCACGGCTTCACCATGGGAAGGTCATGCTTGACCAATCTTCTGTGATGGAGTGACGGCATTGGTGGACAAAGGAAAGGTGACTGATGTCATTTAGCCGGACTTGAGCAAGGCCTTTGACGTGATCCCCCACCACATCCTTATCTCCAAATTGGAGGGATGTGGATTTGATGGGTGGACCACTGGATGGATAAGCAATTGGTTAAAAGGCCGCAGACAGAGGGTGGTCATCAATGGCTCTGTGTCCAGGTGGAGGCTGGTAATGAGCGGCGTCCCCCAGGGCTCTGTCTTGGGACCGATGCTCCGTAATGTCTTTATCAACGACAGCGATGACAAAATCGAGTGCATCCTCAGCAATTTGCTGATGACACCAAGCTGAGTGGTGCACTTAACATGGTGGAAGGAAGGGAAGCCATTTAGAGGGACCTCGAGAGGCTGGAAAGGTGGGTCTGGGTGAACCTGATGAGGTTCAGCACAGCAAAGTGTAAGGTTTGGCACTTGGCCGGAGGAATCTGAGCAGTCCTTGAGAGCAGCCCTGCAGAGAATTACCTGGGGATCCTGATGGATGAGAAACTGAACATGAGCCAGCAGTGTGCTCTTGCAGCTCAGAAGGCAAATGGTATCCTGGGCTCCATCAGAAGAGAGGTGGCCAGCAGGGACAGGGGGGTGATTGTCCCCCTCTGCTCTGCTTTTATGAGGGCCCATCCAGAGTACTGCGTCCAGGTCTGGAGTCCCCAGTACAAGAAAGACAGAGAGCTGTTGGAGAGGGTCCAGAGGAGCCACAAAGATGATCAGGGTACTGGAGCACCTCCCCCTACAAGACAGGCTAAGGAGGAGAACATCCCCAGTCTGCTGGCCATGCTCACTCTAATGCACTCCAGGATAACATTAGACTTCTTGGCCACAAGGGCACACTAATGGTTCATAGTCAACCTATGACTATGGACCCATAGTCCACCAGGACATCTAGGTTCTTCTCCATAGAGTTCCTTTCCAGCAGGTCAGCCCCTAACATGTACTTATGTGTGTGGTAATTCTTCCCCAGGTGCAGGACTCTACACTTATCCTGTTCGAACCTCATAAGTTTCCTCCCTGCTCAACTCTTCAGCCTGTCTTCAGCCTTCTGGTGCATCAGCCACTTCTCCCAGCTTTGTATTATCAGCAAACTCGCTAAAAGTGGAAACTTTAAAAAGCCAAGAATTGGACACACAGACTTGCCATAAAAATATTGACACTGTTACAGTAAATTTGTTTAACTTATCTACACAGTGATCATTTTGATGGGAGTCTAAGTCTGCACTAAAGTGAAAATCCAAACAGATCAAGAGAAAATCAATGAAATTTCCATTCTATCTTCAAGCTGAAAAATCAGCAGGAATTATTATAAATCAGTTTTAACACTTTCCCTTTACAAGATAATAAAATCTCTTCACTATAGAGAAACTTCGGGAATCAGTGACCCTCAGTGCCCCCAGAATTATTACTACTATTCAAGTAAGTTCCAAAACTTGAAAAAAAACGAGAAAGTTTGCTTCCATTCCAGCTAATCAATAGTCATGTCAAATATAACATCTCCTTGCATTTTCAAAATGCATTCTCACATTGTCTGCATGCACTATACTTACAGCACTTGCTATCTGGGACATCTCTATTTCTAGGAATAAAAGTCAGCATACAAACTCCCTGGATGATTTGAGAACTTCAGTTACTGCAACAGCTCAATGTGCACACTGTAGGAGTAAGGCGACATCAAGGAATAAGAAGGCACAGAACGAAGATGAAGGTATTCAGCAGTCTTTTTTGCAAGCTGGTGCAGAACACAAAACCCTAAGCAAACACTCAGAAGCATAGCTTTGTGAATAGCATATCAACACTTTATCTTACCTATCTAAAGTATATTCTTTGTGCCTTCTAAAAGGAATAACAAGATTCTATAGAAAACTAATGATTTACATATTGGAGTGCTGAATAAAGTGTAAGATTCGCGTGAAAACTAAGTTCTTGACTTCTTAGCATTTTGTTGCTCTGCTTCAACAAAGCACTCCACTGACATTTCTGGCATTAACATTTCATTTCCCTGGCACATGAAGGTTTGGTTTCTAGCTGCAACAAGATGCACCTGGCATTTACGAGGCTGACACAGGCTGATACTTTCTTTAATCTTAGAACCATTCCTATCCCCCAACTAGATGTTTCTCTGCAGATCTGATTTCAAGGGCACATTTGAAGTGCCTGTTCTCAGAGCATATCTCAGAGATTTGGTTTCACAGCATCAAGTACTTTCTAAAAACTGGGAATATACTATACATTTTACCAGCACAGATTAATTATTGGAGCAGTCCCTCAGGAAGCTGATGACCCACGCTCAGGTTCCTCCTCTACCAGAGGGAACCCACATCCAAATCCCTCTTCAGTCAAACAGCTTGTCTCCCCACAACACATGACATTATTCTCAAGGAAGCAGACATTCCCTCTCTGCTTCAGAAGTTCAATAAATTACTTGAATAATTTTCATAGAAGAGCTCAAAAGAAAAGAGATAAAAAGAAAACAGCGTGTGGAAGTTTGACTCTGCAGTCCACTGGCTTGGATACAGTCTATTCCACAGTCTACTTATCCAAACTTCCCTTTCGCACCTTGAATAAATACTCATCATGGTATTACATAATAAATAACTGATTGAGTACTTCACAATTGCATTACATAGTAAATACTTGAATAAAAACTTCCTCATTGCTTTTACAAGAACATTATATCCACTGTTGTTTCCTTTGCGATGCTCTTTCAGACAAAAACATAACCTCTGGTTTGGTGAGGTATCTTTCAGGCAAGCAGAGTGGTTCTGTCTGTTCTCAGAAGATTTGGCACATGGAATTCCAAAAGGAGAAAATCACTTCCTGCAACACAGCAAAAGATGACTAAGTTCATCAGAACAATATTTTAGATGCCTCTTCTTTCCCCTTCCTTACAGTATTCCCACTGACTACAGCCATATTCCTGGTTAGCACCTTTTTTTCTGAAGTAATGTGCTCTCTCTAAACACCAAGTTCTCCCACTGCCCTGTCTACACAGTCTAACTACCCAAGCCTGGGCCCTGTGGCTAAAAGTTCTGTGTGAATTCAATCAATATTCCTGGGGTTAAACTCCAGAACAAAGTTGTGAGTTCAGAGAGTAACATCTCATGTTCAGAAACGGAGAAAAAAGGAATTATGTAGTTGCAGGAAGATGACATTTCTACTCATCAACTGAGCAAATATTTAAAAATAAAAGTTCCCTTATACTACTCAAAATGATTTTATATTAAAAAAATAAAAATAAAAATCACAAATCAAACACAGATTCCAGCCTAACTACTTTCATAAGTTTGTGAAGCTGTGTTTTCCTATTTCCCCCCAGCCATTCCAAGGAAATATGGTATCCTTTATTGTCTTGAACTCTTGCTTGGTAATCAAGGACGCATCCACAAGCACAGAGCAAGCATTCAACCAGAGTGGACTCCAGAGTCAGTTGTTTTTCATATTCAGAAGGCTCACTGAGTTTACAAGTTACATAAATTATTTAAGTGACCTCTGCTACCACCAATTATTTACTCCTCTGGAATTATTGGTGAGATCAATACTAAAACTCCTACTGATTTAACTTGTATGCTTCAATGTAATTCCATGATGATACAATGGTTCTGCAGTACCTGCAGCCTGTTCTGGCTGTATGCCAGCCAGATGTCAGAGCTCATACCTCCTTCTCAGTCTTCAAGCTTTACCAAAGTGGATTTTTCTAAACTTTGGAGGGAGAATCTGATGCAGAATCCGGAGTGCCACCTGAAACACTCAGGAAGCATAAGAGGCTTTTGCAAAGGTCAGGACAACAGTCTGCCTCAGCAGTGGTGGTGGTGGTGGTAGGAGCAAGGTTCTGGTAAGGAGCAATGAACGCGATAAAGTCTTCTGTGATTGTCCCGAGAATCCTTCTAACAGATGCAGGGAGTAAAGGCAATGACCACAAATTCACAACATTCACTAACTCTTAACTCTCCTTTTCTCTGACATGCAGATCATATATGGTTAAAAACAACTGTTTATTTCTTCCTCTCTTCCACATAAAGCCTGTAAGCAAAGATGAGCTCTGGGATCATTAAGAGAGGTCCCTGTTAGCAAAGTCTCTTCTCAACCAGCTCCTTCAATTTCAATACTAAAACTGGTAACCAAGCTTCATTAAGAGTTACGGGAAATAACCATTTCACAACTAGAAATCCATACAGCAGAAAAGCAGTGTGACTGCCTTAGTGAATATCTCATTTTTAAATAAATAATATCTCTCTCTGAGACCTAATTTAGGTTCCCTATATTCAACTTTATATTGTAAATATATTTATTGCTTTTCCTGAAGTTAATATAAAAGAACATCGCAAAATAATTTCACCCTGATTTCTTCTGGTTTCTTTCACTATTTCAAGTGGCCTCCAACGCTTATCCTGCTGTTTAGACTTCTATCCTGTCCAAATTCACAATAGCTTTTGTGATCATTCAAAACCTCCACAGAACTGCATTTGTATCCAGCTGCTTTTTCTATTTGCTTCCTCAAGTTTCTTAAACAACGAGCAATGCTCCACCCTGTCTCAGAATGGTGTTCAGAAAGGAGGTATGAAGAGCTCAGCAATTAATCGCTGCCCTTTAAAACCAGCTCAAACATTCAACACTGCCACCCAGTCTGAAAGGCCAGTGACCACAACCCACTCCTAAAAAGCCCACCAAATTGGCACTGTTGCACAGGCTTTGATTTAAACCCTAAGGCAGTCATCCACTTCAGGGGAGCTTTGCACTTGCTTCCATTTAAAATGTGTTTTGGTCCTCCACTGGAACCTCCGCCAAATCAGCATTGTTGTGAGCACAAGAACACAGCAGAAAACCGACACAGTCTGAAACGTATTTTCAGGAAGAAACAAAAGTAACAGACAGCAGCGTTTGATGGATATAAAGATCAATGGGATTTTGCCATTTTCTGTGTTGAAAACGTTCCACTTACAGTCTCACCATCAACTTCCATTTATTTAAAGAAAATTTCTGGCTTTTACAGCTAAGAAGTTACACCTAAAAATGCAAATCCTAAAGGCTTAAAAACGAAAGGATGATTAAAATCAATATCACATTACCTCTCACTCTAATCATTTTTCTAATATGACTGCCTGAAGAAACTACTGGCTTTCTTCACCTGCTCCATGGACCAAAACAGTACTGCTAATACAAGGGCGGCTCCAAAAGTAATGCCTCCTATTTTGTTACTTTCATCCACGACATAAGAAGTGGATGTTGATGGTATAGAAGTAGAGGTTGAGCCTTCCTGCCAAAATTCCATGACATTCTGTTCCTTGAGTCAGACGGCAGCAGAAGGGCTGTATGACAAAATGGCATCTGATGTGGAAGTACAGATGAAGCAAAGGGGTAGAACTGAATGACGAAAAAATTACACTGACATTCATTACGGCATCCTGAACTTTTATGGAAACCAAACAGTGGATGTGAGCACAGTGAGGTGGTGGTTGTGGCATTTCAGCAGTGGCTAAAGTGACAGTGGGTCACCTCTGCTGGTGCAAATTTTAACGAGTGTGGCACGTAGGCTCTTGTTCAACGCAGATGAAAATGCATAGCTAATGGTGAGGACTGTGCTGAAAAATACTGCTTACTCCACCAGTGTTACTGTGCTCCTTGTAGCATGGTATGGTAGTCTTCATGGAATTAAATATAAGGCGTTACAACTGCCAGTTGGCTAATGGCCATACCACAGCTATCCCCCCATAGAACAGAAGTTACTAAAAAGGAAATGGGTTCTACAGGGCCCTTCACAAATGATGGTTTATGCATTAAGCAACATTTGGGTCAGCTCAGAGAGGAAATGCTTAACTTACGTAGACTGAACTACAAGACTGCAAACTGTAAAAGATTTTCATCAGCTGTTTATCAGATCCAGAGAGGTACAGAAAATACACCCTCACCAGTGAGTTAATACATTCTGAGCAGGGATGTTGAGGAAAAGCAAAAAAACAAAAAACACAATTCTCTCTCTTCTTCTTTATCCTATCTGAAAACTGTGTTTAATAATAGTGCTTCAAACTTCTTTTGCCATTTCTGGGTTTGAAATCACTTTAGAAAGGTGTGTAAGCATTATTCTCATCTCAGAGTTGGCCTCACTAAGTAAAGGGATTTGCAGCAATTTGCATGAGAAGCAGTGTTCTCAGTGAATAAGAGGCTGAAATTATCTTCCCAGGTAAGCCATAATTTAAAATTCAGACTATGCTGAAAACCATGGAACAGAAATGTACAGTCCATTTGAAACTGGTGGGTCTCCGTGTGGGAATGCATATCAGAAACCCATTACACAAATCTGAAGAATTAGAGAATTAAGCCAAAAACTTGTTTGCCTGCCGACTTCTTAATTGAAATTTATAGAGACCTTAAGTATTTGCAAAATTGGTTTCTAAACAAACAAACAAACAAAAACAAACAATATTTGGCACTGAAATCAATCTGCTTACTTATAATATTTTCCTCATCTCTTATTACCAGTGCATGAGAAAACAGTAAGGACCAACAATTTTGTGGGTAAAGGATTAAAGAGTAATCAAAGATGAACTATCAAAATACAACAAACAAATCTTAGATGTTTTTAACTCTATAAGAGCTCGGTCAATTTTATGGAGAAAATGTGTATTTCATACACATAGTGCCTTTTCCAATCCCAAATAGTCAAAGAACAGAAGATGCTAAACTGGAGTTCTAGTAATCAAGATTTTCAACAGTTTTAAACCCCTACAAATTTTTGGAATTTGTAGTTAACAAACAAAAGGTTTAAAGGCTATCAAATAATCTAACTTGCTTACCAGAACAATTTCTTTAATTCGCTTGCACTTCTCCTAAGCACAGTGAGACTTCGTCAAGGCAGTCAGAAACAGCAGTTGAAACACTCACCATGGATTTGTAGTTTATTTCAGAACTGCATCACCTCTCTCTCTGCATCACAGTTTTATAAAGATGCAAATCCATGGGCTAATTTGCATCCACTCTTATATCACATCTTCAGAGATTACAGCTGTGCTTTTTCTACACACTTGTATATTCATATGAATGTTAATTCACTGATTACAGCCACAGTTACTAAAAATCTAATGCGAATGCATGCTAATGATGGCGACAGACAAAAATGAAAACACGGGGTTGTATCTGTAAGGCATATATGTTTGGTTTGCTAATATGCTAGTTTGCTAATTACGAGATATGGTTTAGTAGCTTGTGGTACTGGGACTGGGAGGGTGGTTGGACTAGATGATCTTGCAGGTCGTTTCCAACCTTGCGATTCTATGATTCTATGATTCTATGATTCTAATCAGCCCCAAATCTCTTGATCAGTCCTGCAGCATGCTATGCAAGTAAATGAGCTACAAAAGACAGTCCCTGGTCCAGCACTACTCCAGAGGTGCAGCCCCTTCCCGCACCCAAGGCATTTACCCACCCTCATGCTGGGAAACATCTCCTGCACATGGGACTCACAGGTTGGGCTGCTGGATGGGAGTCTTGCATTTGTGTAAAATTTCACCAGAAAGGAGAAGTCACAGAACTTGCCACCTGTAGATCGTGGTTAAGAACTTCTGCTTCTACTCCACTATATCTGCACTACAAATAAATAAAATTGCTCAAGTGTACAGAAAAACAGTGAAGATGCTTCATTGCTTTTTATCACATTAGTCTAGAACTATAGCTGTGGGTCCCCATGCCAGAACTCGTGTTTGAAAGGAAAGGGAGAGGGAGCTTTGGCACGGAAGGAAATTCTAGCATGAAAGATTATCAGCCAGATGCAAAAATGCTCAGTGCCAGAGGTGAGTCGGTAGGAAAGCTATGTTGCATGAGTTCAGACAGAAACAATCACAGAGGTGTAGACATGAAACTCAAGCCATGTAGGTGTGAAGGCACCTAAGGTTTCAAGCTATGAGGTGAGGAATCTTTTCTACACCAACACAAAATCCTTAATATCCTTTACACCGTTGTTGTTCCATTTCTTGGCTTTCTAGGTTGCACTGAGAGAACAGGAACTGCCATGGGCCGCACATAAAACTTATAATAAACTTTACCTACCTAAGCTTATTTTTCAATGAATATTTATTAAAACACAAACAATAGAAAGCAACAAAAACATAAAACTAGTGGGATTTTTGACCTTGCTTTTACAAAACATAAGGCTAGTTCGATGGCAGTGGTTGACGTAAGTTCTAAAGGTGTTTGTCAGAGTTTTTTGATGAAATATTACTCTTCCTGTGCTTCATCCTTGACAGTAATCTGATAAAGAGACATGACCAAATTTTTGAATTTTTGAGTTGAATATCCTACTGCAACTCTGTATGTTTGCAACTAATATATTTATGCCAACTGAAAACAGAGTTGCAAACATGCAAAAAAATTTTTTTTTGAAATCTTGAAATCTATTCTCAAATTTATCAAAATGTTTCCATGCAGCAGAGCTGCATACATTTCAGCTTTTACATTTTAGCCAACGTATCAAAATGCATGAATTTGTTTGCCATCATTTGCCATTTCAAACGCTGTTTTTGCCTGAAACATAGCACAGATTAGGTTATTTTCACCTTGAAGGCACACGCTTAACTCATTTAAATGCATAGTCAAATCCATCAAAAATGCTAAATCTGTGAGCCACATTTAATACTCAGGTTCTGGAACAAATTTTCTTTTTGATTCCATAAAATATTTGATTTTACTTTGCAAAGTCCTTTTAGCATTTACACCAGCTTAGTCACCTACCTTCAGAAAAGTAAACGGGCCCCACAGTCAGCATCCATACTTCTAAGGAACTTCTAGAATTTTAAAGTTTTTGCACATCAATTTTCTCGATGTCTGATGCAGACGTCTCATCAAAAGTGAGTTCCTGGAGGTAACTGCATTACCAAATGTGACCAAAGTCACTCTTTTTTGCCAATCATCACTGGGCACCATCAGTAGTTACACTAGATATGTTGAAAAAAGTTAAAGAAAATAGCTTTATAGTATTCTTTTTACTGCTTCATACAAACGGAGAGATTTAATTGCGTTTTTCAGCAGCACCAAATAAATCATTTCTTCAACGATATTATATTCATTATCAATAACTCTAATGGAAATGACAAATTGTGCTGTATAGCAGACTTTTCTCATTTCTATTTTGTCTTTACCAACCATTCTTTGGCACGCACTGAATGTGGGAGCATACTTCTTCATATAACGTCTTCTCAAATTGTAATCTTTGAGAACTGGGCACAATTTCCTCAGAAGTTGAGCATAGTGCCATATACTATCTGTCAGCATCGTCCTGAGCCCTCCCAGTGCCCTGGGGCTGGGCCACTGTGCTCAGCATGGCAGCAGGGCTGCAGCAGGAGCTGAGCTGGGCCTCACACAGCCCACAGGATAGCCATGCCTGTTTGACAGATGCTGCATCTCGCCATGCCAATCACATTGAAGCACGCTCTCAAACTTCTCTTACAGAAATGAATGCAGCTCTTTATCTCTCTTTGATCTATGCTTCTTACTGTGATACTTCTTGCATCCCTTCTCAGTGCTCTTCTCTTGTGTTTAATAACAGAAGAATGCGCAGTTTTTAGAACAAGTTGAACAAGACAAAAGCAGAGGAAGCAGACTGCTTCTTCAATGACGTGCCCTTTCTCAACAATTACAGCCCCTGCCACAGCACTTACTGTGAACACACATTCATCTACACCACTTCCAGAACTTCTTACTTGAACAGCTTCCTTTTGAAAAACAAGAGTTCAGACTTACACAGTGAATTGTATTTAATTTAGCCATCTGCCTATGAGCAATTTACCCAGAAATCCAGGTACAGTTTCATCTGCTACTCATCTTTTCCACTACACATGTCCTGTTCCATCAATCCTCATGTGCATTATTGCCCCCCCAATAATGATTTCATAATTTCTCCCTTTGCAGACAAAATATGAACAAGTACAAAACCCTGAAAAACTTCTTGAGAAGCATGTGTATACTACTGTTTTTTGAGATCTGTCGCACAGTTCTTCTTTTATCTGTACAGCTGTACCATGCTGATTTTGTGCCACTCCAGCTTTTAAAATGAAAAGTACCTTTGTACATCTCATGGAACCCTGGGAATACTGCACCACTCTTACAAACTCTAGTTCACCTGACAATACCTTTTACTATTACCTGTATATTCTCAGTGGCATTTGGTTTAATTGTAGATTCAAGGTTTAGCTAGTAACAAGGTGTTTTCACTGAAAAAACAAAATGAAACATCAGACTATGTTTCTATCTGTCTTACAGGAAAACCTCTTTGTTTATCAGTATACATACACACACACAAATATGCAACTATGTGTTCTTAGTTCTAACGTTCTACTAAGACCCTAAAATTGTTCTAGAAAGTACCCCAACTGTCCAAGCCACATGATTAATATAGACAAAAGTGTCTGAAACAATTTTTTTTCCAACAAAATTGTCACCTTCTTTCTCAACTGCAAAAATAATCTTTAAATTACAGAGGAAAAACTCAAAATCACTATATTTACAAAGACCGTAGGATGCTTTTTACATTTCCCTTGCAAAAATGACATCATTTGCAAGGCTTTTTTTGGTCAAACACCAAAAGACTCCGGCGCAATTAGCATTAACAAAGATACACAAGTTTTTCACAGAAGATATCAGAAGAATAATAAGCAGGGTATGCTAATTCATCCGAAAAGCACGAGGCCTTGAAAAAATATTTATCTCTCTGCAGAGAAATCACAACCATATAAAGAATTTACTTTACAAAAAAATAAAGAGACAAGAATGTGAATAATCTGAAGCAGTGAATAACACGCACAAGATCCTGCTGGGAGTGAAATGACTGGAAAGCATCCTTGCAGAAAAAGACTGAGAGGTACTGGGGGAGACCAAGGTGAACGCGTGCCAGCGATGTGCCCTTAATGCAAAGAAGGCTAGTGGTGTTATTGTCTAAATTAGGCGAAGTATCACCAGAAGGTCAGGAAAGGTGATTCTTCCCCTCTGTTCAGCACTGGTGAGGTTGCAACTGGTTTACTGGGCCCAGTTCTAAATTCCCAAGAAGAGAGACATGGGCATAATGCAGACAAACAAGTGAGGGGCTACCAAGATCATGAA
Source organism: Tetrao urogallus (assembly GCF_951394365.1). Taxonomy (NCBI): domain Eukaryota; kingdom Metazoa; phylum Chordata; class Aves; order Galliformes; family Phasianidae; genus Tetrao; species Tetrao urogallus. The sequence goes on from NC_136815.1 coordinate 92,049,795, forward strand.
GGAACTGGAGCATCTCCGTTATGATGAGAGCTGGGACTGTTCGGCTGGAAAAGAGGAGGCTCTGCGTGATCTCACCAACGGCTATAAATCCCTTATGGGAGTGTACAACGAGAACACAACCAGGCTCTTTCCAGTGGTGCCCAGTGCTAAGATAAGATGCAATAGCCACAAAGGGGAACTCAGGAGGCTCCCCTGAACACCAGGAAGCACTTCTGTGCTGTGCAGGGGATGGAGTCCTGGCACAGGCTGTCCAGAGAAGCTCCAGAGTCTCCTTGGAGATCTTCAAAAGCATGCACCTGGGTGTCCTGCTTGAGTAGACGGAACCAGAGGTCCCTTCCAGCCACAGCCATTCTGTGGTTCTGTGAAATTTCATGTTTTATTCCAGCTGAACAGTTCCACTGTTATTTTATACATTCTGATCAAATCCCAACGCAAACGTAGATGGAAGAGTGGTAAAAAGTTTGTTCTGAAAAAAACACACAACCAGAGCCCCAATCAGTGCAGGAGGAGCTGTTACAACCATGGAACAGAGCGGTATTCCCAACAGACTCCTGGTACATTATAGTTTTCATCATAAGGTTTTGTAGTAATTTCTGATAGCAAAGGATCTTTTCGCTTGATGTTACATCCTATCACTTTAGCAATATCTTTAAATCAGTCACAAGAACACGTGCTTTTTGCTCTGAGCATCTTTTGCTCTGGTCATAACCGTTTCAGAGAAACTGAATTTAGAGCTATACACATTCAAAAATTAATAAAAGTACTGCAAAGAAAACTCACGGGATTCTTTCAGTTTACTTTAAAAGGTTGGCAAACTTCCCTTAGTTTTTAGCTTTAAGCACACACTAGCAGGCTGGACAGATCAAAGAAGTCTGGATAGAGTAATTGAGTACAGTTTAAGAACATGAGCAGTTTGTTCTTGCTGATAAATTAGACAGCTGCTCAGAATTACATTTCATGCTGTTTTCACAGAACAACTTATTTCCTCCTGCTAGTTCTAAATCTACTTGGAACTGTATGCAATTAACTCTACCACCTTTCCTTTATCCTTCAAAAAAATCCATTTTCTTTACTTACACTAGGTCTCTACATGTTTTCCTTTCTCCTACAATTTTATAAAAAGTAATAGACAGTGGTAATAGAGAGGATTCATTGCAGCACTATGCAGGTTATAAGATAAATTATATGATATCTCTAAGGAGAAAAACAATGCACATTCTTGCATTGCAGAATACACCATTGCAAGCTCAAACTAACTGATGAACTATAGATTCTCTTCTCCGTTTTTAACATATTTTACACCTTCTAATTTTTGTTCCCTTTATTTTTGAAAAAAAAAAAAAAACACCAATATTAAATGTCTGCTTTTTGTTTTCTGAATACACTTAACACCATCTTCAACCAACTTATAATTAACATCATGCAATCTGTATTATAACTGTATGCAACATCAAGCTAGACTTTTTTAACTGAAAAAAATACAGAATAAAACAGGAAAACCATTGAGATACAGAACTTTTATCAAGAATACAGTTGTACAATTGCTATCTAACACAAAGACACTCACAAAACAAGCGTTTAGAAAGACATCTCTTTAAATAGTACTGTTAATGCACACCACAGTACATCAGTAGCAAAGGAGTAAAATACTACTTCAAAGAAAGATAACATCTATAACATCCTTGAGAAGAGCAAACAAGTTCTTGAGGTGAACACATACTTAAAATCATGTTTAATGCAAGGCATGCATTTCAATTCTCACTCCTTGCCAAAGTTTGAGTGCAACAAGTACATGTACTGTACTGAAAGCTGAAGGGAATGGGGCATATGGTTTCTCTTTATTGAAAGAGACCACTAAAAACTTTATCCCTAACTCACAGAAATCGGCTGTAGTAACTCTGTTGACTACAGTTGATATGTTTTGTTAATAGGCATTGGAAAAAAATGCTTAAATCACCTAAATGAATTATAAATGCATTCATCTAATACAAAGCCTCACAGAACTTCTCACTTACAGCAGTTGAAGCCAGCATCAACAGCAAGCTTATTTACCATGTTACCATGATTTATTGTTATTAATTAAGAAAAAAAAAAAAGAAAAAAAAAAAAAAAATCACATGGCCTCAAGATGCACCAGGGAGATTCAGCTTGGACATTGGGCAAAATTTCCTCTCCGAAGAGCGGTTAGGCACTGGAATCACAGAATCACAGAATCACCCGGGTTGGAAGGGACCTCAAGGATCATGTAGTTCCAACCCCCCTGCCTAGCAGGGCCACCAAACATACACATTTAGATCAGGCTGCCCAGGACCCCGTCCAACCTGGCCTTGAACACGTCCAAGGACGGGGCATCCACAACCTCCCTGGGCAGCCCGTTCCAGGGCCTAACCACTCTCCTTGTAAAGAACTTCCCCCTAACATTCAACCTAAATCTTCCCTCCTTCAACTTGGATCCATTTCCCCTAGTCCTGCTATTGTCAGCCCTTTTGAAGAGTTTACTCCCCTCCTGGGTGTAGGTTCCCTTCAGGTATTGATAGGCTGCAATGAGGTCACCCCGCAGCCTTCTCTTCTCTAGGCTGAACAAGCCCAACTCCCTCAGCCTGTCCTCATAGGGGAGGTGCTCCAGCCCCCTGATCATCTTAGTCGCCCTCCTCTGGACCCTTTCCAAAATCTCCATGTCTTTCTTGTACTGAGGGCTCCACACCTGGACACAGTACTCCAGATGGGGCCTCACAAGAGCCGAGTAGAGAGGGACAATCACCTCCCTGTCCCTGCTGACCACCCCTCTCCTGATGGAGCCCAGGATACCATTTGCCTTTCGAGCTGCCAGAGCGCACTGCTGGCTCATGTTAAGTCTCTCGTCCATCAGGACCCCCAGGTAATTCTCTGCAGAGCTGCTCTCAAGGACCACTCCTCCCAGCCTGTACAGGTGCCTGGGGTTCTTCCGGCCCAAATGCAAAATCTTGCACTTTGCCATGTTGAACCTCATTAGGTTCACCCGAGCCCAGCTTTCCAGCCTGTCGAGGTCCCTCTGAATGGCTTCCCTTCCTTCCACCGTATCAACCGCACCACTCAGCTTGGTGTCATCAGCAAACTTGCTGAGGGTGCACTCAATTCCCTCATCGATGTCATTAATAAAGATGTTAAAGAGCACCGGTCCCAAGACAGACCCTTGGGGGACACCACTTGTTACCGGCCTCCACCTGGACATAGAGCCATTGACCACCACCCTCTGTCTGCGGCCTTTCAACCAATTGCTTATCCATCCAGTGGTCCACCCATCAAATCCACATCCCTCCAATTTGGAGATAAGGATGTGGTGGGGGACCATGTCAAAGGCCTTGCTCAGGTCCAGGTAAATGACATCGGTCGCCTTCCCTTCGTCCACCAATGCCGTCACTCCATCACAGAAGGCCACCAGATTGGTCAAGCATGACCTTCCCATGGTGAAGCCGTGCTGGCTGTCTCGGATCACATGCTCATTCTTCATGTGATCAAGCATGTTGTCCAGGAGGATCTGTTCCATGATCTTCCCAGGCACGGAGGTGAGACTCACCGGCCTGTAGTTCCCTGGGTCCTCCCTGCTCCCCTTCTTGTATATGGGAGTGACCTGACCCTTCCTCCAGTCGTCCGGGACCTCACCTGACAGCCACGACTTCTCAAATATGAAGGAGAGCGGCTCGGCAACCACCTCAGCCAGCTCCTTCAGGACCCTGGGATGCACGCCATCCGGCCCCATAGACTTGTATTCATTCAGTCTAAGGAGGCACTGTCAGACTTGCTCTGCCCTTACAGTGGGGAGGGATTTACCTCCTTGGTCCCCACATAGAGGTTTGGGGATGCAGGGCTCAGGGACATGAAAAAGACTAGAATCCTGGCCACCAGTGAAGACCAAGGTGAAGAACTCATTCAGCACTTCAGCTTTCTCTTCATCTGTTGAAGCCAGTTCTCCTTTTAAATTTACCAAACTAGGTACACCCGTTTTGGCCTGTGTCTTATGGCCAATGTACCTGTAGAAGGTTTTCTTATTGTTTTTCACGTCCCTTGCCAAGTTCAGTTCTGCCTGCGCCTTGGCTTCCCTGATCCCACGTCTGCAAGTCCGGACAGCATCCCTGTACTCTTCCCAGGTGACACAGCCTTGTTTCCAGAGCTTGTACACCCCTTTCTTCACCCTCAGTTCTCTCAGCAGGTCCTTGCTGAGCTATGCCGGTTTCCTACCTCGCCTGCCCACTTTCTTATTCAGAGGAATGGAGACCTCTTGTGCTTCCAGGAGAGCATCCTTGAAGAGCAGCCAGCTCTCCTCAACATCCTTGTCTTTGAGGGCAGCGCGACAGGGGATCTTGGCCAGCAATCCATTGAGTAGCTTGAAGTCTGCTCTTCTAAAGTTCAGTGTCCTGATCCTGCTCTTTGCCAGGCCCACATCGCTTGAGATCACAAACTCAACCAGGGCGTGGTCGCTGGAGCCCAGGCAGCCACCAACCTTGACGCCTTTGATGATCTCCTCAGTGTTGGTGAGCAGCAGGTCCAGCAACGCTTCACCTCTGGTCGGTCTGTCCAATACCTGAACCAGAAAGCTATCATCAATGGATTCCAAGAGCCTTCTGGAGCTCTTGCAGCTCGCCTTGTGGTTTTCCCAGCAGATGTCCAGATGGTTGAAGTCCCCCACCAGGACAAGAGCCCGTGAGCCAGACATCTCACGCATCTGGAGCAAGAAAGCCTCGTCAACAGCCTCCCCTTGATCAGGTGGTCTGTAGTATACCCCTAACACCAGCTGACCTATATTAGTCCCATCTCTAATCCTAACCCACAGGCTCTCAACCTGTTCCTGACTGTTTCTCATAGGGAGCTCCTCACAGTTTATCCAATCTCTGACATAGAGAGCAACTCCCCCACCCCTCCTACCTCGCCTATCTCTCCTAAAGAGTCTATAGCCGTCGATGGCAGTATCCCAATTGTGGGAGTCATCAATGGGCTGCCCAGGGAGGTAGTGAAGTCACCATCACTGGAGATATTCAAGAAACGTCCAGATGTTGTACTAAGAGATGTGGTTTACTGGGGAAATACTGGTGGTAGGTGGACAGTTGGACTTGATGATCTTGCAGGTCTTTTCCACCTTGGTGATTCTATGATTATATATAATTTGGGTTAAGTACCAATCTCTCATGGCAGCAAAATTCCACCAGAAAATAAAAAACAGAATTTTTGTTAGAGTTATGATGAAACTGAACTAACATTATTTTGCAATTCATATTTCATTTTGACGCTCCCCTGGCTGAGTGTATAAGCAAATGTTAGATCAGTTTCAAACACACTACATTCTCAAAGTTCAAAATACACATTCCTATTACAGCTGTAACTTACTTGCAACTTGTCTACTCTGCACTCCACTATTTAAGACATTTTCTTTTCAATTTGCTTCAATTCTTTTATTTTTAGTGTAAAAAAAAAAAAAAAAATCAAAAAGGAGGAAGAACAAAAAGTATGCCATTTCATTTTCTGTTAAGTCATTAACAATGTGAGTTGAAAACACTTGCAATGATTTATGAACCATATCCTCACTTTTCAAAACACCTTTTCCAGAAGCAAGCATAACTTGAATGTCATTGCAAAGCAGTTCCCATCCATAGTGTTATAAGGACTTATTCTTTTGAATTCCTCAAAATGTCAAGTGAATTTTTAAGTTACTTATTCATTTGAGTAACAGATTTCGGCTTTGCTAAGGTAAAGATGTGGATACTGTTGACTCACCTTAAGCATTTTATCTGACTGACTTTCTAACTGACTTTATTTCAACTGACTTTCAGCTATGATTTCTATCTGCCATACATATGTTTTTCTACAGACATCACAAGCTAGTCATATAAACCTTTAACCTTGATCACTGCAGAAATGTTTTGAAGAATCAGAAGGCTTTCATAAATAATTCACGTATGATTACTCGCTTATTTTTCCATGCATGTTAGTATTGAAACTATCTGCAATGGCAGCGCATGTGAATCATCAATCCATAGGTCACCATTCTGTTGTCATCTCACATGTTTTTCATACCCTTTCTTATTTTGGCTCTGTTAGTTGCGCTGGTGGCACCCACTGATCACACAGAAGCAATACTCAATTCACATCAGGAAAGCAGAGTTAATTCACTTGTTTGTTGTTGTTGCTGTTGCTTTTTTTAAAGGAAGAAACTCTGAACTGCCAACTACTCTCCTCTACATGATGAGAATGTACCTGACCAGCAGGTCTGCATGTGAGGACAAGGGTCCTACAGGCCATGATACAGCACTTGATTTTAAAAGTTGCAGGTGGAGAAAGAAAAAACGGGAAAAAAATAAAAAGTTTCTGAAACAAGAGATGCGGTTGTTTACTGAGTTTCAGTATCTGCTTGGAAGACTACTTATAGCTGTCTCACAAAAGCAGAATTTCTTTAAAACTATTTTTAAAAATAGCTCTAAAAGATAATGCAGACAGAACATGGCCATTTGTTATTTGACAAAGTTTACAGCAACAAAAGAATAAAATGGTACAGATGAGCAACACACTTTAAGAAAAATTCAAACAATCAACAAATCAAACAAAGAGCAAGCAATTTCAGGGGCTTTAATTCAAAACACTGGATAATATTTTCAATGAAGTCACCACCAGATTCTATAGAACAAGCACAGCAAAAAAAAAAACCTTTTTTAATATCAAAAATCCGTGATTTATTAGTCCCTCACAAAATCTTATGCAGGAGGAGAAGATTTAAATTAATATAAGTGATTAAATGCAAATCCTTCCCAAGGTTTTTGTGGCAATCTTGCTTCAGAGTTATTTGAAGAGTCATAGCAAGGTTGAGTCTGTACGCTTATAACCTAATTAACTGCACTGCATTAAGACTCTCCTGAAGATCAAAGCAATTCCTAATTCTCAGCAGGAAATAACCAATAACTATCCCCTGAAGAACATATATTTTTTTTCTTTTGGAAAATTAACAAAGCTGCTAGCATTGTTTCAAAGAATTTTAGTGGATTCAAGTTTGTTTGAGCACTTTCCATTGTTTTAGCCATTCTAATGACGAAGAACTGAACTATGTTCCCCCAGTTCTAGCAAGGGAAAGTATGATACAAATTGAGTATTTCATCTTACTGAAAGATAACATTTTCTGTTTAACTTGCACTACAAAGAAGAGGCCTGGGAGGTTCAGCCTAGGAAGTTAAACAGATCACTGCTGTAACAACCTTAATTTCAGGGAATGAGCTAGAAACATCATACTGGTCAGTGGACTATTTTCTCATAAATAGACCAACATGTAAATAATCTAACTTTGCAGTTTCTCATTCCTTTCACAACCACCTTAACACAAACAGACCTACATTTTATTTTAATGAACTTTTCCTAAGCATCCTTTTTTTTCCAGTAGGTTTTCCTTGAAATTTCACTTGAAACACGTGTATTTGTTTACACCTACACAAACATTTTCTATTACAATTTTTATTAACATTTATTTAGGAATTAGCATAAAACATTCATTAAATGTAAGGATAATAAGGATATAATTCCAAACATCTTTCTTAATATAAAGCTCAAGCTTGAAGAAACATACACAAACACAAACAGAATCAAGCCAGGAAGGATCTTAAGAAACCAAAAATTAAGAAACCAAAAGTTTCAAAATCAGAAACAAATCTAACATGGAAAGAGAGAAGATAGTTGAAAGCAAAGAAGGGATCAAATACTGCGATCTAATCTATCATCAAATAGATGTCCCAGTCAACCTTCTTCCTTCATGTAACTTTCACAATGATCTGACAACTAAGGGAGTTGCACTCACTACATATTCAGTAAGATTCATTGGGCGGTATGATCTTTTGTTGCCAGACTGCAGCATTTCATTTGAAAAGCAAAAAGCCGTGCTATCCCTATCGAGTTATAAGATCACACAATCTAATACTCGAATGCATAAAGCAGTCTATCAACTTATTGTTCCTTTTCCATTTTGGAATATATTCACCACACTATTCAACTATCAGGAGGGACTAAGAACCTGAACAGCCAAGCTCAACAGCAATTCTGTGTTGCGGCCCTGAAGACTGAGTTCTGAGAGGTAACAGGTATCAGTAACTTCCCTGCTTCTCAACATAGTCACAGCATTTTAGAATTGAGAGTAAAACAACTATTTACTGGCTGCAAAGTAGCAGGCTCTCCCAAGCATTAATGCTACAGGACCACAAAACAAAGGTTCTTCCACTCTTCCACCACTGCGTTCCAAAGTTCAAGTGGACTGTTGACTAGATGTCATTTCACAAGGTTTGAAGAAGAATTAAACTAAAGAAAACGTGTTGATCAGTAATCAATTCTCTTTAGGTCTATACTCAACAGGGTTTTTCCTGTAGCTGGCCCACAGTGTTGACAGATAGTTGCGTAGTATCTCTGCTTTTGGTGGAAGATCAGTTAGCAAACAAGCTTTTTATCACCCTGTTCTGATGGGAAATATGCATTGTAAGCCATAATTCTTTATGGTCAAAAATAATCTTTTTATTTTCAAACATGCCTGTAACTAATTACAACTTCTTTCCCATCCCTAAGTAAGGCTAGAATACACTGCATGCTGCAGGACGTTTTTTGATGTATTTTTCCTGAGCTCAGGTAATAAAGTAGGAATTCTACCAGCAGACTAAATTTCTGCAAATTGAACAGCCACACTAAAACTAGATTTTCTTTGTTTTAACACAGCTTTCAAGTAACGAAGTATTCAGGCTTTTTTTTTTTTCCTCAAGAGACTTAATCACTTTCTTGCATTATTTTCCTCAGTGCTTTGTCATTATCATAAATATATTATGATATCATAAATATATATATTATAATCATAATATATATAATATAATATATATGTTTAAATGAAAATACATAAAAGACGTCTACCTATCCCATTGTTCTGATTTTTGCAATTACTAACATTACAGCATACAAGCTTTGGGAAGAGAAAAAGAAACCAAACTCGCATAAAGCAGAGCTTCTCTTATTGTATTATCTAGCCACTTGTGACCAGGGATCTCCCTGAACCAGAGGCTGCAGGCAGGCCTTTAAGAACCATTGCTATTTACTCCTTCACAAACATTTCTAATCCTACTGAAACTCTTAATACTTACAATTTACCCCATATCTGTGGCTGTAAGTTTATAATTTAACTGTACTACACAAAAATTACTTTACTTGCTTCAATTCTGTTTTGTTTTGTTTTTTTTTCCTGCCTGGTAATAGTTACAATTTTATAGGCTTGTAGTGCATTTCCTCTCAGCCTTCTCTTTTCCAGGCTGCAGTTCTAACCTGCTTACTTTCCTTGTATGAAAACAGTCCACACCAACAGACAGTATTTCACACATACATCCAGTTTGGTTCATCCAGCATCAAAGAAAGATTTGCTTCCAAGAGTCATGAATGACCTGGTAGTGTACTGGTAGAACAAACAACAGGACTCTGAAACACACGATTACTGTGTCACAATCTAAGACACTTTTTCTGGCTCAGGTGCATGCAAATCCACAAGAAAGCACTATTACCATTAAAGGTGTAAAGGCTGAAGAAGATGTGCTGTCTACCACAATTACCCCATTCCATTTGTTCTACATACTTTTGGGGAAAGGAAAGGAATACTGGAAAGTATTCCAGGAGCCTCAGCATGTCTGCTTGTGGCATCTGTTTTGTGTCTATGAAGAACTAGATCCTTCTGTTGACTTTAACCACACAGAAAACGGCAATAAAATACATACTGGAGGAAACAATAACTGCACACACCTCTTTTCTTGTAAAACCATCATCCACATTGGTTGTCAACAGCAAAAAAAATACTGACGATTTCAAGAAAATAGCACTCCATTATTACACATAATATTTAAGATCTGTTATCATCTCCAAACTTACAACCATCTTCAGTATGGATGTATAGACTTCTAGTGATGACTGGAAGTACCACCTATTGATAACACTGATTTTTATCAATTTTATTTATGCTTAATTTCTGCATTAAAAAATAAAATCCAATACAACAATAAAAATGCTAATTCAGAAAGTTTTGCAAAGATGGTGCAGACAACACAACAAAATGCACAGAAAATTCTGTAGATTATGTGGAAAAATGGTTTATAAAGTTAACAAGATAGTACTAAAGGCATGAAAACAATTAGTCTATCAACAGTAAAGATATAAGAAACATTTTGCCATCAAATATTAAATATTAAAAGTGCTTTTTCTAAGAATAAGGAGAGATTTCATGAGCACCAGAAACAAAACTAAAGGCAAGGGTTTGTTAGTAGTGAATGCTGAAAAAGCAGTAAGCTTTCTATTTCATTTAGCTAATCATTCTTAAAAATCTATGATGCTTAAGAGGGTAGATGCTTACCTAAAACACAACTGACACACGCAACATTAAAGCTTGTATCATTTTACAAAATATTTTTTCTGACTGTACAGAATCAGGGCAGACGACATCTCATTTTTCTTATATCACTACCCTATATCCACCTAACTTGAAGAAAAATCTGGGCATTTATACTTATCAAAGCAATTTACATTATGCGAGTCTCCTACTCGATACTATCAGGAGCTAGTATGCACACAAGCACTTAATGCCCCTGGTTCAGAAAGGTCCGTATAAGAGACTGAGAGCACTGACCCATGCCAGGACTCAGTCAGTGCTGCCAATGAGTTCGTTCTGACATTCCTTAAAAACCGAACACGCTATGCTAGCAAGAAAAAATGAAAGATACCTTGTCATGTTATTCAGAAGCTTTCTTTGCTCATCAAACCTTTGAACAACTTGGAGCACTGTCTGCTTAACAGCAAGCACACCTATAACATGAGATGGTTAATAATGAAGCATTGAATGGTGTGTTCTCAAGAGAAGAGAAATAAGCACTTTCTCAGTAATTAGTTTTCAGCCCTCTCAGCCAGCCTATAAACATATTTTGCACATTATAAAGACCAAAATAGCCCACACTTATCCTGTACATTAGAAAGATCAGGTCTGGATAGGATGAAGTCTCGCTGTTTACAAGTATAAAAATTATCCCGCATATCTCAATCACATGTAAATTGCAGTGCTTAGCTAACATTTACAGAACACTAACCTGTACACTCAGAATTCTGAGTAAGACAGTAATTGTCAAGCCAGTATGGGGTAAGTATGTCAAAGCAAGTATCCAAAGACACAGGTCCTGTGAAGAGCACTACCCTACCAGCATGGTTATAGTATAATAGCCTCAGAGCAACCAGGAGGAGGGGTATTTCCAGCACCATGCTGTGTATAGGCAGCATTTCCACTGACAGAACATTTACAGGGACTTGAATGCTACAATTATTATAGTTATTCAGTTGTTAAAGATGGCAATATTAACAACGTGCAACTTTTTATACACAGGTCCTATTACATGTAATGAGACTCGTACATTTAAGTTCCACCAAAGCTCCTGAAGAAACAGTTGCTAAGATACCTTAAAGATGTTGCCTTAAAGGGCCACATCTGTTTTACTGCAAAAGTAGGTGATTCTGTTCTGTCTTGTTCCCTGAAAAAGTAATTTTAATATTAAAGAAGTTATTAGATTTATGGTAATGAAAATAACTATTCCAAATTCTAAAAGGACAACGAAAAACAACATGACTGAAATTGAACCAACATTATGATAAACTCCACGAGCAGAAGCATACTCTACAGGGACACCTTCAGGGGCACGTGGTGCTACACGCACTAACCGCCTCTCTGTAGAATCACATGCACTTTTCTGAGCACTGTAAGGCGTGAAGGATGTTCCAGAGCATCTCCACAGGAAGCAAGAAACAGAAAGGAGGAAGTCAACTCCTCAAATCATAAGCTGCCATGAAGTTCCCAAAATTCTGCTCCACTGTTCAAACCAGGGTTAATGAAATCTTAAATGATTTTGCAACCAATTTCCACATCATTAATCTTCACACTGTAAGCCTAGATCCCTGTCTCTCAGCTCTCCACTCCCAAGAAAGGATCATGTCCAAGAAAAGGCAAATTGGTATCTGGATACTTAACTATATTACTACAGAAAGTTTCATAGACTCTCTTGTTGCAGCTGCCACTAGGCTTACTTGGGTTTTACTAAGCATTTTTTCTTAAGAACACATTGAAGTCAGATTGAGTAAGCTGCTTTCATATCACTAAACAGAGTCCATAAAGGGATTTACAAAAGTTTACTTACATAGCATAGCTCGTATCTTTAAATAAACTTCCTCATGTCAACAGTATCAAACTGTTACTAACTCCAAATACCCCAAACATACTTAAAAGCAAGGCAGATCTTTCCCCTCCAGCACAAGAATTCTCTTGATTTGAAGATCCAACTCTCAGGCAACGGTTCTTTATTCCTTGTACAATCTCAAACATCACCAGGGAATTTTAACAGTTCTTATCAATCACACATACGGAATTTTAGAAGTTTATTAAAGAAGCCACACAGACAGAAAAGATTTGAGACATTTCATTATAGCCCTAAACCAGCAGAATATTATCCACCAAGAAAGAAGACTGGGGCATGCACAACAGGTGCAAATCAGCATCAAATCAGCATTGAAAACAGTTGTGTATTTCACACTTCCAATAGGATTTTTCAATTTAAAATAGGTTAAGCAAGACTCTGAAGAGGTCAACAAGTTTCTAACAAATGAAGGAGCTATCAAGTCTAACATGAAACTCTATAAACCACTGGAAGATGAAATAACCACCCTTTTAACTAAAAGTTCTGAATTAGTTTGGTTACATCAGCTTTTCTGGACACATTAACTAAGCAAGGCCTGCAGCTGCAATGCATACTTTCCAGTGCTGACTTCATTTTCAAGAAAAATCAAATGCCATACATCACAGAAACAAAAGATGTAAGACAGTAAGATGATGTTAAGCAGCTTGTATGCTCACTGGACCTCACTCACAATTTGAAATGTAGATGGGTGCGTTTGGTAGAACGCAACTGACATTTACATTTTCCTCAGCAAAATTAATTAGGTTCTGATGCACACCCATTCACTCTCAAATAATTCACAAAAACTCTCAAATCCATTCACAAAAACCTTCAAGGTTATTTTCAAATTATTTCCACATAGGTTGCCTCACTTAGTAAGGACTGGGAATTGAAACCTTCAGAAGACACTACAGGTTCTGATGATGCATCCTCTCACAGCACCTGAACTCCTACTATTTAAAACTCATGTCTTCCAATACAGCAATTCTGACCTCAGTTCTTCAATACCATTTTTTTATTTGTGATTGACAGAACTTTTGAGGCAGTGTTTGTACTATTTTTTGAGCAAAATTGTAACATCATTTTAAATTCCAAAAAAGCAGTCATGACCATAACTGCATCAGGAATTTAATAACATTAGCATCCATCTGAAAGTGTAGAAAGTTCTAAGGATGGTAAATTTTCACATATGGAACACATTCAGATAACACAACTTCCTGAAAGAGGTTAAGAATGACTGATACCAATATAAAGGTCACTTGAAAAGACACGTATCGTTTAGCACAATATCATTCTCAAATGAAAAGACTCCTCCAGTATATAGAAAATATTATAGAAGACTGGGACAATAAAAGTTAGATCTCAAGAACAGAAGTGAAGTCTTTCCCAAACAGTATGTTTTTATCTACCTCTGAAATCTCATCTACATGTAAAGATCTACACATGTAACAACCAGCAAAATATCTCTGCCAAACACTGGGGCTTCTTTAGCCTCTGTTTCTCTGGCTGTCAGTGCTGTCAGACAGACACACCTCTGCACAGACTCTGAACACTTCTGTGCTGAGCAGAACTGCAAGGAAACACCAGATCCAGACAGGGACTTCTCTGTGCAGGATGATACTGAGGAGTGTGCAAGGCAGGAGCATTTTGTCATCTCCATCCTCTGGCACAAATAGCCTGTGAAGACTTGAGAATGCTAAAATAACACAGCAATAATTCCACTCAAAGTTCAGCCTCCAACTTGAAAATTAAGCTTCAGAATTACAAAGTTCCATATAAATCCATTTCACATTCACAATTCTATCTTATTATGTCTGCCCCTCTAACTTGTAGTTATCTTGCACTGCTTCCCCATCATCTTCCCACTGACTGGAAAAGGGGAAAGAAGGAAAAAAAAAAGAAGATTCAGGAAACTACAGACCAGTCAGTCTCACCACTGTGCCTGGCAAGATTATGGAGCAGATCCTCCTGAAAGCCCTAGTGAGGCACATGGAAAATAAAGATGAGATGGTGATGGTGGTAACCAACGTGGTTTCAGCAAGGGCAAATTGTGCTTGACTAACTTAGTGGCCTTTTATGATGGAGTTACAGCATCGGCAGAGAGAGGAAGAATAATTGAAATGACCTACCTGGATTTATGCAAAGCATCTGACATTTGTGTACATTTGTGTACACAAATACATCTGACATTTGTGTACATTTGTGTACAACATCCTATCACCAATGTGGAGAAAAATTGATTTAATGGACAGACCACTCAGATGATAAGGTATTAACTGGATGGTTGCACTCAGAGTTGCTGTCAATGGATCAACATCCAAATGGAGACCAGTGATGAGTGACATTTCTCAGGGATCAGTGCTGGGACCAGTGCTATTTAACATCATTGGAGGTGACATGGACAGTGAGATTGAGTGTACCTTCATCAAAATGACACCAAGCTGAGTGGTGCAGCTGACACGCTAGAGGGTAGGGATGCTAACCAGAGAGACCTGGACAGGCTTGAGAGGTGGGCCAATGCCAATCTCAGGAAGTTTAGCAAGACTAAGTACACTGTCTTGCACCCGAGTCAGGGCTATACCAAGCACAGACACAGGCTGGGTAGAGAATGGCTGGAGAGCAGCCCTCATGAGAAGGATTTGGGGGTGCTAGTTTAAGACTCAAAATGAGTCAGCAACATGCGCTTGCAGCCCAAAAGGCCAACCATACCCTGGGTTGCATCAAGAGAAGCACGGCCAGCGGGTTGAGGGAGGTGATTCTGTCCCTCAGCTATGTTCTTGCGAGACCTCACCCTGTGTACTGCTCCACTTCAGGGGTCCCAGCAAAAGAAGGACAAAGAGCTGTTAAAGCAGTTTGAGAGGAGGGCCACAAAGATAATCAGAAAACTTGAACGCCACCCCTACAAGGACAGGCTGAGAGAGACGGGGCTTTTCAGCCTTGAGAATAGAAAGCTCCGGGAGGACCTTTGACCTTTGAAGGGAAGGTCCCCATCAAGAAAGATGGGGAGGGACTTCATGAAAAGTCATACAGCAACAGGAAATGGCTTTAAACTGGAAGAGGCTAGATTCAGACTAGGTATTAGGAAGAAATTGTTACTCTGAGGGTGGTGAGACACTGGAACAGGTTCCCAGAGATGTTCATAGAATCACAGAATGGTCTGGGTTGAAAAGGACCTCAAAGGACATCTAGTTTCAACCCCCTGCTATGTGCAGGGTCGCCACCAGACCAGGCTGCCCAGAGCCACATCCACCCTGGCCTTGAATACCTGCAGGGATGGGGCATCCTCAGCCTCCTTGAGCAACCTGTTCCAGTGCATCACCACCCTCGGGGTGAAAAACTTCCTCCTCATATCCAACCCAAATCTCCCGTCTCAGTTTAAAACCATTCCCCTTCCTATCACCATCACCCTCACAAACAGCCGTTCCCCCTCCAGTTTATACATTCCCTTCACGTACTGGAAGGCCACAATGAGGTCTCCTCAGAGCCTTCTCTTCTCCAAGCTAAAAAAGCCCAGTTCCCTCAACCCTTCTCCATAGGAGAGGTACTCCAGTGCTCTGATCACTTTTGTGGCTCTCCTCTGGACCCCCTCCAAGAGCTCTGCATCTTTCTTGTGCTGGGGGCCCCAGGCCTGGACGAAGTGCAGCAGATGGGGCCTCACAAGAGCCAAGTAGAGGGGGACGATCACCTCCTCTCCCTGCTGGTCACCCCATTTTTAATGCAGCCCAGAACACAGCTGGCCTTCCGGGCTGCAAGCACACACTGCTGGCTCATGTCCAGCTTCTCATCCACCAGGACCCCCAAGTCCTTCTCCGCAGCGCTGCTCTCAAGGAGATCTTCCTCCAGTCTGTATAAATACCTGGGATTGCCTGAGCCCAAGTGCCACAACCTCGGAGGTTGTGGATGCCCTTCCCTGGAGACATTCAAGGCCAGGCTGGATGTGGCTTTGAGCAACCTGGTCTACTGGGAGGTATCCCTCCCTATAGAAGGGGCGTTAGAACTAGATGAAGGTCCTTTCCAACCCAAACCTATGATTTTATGATCTTATTCTGTAACTCTGATATAATTTTAAGATTTGGTGCTTATACTAACACATTTCAAACCTTAAACTCATTCATTTCATGTTTCACTCTCACAGGAGTCTGGCTATTAACTTCTGTCATGTAAGGTAGTCCATAGTGACAAAATGTCACAAACAATTAGGAAAACAAATTTTAAGCCTCTGAAGAATTAAATATCTCCTTTTCTTCTCAGGCACAGCATTGTCTTTCCTAAAAATAAATGATTTGCAACATCTGTCAAATAAATTCAAATCAATGTATCACTTAGTAGCTAACTGTACTTATTTCTGCATCTTGCTCTGTTTCTTTCCTGTTTGCATTTTTTGCTGTTATTACCTAAAATGACATCTGTATTAACAGCCTACTTTAGAGTGACAGCAGAAAAAGCCCCATTCCCTTCCCTAGGGAAACAAAAAATATCCAAGAACACATAGCTTTTGCTACTCCAGACTTCAGTAACTTGTGACAGAGCAGCTTAGGAAGTATTCCTCCTGGCCCCCTCCTCCCTTACCATCTCAGCGTACTTTATTTCTATGAAACAGTTCCGAACCACCAAGCAGTAGGACCATAACAATAGACCAGATTTCCAGACAGATTCATAGGTAAAGTATAACTCACAGTCTAAGCCTAGCTGCTTCTCATTGTGAGATATCAAGGAGTACATAGATTAGTAGCTCAAACTAAATACATAGCAACTGGAAAAGGAAGAAAAATAGTTGCATAATAAAAGTATCAGTAGTTTCAAAATCACACCTTGTGCACCAAGCCACCATGGAGCCAGTGGTTTGCTGCACACTGTCCAAGCGCTGACATGTTTTAACAGTGCTGCCATCGATGCTGAATTTTCAAGCTGAAAAGAAACTCAGCCATCTCTCAATGCAGCACATGAATACTTTTCAGTTTATGTAACTGCTGTAGCACAAATCATCAGGAATGCTGTAGATGGAGGCATGCATTCTCACTGGAGATAACCGTATAACTGCACGAACAACAGAGTTATTCTCTAAGGTGAAACATATGAAACTGAATAACTAATTCCATAGTATAAAGCAGATGAGTTAACTTAAATTCCTTGTAAATGCATTCAGTTGCCGATGTTTACATTCAGAAAACGGGAGACTCCTTCTGAAGGAAAGTTTCTTTTTAATGCAGTCAAAAGTAGTTTCCTAGAAATCTTCTGTCTCTATCTGTATGGGTACACATTCTGCTTCTCATCAACAATCTGTAAAAACTATCAAAGAAAGAGAACCTGAAAAATTATGGATTTGTTTCCAAGGTAATCTCTCTGACATCTGTAACAATTTAAATCCCAATTAGCAATAGTACAGAAACTGATAAAGTGCATTCTCAGAGACGTGCTTCACTGCCGGGTCAATTCTTCATAACTGTACATAGTTCTCCTATTTCAGAGTTATGGAGCTCCACTCCTCCTACCATATTTCACACATCTGTGTGCTTTCAGTGTCATATAATTTTGCTAAAAATCACTTTTGGACAAACACCAAGTCTACTAATGCAGACTGCAGAAGGAAGCATTAGCAATTTAAAAACTGAAAACTTTTAAACGCAAGGCAGCTGCTGCTTGTTTGAGCACACCAGCTCTAACTATAATGAACGGAATAAAAAGGTCTGCTGAAACAGCAGGTCCTTCCCTTTCCTTCTTAATACCCATACAAAAAGCTCTCTCTGACCCAACATACGTGACTAGATGATCTTATAGGTTGTTTCCAACCCTGTGATTCTCTGACTCTTAAATACATAACTCAATCTCCTCCACTTTTGTACAGGAAGGTCTTCAGAAGGTCATCCAGCCCATTCCTCAGACTAAATGCAGAAGCACAGAATGGCCCAGGTTAGAAGGGACCTCAAGGATCATGAATCTCCAACCCCCTGCCAAATACAGGGCTACCAACCTCCCCATTTAGTACTAGACCAGCCTGCCCAGGGCCCCCGCCAACCTAGCCTTGAATACCTCCAGGGATGGACGGGGCATCCACAGCCTCTCTGGGCAGCTGTTCCAGCACTTTACCACTCTCTCTGTGAAGAACTTCCCCTGACATCCAACCTAAATCTTCCCTCTCTCAATTTAAAACCATTTCCCCTTGTCCTGCAGTTATCAACCCTTTCCAAGAGTTGATTCCCCTCATGATTGTAGGCTCCCTTTAGGTACTGAAAGGCTGCAGTGAGGTCACCCTACAGCCTTCTTTTCTCCAGGCTGAACAGGCCCCGCTCCCTCAGCTTGTCTTCATACGGGAGGTGCTAGGCAGGGGGGTTGGAACTACATGATCCTTGAGGTCCCTTCCAACCCGGGTGATTCTGTGATTCTGTGCTCCAGTACCTTGATCATGTTTGTGGCTCTCATCCGGACCCTCTCCAACAGCTCTCTGTCTTTCTTGTACTGGGGACTCCAGACCTGGACGCAGTACTCTGGATGGGCCCTCATAAAAGCAGAGCAGAGGGGGACAATCACCCCCCTGTCCCTGCTGGCCACCTCTCTTCTGATGGAGCCCAGGATTTCATTTGCTTTCCGAGCTGCAGAAGCACACTGCTGGCTCATGTTCAGTTTCTCATCCATCAGGACCCCCAGGTCCTTCTCTGCAGAGCTGCTCTCAAGGACTGCTCCTTCCACTCTATATGGATGCCTGGGATTCCTCCGGCCAAGTGCCAAACCTTGCACTCCGCTGTGCTCAACCTCATCAGGTTCACCCAGACCCACCTTTCCAGCCTCTCGAGGTCCCTCTAAATGGCTTCCCTTCCTTCCACCATGTTAAGTGCACCACTCAGCTTGGTGTCATCAGCAAATTGCTGAGGATGCACTCGATTTTGTCATCGCTGTCGTTGATAAAGACATTACGGAGCATCGGTCCCAAGACAGAGCCCTGGGGGACGCCGCTCATTACCAGCCTCCACCTGGACATAGAGCCATTGATGACCACCCTCTGTCTGCGGCCTTTTAACCAATTGCTTATCCATCCAGTGGTCCACCCATCAAATCCACATCCCTCCAATTTGGAGATAAGGATGTGGTGGGGGATCACGTCAAAGGCCTTGCTCAAGTCCAGCTAAATGACATCAGTCACCTTTCCTTTGTCCACCAATGCCGTCACTCCATCACAGAAGGCCACCAGATTGGTCAAGCATGACCTTCCCATGGTGAAGCCGTGCTGGCTGTCTCGGATCACATGCTCATTCTTCATGTGATCAAGCATGTCATCCAGGAGGATCTGTTCCATGATCTTCCCAGGCACGGAGGTGAGACTCACCGGCCTGTAGTTCCCTGGGTCCTCCTTGCTCCCTTTCTTGTCAATGGCAGTGACCTGACCCTTCCTCCAGTCATCCAGGACCTCACCTGGCAGCCACGACTTCTCAAATATGATGGAGAGCGGCTCGGTAACCACCTCAGCCAGCTCCTTCAGAACTCTGGGATGCATCCATCCGGCCCCATAGACTTGTACACATTCAGTCTCATCAGGCAGTCTCGGACTTGCTCTGTCCTTATAGTGGGGGGGGAGGGGGGGGGGGATGATAAGTGGCTCAGAATCACCTCTCTAGATTAAGTTATCTTAGTCTACACTTAAAGGCAAGGTTCCCAAAGACAAGAGATACATCATCTTCCTAAGCAAGGTATTCCACTTGTTTACTCCTGCTACTTATACTTTTTCTTTGCTATCTGAGTTGACTCGAATCATTGCTACAGTTGCATGCCTCTCCCTCAGTAGGATTTCCTTGCCAAATTATCCACTTTTGACAGCTTCTTCCACTTTAGAAAAGTAACAAAACACAGAACTTATTTCAGTTACTGTTATAGTCAAACATATGTTCTCCATATTCATTTATCAGTGGGAGAAAAAAAAACGAGGGAGTGGAATGAAACTGCATCACAGAATTAGACTACAAAATTACATTTCTAATTTCAAACAAGACATCACCAACTGTTCTATTGGATTTCTGAATTTCTAATTCCTCTTCTCAGTCCTAATTTACATTATTTGGGCTGCATAACTGCATTATTTCAGAGTAGAGTCCTTTTATTAGTATTTCAGAATCCTGTATTTATTCAGTTCCAGCTTTGTTCTCACAGGAAAATGATAATTTATTTCAGAAAATATGTGTGTATGTGTATATATATATATATGTCTGTGTGTATATTTGTGTATATATATATATATATATATACACACACACACACACACAAGAAATAGAATAGTTGGGTATAATGTTGCATAAGTTCAGCATAACTACTCCCTCTGCTGTTTAAGCCTTCTGTTCTCCCTTGTGGAATTCACAATTACATTTATCGATAAATAGGATCAATGGAAATATTTTTAAAGCTTCTGGTGCCCCAGTAAGCAATCTATCCAATAACTAGCCTACAGAATAACTGCTGATCCAGCAGAGCAGAGTAGCAATCAGCAGGGCTTGAGACCAGGTGCTGAACTACTCCAAAAACAAACTGGGGCAGCCTGGGTAACTCTACCAAATGGAGCTACTTCTTGCAGCAGTAGGTAACATTCATATAGGGGGGAAAAAAAAATAAAACATCTCAACTGAAAAAAGAACTATGTAATAGCCACATGGAAGCACCTGCTAACTTCACTGAGGAATTCCTGAAATAAATTAAAAGGACTAAAATCCCCGATAGCATTTTCCAGCTTTTGTGAACTCAGACAAGGCTTCTGAATGATCTCATTCAACTAAAAACCTTCGCTAGTCTAACCCAACACAAAACCTGTACAATTATGAAGCTAATCAATAACCTGGGGCTCCATCACCTTCTGTACATAAGCATTTAACATTCAACTGCCAACAAGCAGGTTGATTTCTTAACCCCATATGTGCCTTGATTTCCTGCCACTGAATTTTGTATTTTAATCTGCAGGACAGTGCAATATAGAGACCAGACAAACCTCCCATTGAAGGAACACTCAGATGGTTACTGAAACTTGTCTGGAGGTCATTTAGTGAACAGCAAACACATCTTTTTCACCATCTCTGTTTCAATTTCCAGCCTTCAATGTAAGAAAAACAAGATTAAAAAGAAAGTGTAAACCTTTAAAAAGCAGCACAGTGGTACAACTGTATTAGAGGTAGCTTGTTTACAGTCAGTAACACTTCCACAAGAAGACATTCAGTAAAACAAAGGGCTTATAGAACAAGGAAAGAGCATTCAGTGTATTGTTGCTTCCTCTCATTCTCTTCTCACTAAATTCAATGCAAAATATTACAGTGCCTCTACACAATGGGACAACTATACATTTCCACCTAATTCTGAAAGTCTTTATCCTATTGGCTGTGACTCTCTCTCTCATGACAAGAAGATGATCTTGCTTCAGTGAGATGAAGCTACAGTTTGAGAACTCTGGAAGAGGAAAGAGGAAGACTTAATTACAAAATAAAACTGAATTTGCATACAGGCAGATCACTCAGTGACACCCTCAGAAAATCAGGAGCAGGCCTAGGTCCGCGTAACTGGATTTGATTCCAGATGGCAATGCCACACTGAGGAACAGTTCTGTTTCATGAAACAGCTAACCAGGATTTGAAGAATATTCTATTTAGGAGAAGAAACCTACACCACACTGATACATTCCTGTACTTTGAATAAGGATGTACAAAACCATATTTCTGTTTTAACTGTCGACTACCAGATGGCATTTATAGCTGACAACCGACCTCAAATCTCCTCTCAGGACCTGAGTGCTAGAAGGTGCCCTCCTGATTCCTCTTTAGCAGGTGCACTGTTACCACAACATGGAGAAGAGCATGTACTTTTGCACCCCACACAAAAATTGTAGCAGCATACACATACACTTCGCATTCCCATCACTTCATCATGCTTTTGCTCCTACTGTTTCTCCCTCCGTCTCCCTCCATTGATGCACACATTCTGGTTTTCAGCCATACTTTCTAACCACTTAATATTCCTGAGTAATCCCCAAAACTGTATTCCATGCAGTTACCTACGCATCTTGCTGGTGGTCCTAGAAGCTAAGACCAGCAGCTCTCACCAAAGCATAGTTTGTGATTGTCCTCACTTGCAAGACTTGGTGCAGTGTAGACAAGGAGAGAGAAACCACTCATCAATCTGTCAGGCACAAGAGGCTCAGTCTGGTGAGCCTTCTGCAAGGACCAGAACAAATCAAGAGGCTACAGCTGGGAGCTGCCTGATCGCAAACAGAAAAGGATGCCCTTCTGCTCCATTCCACTTGAAATAACCAATGATGAGCAGCATTTCAAGGACTGTGCAAGGTAAGAAACCACCAATTGCATTGGCAGATGAGTGGAAAATCTGGATCACGGTATGCAAAGTAAAATGTTCCCTGTGAAAACATACAGCCGGCAATCTTCATTATTGAAAAATTTCAAGTGGCATTCAGGGGCAATCTTAGAGTATGCTATGATACTATGGCACTGTCAAGCAGTCACAAGAATAGTAGACTTGGCTTCTAAAGTTCATGCTATGAAACAAAACAAATTAGAAACACTTATCTCTCTGCAGAAATGCCTGAAGCACAGTCTGGGATAAGCAACAGGAGGCAACAGTGCAAGACAAGGATAGAAACAGCAGGAGGGAAACAGCTAGTCACTCAAAGGAGGCCACAGAAGAAGCTACACTACTCCTGAGATGATATATAGGCTGTAGAACAACATCATCCACCATGAGCCTCCTACAGACAGACGTGGCTGAGTCACAGTTTCACTTTCTGTGGTTTCCACCTGATTCTTTCAGAGCAGCACACAGAACACCAGGCTGGATTTCTCTCAGCCTCTTCACAATTTCACGAAGAAAGTAAAACAGATTTGTTTCAGTATGTAACGCTCAAATTTAGAGCTCAATCCCACTCTGAAATTTCACCTAGTTATTCATTCTAAATTATGTTAAGCAAATCAACACAGCTTTGAAATGCAAAACACAACTCTCTGGCTGTAGCACAGTGATTTTCAGCTGTGCTCCAGCTGTTTGACCAAATATGTTCTAAGTCTCTGAAGCTCTCAGAACTTCAGTTTAGCATAGCAGCTTCAAATTTCTACTCCTTTGACCTAACACAGGTGTCACCACAGGGTGACATACACAAGAAAATTACCAAAGAGCAGGTGGCTCTGAAATTTAAATTCAGGTACATAATACTAGATTCCTCTAAGTGCTTCATTCTAGTTCAAGTATCAGCACTGTACTTGTGAACAGTCTCAAAAAACAGAATTCAAGTAACAGCCTCCAAACATTGCAGGCAAATCTTTCATACTGTCCTCGTGATAACATGCTGCTGTATTTGCACAGGTCTTTAGAAAGTGATCAGAAACACTCCATATATTGCTGTATGCTATATACATTATTAAAGACAAGGTCAACAGTACTTGGAAGACCCACCAGTACTTTCCCAAGGATTCAGGAGCCCCATTTCAGCTATGTGATGTGGAAAACTTTATTTCTGAGATCCCGAAGTGGGATGTCAATATATTAAAACTGTTGAATTGAAAAATTATTCTGATCAGCCTTGCATGCTTTATACAGGATAACCAATCCAAGATGCTGAGAATCATAGAGCAGTTTGGGCTGGAAAAGTCCATAAAGATTCTACAGTGCCAACCCTGCTGCCATGGGTAAGGAAGGCTACTAACAACGATGAGGCTCCAGATACAGCATCACTGTTTTGCAGGCACACAGCCCTGCATAACCACATTGGTTCATACACTTGAAGCAGCCATTTCTCAAGAAGAAGCACACTTCTTGCAGCCCAGCTGAAGGCTCTGTTCTGACTGGGCTGTGGGGTATCTGCAAACTGAACAGCCTAAATCTTCAACATCACCCAGGCATAAAAAAGAGGAAAAATAAAATAAAGACAAAAAAACATTTCCAGGAAACATACGCTAGGCCTAACGTCACAGAAATGCAAAAGCAAATATTTTAGAACATAGATAGAAACACCAGTCCTTCCCCAGGGATAAACTCTTAAGGTACCTTCATTTCAATATTACCACGTTTTCAGTAAGTAGCTATTCCTCATTTCAGACAAGAAGATGTCACATCACAATGAATCAAAGGTAACTCACTGTAATCTCCTTCCCACGCAAATTCTCCTTCTCTTTATAGAGAAACAGAACACTCGATAACAGCTTAGGACATCAATAAATAAATATAGGTAAGTGAATATGAGAAAACCCAACCCACAAAGCCCTGCCTGGCAGCACTGCGCAGGCAGCTGGATGCACGTGATGGTTTCACAGAACAGCGAAGGTTCAACTCGGCGCCTGAACTCAGAACTCTAAAGCCAAAGGCACACCGAGAAGACAGTCCCACACATCCCCTGCAGGCCACAAGCCCCACGCGAGGCCCGAGACCTGCCAATACCAAACAGCTCCAGCAAATTAAGCGAAGGCAGCAATTAAATCCGAAGGAGTTTAAACGGCAGTGAATTCCCACACAAGGAAGTTTACTTTAAGCCCGGGTAGCACGCTCCGTTGGACCCATCGGACCGGCCGTGCCGTTTCACTGGCAGAAGCAGCCTCTCGCTGAGAAGAACCCGGTCGGACACGTGCCGTGCCCGCGCTGCAGCGTTCCGCAGCTCCCACGCGGCGCCTGGCGGACCCGGCACCACGCCGAGGCCGTCGTCCGCCCGCGAAGCGAATGCGAGGCAAGCCACCCCAGGACCGCCCCCGCTCCGAATGCAAGCCACGGCTGCGGGAGATACCGTACCGGCGGGCAGGAGACAGTCCAGAGGCGTAAAGACGCGCTCCATAGCCTCTCGCTGCTCAC
Organism: Tetrao urogallus; assembly: GCF_951394365.1. NCBI lineage: Eukaryota > Metazoa > Chordata > Aves > Galliformes > Phasianidae > Tetrao > Tetrao urogallus. The sequence goes on from NC_136815.1 coordinate 92,074,844, forward strand.
GGCGCGATACGAGTACGGAACGCCGGGCGCCCGACCAGCCGCCTCCGCCGGAAGAGCCGGGCGACAGAGAGACCTGGGCACGCCCCACCTCTCCCGCCGGGGTGCGGGCAGTCGGGATCAATTCCGATGGGAGGAGCGGAAGGCGGTAACGGTAACGCCGAGAGGATCGGTCCCCGCCGCGATCCGCCGCTCGGCGCTTGATTGAGGAAGCGGGAAGGCGGGGCGGCAGGCGGAGGCGGTGGCGCGGGGCCCAGCGGAAGGCGGCTGCGTGTGGGTTTGTTGTGCTTTGCGGAGCTGCAGTGAACAGTTCTGTCAAAAGAGAAATCTGGTCGCTCGAGCTGCGGCTGCATCCTGCAGCGAGGCCTCAGCACCTGCGTGCAGCCCCCGTGCTGTTGTCACGCAGCTTCGCTGCTTCGGAGCCCCAAAACTTCGGCTTGGGGAGTTTACAGGCTGGCTTTTTTCTTGTTTCGGAGCTCCCAAGAGCCTGAACAGGGGAAACAGCAGACACGTGGCGTGGTTGTTTTCCGTAGTTAATTGTCCCTCCCCGTTCCCAGCCCCTAAGCGGAACTGTGACATTTACGCTCAGCTTAATGCTCGATGAAAAGTAATTTATAGTAATATCACAAAATTTGTTACATAGGTAGGTGTTAGTTGCTTGTAGACTCTTAACTAGAAATTAAAGAATCCTGAGGCATGGAATACTTTTTTTTTTTTTTTTTTTTTTTTTTGTGCAAGGAGCAGGAAGGTCAGACCTCGAAGCCCCCGGGATGTGACTGGTGTGTTCTGCCCTCTAGAGCAGCGCTTGGCATTGCTGTGCCTCCTGTTGCCATCTCCACAGATCTCAGTCACCAACTCCACTCCCCATGCAGCTGTGCCCTAAGCTGTCTCCCACTTCCCCTGGCTGTCTCTGCGCCCTGCCTGCGTTCCTTGGTCTCAACTCCAGCTTTGTCTGAAGCTTCAGTTGATTCCTCTGGCTCAGAGAAGCTATGCTGCAGTAGAGGGCAGCAAAGGAGTACAGCCCGTGGCTCCTGCCTTCTGGACCTCACCGATTTGTCGCTGCTATCCCAGGAAGTAATCTTCGAGCAAGAAGGAGCTCTGATGCAGTCCTTCTCAACAGCCACCACACACTTTCTTAGCGAGCTCTTGACAGAGGCACTTTGGGGTGGGACAATGTGGAGACACATACACTGGATTTAGAGATACTTGGGAAGAGAGAGAACAGCAGCCAGATAAGGTTTCCAGTCAAATCAGAGGCAAGTGGGACCCACAGATCAGCCCTTTGTGCAGTCCACACTGTTAGGCTGAGGTTTGCAGCCAGATTGACAGATTTAATTTTCTTTGGTGCTTGGGTGAGGCTGGGCCATGTTTTTCCTTCATGATGATGTGAGTCTGCAATGACTAACAATGCCTCTTGGGTCTGAACAATGTAAGTACTAAGCCTTCATATTGCCTCTTTCAGATAAGTTGTCCTGCCCCTGTGAGAGATTGTGGTCTACAAGTAATTCTAGGCCACAAAGATTATAAGAAGTTCTGAAGTTTAAAGCATGCATGTCTTGACAATGAGAGAAGTGAAAAGTTCCTGGGAAAATCAAGAAAAATATGGATGTCAAAATTGTCACTGCTTACACTATAAAAATTAAAAATGTTTCACTTTTGAATCACAAGTTTTCTTTCCTCTCCACTGATAACTTGAATTTCAAAGAGTATCAGACAGAACTTTGACAGCACTCAGCATCTTTCTTTAACCAGGATAAGAGCAACCAACATAAGGATGCTAATTGTGGAAGAACCACCATGAAGATGGCACTTTGCTGTCTTCCCTTCTGCCCTTCCCCCCCCCCCCCTTTCAATTCTGCTAAGTGTTTTCCCACACTAGATAAAATTATTAAATCTTCTCCAATATAGCTTATTTTTCTAAAGTATCTGCCAGTCTTTCTGTAATTTTTATTTATTCTGACTTGTTATTTTTTTCTGATAAAAATACTGATAAACAGCAGTGGCTTCTTGAGAGCTGGCATGCTTTCTCAGAATGAAGTCTGTCCTAGTAAGGACTCCATTCTGTTTTTCTCCTTTGCACTCTTTCAACTTTTTTTTTTTTTTTTTTAATACAACTATTTTCCATTTCTCTGCTCTCTTCGTCTGTCTTCATATCTAATGAGGCTTTTTCTGCTCTATCAGACTTCTGCTCTATCAGGAGTTCCAGGCAGTTCTCTGCCCACCACTGCAAAAAAAATCAATCTCTTTGCTGATCATACAAATGCACAATAGCATTACAAAGAGAAATCAGTCTTGAGAGAGCAGGCTGGCACTAAGATCCTTAAAATCCTTTTGAGATGTTCAGAGGTCTGTAAAGTAAGGCAAAGTGCTCTTTAGGTACTGAGGGGCAAGCATGTCAGGTGCTCTTTGCTCTTTCTGATAACTCTAACTTTCTTCCAGTGCCCTTTCTTTAAGGTTTTGAATCATCCACAGTATAAAGATCTTTCTAAAGTGTAAGCCGTATAGGAATAGCTTCAGTCAGTACTGAAATGCACAGATCTCTAGAACAGTACCTAAAACAAGTTAACGCACTTAAGCACCTAGCAATGGTGTATATAGTGTAGGAAGTCTCAAATAGGCAAATAAATAGCTCCACCCAGCCTGGCATTTCTTCTACAGACAGTCCCCTAAGGACATTAAACTGGTAGGAGTCTATTTTGTATTATTGAAGAATAAACACTTTAATCTGCCTTTTGCACTCTTAACTTGGTGCTGGGGTATCAGTGTAATTTTCCTGAGAAGGGTTACCACTTAAGGAAATAGCATCATTTTTCCAGTCATGCCTAGGAAATACCCCAGTAAATATTACACCTGCTTTTCCAGGTAGCAGGGAAGATCCAGCATTATTTCTTATTTCTAGTTGGATCTCAAAGCACATAGAAACAAAAAAGCCATCCAAACAAAAAAATCCCTCTCCTCTGTTCTTTTCCTCTGTTTGTATATGCCTAATTTACTTTGCAGTGTTTTGCAGAAGAATGTACAGAGAGGCTATGCAAGAAAGGCATCCCAGAAGTGCTGTTGTGCTGTGATTACTACCATCTCCTCTGGTTAGTTAAAGGAAGCAAGTAATCTCAGTCCTAAAACACAAGTAAACAGACCAGCAGACGAAGTACCTGTATGACAGATGAAGCTGTTTGACAGAGGAATCTTCTGAGAGATGGGCAGAAAAGGTTGAGGAGCTGTTCAGACCTTATAAACTTTCTGTGCTTTCTAGCCAGCAGGTCAGGGCTATCATCTCATGTGTTGTCTCATTTTTGAACAGACTAAATGGCTGGTGTCTATATGGAGAAATTCAGTTTATATGTATATATACATAAGTATATGATATAAATATATATAAATATTATATATAAATGCATATAGTATAAAGCACAATGCATATTAAGCTATGTATGTATATGTTATTCTTATCAGACTCTAGATAGACTAATCTTCTTTCTGAAAATTATTCATGGAAGCAGTTGGTTGGCCAGCTTCTATAAAGGCCGGTTATGCTAGGGCTAGTGCTACATTTCAGCATAACTAAAGCTGCTCAGATGGGTAGAGTTGAAGGGTGCTGAGGAGGGTAGTAGCTTTTTTTTTTTTTTTTTAATGGGATGTAAGCAACAGGGCTAAAGCCTACAAGGTTTGCTGCGCTTCTTTAAGATGATCAGTCCCTGCATATCCCAGTTTTGATAGGTGGCCCAGGCTAACTTACAGTAGCATCAATCATTTTCAGAATTTTCTGTTCTTCTTTCAAGTAACCCAGTCTAGTTGAGACTGAAAGCTTGTCCAATAAACCAAAAGAACCTGTCTGCAGCATTAATGACATATAGCTCCTCTGAAGAATGAAGTCAATTTTGTTTGATTATGTCAGGCATCACAATTTAAGATTGTTTGCAAAGTACTTTGGGTACTGTTCAGAAATTATGGCAAATCTCAGTAACTGGCAACATGTATCACAACCTTTTTATTTGGTATATGGAACCAAATTTACCTGTGTATCTTCAAATATTTCTCTTGATGATGTATGATATAAGCTGCCTGTAGGGAGACAGTTCTATTGGTCTGTTGGTTTCTGCTGCTCCAATTTTATTGGTAATCAAGAACAGTTTGTGTAAAGCTGGCAATCAGGATTTAAGCAAGAATATTTTGTCCTTTCCTTCAGAAATCTGTTTTGTATTAATATTAATATAGAGTTAAAACTAGCAGGCTGAGAGAGCTTATCCTTGTGTCTATTCCAGTGTTTATGATGAATGATAAGGTTGGGAATGTTTAAATAGTGCCAGTATCTGATTGTCTGCACAACCCCAAGTACTTTATAATGCAAAAAAATGCAACCATCAGTAGAGAATGCGGTGCTTGACTATAGACACTATGTCTTTACAATTCTCCTGTGCAACACTTCAAATCTACAACCTGCTTAAAACTCAAACATGAACTTGAAAGGTAAATTGCTGAGGGGGAAAAAAAGAGCTGCAAGTATACACAGCCAGGCAGAATCTCTCACATACAGTCAAGTCCAGCTCCTGGAATAATTATTAGGGCCATCAACACTTTTTTTTTTTTTTTTTTTTTAACTAGTCCTTAAGAGATCAGAATACAGTAATATATATATAAATAAAGTGCAGGTCTTTTGTGTGTGTGATGCAGGGCAGGCTGAAGATAAACCTTATGGATTATTGCAAGTCATACAGTAAAGCAGAAGAAAATCATGCTGTAAAAATTCTGTGGCTCACCAGGCAGAACACTGAGACTGGAAGTCCTGATTTTTAACTCATGCTCTGCTATGGACACATGTAAACAGAATCAGACCACATGGATCCATATCCTGAAATGTGTATGCTAAGTTTTGTAACATTCTTTGTCTTTGTTTTCTCCTCTGTATAATGGCATCAGTGAAGTATACCCATAGTTTGGAATCAATCTGAGATCAACAGCCAAAACCAAATTAATCTGTGTTAGTAATGAACAGGCAGAATGGTATTTTACTGTTTAGTTCTATTATAATAAAAAAAAGAGGAGAAAATTTATTAGGATCGTGAACAATATTCCATCATAAACATAGATGAAAGGTAAACTTTAAAGAGATTGTAAAACTTTAAACTTTAAAGAGGATTGTATATTGAAATGGTAACTTATAAAAGAAGAATTTTCATCATGTTGTGCAATCTAATAAATGTAACTATGTCCTTGACTTCTTGGAGTCAGGAGACTGCACAGTTTGCTAAGCCATTAGGAAAGTTACTCGATTAGCCTGGGCTGGAGCTTCTCAGAAGCCTTTGCTATTGTGTCCTGTGGTGTCTTCTCGCTGATGGGCAGTTGAACTGCACAGCTCTTCTTTTATACTCCTGGAAGGAAGTAAGGGAGAAAATGTGATGGAAAAGAAGGCATACTGGTTGAGATTAGGATAGTTTAATTAAAGGAAAAACAAACAAGCAGAAGCTACGTGGAAACAAAGGGAGAAAACAATTTTGTTCTACTTCCCATCAGCAAAGAGTGTTTGCCACATCTTAGGCAGAAGACATCACTATGCATTTACTCAGGAGAAGAAGAGAACAGACGTTTTGTAAGGAGAGCTTCCTCTTTTCTTCCCCTTCCCCAGCTTGTATTGCTGAGTGTGATGCCATTACATATGAAACACCTCCTGATTTAGGCCAACTGCTCTGACTGTGTCACCCCCACACCTCTTGCACACTCCCAACCTTCTGGCCTTAGGGAGGTTGGAGGCCTGACTGCTGTGTCAGCACTACACAGCAATAACTAAACATTGATGTGATGCCAATGTTGTTGTGGCTACAGAGCACAGCACTGCATGGACTGCTGTGGGGAGATTGAACAGCAAGACCCAGTATATGTTTCACTGACAACAGAATAAGAATTAATAAAAATAAGAAAAAATCGGAGAAATGCTGCATTATATTCTGCTAGGAGGAAATCTGTTGGTTTTTTTCTGGCATGTACAGAAACTCTTGTTCTAAAGTAATTGTCTTCTCAAGGTAAGAGTCATAGAATCACTGAATTATTAGGATTGGAAAAGAATACTAACATCAGCTAGTCTAACCATCAACTCATCAGCACTATGCCCACTAAACCACGTACCTCAGTGCCACATCTACCATTTTCTTGAACACCTCTGGAGACAGTGACTCCACCACCTCCCTGGACAGCCTGTTCCAATATCTCACCACCTTCCGAGAAAGTTCTTTTCCTAATATCCTACTAGAACTTCCCCTGGCACAGCTTAAGGCCATTGCCTCTCATCCTATCTCTAGATACCAGGGAAAAGAGGCCAACCCCTGCCTCAGTACAATCTCCTTTCAGATAGTTTCAGCGATAAGGTTTTCCCTGAGTTTCCTCTTCTTCAGACTAAACAATCCCAATTCCCTCAGCCACTCCTCGTAAGACTTGTGCTTCAGACCCTTCACCAGCTTCATTGCCGTTCCTTGGATATGCTCCAGGCCCTTTCTTATAGAGTGGGGCCTGAAACTGAATACAGTACTCAAGATGCAATCTCACCAATGCCAAGTATACAGGAATGATCACCTCCCTAATCTTGCTGACTGCACTATTTCTAATGAAAGCCAAGAAGGATGTCATAGGCCTGTTTAGCCACCTATGCATACTGCTGGCTTGTGTTCAGCCAGCTTTCAACTATCAACCCTTTCTCTTCACACAGCTTGCCAGCCACTCAGCCCCAAGCCTGTAGCAATGCATGGGGTTGTTGTGACCAAGGAGCAGACCTGGCTCTTGATCTTGTTGAAGCTCATTCTGTTTGCCTTTGCCCATCAATCCAGCCTATTCAGATCCTTCCAAAGAGCCTTCCTACTCTCAGGCAGATTAATGCTTCCTCCCACCATGGTGTCATCTGCAACCTTAGTGAGGGTGCACTTAATTGCCTCATCCAGATCATCAGTTTAGATATTTAACAGAGCCCGCCCCAGTACTGACTGCTGAGGAATATCGCTAGTGACTGATCACCAGCTGGATTTAACTCCATTCACCACCCCTCTTTGGGCCTGGCCGCTCAGCCAGTTCTTTATACAATGAAGAATACACCTGTCCAAGCCATGGGATGCCAGCTTCTCTGGAAAAATATGGTGGGAGAGAGTCAAATGCTTTACTAAACTCCATGTAGACTACATCCAAAGCCTTCCCATCATCCACTAGGCTGCCTGGTCATAGTAGATCAGGTTGGTCAAGCAGGACCTGCCTTTCATGAACTCATGCCTGCTAGGCCTGATCCCTTGGTTGTCCTGCGTATGCTACATGATTGTACTCAACATGATCTGCTCCATCACCTTCCTCAATACCAAGGTTAGGCTGACAGGCCTGCAGTTCTCTTGATACTCCTTCTGACACTTCTTAAAGATGAGTGTCACATTAGCAAGTCTCCAGTTGCCTGGGACTTCCCTGGTTGGCCAGGATAAGGCTGATAAATAATGGAAAGTGGCTTAGCAATCACGCCCGCCAGTTCCATCCATCTCTTGGATGGATCCCCTCCAGCCCCATGGACATGTGATAGTCCAAGTGGTATAGCAGGTGTTATGAAGGTTATTAACTGTTTCCTCCTGAATTCTGTGGGGTTTATTCTGCTCCCCATCTCTGTCTTCCAGCTCAGGGGGCTGAGTTCTCTGGAGAAATGCAGATAATCACTCCGTGTTTTCTTCCCAAGGCCAGATCTCCAGCAAACTTGAATTTCTTACATAAGAGCTTCCCACAGCATCCAAAAGGGCCTATTTTTCATTCTGTCTCTTTACCCTAAATTACACTTCTCCTTATCTCTCTCAGCAGGTGATACAAAGAGACAGCATCTAGCAAAACAATATAATTCACTTGGAAAATCAATACCATGCATTCGGACTGGATGTGAGAACACATGGGATGGCATCAAGTGCTGAAGTGTAATGAATATTTTGCTGCTTCTTTGTCCCTAGATGTGTGCTACTGTATCCAGAGTGAGAGGAAGTAAGCTGCAGTAGTTTCTCATGATGATCTATTCAGTTCTCATTTCTCTCACAGGAACGAGGTGGTCTTCAAAAACTACAAAGAGAAAACATTTCCCTGCAGTCATCTGAGCACACACAGAGGTCAGGATGAATCTGTATCTATCAGCTGATGAGTGAGAGCAAAGCTAGTGTCTGCTCACAGATAATTCATATTACTTCTGTCTTGGCTGGACTAAATTTGGGGAAAGCCCATGAGGGGGCTTTTGTGTCATCTGTGGGGATGACAGCCAAGACGATGAAAAGCAGGGCCAGCTGTGTTCACCTCTCCTGGCCACAGCTTTAAGTCATCCAAGTGAGGGAAATGTTGAGTCCTGCAAAGTGCTGAGGAAATCATGGTGAGGGGGAGCCACACTGAGGGGTTTCTGGGGTGACAGAAATGGAAGGCACCCAGATGCATCAGGAGCTTTGTTGTGTTCCATAAGTGGATACAACGTGGTTATAAGTAGTTTAAAAGATACTAGTAGATAAAAGGTGATGGCTGCTATTCCATTCCATTCCATCAGTCTGAACAGAGCTGACTAAGCCTGCCCTCAACTCAGTGCTAAAGTTTTTCTGACTTGCCTGCTAATTCTAACCTTTTTCAGCTGGTGCATGCAAAGGCACTTGCAAGCTGTTAATGCTTCTTTAACTGAGAGAAAGAAGAATTCCTGGGAGACTCTGTGGAATAATGAAGTACTTACAACGAAGAGCATCACGTACATCTTTTGTTGTGTGCACTGGATGTTACTGCTTGTATTAGGACCTGAGGTCCAAGACAAACATACAAAATATGTGCATAGATAAATATGTTGCATCTTCTTTTATCTTAGTTGCTTAGGTTAGCTGCAGGCTGACAGATGATGAAGTTCCCGTTTAAATCTTCAGAGTAAAACACTTTGAAAGCAAACCTATTAAGGTCAATAGAATGAACTTACAATGCCCATGGTTAAGAAGGAGAGGGAGTAAGACAGTCAGTAAATTGTTCTCCAAATGGCCTGTCACCTCCAGGTCTGCAGCTGGAGGCCTGCTAATGGATCATTCTATTATCTTTAATGAGCTTATTTTTACAGTGGTATCCACATAACATTTAAAATAGCAGCCTCGGTTTTGTTGTCTGTGATTCTACATCTACCTTAAATACACTGATAAATATTTTGTGAAGTCTAAGAAATTGCAACAGCATTATACACAATGTTAACTTAAAAATACCTAAAATAAAACAAAAAAGTACAATACTTACAAATGTACAAAGTAATTTATAGAAAGTGCATTCAGAATCAAATATATTCCCCACGTTAGGGCTTTTTGTCTGTTTTTGCCTACTTCACGAGTGAACAATTAGTTATTTAGTTCAGACTTAAGATCTGTGCGTAAACACTGATTAGCATCCTGTGAGACTGTTGTTGTAATTAATTGCATTTATTCTTTGGCAAATCTTCACCTTAGAAAATCTGGTGCCTATATTTTAAGACCGATCCCATGTTCAGCTGTGCTGCCCAGGAATACAGTGAAACATGGAGAGAATTCTTGCTCCTGCAGTGTCTCTGCATTTCCTTCCTCCTGTTTTAGAAATTGTGCTGGACGTTTCACGATACCTTGAATTTTTGCTCAGTGCCATTTAGTCCTTCTGTAATTGCTGAGACTCACCACATGACTTGGGAGTTTGTCCCTCCCCAGCACTGCCAAGACATGCCACTGTGAAAATATTCTATCTGTTGGGGCATTACTAAGAGCTTTCTCACCGTGAAATCCAAATATGAGTGAGGAAAATTCAAACTGAGGTTCAATAGGCCCAGTCATGGTGTATAATTACTCAAGATCACTAAAGTAACATTATTATTTGCAGTCCAAAATCATGGTTAGCAGGTCAAGGGAGGTAATTATCCCTCTCTATTCAGACTTTGTGGAGCCCCAGTTGGAATACTGTGTCCAAGTCTGGGGCCCATAACACAGGAAAGATGTGGTGCTTTTGGAGTGGGTCCAGAGAAGAGCCATGAGGATGTTCAGAGGGCTGTAGCATCACTCCTACCAAGACAGACTGAGGGAGCTTGGCTTGTTCAGTGTGGAGAAGAGAATGCTCTGCGGAGATCTCAGTATGGACTTCCAATATTTAAATACAGATTACAAACGTGAGGGAAATCAACTTTTACATGGATAAATAGTGATAAGACAAAGGAAAATGGTTTTAAACTAAAGGAGAGGAGATTTAGATTAGATGTATGAGAAATTTTTTACTGAGAGTGGTGAGGTGCTGGAACAAGTTACCTAGATAGATTGTGGATGCACTGTACCCGAGGGTGTTCAAGGGCAGGTTGGATGGGGCCCTGGGCAGGCTGGTCTAGTTCTTGATCTAGCAGTTGGCAACCCTGCCTGAGACAGAGTGGTTGGAACTTGATGATCTTTGAGGTCCCTTCAAATTCAAGCCATTCTATGAATCTATGAATGATTCTGCTGGCTAACCCTAAGAACAGAAAAGAGACTGACAGCACATCTGCAAAAAGGAAGAGTTGGATAAAGTTAGTAGCACAGAGTTTGAGGGAGTTTTCTCCTCCAGCATAGCTGAAATGGCAAGTGGGAACAGAAGCGGGTGGGGAAACCAAGCCTAATAGAAGTCTTTGACCACTGTGGAATGGCATATATACTGCAGGATGATTAAATTCTGGTGAATTCTGGCAGTAGGTTGATGTTAACATATAGTTATGTTGTATGGAAACTGCTGAATCACAGCCTGAACCTCTGATTGATATCCTTGAGGCAAATACTGAGTCAGTCACAGGAGCCCAGGTGAAGGCAATGGAGCCTGGCTGCACCTCTTCTAGACCCCATTTAAGGGCTGACTGCCACTAAGGGAGGATCTTTTTCTAGAGATTTTTCCCTTTGCAGTTTTCCTGCAAGCCTAGGACATGGGTGAGCGTTTTCGTTTATTTTCAATTATCCCTTTCCACCATGATGATCTTTCTAGCTATGTGATCTGTAGGTACTAGCCTAACTACTCTGTATTTTTGTTGATTATATATATGTGATAAACCAAAGTTTATCTCACCTGAAGTGCTCATGCTGCATGCTATGTACTTTGGCCTCGCTGTTACTGTGTTGTTAATTTTATGCATGATCTGCTCTGTAGAGTTGGATAAATTCACAAATGTAGCCAAGGTTTTAAAGTATTATGTGTTGACACACCATCTTCTACTCATTTATATCTGCTTAATTGATAGCTGTTATTTGAACAGTGCAATATTGTATTTAATTAATTCCTTTAGCTCAATGCTCTGAAATAGTTAAGTCTTAAAATGCATAAAATTATTTACCTGAATGCTGCAAGTGGCCAGGATTTCCTTGCTTTGTATGATTCTTTTACCATCACTTTATCCAGTTTTAACTTTTTTTCGCCTTCCTTTTGTTTTTCTCCTTACTGAATTCTTCTTCCCTTGCGTTGAGTTCTAACCATTTCTTCCCGTGAGCCATCCTACCCAAAACAATGGAGCAGAATAACTTCAAGCAAAGCTGATTAATATTATTTTCTGCCTAGGCAAGCAGTAGTAAAGGAAATAATCATGCAAATACCACCTACTTAAGATGCTAAGTCAATGAATCTGTTACAGTTGACACTATACACTATGAATGGTTTATCTCTCAAAAACCTAAATTTCTTTGTGGGGAGAAATAAATTGTATACTTTAATGAAATTATTTCCCAAGGAGCTCTAAACTATGATATGAGTCCACTTCAGTATTACTTTAATACAGTTATAAAGGGTGTGGTGTTCTCCATTCTGTCTCTTTCCTCTCCTTTTTTATTATATAGTCAGACTTTCATTACAAACACATTGTTTCAGGGCATATCTGTCAGTGGGTAAATGACCTTGAAACTGCTTTAAAGAATATCTTGGTAAGATGATAAAAAAAATTCTCATGTTTTCATAGACTGTAAATTATGTTTTTGTTTATGCTGTATGCATACACAATTTTATATTGTAGTAGATTAACTTCCTCCAAACAGAGGAATTGCTTACTTAAGAATATTTTGTGAGAAAAAGCAGGTTTTTAGGCTATTTTTAATTGGAGGTGAGTTTTACTTCCACAATGATGCTCCAGGGTTTAAGACCAAAACAGAAAAAGATCTCAGCTCTGTAAAAGCTAGACTAAAGAAGCAGTATTGGGTTATTTATTTCACTCTGACTATAGAATATATTTTACCACTGTACTATAGTGTAAAATATTTACTTTGTTCATTAAGGCAATAAAAGCATGGCAGATGTGAAAAAGTAAGTACCATTAGTACAATAAATAACAGATATATTACCAAAGAGCAGATGACAGATGGCAAGAAGTCATTACATTCTTTGTGCCTGTAGTAATTTAGAAGCATACTGTATATGGAAATACAAGCTTTCCATCAGAGCATAATATGCTAAGTCTATAGCAAATCAAACAAAGAGAATGGTATGAAAACACTTCAGAAACCCTCTGTCCTTGCTCATGAAGAACCCTCATTTGTAGAATATATGAACAAGAAACAAGCTCAGTGCTATTTCCTGGTAGCTTAAAACAGCTTCTTAGTCTACTTTGCAAGGCTAAATGAAGTAAATAGTGAGTGTATGCGAAATAATATGGAAAAGTGAGGAAGAAAGAGAATTGGGGTATCCTTAGTAATTGCTGATTTTTACAGCACTGTTTACACCCGTGCTGACAGAGAAGCAAACTTCTATCAATTCCTATCAGTTTTGTAAGAAAAGCTATGATGAAGGAAGGAAAACATAAGCTCTCATGTTCTGAGACGCTTTGGACAACTCACTTTCTAAATTTCATAATACAGTGGAAAATATTTCTTAAGAATTTACAACAAGTTTCATCACACAAGTTGCTTGTAAGTGAGGATTTTTGTGCTTCACTCAAATATGGGAGAATGGAATTTGGGTTCTACAGATAGAGGCCTAGTAAATTAAAGTTTTGACACAAAATATACAGGATGGTTAATTTAGCCTTTCCCTGTTGAAAAGGATGGTATCTAGCTTTCTCTAATTAGAGAGCAAGGCACTAAGCTTTGTGGTGAGCCAGCTTATTAGTATCAGAATGCTCTTTAATTATCTTGAAAGAATTAAGATTTCTTTAGTACTTAAGCAGACAAGATACGTTGCAAAACTGATCTTTTTTTACTGTAATGTATTTGATGTATTTGTACAGTTCAACAGGGAAGCTGGTAGTTTTGATACTTTAAGTGCAAAGGCAGCTAAACTAATTCAGTAGAACATAGCACACCAAAATTACTTTTACTTTCTTACACTCGAAGTCTTATTATGGGGGGGAAAAAGGTAACACAATCTATGTATTGAGCCAAGAATTCATAGCTACTGTAGTTACTGTTTTAGCAGTACAGTAATCCAAAATAAATTCATCAATATCGAACAGCTCAATTGGTAGTATAGTTGCATTGTTTTATACAGAAAGTCAGGTACTAATCCTGCTCTCTGGAATTATAGTCACTGCTTAACTGTACCTCTTGATCCAAAGGTTGACTATTTCAGTCTTCCTTCAGGATCAAGGTGGTGGAGGGAGTTACAAGATGTTAACATCCCAAGGCCTCTGCTCTGAGAACATTAATGGAGGGATTTTCTTTGGTATTGAGTCTGTTCAGGATTCTATTATAAATTTCTCATCCCAATTTCATTCATCTCCAGAAGATCTTATTGAAAGCTACACACCAGCATCACCTAACCACAGGGCAGCTGTTGTGTACACAGGGACCAAGGAGTCTGACTGTTCTTTTCTGTCCCAGGCACTTGCAAAGCTGAAGCTCAGCCAGGGCATCAGGCCTTGGTCAGGGAGCCAATTGCAAGCATTAACAAAACTACAGCCCGCTTAGGGCAATGCAAACCCAGATGTGTCTTGAGACTCTACTCTCAGGTTGACGCAAAGCATATAGCTTTTTACTAGTGATTGCAAAAAAAAAAAAAAAAAAAGTGTGCTCTGTCCTGAAATGGCTGAAACCATTTTTAATGGCTTGCAGTTTATGCCATATATTGCTAAGTAATGTACAAACCACATAGCATGTAGATAAGGTGGCTGTTAAAGAATGACTGTTTGGAGGTGTTTCCCAAGGTGATTCTACCACAGCTGTCATTCACATTATCTCTACAATGCAGCAGGTGTTATGCTCAGTAAGCTTGTCTCTTGTTACAACTAACTTTGATTGTTTAAAAACAAAAAAAAAAAGGTGTCTCATTGTTTATTTTTTTTTCTTTTCTGTTGGAAACACAGCTCCTTTCAGTAACTTAATCTGTGACTTATTAGAGATATGAACATAACAAATCTAAGAACTAACTTTAACAATGAACACTAGTAATAGGAACTCCACTGGACAGTAAGTTCAATGAAGTAGGAAATCAGGCTTCATTAGCTCCAAGGTTCACAAGGCTGTTTAATGTGTAGTGCCTCAGGTTGGATCAGAATTTCTCAGCCTTTCCTAAAATGGTAGCACAAACTGAAAGCCTCAGCAGGGCTCTGATGGTGGAAGGGCAGTCATAGAGATGTGATGTGTGAAATCCAAATTTATTCAGGGGAAGATCTGGGGAGCTTATATTATGTCATCACAATACTATTTAAGCCAGTGGAAGGAACTGGAAGACTTCTCAATCTTCACAAAGTAAAGAACTGTCAGAAGAAGGCATCAACAACTCTTGTACTAGCTTACCATGTAATAAATGTGATGATTATTTTGGTTAGCTAGAAAGAAACCGAACTTCCAAATGAGTCCACATTGACAAAAGCCAGTGCAGTAGCTGTCAATCCAGTGGGACATAGCAAACATTCAAACTTCAGTGTGTCACTTCCAATTTCCAGCTGAGAGCACATAGACAGCATTACTTTTAGTTTTGTGTTCTTGGTGGTGAGAAGAAAATTCAGCATGCCTGCAGGGCTTGTATAACGGTTACCTGAGCTTGCATAGCATCTATCAAGTGCCACTAGCACTGCAGGATCAGAAAACATTTATTTGTCTGTCCAGTGTGGAGCTTCAATACAAATTCCAAGTATCAGACCCATTAGATAAAGTAAACAGGTTGGTTAGAAAAGAGGCAGCTAACTATAGCAATGCTGTAGGAAACCATTTGATGTGCTCAGAAAATGTTTCATTCTTTAACAACTACCTGGGAAAGGAGTTGATAGCAGGATATGATCAGTGGACAGATCTTCCATTCACAGTTGAGGAATGAGATTGTTTAGTTCATAGAGACAAAAAGGCTGCAAAGTGCTATGTGAACCCTCTAATTACAGAGAGGTTTATCTTGTATGGGAAGATACTACTTGTATTTTAAAGATATATGCATCCAGCAAGTCTGATCTCACAGCTATTTGTCTTGATTTTTTTCCCTTTTTCTCCTCCACTCTCCATCCCATTCACTTCATTTTTGTTTTCATGGTCAGAAGCTATTCAACTATCTAAATCCATCAAAGACCATATGTTGCTCTTTACTGTGACATATAGCCAATATCCTGATTATTTTGGACATAGTCATTCATACCCTTATTGCTTCTGACAAAATAAGTGATAATCACTGCTCATTTGCCTCCCGCTACTGAAGCTGTGTAAATTGGATGATGGCACTGTTCAAGTGGAAAAACAAATTTTGTCAGTTCCTGGTTGTTATTCGTTTACACAGTGACTTCTCATCAGAAAGTGGTAACCAAATGTTGATGAAAAGTGAGCCTAAATTTGGATTATTTTTTTTTTTTAGTGTGTACATACGAATGTTCATATCACTGCCAAGGGCTATTGGGAAGGTATTAATTCTCTAACAGTTATCTTTTAATACCTTTTATTTATAGCAAGCAGGTTTAGAACCAGATTCTATTCTCAGTGATAATTTGAAACTAGCTCAGTTTTGGCACACCTGAACTTTCAACAGTAATCAAACAGAAATTCGCACTTTAATTAAGCCTGCACTTCAAGATTGATTCACAAAACGGTCTGGCTAGTGCAGTAACACTTAAGCTTCCTTGTAGGGTAGTCAGTCAGAGACCCAACTTCTTATCTGCATTGCAATAGATTGTTAAACTGGTAAATGTTTTAGACAAAATAAGTGGGTTTTTTTTTTGTTTTTTGTTTTTTGTTTTTTTTTTTTTTTAAAAAAAAAAAGGGGGAATCAAAAGAATCTACTGAAGGATTTTCTATAACTCAGTGAGAGGTTCTTGAAAAATGGGAGAAACCAAGTTTTAAGTCAAGAAGTCAATTCTCAGTCAAGAAGAGGGGCTTTTAATGGTCTTTTCCCATGTAATTTGAAATCCCTTCATAGCTTCTAGAGAGTAACCTTTGATTCAACAATCTGGTTAGTATAAGTAAAGAACATACATCAGTCCCACACTTTGTCCTTATTAATCTTTTCCATTTGATCTCTGCTCAACTTCTTCTGTCAACAAGCACCGCATCTCCCTTCTTTCCTTCAAGCAAAAGAATAAGCATATAAATACTGTTTTAAGAATAGCTTTGTCTATATATTTTCCTGGTCCATTAACATTTTTTGCCTTTCTTACAAAACAAACAAAACCCCCTGTGAAATTACTTATCTAATGCTTTCAAAACTAGATTTCCAAGGTTTTAAAACCCAGGACAATTTTGTTGGGGGAGAAGACAGGGCAAGTGACACTTAAAGGAAGATCTGCTTCCTCATGTTTCACTAATCCTGCAAATGTTGCAGATTTTTTCCTCTGTGCTGTTTTATGCGGCACTTAAAGCACTCACCTAAAATTATTTCAGAAATAATCACTCTTTGTGTTTAAAGTAATTGATGTGCCAGTGTCATGATCAGTATTGTGAGTCAGAATTCTCTGTTACTATCAGAATAGTGGGAGCACGAAGGCATAATGCAATTTGCCATTTGTTAAAACTGGCAAACATTCTCATCCAAATTGATTTAAACAGGTTACATCGAGCCCCTAACTGACCATCTCTCCAGTATGTATCTCTTTTTGCAGAAGTCAACAACAGAACACTAAAAATTTTGCTAGGCACCATTTGAACTTCAGCCAATCATGATTTCTTACACTTAATGAATGTTCCAGGTGGAGCAAAATCCAGGAAAATGTTGAAGCTGATAAATCACGTGCATTATTGTGTTTAGTGCTAAAATTGGGCCATATCTGAAACAATATGCAGAGTTACTTTGCTCAGCATTAGATGCAAAGAAACAAATGAAACTAATAAAATAATCAGGTAAAAATCAGGTAAAATTTATTACATAGAATGAGTTTATATGACCTTGAGTCTCTAATCAAAGGGGATAATAAACTTGCATTTTTCTAAAGTGACACTGGCTTTATAAGACACTTTGGGAGTCACTTAACAGCAGTCAGAATCCTTCATGTACGTATTATCAAAGAGCTCTATTGCCTACAGCATCATGTTTCTCTGCTGTTTTCTGCAACTCTCAAGCCTGTCTTGATGTGAGGAGCACTCTAATAGTTCTGCATCACCATAATTACCTAAATCCCAAGCATGCATTGATGAAGGATGTTAATTCTGTTGTAGAGAGTAAATGGAGATAGTTGCAAATGGTAAATTACAGATTACTAAATAAGCAATGCTTGAACGGTCTTTCAAATGAAGACTCTCCCATACATCAAAAAATAATCTGTTTTTACTATTTTTATTGCTGCATTAAACTGAAAAGCAATTAATGCAAAGCTACCACTTCAGGCAAAGAAAATCTGCTCTTTTGGATTTAGCTAGGTGTAAACAATCAAAGCACTAGAGATCTTATCCATAGTTCTTGCGTAAAGCCACATAAAAATTGATGTCAAGTCTTATTTGTTTACTAATTTTAAAAAAATAAAAATAAAATTACAAAGCTTACTTAACGTCAAGAATTTCACAGCAGTTGCATTCTGTAAGGACTTGTCAATTTGTGATTAGTCTATAGATAAGTAAGACCTTTAATTGGACTTGCCATGATATATAATGCTGTACAGATATGACCATAATTTTCATCAACATTGCTTTTTAAATCTACTTGATATTTTAAATCAGAATACTTGTCTGGCTGATCTTGGTTATAAGATGCAATCAACAGATCTGTGTTTTAATACACTTTGAGACATTTCTCTTCTAAACTGTTCTCCATAAAATATCTCAGAAAATATATTGCAAATAAGTTCCTGTACTCTAACAATGTAGAAGGCACAGCACCACTGAACTTCACAGGCAGAAACTTCCAGCCATGCCAACAATCTCAACGCTCTCTGAATTTTGTATAGGAAAGGACATGAAGTTGCATTATGAGAGCTGTCCACCTCCTTTTTTTAACTAAATAAAGGACAGGGGGAAAAGCATACACTGAATTTCTTGTCTTCTCTATTTTTGCTAATGTTATGCATCAGTGAAGAGCTTTTAAAGAAGGCTCTTTACTAGCCTTGTCTTTTAAAGAAGACAAAACATAAATGCAGAGCACATTACAAGTGAGGGACACCATTACAGTGAGTAGCAGCCACACTCACTCATGTTGTCATCCTGCCTTCAGAAATCATTTTTTGTTCTTCAGAGCCCAGACAGACTTTGAGGAATCTTTGCCAAGCTACAAAAGCTGGACAATTAAAGTCTGTGTGGAAATATTATGAAGAAAGGAACAATTATCATAATGAGAGATAGATGTAATCTACCTAAAAGATTGCATTTTACTTCTTCGAGGGTAATTACAAAAGCTGTTGGAAAATTATCACTCCTCTAGTCAAGCCAGGCAGGAAGGTAGGATGCAGCTGAACAAACGTCAGTGTTCATTATGAAATGCAGTGGAAGATGAATTGGGGACACTGGAAAGAGCTCTGCAAGATGTAACTTTCTGTAATGCAATCTTTGTGATGTTGCTCAAAGATGAACAGACAGGTTGGTGGAAATGTGTAGTCATCACAGGGGCTGACTGCTGAAGAAACAATCAAGTGATACTACAGGGGCTTGTCCTGAACTTGGTTGGCATTTGGCTTTATTGTCCCCTGTTATATACTTAGGCACAGCACTAAGGAGTAGCATGGACACTTTACTTGCCAGCCATTCCTACTAATGTGAGTACCTCTTTATAACATCAGTGAATATTAACCTGCCCGTGTGCTTTTTTGGGGATCAGCAAATCATGCACAGAATCAGTAGCACTTTTGCATAACAAGAGCTATAAATAGACAGACATCTATAGCTACTGGATCACTAATATCTCAGATTGTACTGTGCCTTTCACCTGGAGATGTAAAGTCCCGTGCATACAATTAAATAAATTTTGCCATAGGTCAGCTTTAGAGTGATATTTATTTTCACAGGTGAATGCAAAATGCTTAACCAGCCTTGTTTGTTTGCCAGAGGTGTGGTAAGTCCTCACTTCAAAGAGTAGTGGTCAACTATTTTGTATTTTATCCCTAAACTCATGGTGCTTGTGTCACCTCTATATTCACAGTAGTAGTAAGCAGATCTTTCTATGAATGGCAGAGTGAAATAATTTCAGAATGATTCCTGGTTTCATTTTTCATGATATGGTGGTATTAAACCAGAGTTCTGACTTCTCTGCAGTTCTCTTTTTGTATTGAGGCCACAATGTAACAGATCTCAGTTCTAACAAGTTAAGGCAATAAGTCCTTTTTTTTTGCCCTTTGCTTCTGGGAGGTGCTTACAATGTTTTGCTTATGCCTGCCTGTGTTATAAATGAGGTTTTTTTTTAAAAGCCTTGGTATGGAACCTTGATTAATGCCTAGTGCTTGCAGCTTCTGGAAAGGCAGAAAACATGAGAGATTATTTCATGCTTGATACGAAGTCAAGCTTTTATGGCTTTCCAGCTAAAGGGAAAAAAGCTGCACATAAAAATTGCCAGAAGTTCACTTTAGTAGAAAAAAAAAAGTTGTAGGGGATTTTTGTATTGTTATTGTTGAAAAGTTGAGACTCTCAGATTTTTCATAGAAAACAACTGGGCAAATTCAATATTGATCTGCTGGTAGATACAGTTCATGATATGCAGTGAAGAAATAAATACTACTGAAATCTCTTTTCCAACTGGAAGTGTTTCCACTGAGATGTGTTAAATCCTTAAAAATAAGTATTAATAATAAGAGAGCAAGTGCTCTGTGGTTTCAGGCTGAACAGGGAAGGGGAAGGTGACTGGCTGAGGACTTTGAGGTATTCTTTCTCAACAATCACACAAAGGATTTAAAAAAAAAAAAAAAAAAAAAAGCAGGGAGGATTTTAAAATGAAAGGAGGGGAGGGCAGAAGGAGAGTGTCGGGGTCTGTTTTGGTAAATAGTTACACTCTAAAACAGAGATGGGACAAAAAATGGAGAGGATGGCATTTATCTGCATGTCACTTTTCATTGGCAGTGTGATGCTAGTATGGTCCTGGCTTCAGCACTGACATGGAGGACTGGATATTCTCACAACCTGGCTATGACAATTGAACTCACCAGCTGCTTCCCCTGAACTCTCCCCTTAGTCAGTAGAAAGAAAATACTTCTCTGGAGAGCAGTGAGAAAAGGAGCCAAATTTGGTTCTGCAGAATTGGTTTCTGGAGAAGTCCCACTTCTCTCCATTGACTGTAGAGGATATTTGAATTTGGTCTTAATGATAAGCAGGGTGAGTACTTCCTTTTCTTTGCCAGCTTCCTGCTATGATTTTAAAGGCCTAGATCATACTGTGCTTCTTCTCAAAATGCACACAAGAGAACGCATTTTAGAGGCCAGACTTGAAATGCCTGGATGCTTTAACCTAATGGATTTACAAGACATAGGATCAAAAAATTCTATTAACCAGCAGTTAATGAACCACAAAGAGTATTTAAACAGGCTATAAAGAGAAGTAGAGGATTGCTCTTGGGGGCTGCTCTTCTATATGGAATAGAAAGTAGGGAAAAATGGCACGCAACATCGTAGACAGGTAGTCAATATATGACCTGATTTTTGGAAGTAAAACTCCAGCTTTATTTGGGTTTATATAGAAGACAAATTATTTGTAGAACACAACAAAATGGTGCTTCCAAGGAAATGATGCTTCAACAAAAATGATGTCTCTGTTAACCAGTAGTCAGCCTCACATTTCTTGTCTCTTGCCCAGGCTATTCAGTTTTGTGGTATGAATAGGTTTTTTATCTGGGCTGGTGTCAGTCTGGGCCAGCCAGACTGTCAATACAGTCAATATATTAATATCAATATATTAATATACATTACTATATATTTTCCTTAAACTTCCATTTAGGTTTGTGCACAGCACAAAACAGATACTACCCTGCACTCCAGACAGTACACCATATCAAGATAACTGGCATATGCACAAACTCCTTAAGAACTTGGCCACATTTTTGAATGTGGGTAGTGTTAGATCTGCCAGCTCTGTCTGTGACACAACTACAACAGCTTTCTTGTACTGTTTCCCCCACAGCCTGTCTCTCTGTTAGCTTAGGGGGAATAATCAACAGCAAATTCCATTCTAGCATTTGCTGTTTTCCTGAGGTTCACAGAAGCTGGAGAGTTGCATGTGTTTGTACTCTTTAATGCATACAGCAGGAACCACGTGCCAACCCTGAGAGGATTTGAAAGACAATGAATACAACTTGATAGCAACTGGAGCAGGAACAACCTCCAGTGAATGTATACAAACTGGGAATTTGATTTAGAGAAATTGTGCTCAGGTATATGTGCTTGTTTCGGAATTTGGAAACTGTACAAATCACAACTTGAACAAGAAAGGAAAATACATCATTGGCCTTTCCTAAAATCCAGGGGTAGCAAGCCACTTGCTGGAAGAGCAGATTCCCCCTTTACACTTTCTTTTTAGCACACACATGACATTTATTAATATTGCAGCAGAGGAAAATACAAATGTAATAATGAGATTTCAATAATTGAGATCTATACACAGTTCATCAATTTGTTTCTACACTTGTAGAATGCTACAGCTGAGGGGGATGTACTGAAAATACAAATATTTCTAATGATTTACGTATTCCTCTCAATTGCCTACAAGAACAAGGCAGCTACGAAATTCACTGATCCTGGTAATCCCTGAGATTGAAACTACTGCAGAATACATGAAGAAACGTAGTTGACACAACAAGAAAAAATTAACCAGTGAATCTGAGTTTTGAAAACAGTGTGTAAACACTGAATTTTTAGCTCTTGATTATGCAATTGGGTTTTTATGTACCACAAAGAGAGATCCATCTGAAGGAACTCATTTTCCCGTGTCTTCTGAACATCTGGTATGTATGTACATATTTTTGTTGGTTGTCCAAAATACTCAGCTATCTTTTTCTTTTATCAATTCAGTTTCTGTAGCAATATATATCAAAATGCCATATGATGTATAGTCAACCACAAAACCCTAGGTAGCAGTTTTTGTATAATAGTACTTCAAAAATGGATGTGAAGTGAGGCCTTCAGGTGTAGGAAAAGGGACCTTAACACTTCATAAATCTGAGTCTGATGCATACAATGGTTCTTGATGTTTTAGGGGATAGCAATGTTGGCAGCTTGAGGTACTTTTTCTGGTCTTAAATTCTCATGTTTCAAAATTTGGAATGCCGTGATGCATTCTAATGAAAGTAGACCATCAAATTTCCTGTGGTCTGGCAGCCCACTGATCTTTTCTTATTTCATTTATTGTAACAACAGTCAAGATGACAAGAGGGGGAATGAGAATCAAAACTGCACTGCTGAAGGCCTTTAATTTTGGCTGGAAAATTAGGGAAGTCGCATTGACTCAGGATGTGGGGAGAGGGCTGTGATGGCAATGTAGAGAGTGGACTTCTTTTTTTACACTTTTACCCACATTTAATTTTAAATAAATTACATTTTAAAATATAACTGCAATAAGTGCAACCATTTATACTTAGCAGTAATGACCTGTCTGATATTGGGGCCTCCATGGGGAAATCTACCCCCTGATTTTTCTTTAAGCTCTGTGCTATTTTGTGTCATCTCACAAAATCAGACCAAGCCAACTGTAGATCCAAGCACAATGTGCTTGCTGTTTGCATTCCCTCTTTACGTGGGTCCCCTTAGCAGCATGAAGCAAACTTTTCTACCTTCAGAATGAACCATATGTGAAACTTATTAAACAGATGTTAAGCAAGCATGTAGAAGACAAGAATCTCCTATGGGTTATGTGATCCAGTAATAATATTTAAAATTTAGCAGTACGTGCTCTTTTATTAGATGGAATTTTGAAAAATGCTATCTTTAAAAACCAAACTTGAAAAATTCTGGAATCAGTGGAAATTGAATGCCATCTGAGCAGAAGCAATTCTTGCCCTGTATCTGAAATTCAGCCATGTTCTGTAGGTGCTTGCCAAAATGCAGTACACAGTAAATCAGGAATATGGATTGAATGCCAAGCTGTGGGAACCACAAAACCACAATTCACTAAGTATTTTCCCTCTATTTTTTAATGATGAGTATGTGCTATAGCTTGCAAAGCTTCAAGCTTTTCCTTGAATACAGGCAGCTTCCTTGGCTTTGGGGGCTGCTATTTCCATCTTCAGTGCTGGAGCACTGCCTCAGTACTGGTTGCTGTTGGGGCTGTTGAAGAGACAACCTAGTGTTGCTAAAAGTTTTTGTAGTGCCTCTGCCCTTGCTTTGGTCTTATCAAGGTGGAACAGCTGCTGAAACCAGCAGCAGAATCCACAAATTAGAAGACTGAGTCTGATTCCGTGTTGCCAGTTCATGGAGCAACATCAGTTTGGCAAGGACTTAACCCTGTAGGAGAACAGGGTAAGATACTCTACTGGCAGGCCAGGTATATATGAAAAGGCTACGACATTTGTCATGCTCAGTGGCAAGAGAGGCTATTTCCTGGACATAAAACGTAACCACTGCCACAGGTAGGAATTTGGGCTTAGCTCTTCATTTATTTTGTAGAATAATAGAGTAATAGGTTGGAAAAGACCATTAAGATCAAGTAGCCTACCTGTTAACCCATCAGCACCATGCCCACTCAGAGCCCCATCTACCATTTTCTGGAACAACTCCATGGATGGCGACTCCACCATTTTGCTGGACAACCTGTTCCAATTCCTTACCACTTTCTGAGAATAAATTTTTCCTAACATCCAATCTGTTTACATTAATTTTCCATATTTCAATGACAAATAATGGAAGCAACTCCTTGAGAGTAGCCCTGCTTAGAAGGACTTAGGGGACATGGTTGATGAAAAAACACGAGCCAGCAATGTGTGCTTGCAGCCTGGAATGATGTCCTGAGTTCTATCAGAAGAAGGGTGTGTAATAGGGCATGGGAGGTGATTGTTCCCTCTATACTTTCTGAGGCCCCAGTTGGAGTACTGTGTTGAAGTCTGGGGCCCCCAGCACAGGAAGATGTGAAACTTTTGGAGAGAGTCCAGAGGAGAACCTTAAAGATGACCAGAGTGCTGGAGTACCTCTTCTATGAAAATAAGCTGAAGGAACTGGGCTTGTTCAACCTGGAAAAGAAAAGGCTGTGGAAGACATCATTGTGGCCTTCCAGTATTTAAAGGGAGTTTACAAACATGAGGGAAATCAACTTTTTACAAGGGTAGATACTGATAGGACAAGAGGAAATGGTTTTAAACTAAAGGAGGAGAGATTTAGTTAAATGTCTGGCAATCAATTAGATGATGGGCAAGTTTTTTACTGAGAGAGTGGTGAGATGCTGGAATGGATTGCACAGGGATGCTGTGAATATTCTATCCCTGGATGTGTTTAAGGCCAAGTTGGATAGGGCCGTGGGCAATCTGATCTAGTACTTGATCTAGCGATTGGCAACCTTGCCTGTGGTAGGGGTTTGGAACTTGATGATCCTTGAGGTCCATTAAAACCTAAGCCATCCTATGGTTCTGTGAGAAACAGGGTAGGGAGACAAGAGTGGCTTAGGTTTTTTTTGAAGAGAGATCTGGTTATATGTTTTGAGTTTTTAAAATTATTGGTGGTTAAACTTGTAGTTCTTTTTCATTGATGATGTGAAAATTTTATGATTTAAAAAATAACACTTTAAATGTGATTTTAATTAGAATTATTAAAATAAAACTTTAGAGCTCCTGTTAAAGTGAATAATTCCTGCCTCAATTTTTACTAGCATTGATATACTTTTACTAGTATTCACATAGCCACTGTGAAGGGACAGAAAAGGCAAGGAATTCACAGCTGGAGGAGATTTCTCTAAATCTTTACTGTTAAAGTCAAAGGAAAAACAAATAAACAAAAAAACCTCTTTAAGAACAGAAACAATATGATGAATACATCCCAAGTTCCCACTCTCCATTTTCCAGGTCACAAATTTTTGGTCTCTAACTTTTGTGTGTTGTTCTGGTAGCTGACATTTTCAGATGAGAAATACCAATACCATATGTGAGGAAGAAGAGAAGTAGGGAATGGAGATGGGGAAGGCAAAAATACGGCAGACCCCAGGAAATATGGAAGGTGAGCAGTGACAGAAGAAGAGCAAAGAATTGTGAAATGATCAAATTATTTTGATCAAAGTTACCAAGTTAGTTTGATTTTCAAACGTGAATATGCATAGGATACATGACGTGTGCATGTAAGTAGATAAAATCATATAAAATAGTCTGCCATATCCCGAGGCTGTATTAGTCATGCCTAAATATTTTCAGGGAAAGAAAACTTTGTACTTTAAAACACATGGTGATTAAGGACCTCTACTCTTGTTCGGCAGCATATTATATTGTTTAACCATCATTGTTTGTTTTCCTAATAGTTAATATGAATCTCACTTGAGGCAGTTTAAATCCATTCTTTGTTCTATTCTGTGAGGAAAAAGAGAAGCAAGCTATGCTGCTTCTCTTTGCAGCAGCCTGCTACACATTTGAAGTTTCAGTGCTAACACTTAATTGCTCCTTTCTCCAAAATTTATAACCATTGCTAATTCAGATATATTTGCTAGTCTGCTGTGGTGCCCAACAGTATCTTAAATAACATACTGCCCATAACTGCCCACAAAACTCCACTTGAGAGCACTACAGTATCAGAATACTACAAAAACATAGAATCAAAGAATTGTGGAATGTCTTAAGTTGGAAGAGACCTTAAAGACCAGCTAGTTCCAAATCCACTGCAATTGGCAGGATGCCCAACCCAGGGTTCCATCCAACCTGGCCTGCAGGGATGGGGCACCCACAACTTTTCCAGTTCCAGTGCCTCAGCACCCTCTGAGTAAAGAATTCCTTCCTAACACCTAGCCTAAATTTCTCCTCTTTTAGTTTAAAGCCATTCCCCTTTGTCCTATCACTACTTGACCATGTAAAAAGTTGGTTCCCCTTCTGCTTATAACCTCCCTTCAAATACTGGAGAGCCTCAATGGAGTTTCCCCAGAGACTTATCTTCCCCAGGATGAACAAGCTCAACTCCTTCAACCTTTCTTCACAGGAGAAGTTCTCCAGCCCGTAGATCATCTTTGTGGGCCTCCTCTGGACTTCCTTCAACAGCTCTGCATCCTTCCTATGCTGGGCGCCTCAGGAACAGTTTTAAGGGAAGTGACATTTGTGGCTGTATATAGCTGATTGCTGTAGCAAATACTGTTTTGTAGAGAGAGCTGACCTCGGTAGTTTATCTTGCTTTTGCAAGAAGTTGTTTTTAAAGCAGGGGTTCCACTTAGGTTTTGTATCATGCATTGGCCACAGTGCTACAGTGTGCAAGTGGAAAAATCCTTGCAGACCTGGGGAGAATAAAACCAAAAAAAGAAGCTGCGGTGGGAAAGAGAGGAAAAGTGCACTTTGAAGCAAAGGATGCCCTGCTGGCACTACCTACTGAATCCACCACTAGCATGTTCGTTCTTTCTCCTTTTCAGTGGTTTGTTGTCTCTCAAGGATCAGTAAGTAATGGTGGAATTTGGAATTTTTGCTTGGTGCTTACAGGGGTTATCTACAGTGCATGCTAAATAAAACTCATAACCCTCTGTGCAGCTCTGAGTGCAATGTTTGCTTACCTGTGCTCTTGAGACATCCTGTCTCTCAGATCCAAACGTACCCTGAATCAACTGGTGAGCACCAGGTCCAATAATGCTTCACCTGTAGTTGGTCTGTTCAGTACCTGGACCAAGAAGTTATATCGTTGTACTTCAGGAATCTCCTGGATTGGTTGCAACTGACCATGCTGTTTTCCCATGTGGAAATCAAATGTTGTTTCTGCATTAGAATTGGATAGTATATATTTTTTTTATTTCATGATCTCTGCTATCATAGTTCTTTTTGGGAGTCCTTCTACTTAACTTGTGGAAGATCTCTGATAGTTTACATCGCATCCTCTAGATGAATCTTCCAGGAACGCACACTCTGTATATAGGTGTATATCTGATATTATGTCACACACACTGCAAGAATATCCTGCACCAGAGCAAACCACAGAACAAGTGATGGCCTGCCCCAGGAAGCGCCTGAAGAGACATCGGAAGGCCTGGCATCATCCCCCAGTGCTCTTTGTTTAACGAAGACTTTAATGAAAATCACCATATCAGTAGGACAAGGAAAGCACCGAGACATCTTGGAAACAACAGGATGGCTGCTGACTGACACCAGATAACAAATAAATTAACAAGTAAATAGCAAATGTAAACCTTCTGTAAGATTGTGAACCTGGAGTACCCAGCCAGTGGGGAAACAGGGGAGGGGGAGAGGAAAGGGAGAGAAAACAGGGTACAAAGGCTGTCATGTCCTTAGGCGCGCTCCTGCTTGCGGGACGCCGCCATTGCAATCGCGAATAAGTTCTGCTTTTATCAGAGATACCGTCCTGACAAAATTACTTGGATATCTCCAACATTGGGGAGTGAACTCTGTCTTAGTACGATATTTTGTATGTAGAATGACAAACATTCCTGCAGCTACAGTCTTAACAATGACCTTAATAACGACTTACTTTCATGTACAAAAACAACACTTTGGAGGAGGATGAATACAGAGTAAGCTGTAAGTGTTAAATAAAGTTCAGAAATTAGAGTGCAGTCTTACAGAGAAAACCACAGGCCGTAGTTATGGGCAAAAACAGTTTCTCCTCCTTTTAGGAAGGAATTGGAAAATATAACCAATGGCTAAGATGCTGTGCTCACGTAAGTGTTAGAGTACAAACCTTTCTCATGCATTCAACAAAGAAGCAGGCACTAAGCGTACTGTTGACTTGCTAATTGCTGCATTGCTAACAGGCCGGGAGGGGAAAGTGCTGATAGCAGCAGCTGGCCGGTGATCTGAAACAGGGACAGGGCTCCTGGCATCCTAGTAGGGAAGAAAAAAAAGAAAAAAAAAAAAAGAAAAAAAGGAAAGGAAAGAGAGGTAAAAAAAAAAAGAAGTCAAAGCCTTGACTATTTTTTTTGCAATAGGCAGTTTTTCTTCATGAATGACATGGAAGGATCTGGTTAATGTGCCTTTTAGTTACCACTTAAAAGGAAAAGAAACAGATGTTAATGACATGAGAGTCCTGCAGAGATGTGGCAAATGAGAAGCAGTATTGATCAGGCACCCACGGTAGGAACAGCTGCTTGATGTAGCCCATGAAAGGAAATAGAAAGAAGGAAAGAAAATAAAACGAAACAGTACAAAAGAAACAACCAGACCTGAGATAAGAGAAAGAAAAGAACAAGAGGAAAATTAAGTAGAAATCTGGAAATTAAGAAGCAAAGCCAAAGTCAGCTTTTATTGGCTGATGTTACAATCACCATTGGAACCATTAACAAAACCCAGAGCACTAAGCATAACACCCTCTGCCATTTGTCAGGTTTGTGGGACATCTCTCTCCTCCTCTTCTCAGTGTTGCAGTACATACTGTAGTGTCGAGTTCCTGTTACAGTTCACATCCTAGGGGAATTAGGAGCCTTGCTTCTTGCCTCCACCCACACAGAAGGCAGCATGTATGTCGTGTGTAGGAGTCTGGTTTTGAAATCCAAATTCAATTGCAAGAAATTTATGTCCTTACGGTTTCAGGCAACTGCTGCTCCCAACTAAAGTAATTGTGTCGCATAATTCATCTGAGAGTAACAGGCCCCCAAAACATTTTAGGTTCTTTGGCAAAAAATGAGAAATAATAATAACAAACAAGCAAACAAACAAACAAAAAAAATACAAAGCACAGCAAAAAAAAAAAACCAACCCAAATCAAATCAAAACAAAACAAAAAAATTCAACCTCCATGCTCCAAAAAAAAAAAAAAGAGAAACAAACAAAAAAAAACCAGTCACATCCTGTAGTGTTTGCTTGTGCAATGTGTAGTTTGCATTTATTTCTGTTATCATTAATGATAGCATAACTCAAAATTAATTTTCTCAAAGTATGTAAAATTACATGGCTATAAGGACAAAGTAGATAAAGAGACATAGGGATGAGTCTGAAAGCTTGATTTCACAGTTAGGCTAGTTTAAAACTAGCCGTGCTTTACTGTCTTCAATTCATATTCATGCACAATTCCCTCTTCAAAGAAAATCACCTCAGATACAAGCCTGTATTTTAAGCTGTAAATAGTTCAAGTTGGGACTGTGAGATTTATACAGTTCCAGAATAACATATCTGCTGCTTTCATAAACTACCACCACAGAAATGAATCCTACAAGGAAAAAGAACTAAACAGAAAAGAAGAATTGACTACATATGGATGAGAGAGAAAAATTTTTTAAAAAGTAAGGAGCATAGGTGTTGGGCAACTAACAAGAAGGCTGAAGATTCTTCAGGGATAGAAATCTTACCAATTGCCTGTGATACCTGTGTAATGTGGAAGCTAGTGCAATATCTCTTAAGAGACTTGAGAGCTTTACAGTACTGCAGATAAGAACAGCTTCCAGTTAGAGGCTTCAGGCATTAAGGACAATTTCTCTTCAGGGCAAATAAACCTCTGACAGTGGGTGTGATGTTAAATCTTCACAGCAAAATTACAAAAAATAGTTTTTTTCAGATTAACGGAAGGATTTATTAGATGTGTAAAATGGAATTGGATTGTAAAATACAGGCCAGAGATATAGGAAAACAAAACAAAACATTTTGATTCTTCTTGAAAGTTAGCATATTGCATTATAAAATATTTGAACCGTGACTAAAATAAGATGCAACAACTGCCTAGCAACAAGGCACTATAGGAAATGGAACAGTTACTTGCCACCATGAATAACGTTTTTCAAAAATTTGTTCCTCACTTGTCCAGAGCAGAGAACTCATTTTATCAGTGCAGCAATGCTGAACATCCACCTCTCTTTTGGAGTGTGAGTGGGGATTCTACCATATGTTGTCAATGTTTCTGAGAATGTTTCTGAGGTTGTTGCCTCAGGGAAAAATAGCACTTTCAGAAGAGAAAATCTACAAAGAGGAAAAATCTAGCATTCACTTGTTGGATGATGAGGATGAATTAAAACACCCACTCAAATGCTGTAGTTTAAAGAAAGTTCATTGAATGAGCAGTAATCATAAGCAATGCAGTTGGAAGAGAATATGCTAGGTTATGAAAGAGGCTAACATACAGCAGAATCAGAAATGAACTGTCTGCTCTCCAGGGGACTAATGGCTACTGTTTTGCTTTGTTTCCACACAGACATCTGTTAAATGGATGTAATTATTCTTACACACTTCACAGTAATGCTTTGTGACTTAATTACTTGCTTGTAAAGTGACCGCAGATTGTAGGGTACTTTGTCCTAGAAAGGCACATCCTATGACTGAAAATTTAACATACAGCTCTGTTCATCTCTGTTCTATCCATGTCTTGCACTTCTACAAAACACTGTATTATTATCACCACTATCTGAAAGCTGTAGCTCAAGTTTTTTCTTTCACCCGCAGGCTAGATCTTCTACCCGGGGGTACTGCATCCATGCACCATGGAAGGTCAACAAGAGGTGACACTGTTGCTTTTGGCAGGAGACCCAGTTTGGAAGGGGAGCCTGTTTTAAAAAGAGGGCAGACCTGGGGAAGCATCCATTTACACTTCCAGATTTAGGGTAGGCAAAGGCTGTATTTATTCCTTCAAAAAAAAAAGAAATCGACATATCCCCCATATACCACACTTGTACTATAACACAAAAACGTGTGTGTGCATGCTGCATCTTATATATGTGTGCATGTAAACAGACAGATAAATAAATGCAGAAAATTTTGACCAAGAATATAGTGAAGACAGTCATTATCATGATGTTAGATGTGGCAATGAGCAATACTTCTCATAAGGTGTAACAATGTCAGACAGCAGATTCTGCTTCTAGACTCATCTAGCAGTCTTCCACCCTAGAGCTTGGGCTAACTCCTTTACACCAGCTTCATTTAGATCATACAGAAGCCACCCTTACAGAGAAAAGTAGAAATCACTAATGAGTTACACAGAAAAAGTCTCATCCGCTAGGGAATCCATTAAGACCTCTTCCCTTGTCTGATACTCCAGGAACATAACAGAATTCGAAATTATGCTAAAGCCAAGTTCTATGCAGGATTCAGTACAGGCTGTCTTGCAGTAACTGAGTTGTGTGACTTCTGGTAGCACTTTCTCAGGAGCTCCCCTTGACTAAGGCAATGAAACAGCTTAAGGGGTGTGATTTCCATGGGTGGAATTGGTTAAATATGTGCCCAACAACTTATTCCATCTTACCTCAGGGGATAGCTTCCTTGGCCATCATAAAGTAGCTGAGTTGCATGTTTCTGAAACAGCAGGACAGTGTAAGAACAATAATTACACATAAATGGATTTTTCAAGTTCTTACCTTTACTGAGGATCTAATTCTCAATGCTCCAGCTGGTACCTGTGGTTAAAGAGCCTAAATTCCACTTGCTAACAAAAACAATGCTTAAGTTGTAAACTTTGTATGTCTAAGGAATGATAAGATGTTAAGAGTAAACAAGTGCTCAGGAATCCTACTGATTTTAAACATACTGAGTTGTCGTGGTTTTACGATCTGTTATTGGTATTCCACATCATAACATCATGCAGGTAGTTAAAGATTTAATACTGCAGCTCTGGTCTCAGAAGAGAAGAGTCTACTACAGGTCACAGAAGACTTCAATATTATGTTTTCATTTTCTGTTTGGAGGGAAAGATAGAAAAATGCCTGGGAGTCATGAGACCAAGCTCTTTTTTTCTGCACATCTCCGAGGCGTGTGCTCCCTGGCCGTCTCACCTACAGCATTAGAGTAAGGCCTTTGATTTTGGACACTCTCTCTCATTTATTTGATTTATTTGCTTCAGTTCCAATTATACTGTATTATGTTGTGCTATCTCACATTCCACCACCATATTTAATAAATTAGTTTCCTTCCCTAGCGTGTTGCTGCTGTTATTTTTTTTCCTGACTAGGCCTACTTCACTATCTTTTCCCTACCATACACCCCTCCCTTTCCCCTTGCCCTGAGATGTGGGTCCTGGGTCTTTCTGCCCCATTAGTCACAAATGTAAGCCAAACCATGCCAGAACTGTGATAAGAGTGAAAACAAAATTCAAGTGAAAGCTACTTGGTTAGCTCTTGATTAAAGTGATTTAAATGTCTAACACTGGACAATCAGATTGAGCCACAAACAGCCTCAGTCACATTAAGAGGAGCAGTCAAAATAGCAGAAGTGGAACTCCACTGTAGCGAGGGCAGGAACAAACCAATCATGTACTCATGGTGCTTTGCTGGAGAAGAAGAGGCTGCTGTGGTATTGCAGGTTGGGGCTGCATCCAATGAAACACACGTGTAGTGCTTCATTGCACCATGGCTTAATCAAGGGACTTGAGTCTGTTAGTTCCAAATGAGCATGAAGTCTGAAGCCACTGCTGCAGAAGAAGCTGGTTGCTGTTTGGAAGTACATAAACAGTAGCATTACCAAGGAAGGAATCGAGGGAGTAATAACAGTGCTGTTTTATATCAGCACTGCGGGGCCAGATTTGCAGCTGATCACACCGCTCTAGTGCTGTTGGTGCCTCTCTTCTGTTAGGCTGACATTTATTCTATACATGAGGTTGGTGCTGGTGGAAAAGTGCTAGCTGTTACCCAAAATATAACATAAATCAGAAAGGCTTTAATGAGGGCAACTACAGTGATAAAAGCCTGAGGAAATATATTTAATGCAAACAGGAGGACTGAGTGTCCAACAGGCCAATCTGATAGCGTTTATGTGCCCACCCAGGATTAACTGTGGCAGCACATTATTTTCAGTCTTAAATGTGAACACAAGAAAAGAAAAATCAAACTAGGTTTGAACACTAGAGACAGTAACATGTGTTTTCTATGGATAAGTTCCTATGTGTATTCTTTGTCAGTACGTAAGACACAATTACCTCAGTTTTCCTTACCCATCTCTTCTCAACACAAAATTTACAGGGACTTAATATTTTAAGGGGTCTACACATCTAAAAGAAAAAGAAAGAAAAAAGTAAATGAAATCAGCAAATAGTATCAAAAAAGTTACCAGAGAAATAAAAATTAACAGAAAAACAGCCTATTGAACACAAGTTTAGCAATAGAAGTGTTTGACTAAGTACCATAAAGCTTTCTTCAGAAGTGAAACACTCTTGTATTATCTACCTAAAATATAGCAGGATAATAAATGGATAACAGATACTGACATCTCCTTGTGTCATCCTTGTATTATAACAGGAGAAACATCCATAGAAAAAATTAAAATGGTCCTGTCATCTCTCTTTGCTTCTATTTCTAGATCTCTGACACTTGACAAGGAAGTTACTGAGGAATGCAAACTTTAAGGGCTGCCAACCTGAAGTTACAAAACCCAGACTTTTTGACACATCTGACATTGAGTGGGAAGTCCAAAATATAAAGGCACGCTGCCTGAATTTTGAAAAAGATACTGGTGGCTTAAAACACAGAATCTTAATGATGCATCACAAGCCACAGAGCAACACAGAATCACAGAATGGCCCAGGTTGGACCTCCTCCACAGCTCTGCATCCTTCCTGTGTTGGGAGCCTCAGGCCTCTAGATGAGTACTGGAGATGAGGCCTTCAAAGGACGGAGTAGAGAGGGACAATCATCTCCCTTGCCCTGGTAGCCTTGCCTTTTTTGATGCAGCCTATGATACACTTGGCCTTCTGGACTGCAAGTGCACACTGCTGGCTCGTGTCCAGCCTTCATCCATCAGAGCCCTGAAGTTCCTCTCTGCAAAGCTGCTCTGAAGGAGCTCTCCCAAACTATAAACGTGTATCTTGTATTGCCCTGACCAAAGTGCAACATCCTTCACTTGTCCTTGCTGAACCTGACTGGGTTCTCATGCACCCACTTTTTGAGCCTGTCTGTGTCCCTCCAGCTGGCATCCTTCCTTCTATGGTGTCAACTGCACTTCTTCTCTTGGTATCTGTAGCAAACTTGCGGAGGGTGCACTCAATCCAACTGTTGATGTCATTGATAAAGATGTTGACGAGCACTGATCTCCAGACAGACCCCAGTGGGACACCGCTTTTGACCGGACTACACCTGGGCATAGAACTATTGACTACACTGTGGCTATGTCCATCCAGCTAATTCTTTATCCACTGAATAGTCCAGCCTTCAAATCCATATCTCTCCAATTCGGAAGTAAGGGGCACATTGCAGAACCATGTCAAAGGCCTTGCAGAAGTCCAGGTAGATGGCATCATTTGCCCTTCTTTGGTACGTCGATGCCACCTCCATCAAAGAAGGCCACCAAATTAGTCAGGCATGATCTGCCCTTGGTGAAGGTGTGGTGGCTGTCTTGGATCACCTTCACATCTCACATCTGCCTTAACTTCTCTTCCAGGAGGAAGACTCACTGGCTTGAATTTTCCTTGGTCTTTCTTTCTCCCTTTCTTAAAAATGAGAATGATGTTTTCCAGGCACTGAGAAGTTAGTCTGATAGCCACAAGTTTTCAAATATGATGGAGATTATCTTAAGAATCACATTAGCAAGTTCCTTCAAAACCCTGGGATGTATGTTTCCTAGACCCATAGAAATTCAGCCTCATGAGGCTGTCTTGGACTAGCTCTACTCTTATAAAGAGGCGGATTTTGCTCCCCTAACTCCCACTTATAGGCTCAAGGGCATGAAAGGCATGGGAAGTATGACTGGCATTGAAGACTAAGGCAAAGTACTCACTAAGTACCTCAGTCTTGTTCATGTTTCAGAAAGTCAATTTTCTCTTCTTGTCCATAAAAGGAGTACATTCTCTTTTTTCTGCCTGCTTCGACCAATGTGTCTGAAGGATTCCTTCTTGCTGTTTTTCATATTCTTCACCATGTTTAGTTCCATCTGTAACTTGGCTTTTCTGATCTAATCTCTGCACTTCTGAACAACATCCCTATATTCTTCCTAGTCCACCCATTCCTGCTTCCACTATTCATACTTCTTTCTCTCAGTTTGATCAATAGGTCCTTGCTCAACCATGCTGGTTTCTTGCCTCCTCTGCTTGGTTTTTTATGCTGGAGAACTCTTGTGCTCTCAGAAAGGTATTCTTAAAGCACTGCCATTCCTGTTCTGTTCTTTTGAAACTATCCATAAGGATAGTTTCCTAGAGGATCTCATCCAACAGTTCCTTAAAAAGCCTGATGCTTGCCCTCTTGAAGTCTGGGGTCCTGACTCTGCTTTGTGAGGCCAACGTTCCTCAAGATCATTAACTCAACCATGACATGGTCACTATAGCCCAGGCTGCCTCCAATCTTAATCTCTTCAGTGATTTCCTCTGCACTGGTGGGCAACAGGTCTGGTAGTGCTTCACACCTGGTTGGTCTGTCCAATACCTGGACCAGGAAGTTATCATCATTTCACTCCAGGAGTCTCCTGGGTTGATTGCAGCTCTCTGTATTATTTTCCTAGTGGATACTCATGACTGAAATCCTCCATCCAGTTGAGAGCCTGCAAGCATGAAGGCTCTTGTAGCTGAAGCCAGATGGTCTTGTCACCAGCCTGTTCATGAATAATAAAAAATGAATGAATGTTCATATATATGAATGCATAATTTAGTGTTCCAGATCTTCACAAAAGCGAAGTGCAAATAGCTGTTTTCTCAGCCACTGTAATAGTTCTTTGTCCTCCTTAGAGACATGACCATAACTCATTCTATTATATGCATTACTCTATCTGTACTTTGACAACTTGGGGAGCTTCTGTAGAAAAACAAAAGTTTCAAGAAGTATTTTAGAAAAGCAAACAGTTTATTGTACTTGGATGAAGGGTAATTACAGAATGGATTTTATTTTAATAAACACAAGCACAGCTTGAAAGAACTCTTAGTGGCTGACTACCATTTTCAAAAAAAAGTTTTTGGTAACAGTGCAAGTGTTTGCCAGATGAATAAAACGTAGTACTATTGCAGAGATGCCATTGAGTAATTTCTCTGTGGTTTAGTGATGAGACTTACAAATATTTACAAGGAAGAGCTATTATTCCATAGAATTTCTCATGGGCTAATATCCACTTTACTTATCAAGCTTTTCATTAGAGACGCAAAGAAACTAGTACGAAAGATAGACCGCCATTTACCCACAGGCTTTACTTGCATGAACACAATGTTACTGGATTGTATTCAACTTCCATTTGGGAATTAGGAGGCATGGAGAAAGAGGAGAGAATCATCATTAATAAAAAAAATCATCAATAAAACACGTGTGTTTGAATGTAAGATACAGTACAAAACACTAAGCATAGGGTTGTTCAATAACTTAAGATGAGTGAGTTATTTCTTTATTTATTTAAACTGAAAACTGCTGGGAAAATAATTGCATAACAGTATTCTGATTAAGTTAAGTTTAATCATGGTCTTTCCTTTGTATCTGGGCAATTAGACGTTTTCTTAAATTCAGAGAAAGTCTTTGGAGATTGCTGGAATATCAGAGGGAACAAGAAACGACCAATAGTGATTTAGATGGAGACAAAAATGCAGTGACTGAAAGTTTAATAATGAAAATCACAAGCCTTGTCAAAGCAATTTTATTTTTTTCAAGTTGGACATACTGTCTTCTTTTGACAGTAGTAATATTGGCAAAAGCTGTGATATTCCAATGGTACAACAAAGCAAAGATTGAAGGAAGAAGGCAGAGATTTAGAAAAATGACTGTAAGACAGACAAAATTGCAGGCACGAAGTGCCTTTCTCTGGGTCTGAAGCGTAAGTAGCAAAGTTCAAAGTTAAATTCAAACTGAAAAAAGCTTCTTTAACTGGGCCATATCTTTCAGATTAGAGCACTGTGCCTATGGAGCAGAGAAATATAGACAAGCTTGTCTCTGTGGGACAGAGGCAGAAAGATAGTCCTTCTGGAATACAGAAGAGGCCTCAGAAATAGGTAAAACTAAGAAGTGCCATAAAACCGGTATCACTAACATATCCATGTTCTCAATGCCTAACAGACCCCAGAGTTTTTGGTCTGTGCTCATCTTTAGGAGGTGTTTTGCATGCCATATTTTTGAACACTTATTGTAGCAAACAATTAAAAGATTTGCAGTAAAAGAAATGCACTTCCAACCTAAGGAGAAGTTAATTTCTCCAGAAAAAGAAATAATTGTCTTCAACTCTATAATACTGTTTCCAGGTAATAACTTTTGTAGGCCTTTTGAAAGGACTTGCAGCAGAAAGGTGAATAACAGTGATATCAATGAAAATGCTGGCACTAGAGGGAGGTATTTGGTACCAAATTTAAGAAGTAGCTTCAGCTGCCCTAGAGAAGGTGAAGCAGCAACTTACCCAAATAGCTGTACTGTAGAACAACAAGTAGCCAAGAAAAGAACCTAGGAATCAATTACATGTCATGCATCTAAATTGCTAGGCAGTGCTGTCTCCTTTTGTGCCAGTAACAGGTTAATCTCACTCAATTCAAATGTTTGCAAGCAAACTTTTGACTGGAAGCTTTTGCAAGTATACTTTTTATAGATTACTAATCCAGTTTTTCAAGAACAGGAATCCATCAGTCAGATTTTACCCTTTCTGTCCTCTTGAAATTATAGCTGTCAATGACCATAAATTAGAAGAGTAGAGGAAACTGAAATTATTAAGTAGATAATCTCTTTCTCGTAATACTAAATGTGAATCACTATTGGCACTGAGGACAGTCTACATAAAACAGGTATCATGGAAACATACCAACAAAATTTAGATAAAATTATAGTGTTTGATTAAGTATTCAAAGAGAAATGATTGAATATCTTCAAAGCTGGCACTGAGAGCTATAGGGATGATTTATCTGATAGATTTGAAACTTGTGATCAAATGAAGATTCAAAGGTTCACCAAACTCAGCTGTATTTATGGAATTACTACGCTGAAGGATATATTGCTTTGGAGGTGGAGATCAATAGTAGTCTGTGAAAAGCCAAAGTTAGAACCATTTTAAGCTAAGACAAGCATTCAATATAGAGTTCATCATTGTAGATTTTACGTTGTCTGGTATAAAAAGACAGACTAACGCTTGACCTTCACCAATTCCTGTGTGAGGGAGAGAAAATATATGTTTTCAGAAAAAAAAGAAGAAAGAAAGAAAGAAAAGAAAGGATGACATAAAGCCCTAGAACTGAGGTGGGAAACAAGGCACATTAGTTAAAGGCAATTAATGGGCATTTCCAAGCAGGCTTTGACAAGGCAGCACAAAGGCTAGTGCTCATTTAGTAGTAATTTGCAAACATCCGACTGAATCAGCCTTTCTCCCAGCACCATGATCCTCTAGTCAGATAGTAAATATATGTTGCAGGTGTCATGTACTAACTAAATTACAAATCTATGTGTAGGTATAGATTTTTAATGAAATTACAGATTTAGGACTTCATCTGAGCAATGAAAAGGATGACAAGGATTCTCAGCCACTTTCTATTTGTATGGGGTGAGACCTTAGCCTAACTTGTTCCCATCGCAGGGAAAATTTATTCATTAATTTCAATGAGGAGAGGATTCCACCCACAGAGATTGACTTTTAATGATGGGCTCAGTCGTGTATGAAAAATTCTCCTTTAATATATCTTTAACTGTTCCCTTCTATGAATGAGGCTGACACTGATTATTTTGCTCTCTTTTCTAATTTTAAACTATTAGCTTCTGGAAAAAGTACTGTAACTCCTACTAAAGAGAATAAACCAGAGGACAGTTTTCAGAACACTGAAGTAATACAGGAATCTGAAATTTAGTGGGCTTCAGTGAGATTTGAAAATATAAATTAGCACTTTGGAAAAAAATTGTATACAGTGTTTGATCCACTGAATTCTCATCCTTACAAAAAAACAAACAAAAAAAAACCAAAAAACCACCCTAAAGTATAGTATTACAAAAAGTAGTAAAAAAGAACTAGGTATAGAGCTGTCTGAAGCAAGCAGATAGGGAGACAAATGGCAGCACAGTCAGGGAAGGATGTCATGAGAATTTCTGAACCAGCATCACCATGAACCAGTATTACCTGAAATGCTTCCATCAGAAAATGGGGAATAACTACAGTCCACTGAGAGAGAGGGGAAGGGAGAGAGAGAGAGAGAGAGGGTGAAAGATGGAGGGAACCAGGTGGTTTTCAGAGTGGGTAAAAAACTCAATCAGCAAGATGGAGGTGGTGGTTCATGGAAGATGCAGCACTGTTTTCTTTATTTCTTTGTTAAGAAATGCCAGGCTGCAGAGGTTCCTTGGGCAGATGCTGGGCAGTGTCACTGGCTCCTGCTCCCTTCTTATGACGATTAATTAGAAGAATTGTAGTCCAGCCAGATTCTTGGGGGAAGGAGAACTACAGCCGGTGGGTTGGACTTGTAATATTTTGTCTGGTTTTCCTCCTTGTTATTTTGACTTTAATTTATCCTGCTACTTGAACAAGAGCACTTCTGTCTGATATGTGAAACAGATTCTGCTCTCCTTGAAGGATTAATCCAACCTACAAACTTATCATCCTACCCGCAGGGTTATCTTTGTTTTCACTCTGAAGGGTGCAAAATTGGCTTTCCAACTCTGGCTGGCAGAGCAGTACAAAGAATTAATAGTGAATTGTTTCTATTTGCTTGCATTGCAGCTTTGGCTAGAGATTATGGCATCCATTGTTAGTTCTCATCCCAACATAGTGTGAGAAAGAACACCTCTTTGCAGTTCATCAAAAAATGTATGATCAAGAAACAAGTATTTCAAGAAAGGCTGAAGCATAGGGAACTTCAAAGAGATGTTTACAAATACAGTACAACACTGAGCACAGGTAGTCCAGCTTGAATGACTTCCCTTCTCAGTTATGGGTTTAATATTCTAGATTTTCAGATAAATAGCAACCCTCTTCTTGGTTAACTTGGTTAACATTTCCAAAGCATTGCAAGATCTCTGGTAGTTAAATTTAAAAAGGTAAGAAAGAAAAGGCTGTCAGGAGGTTTTCAAGTAGACAAGTATTTTCACATAAAATATATTTTGGATATGCATTAAGACTAAGTGAATGGTCTTAGCTGATTTACTCCCTCAAGATAACCTAAATATATGCTTGGAAAGAGGGAAACAATGCTCCCATTTTCAAGAAAGGGAGAAAGGATGACTTGTGGAACTACAGGCTGGTGAGCCTCTCCTCTGTACCTGGGAAAATCATGGAGCAGATCCTCCTAGGTACCATGTTAGGGCACATATGAGATGACAAAATGATCCGAGACAGCCAGCATGACTTCACCAAGGGCAGATTGTGCCTGACTGCATCAACGGACAGGGGAAATGTGATAGATGTCATCTACCTGAACTTCTGCAAAGCCTCTGACATGATCAGAGGGCTGGAGCACCTCCCTATGGAGAAAGGTTGAGGGAACTGGGCTTGTTTAGCTTGGAGAAGAGAAGGCTCAGGGCAGACCTCATTGTGGCCTTCCAGTACTTGAAGGGAGCATATAAACTGGAGGGGGAACGGCTGTTTGTGAGGGTGGATGGTGATAGGATAAGAGGGAATGTTTATAAACTAAGGTAGGGGAGGTTTAGGTTGGATACTAAGAGGAAGTTTTTCACCTAGAGGCTGGTGACGCACTGGAACAGAATGCCCCATCCTTGGAGTCATTCAAGGTCAGGCTGGATGTGGCTCTGGGCATCCTGTTTAGTGGTTGGCAACTCTAATCACAGTAGGGGGATTGAAACTAGTTGATCTTTAAGATGCTTTTCAATGCAGACCATTTTATGATTCTGTTATATGATTATTTAGTTTGCTATATAGTGCATAAGCCTTTTTATGCAAACTCTGATGTCTGATCGTTTCAGTTGCCATATTTCAGGTCATACTGCTGAGTACATCCCTTGTTTCATATTGCCAACAGAGTGGTGGAGGAATGAGACATGCTGTCACCACATATTTTCTAAAGCAATACAGAAGAATGGCTTCTGGAACTCAGAAGTTCTTGCTTCATCACAGAGTAGGGTTTTATTGCATTTTATACATTAACCAGCTTACTTTCTTCAAATATGTTTTATTATGTTCTAGTCTCTGAGTTGAAAATGTAAAAATAGATTTTATGCACTTTTTTTTTTTTATTTTGCCAGTACTAATGGCTGTTTTAATAAGTTATATGAGAAAGTGAAAACGTTGTCTGGCACAGCTGTTTATGTAGAGAGAGAAAGAATAGTGCTTTTTGAAAAGAGAACTACATTAATGACTGTTCTTGGGAACTTTCTTTGCTGTATGTGTATCTGCTTCTAGAACAGACAGTGTGAAGACTTCAGATTATTTTTATTATAAACATCACCACATCTGCTGACAGGACTTCAGGATTGATTTTCCTCTTCCTTTTACTTTCACTAGCTCTTAACTTCATCATGAGATAGAGAGTAGCATTTCTGGAATAACAAACATCACTTTAAATATTGTATTCCATTACTTTCCAAAGTCATCTATATGTGGTCTGCCAGATTTTCCTCTCAGTAAATAATGTAGCTTATTAAGTTACGAGAATTCCCACTTTGACATTAGCTATTACCTTTGAGAGACTATGACTGCAATGGCTGTTCTGGATTCTTAGATTCACCCAGTTATCCCAGAAGCCACAACAACTGCTCATGAGTTTGGGAAAATGAGAAGCAATGCCCACAAGAATACAACAACGTAGAAGAAAATGGTCTTTATTTTGCTAATTCATGATATCTGAAATTATGTGCATATCCTTGCCCTATCCTTTCTGCACACTTTCT
Source organism: Tetrao urogallus (assembly GCF_951394365.1). Classification (NCBI taxonomy): domain Eukaryota; kingdom Metazoa; phylum Chordata; class Aves; order Galliformes; family Phasianidae; genus Tetrao; species Tetrao urogallus. The sequence goes on from NC_136815.1 coordinate 92,116,849, forward strand.
GCACATAAAAAGAAAAGTTAGAATCATCAGCAGGAATCTTGTGATGGATCTGCAGCTCTGAATTTACAGGCACTGACTTGTTTCTCAAAGGCCTGCCAACAATTGCCTAAAAATAAAGAACTTGAGTAGAAGTGCTTCAAAATATTTTTACTGTCCTTACATTGCAGCAACACATTTGCCATTTGTTACCCTGTCTTATTTGTCAAGATACAATGGTTTTGCTTGCCAGCCTAACTTCCATAGTCTCTTTCAATCGGGAATGATTCAGTTCAGAAGTTGGATTATTGAACAATGCAACCTTCAGATTAAGGCTTTGGGAAAGCTCTTTATAACTGTGACAGAAAGAGGCATTTTGCCTGTGTCAAGCAGCTTCTCTTGGCAAAGAAGTAAAACTTAACAGTGACAAAATTAAAAACAATAGATTGTAATTTCATCAACATATTATTCAATTTTCAACTAACTTAATAATGTTGTAATAAATTAGTTCAGTAATTGATCAGACTTTTAGCTCAAAAATCTTTTAACTTACATGAAATTGGTTTATTCTGCCAAATTATCAACAGGTCATGAACTCTGAAGGTATGTATAACTTCAGTTAAGTATTCTGCAAGATACTTGGATCTGCTTTCAAAATAATATCCAAGTCTTCACACTAGGTAATTTCTCCATGAGATTAAGGGAATAAATAGTTGTATTTTCCACTGGTATTTATTAGCATCAATCAACCAAAAGGTTTGGTACAGAACGTGTATTTTCTGCTCATCCATGAAGAAAGAGATCATAAGCTCTGAGTTGCTTTTAGTCTGGGAGAATGGCAGAGCTCTGTCCTGAGAGCTGGAGATGTCCTCATCTTCCAATTCACTGTAGGGTGCCATAGTCTAAGTTAGAGATTTAAAAACCAACAAAAACAAACAAATCAGAATAGAATATAAAACCCTAAGCTCTCTCTCCATTATAATGCAACACAACACACATTTCGCAGGTGCATCCAAGCCATGTAGTAGCAGCAATTTTCAAGTAACTCCATTAGAGTTTAGAGCCCACAATGCTTTGGGCTTGCAGTACACATGTGTGACCTGTGCAGGCCGTGCTCTACATCACTGAGATCTGGAAGTAGGGCAGCAGCATGTAAAAGACAGGCATCTAATGACTACAACTTCTCTATGTTGCTCTCCTTGTGGAAATAGATGGCCAAGCAGTAACATTGCATTTGATTCCACATGATTTGTGACTCTGATGTAAATTCACATAACTATACACATGTAAGGTGGATTGAAACCAATATAACTGAGATTCGGCCTGTTTATTAACACATGATTCATAGCACAACTAAGTGTTATATTCACTTTGAAACTCCTTATTCTAGATAATTGAATCACGTCTGTTTACAGAATAAAAGTGGACAAGTTGTACAACAGCATCAACAGAAAACATCAGAACAAATCCAAAACACAGAAACATCTAAGCTTCTATGAAGAAAATGAACTCCGTCCCAGACAGAGCCATATGCTCAATATGCTCAATGTAGAAAAGAGAAGAAAAGCAAGTTTTCTGATCAGATGTGAAAATAAAGGGGATCTATAAGGGAAAGAAAGAAAAGCAAGTAAAGAAAATCTAAAAAAGCTTCATGTACTTTTCATGAAAAGGTGGAACATGGTAGTTGGCTGCACATCCAGTGTTCTCTAATCTCTGACTATTGGATGCCTACTTATAATCTTTGCCTAGGGGCAGGGTGCACCATCGTGGTGGCCAATTTAAATATTTCTGGCCCATTAAGCATGATGCCTTCTGCTCCTGAATCCCATGGTCTTAGTAACCAGGTTGGTACACTTTCTTTTGACTTCTGCTGGAATTGTTGCACTATGTCCATTAATTCCACTGGTGTGTATTGTCTAGCTGCTCTATATAAATGTGTTTGGGCAGGGGGCCATTGATCAGGAGGCAGTCCTGACAGTCTATCTTGTGTTTTCTTTGGTTTTTTTGGGGGTTATAATAGGACAGAGCTCTAGGCAATCCTTTACAAGTGGAGCCTCAAGATCTGATTTAGAATTTTTATTTCCCTGCTCAAACAGGTCCGTTTTTTCAGGAATATGGTCATTACCTATTGAAATATTGTAAACTTGGTGTACTGGAAGATGCAAAGTTTTTTTTTTTTCCATTAATATACTATGTTCCTGTTCTAATTTCTCAATACAATCTTTCAATAGCTGGTTTTTGCTTCCTAAAGTATTGGCTCTTCTTTCAGCTTGATTTAGAGCATTCAACAGTGGCTATAACAGTGTAGAGACAGCTAACTGCCTTTCTTTTTTAATTAGTATGCCTTTATCTAGACCTTGGAAATATTCCATTAGGCAGAATGGGGAAATACTCCCCATAACACACAAGGGACAACATTTTTCAATTATGCTTACCTACTCATAATAAGGGGAACTAAATATCCTAGAATCATTTACCTACCCAGGAATCATTTTATCTAGGGGGCTAATGTTCTCCCCCCTGACCCGTTTATAGATATTCCAAAGACAAGACATTATGCCTTTTTTAGTCTATTCGGCTTGCCTAGCTCATCAAGTTTAAGATCAGTAAGTATACAGATGTTGTAAAGTACTGGATGGTCAACAACTATACAGAGAAATTAGGCTAATAAGATAAATGAAAAGTGCTCACCAGTGTTGTAGGCTCACAAAAAACTCCACAAGGAGCAACCTCCAAAGAAAAATCCTTCCTCAGAGGCAGTCAGCTCCTAAATGGGGTCTAGGAGAAATAGAACCAGGCTCCACCCCTTCTAGTCACATAGCTGATTCATCTTCACCTGTGCTCCTGTGGCTGACTTAGTGCTCACCTCAGGTGGTCAATCAGAGGTTCAGGCTGTGATCCAATATTTCCCATACAGCTATATAAGCCAGTTCTTTACCCAATGAAGAGTGTACCTGTCTAATCCATGGATTATCAGCTTCTCTATGACAATTCTGTGAGTAGATTGCATCTACAGTCTCTTCTACGTCCACTAAGTGGGCCACCTGCTCAGAGAAGGGGGTCGGGTTGGTCAAGCAAGGCCTGTTTTTTACAAACCCATTCTGGATAAGCATGATTCTCTGGTTGTTCTGCACATGCTGTGTGATCGCGTTCGAGATGATGTGCTCCATGACCTGAAGACAGGCTGACAGGCCTGTACTTTCCCCAGATCCTCCTTCTAGCCCTTCCTGTGGATGATTATTGCAGTGTCAAATCTCCAGTTGCCTGGGACCTTCCTGGTTGACCTGGATCGCTTATAAAAAATGGAAAGTGGCTTGGCAATCATTTATGCCAACTCCTTCAACACTCTTGAGTGTATTCTATCTGCTCCCATGGACTTGTGACAGTCCAGAGGGTGTAGCATGTCGTTATTTCCTCCTGAACTGTTGCCTTAGTTTCAGCTGGGGTGGAATTGTTTTCTTCATAGTGTCTGGTATGATGCTATATTTTTAGTTCTAGGAGCAAAAGAGCATTGGTATCACAAAGGTGTTTCTGCTGAACAGAATCAAGGCTGTTCTCAGCAAAGGGCTCAAGGAGCTCGGAGGGAACAGAATTAGGATAATAGATTTAAACTTGCCAAAAGGATATTCCATATTATATGACATCAAGTGGATGAAGGGGATGAGTTTCATTTTGTTCTTTTCTGCTGTTTGGGGAGCTAGCTGGAGCAGTGATCAGGGGGTATTGAGCAATTGTTTATGTACCACTTGTTGTACAAATTTATATATATGTATATAACTATTACGCTTTTCATTTTCTCTGTATAAATAGAGAGTAAATAATTTTATCTCAACTCATGAGTTATACCTTTTTCCCCAGTTATCTTCCCCATCCCAGTAGGAAGCAGGGGAACGGGTGAATGACTGTGTGATGCTCACACAGTCACATAACACCTGCTAGATTAGAGCACAACAATTGTGGTAAGTTTATTCTGTTCCCCATACCTGTTTTCCAGCTCAGGGTGCTGGGTACTCTGAGGATAGCTGGTCTGACCGTTACAGACACAAGTGTAGAAAGCATTAAGAACATCAGCCTTTTCCTCATTCTTGGTGGCAATGTTCCCCACTCTGTTCAGTAAAGGGTGGAGATTTTTTTTTTTTTGGCTCTCCTCTTGTAATTAATATTTTTGTAAAAACATTTGTTATTATCTTTAACAATTGTGCTCAGATTAAGTTCTTGCTGGACTTTCATCTTTCTGATTTCCCCTCTACATATCCTAGCAATATCCTTGTACTCTTCCCTACTTTCCTGCCCCTTCTTGCAAAGATGGCAACTCCCTTTTTTTTTTTTTTTTTTTTTTTTTTTTTTTTTTTTTTTTCCCCAGAGTCTCAGCAAAATCTTCCAGTTCAGCCATACTGGTCTTCTTCCCTGCTGACTCATTTAATAGCACACAGAGACAGCATGTCTCCTTCTTGAGAAGTGTCCAGCTTTCATGGACCCTTTGTCCTTCAGTACTGACTCCCAACGGATTCTCCCAACCAACATCCTAAATAATTCAAAATTTCCCCTTAAGGAATCTCTTGATTAGACTGGGATGATATTAGAAAAGCCAAAGCAAAGCTAGAATTAAAACCGGTGAGGAACATCAAAGAGGACAAGTGTTTCTACACATATATTAGTGGATTAATGGTAAACAAAGAAAAAAGGGGCCTGTTGTTCAGTGGGGCTTGTGATTTAATGAGAGTAGAAACATTTAAAGCTGAGGTACTCAAGGCTTCTTTGTATTAGTCTCCAACACGGTCTTTCAGAATTTTGTACCTAGAAACGTTGTTCCAGAAAGGGAGTTACCATTAGTAGAGAGTGATCAAACTGGGAATCTCTTCTGGAAATTCTTGTTCTGCACATGATAAACTGTGATGAGTATTACATTTGAAGTCAGTCAGGGGGCTGAAGGACTTGCCTGCTGAGGAGAGTTTGAGAAACCGAGGCTTTTCTGAAAAGACTTGACATCACTCTCCTATTGCTGACATAGGGATTAAGAGATTAATGATACTGGTAGAGCCAGTATCATTATAGAATTTTACTGTGAGACACTAGGAGACAATGATGCCAAATTGAAACGGGAGGGTTCAATCTGATAAAAGGGGGCAAATATTGCTGTAGGATAGCTCAGCACTAAAGCAGGTTACCCAGTGAGGTTATAGGGTTTGTTGAAAGTTTCGACAAACAACTACACAAAGTCCTAAGGAAGCTGGTCTGAAATATGCACTGACCATACTGTGAGTGGAATTTGGATGAAATGATCTCTCAGGGTCCCTTCCAAGCTTGATTATTTTGTGATTTTTAAGAGTTAGTCCCATATAGGCCAAATATTAGGGAATGTGTACACTATCACTTAACTTACCACTTGTGTATACTGAGAACTGAGTGCAGTAATTAGACAGTTAATTAGTCTGTATAGAGCTAAAAATAAAATGAACTGCTATTTAGCCCCATTAATACATAATTTGATGTTCAACAGTGCTGTTTTTAAAGCTCACAGTTTGTCAATATAAGTAATTAAATGTATATATTTTACAATGAATATATTACATCTACATTGTGATTTTATTATACTTACACATAATGCTTTGTCTTCATATAAATATGTAAAAATTAACTCAATTTTTATTGTGTAATATTTAACCAATGCTCCTAATAATGGTATAAGAGTAATAAACTGCAAAGACAAAACAAATATTTCTCATTTTTAACTTTCCTTTCAATATTTCATTAAGCATACTAGCACTTGAATTTTGTAAGATGCCCGAGGCTTTGAGAGCTCACAGTTTCATTTTAAGCCCTTGTATGTAAATACATTGATCTAAATTTATGGACATATCCAAACAGATCACTGCACCTCTCTTCCAAACAAACAATGAAGATAACTATGTAAGTAAGCATTAAAAAAATCCTGCATACTTAAGCCAAGAAGAGAACATCCTCATTGTTGAGAAATGAAGGGAAAATGTGAATTGACTAACTGAATGAAAACCAAAAATATTTAGAAACAAATCGGAAGTGAACAAATATAAACACTGATGTTGAGTTTATTTAAATTACTTAAAGCCTTGCTAAAATTATAATTTGCTAACTATGACTACACCATGTTGTAAATCCAAATGGGAAGCACATTTGCAAAGTACAATGCACATTGACAAAAAATCTTTATACAAATAAATAAATAGTGGAATAGAGCATAAATCTAACCAAATTAGAATACTTGTAATTACAAATAATTTAGAGGAAGTAGTGGACTGAGAATTGTGTTCTTTATCATGTTATGTAACTAGTAGTCACAGAGACATCAGAGAAGATATCAGGCAGTGATATGATTTTAAATGGCAAGAACACTCTATGAAAAGACAGTATTGGACAGCAGGGAATAAGGAATGTTAAGCAAAGTACTTAAAGAAGATGCTACAAAGAAAATAAGATTAAACATTTTGTCTTGTCTTCATTTCTACTTTTGCCTTTGCATGGGTTAAGGGGATATTTAATTTCTTTTCTCACAAAACTGTCTGAGCCAGATAATTAGTCCCAGTTTGAGACTGTGACCTTAACTTTGAAGCTGAAAGGATAGTTCAGACTTTGATATTCAGTTTGCCAGAGAGACTCAGTCCAGTGGTCAGATGAGGAAGAAGGCTTTTTCATGGAAGTTCTGTTTGTTTAGATTTTTGCAGTAGGTACAATGCATTGCTTTATATACTTCAGGGCTATTGAGAAGGACTTTTCCAAAAGGAAAAAGTGAAAAGGACTGCATTAAACAATGCCATTTTTACACAGCAACCTTGAATCATGGGGCATAATACAAATAGCATATGCAGTTTATGTATCAGCTCTTACTGCAAACCAGGCTGTAATCTAATGAAAAAAAGGAAGCTGTACATGTCTCAGTGATTGCTTTCAATATTTTAAAGAACAAATTAACTCTTGTAGTCTAATATAATTAATGCATTTTCTAGCCCCTCTGTCCCGATCTGGCCACAGAAATCTGCACAGTCAGTTGAAGAATAGTAGAATGTACTCAGAAATACAAGAAGTTTCTTGATGGAACAAGAATTCAACAGAGTTTTGTTTTGTTTTGTTTTGTTTTTTCCTTGCATTAATCTTCAAAACAATGAAACAGAAATAATTTAATTAATAATATAAAGTTCACAGAAATGCTCTTATTTCACAGAAGTTTTAAAAATTATAATATTCTAAAAATATATTTAATTACACATGCAATTTCTAAACTGTAAGAATAAAAAACAAACAAACAGAACACAGAGTGTGCAATTTTGAAAATTGCCTGGGTATCTAGGACCTTAAAGCTTGTTTTATGTGCAATAAATTTATTGTAAATTAGGATGTGAGCTCTCAGTGCACCAGCTCCCAACAAAAAGAGTTATGGCAGACGTTAAGAATGATAACTTGAAAGGTATCCCATTTCCATTTTTATTACAGTTTTACTTTAATAAAATCTTCTTTATTGGAATGCCTTGGTACACACATGTGAAGGGAAGAAACATAATGGAAAGTATATTTTGAAAGCGGATACTGAGATTCAGAAGAAGGGGATTATGGAGAAGAGAATGAAGTGGAAGAGAAATAAATGAGCAAATGAGACTCAGCACAAGAGGCAGAAATTTTTGAAAGATACAGAGAATTTTAAAAGAGAAACACTATTAATAACCAGGGAAGAATAAATGCAACAGCAAGCCCCAAAAATCAGACAAAACAATGTCTGCAAACTACTAAGCTCAAACTGATAAATCCAGGAAGTCCAGCTATAATGTTGTGTATTTTTAAGGTGTGTAGGCAATTTCCTACATTTTATTAATTAACAAGAGCTGATAAGCGTATACTTTTATGGAGCTCAAAATAGACCCAGAAGCCCAGATTGTATTTTCTCTGACACATGAAGGTCCTTTCTCAAGGTGACCCAACATGTAGCATTGCAGGCCCCCTTTGGGACTTCAGTGTGTCAAATAGGGTGCAGAGCACATCCCTACCGCAGTTCTCACGAGATATGCAGCTCACCGTGGGTTAGTACCCAACTGTCCCTAATGCAAATATCTTGCTTCAACTTGAGATACTAGTGTTTTTAAATCATACCTTTTTGTGACTCTTCATGATGCTGAGAAGTTGTGATTACTTAAATTACCATCCCAACACATGAAAAAAACATAAACATCACATGCCTGAGACATTTAAATTCCCATTATCTCCTACAAGACTGACCCATTATCTAACTGAATGCAAATACACTCTAACCCACCTGCTCTACCAGCAGTGCTTATTCCCCAGTTCTAATAGCACTTCTTGGATATATTTTTTTTCATCTCCTCAGTGTGGTACACAACCTGTTGTTTTTTCCAGTTCAGCACAGATAGGGAACTTCTAGAAAGAGTCCAATGGATGGCCATGAAACTGATTAGGGGCCTGGAGTATCCCTTGTACAAGGAGAGGTTGAGAGACTTGGTACTGTTCATCCTGGAGAAGAGAAAATTGAGAGGTGATCTTAATGCCTATAAACACCTACAGGGTGGGAACCAAGTGGATGGGGATGGGTTCTTTTCAGCTGAGCCCAGCAACAGGATAAGGGGCAGGGAGCACAAAAAAAAAAAATAAATAGAATTCAGGACGTTCCACACAAACATGAGGAAAACCTTAGTTTGAGGATGACAGAGCACCGGAGCAAGTTGCTCTTCAGTCTCCCCAAGCTGTGTTTTTTTCTAGTTTTAACATTAGTTCCTTTTCACAGCATCCTTTGTCATCAAATCATCTTTCTCTATTCATGAAATGCTGCAGCTAACTTCCTCCATTATGCCTTATTGACCAAATGTCTGCAATTTTTTCAACTAACTTGAATCCTATATGCCAACATATTTTGGCACTCCTGGCTCATTTTTTCTGTTCCCTCATCCCACCATAGAAAGCTGACAAAGTTGTTCTTTGTCTTTACTCTCCTTTGTCTCTCTTTTCCATTTCCCTCCTGGACTTTAATTTCCCCAGAAAAAGGCATTTTAACTGCTTTCTTCCCTTTCTATTACTTTGTTCTAGTTTTAAAGACATCTCATATGTGATCCTTTTCTTTGTTTTATCTGATTAATCTCTATTCTTTTCTAGTTAATTTCCTCCCTCTTTTCCTCCCTCGCTCTGTTATACAGTGTTTTTTAATAATGCATTTTTGTTACTCCCTACCATCTCTCGTGGGGCTATGCCCATTCTCTTCCAATTTCTGTTATATAACCTGTTTCATTTTTATTAAACCCTCTTTATAATACTTCCCCATAGTTCCAGGTTAAGCTGTCTGAAATCAACCTTCTGTCTCTGCTACTCCACTGAAACAGTTTTTGGCAAGAATTTCTATCATACCATTATTTACCAGCATCTAGCACCATCAGCTACATTTTATTTCTTTCCTTGTATGTGTTTGTAATTTGTTTTCTTTTCTCATTGGCCTTTACATCAATAAGATTAATAAGTAACCGCTAGTAGAATATTTTCTTGGTAAAATGAATTAAAATCTGGCTAGGTTTCCTTGAAAAATTATCAGAGGTTATTTCTCCTTTTCCAGTTACATAATGAAATGCACTGAATTTGGTTGTGCTCTTCTGAACCATGCCTCTACTGTGGCCACAGACAGAATATTGCTTTAAAAGAAAAGAAACTGAGAATGATCTTTGCTTATACTTTTTTCTCTTAGTGAGCCAAGGGATTCATCCATAACATTTTCCCTTATATGGATTCTCAAAGCAGGATGAAGAGGATTTTCTTATCTGTACTTCATTAAAAGAATTCTCAAATTACTTCAGTAGATAATTTTTATCTTGAAAGTATTTTCAGCTTTCCATATTAAAATCAAGTATATACACTGCAATATAAACTACAGCCTTCTGAATTAACTTGTACAACTAACTAGCACAACTTTTAAAACGCAATGCAGAGATGATATGAGGGTGGATAGTGTAGGACAAGAGGGAATGATTTTAAACTCAGACAGGGAAGGTTTTCATACAGCGGGTGAAAACACACTGGAACAGGTTACCCAAGGAGGTTGTGGATGCCCCATTCCTGGAGGCATTCAAGGCCAGGCTGGATGTGGCTCTGGGCAGCCTGGTCTGGTGGTTGGAGACCCTGCACATAGCAGGGGATTGGAACCAGATGATCACTGTTGTCCCTTAGAACCCAGGCCATTCTATGATTCTATGTTGACTGTAATATGCACTACCGGTGACGTGAGTTGTATTAAGCAGGAACAAAATTAATTCAATTTCAAATACATAACCAAGAAAATGCAAGCCAATAAGTGCAGATTCAATCAAATATGCAGTTATTAATTTTTCTGTGAATATTCAAAGATTTAAAATGAATGCTAATTTTCATGAGCATACGCATAAGATTTTTTTGTTTTTGATAAATTATAGAGCATATACTTATTCATTGTTCAAGTCACTTTTCAGGCCTATAAAAATCTTTTCTTTTTATTCTTTATGTTGTAGAATTCCAGATATCAATTGCGAGAAACTGAACATTCTACAGTGTAGGAAAACACAGTCTGTTGTGCAGAGTGTTTAGCCCAATGAAATTTCCATCTCTTTTACCCTGTAAGCACATGTAGAGAACATGATTAAAATTTTTGAGTTGGCAAAAACATGTTGTTAATCATTGTTTAGGATGCCACGAGTGAAATAGGAAAAAACACCTCTTCTATCATCACTGGTATAGAGCTATATTTACTGTAACTGAAATATATGTAGAAGTGTTAGACTTAAACTCATTTTAGAACTGATTCAGAAGCAACCTCACTGCAATTCGCTTCCCCTTCCCCTTCCCTTTCCCCTTTTCCTTCCCCTTCCCTTTCCCCTTTTCCTTCCCCTTCCCCCTCCCCTTCCCCTTCCCTTTTTTTTTCACAGAATAGCTCAGATTGGAAAGGACCTCCAAGGACTGCTGTCTGAAGTAAAGACAACATCAAAGTCAGGGGATTTTGCTCATGACCCTGTCCAGTACAGCTCTGTTAAGCTCTACATCTTCAAGAAACTGTTTCTAGTATGTGATCACTGTCTTTTTCAAAATTTTCCATCATAACTCATAATTCCCCTTGCTGCAATCTGTAATGAATGACACTTGTCCTGTCACTGTGCACCCCAGAGATACAACCACATACAACCACTACTGTATATATATATATATATATATATATATATATATATATATATACATATACACATATATACTGTAGCAAAAAGTATTGGTTAGCTTAATTAAGGGAGAGGAGAAATATGTGAACAGTCTGCCTTCTCTCTTCTCTAGCAAACCTCTTCCAGGATTCCTCCAAATGCTTTCTCTTTTCCAGGTGTAGCAGTCCCAGTGCACTCAGTCTCTCCTGATGTACAGCATGCTTCAGCCTCTTCACCACCGTGGTGGTCTTCTACTGTTCTGACTGGTTTCTTCACCCTTTGTCTTGAGATTTGTTTCTGAGTGTCTACAAAAAGGGGTATGATATTAACTATGTTCAAATACTGAAGAGAGGGAAACAATTCTTTCTTTCAAACCCATAGCTACATTCTAGCCAATGCAGCCTCCTATATGATTAACCTTGATTGTACCAGGAACAGGCAGCTTACTCAGATTTAGCATGCTCCAGACACCGACAGAGGTACCCAAACTTGTGCTGTTCTTATTCCCTCCAATTCAGGCACAGGACTTCGCACCTGCTTTTGATGGACTTGCTGAAGTATTTGTCAAGCCAGTCCTCTAGCTTGCTAAGGTCCTTCTCTGTGGGAGTTCTCCTCAAGTCTGATGAGGATATATTCTGCCCCACCACAGTCAATTATCATATAGAACACTTTTGTATTTAACATGATTACAATGCATTATAAATTTATACAGAAATCATAACAACAGCTTTTTTTTTTTCCATATTTAAAAAAATTATTTGTCATTAATCATCTTGACAAAGCTATTAAGGATGCTTTTAATATTACTGAAAATCATCATCCTAAATCATCATAAAGTTATTCTGATACAAAAAAAATCAGCTCTTCTTTGAGTTAAAATTTACAGTATGCATAGGGAATGTATCTTGGTTTGGTCAAACAGCAGTTACTTGTCGGCAGGATTTGAGAGTCTGAGACAAGCACTTGCCAGAAAAAGCATACATCTCAGAAGAGTAATTATGAAATATGAAGCTATTTCTATCAAAGCACCACTGTTAGAAGATTTATGCTTACATCTCTATGAAATGCAGAGTCCTTCTCCAAATCCCTCAATCCTTAGAGCTGGGTTACAACTCCCATAAAAATTGTTGAAATATGATATAACAAACAAGTTCTAAAGGGAACAGACCTTCATTGCTAAGTGCATGATAGCCTGTTCCGTGTTTCTTAAGATGCTTAAAGTGATCTTCTATCATAACTTTGTTCTACCATACACCAAAAAACACCAGAGAAAAACTGAACAAACTTGTGTTAGCTTGAGCAAACACTATCCATTTTTCATGTGGTCTGCAGATGAACTTAGGAGATATTTCTGATTTTCTTTTTTGAAAATATTAACTTATATTGGTATGACCTAGGCAAATTAAACTTCCTTTCATAATAATTCAGTGGAATTTAACAACTGCTAGTTCAGAAATGTCATTACTTTCCAGTAAATGAGTTGCAACCAGAATTATGTCAAAGTGGCTAAACTAGGGTCTATGCTGCTGTCACAGAAAGGGGAAAGAATCATGTTGTTAAATGTAAATTGATTACCCCACTTAATGTGATAGCTGTGGACAAGAATTGGTATTCTCTCATTTTCTCTTGCTTCCATACTATGTCACTAGGGCGCTACCTGCTTGCAACCACAAGTTCTCTAAAGCACTCAGTAACTGTATGGAAAAGGCAGAGAAGGAACTCCAGGGGAACATGTGTTTATATCAGTCTTGCATAGGAGGAAGGATTTTGATCAGAAGGATGGAATATGCAAGAGAACTTCAGTAGTAGAGCAAGGGTCTGCCTCAAGCCTTAGATGTGGATCTGAATTTCTCAAAACACAGAAGCATGAAGTGCTCTTTTTAAGGCATGTGGGCTGTACTCTAATTATAAATGAAGAACATCTGTTCAATAAGCAATCAATAAAAAGTCTGATGAGATTTTAATTCTTTTGTAACTGTATCAGTGGACAAAGGAAGAGACACAGATGTCATCTATCTGGACTTCAGTAAGGCCTTTGACTTGGTATCCCACAACAGCTTTCTCTCCAAATTGGAAAGATACAGACTTAATGGGTGAACTCTTCAATGGATGAAGAACTGGCTGCAAGATCAAGTCCAGAGAGTTGTGGTCAATGGCTCAGAATCTGGGTGGGGATCAGTTACACTGGCAGTGGAGTAGAGAGCATTTTCACCAATTTTGTGGACAACACCAAGCTGTGGTGTAGTACACCAGAGGGATGGGGTGTCATCCAAGGTTGTACACCTGGATTGAGGCAACACCTCACTACCAATAGAAGCTGTGGGAGGAAAGGATTGAGTGCAGCCCTGCTGAAAAGGACCTGGGAGTACTGGTGGATGGGAAGCTGAACATGAGCCAGAAATGTGCCCTCACAGCCCAGAAATACAACTGTATACTCGGCTGCATCAAAAGAAGCATGGCCAGCAGGTTGAGGGACGTGATCCTGCCTCTAGTCTGCTCTGGTGTGGCTTCACCTGCAGTATTGCAACCAGATGTACAGATGTATTCTCAGTACAAGAGAGACATGGACCTGTTGGAATGTGTCCAGAGGAAGGCCACAGAAATTATCTGAGGAATGGAACACCTCTCCTATGAGGTGGGGCTCTTCAGCCTGGAGAAAAGGAGGGTCCAAGGTGATCTCATAGCTGTCTTTCAATATGTAAAGGAGTCTTACAGTGAAGAAGGGACAGGCTCTTTGGCAGGGTCTGTGCTGATAGAACAAGGGGAAATGGCTTCGAGCTAAAAGAGGGTAGTTTTACGTTAGAGATAAGGAAAAAGTCTTTCACAGTGAGGATAGTGAGGCACTGATATAGGTTGCCCAGAGATGTGGTGAACGCCCCATCCCTGGAGACTTTCAAGATATGGGCAACCTGATCTAGCTGTGGATGCCTCTGTTCATTGCAGGGGAGGTGGACTAAATGACCTTTAAAGGTCTTTTCCCAGCCCCAAGGATTCTGTGATTCTGTAATAGTTACTTTTGTTACCAGACTAAACAATTTTCATATTTCTTCCGTGTTTGAGGTGTAAGAAAACTAAACATCAAAATTGCAGGGAATGTTCAACTAGCAATAAAAGACTCTTCATGTACATTCACAGTCAACAGACTATAAAAGAGAAAATTGGTACACTTGAACTGATAATAGGGAACTGATGACAAGGACGAAGATAGAAGATTTATAGTAATTTTGTTCCAAACCTTCAGAAGACAGAGAGGTAACTTTATTTTAAAGTCACAGGACATGCTCTAAAGGACTGGAAAACTGGAAACCTACAACCACTACTGAATAGAAAAAAGAAAAAAAAAAGAAAAAGAAAGCCTACAAACAAATTTGGTTATATTAGTTAAGGGAGAAAGGGGACAGGTGAAGAAATGTTTTGAAGGATGTATTATGGAAGACATTGATGTGAATAATTTGATTCTAAATACCCAATGTGTAGTCATTCATAGACAGTCTTGCTTAATCTAATGCACTTTCATTCTTCAGAGATATTACTGCTGCAGCAGGAGAAAGGGACTGGCAGGATTTTATAGTCTTTTCAAAGATAAAATGCCAATGCAGATAATTGAGTAAAGCATAGAATTATGACATATAGGTCAAAACAATAGTTTCAGGACCAAAAAATACCTCAAAAATAGGAAACGGTGTAGAGGTAATAAGTGGTGGGAAAGAAGAGAGTTTACTAGTGAGGTACCTCAGAGGTCAGGTAGCTTTTTACTAAAGCATACAAAAAATTAGTTTAGAGGAAATTTCATCTTTTCTGTGCCTGCTGCACAAAATATACAGTGGAAAACCAAAAGGTATCGTTAAAAGTTGAAGGTTTGTCTGAGTTTATTAATGAAATAAAAACAGGAGATACCAAACAATCTGCATTGTACGTAGGTATGCAGGGATGCCATATGTTTCCAGAAAACCAGGAACACACATTAGCCAATAGCAGAGGCAGCATGCTCAGTAAACAGCAGCAAATAAAGCCCTGTGCTGATATATTCAAGGTAATTTATTACAGCTCTGATGCAAGAAAAATCTGCTGGTTTTCTCTTCAGTATGAGCAGCCATAATTTCAGGTCAAAGCCATGGTCCTCAGAGCTTAGGCTGAATTTAGAGGGAGAGAATAGACAGTGAGCTACAGATGGAATTCCCTGGGAAATGAAGTGGTGTTTGCATAAGGTATACCCACAGCAATGATAGAAGTAAAATAAAGGTTGGATTACCCACCTCTCCCCAGCTTTATAATATCTTCAGAAGACTACTGATAGTTCTGTTCAGAAAACAAAACAAAACAAAAACCTCTTTACTTTCCTGTTTAAGCGAACTGAGACACAGAAATCTTAGGAAAACAGAAAAAGTCCAGTAACCTGTTGAGGTAAAGTCTATTTCAAACTTTCTCCATAGGCAGTATGGGACACAAGATGTGGAGAGTATGAGGAAGGAGACATTGCTGCTCTTTTAAAGTTTATAATAGAAGTTTCAGCTTTGTCAAGCACTTGACATTATGTTGTTTCCTCCCTCTCCCCTTCCCCTCCCCTCCCCGCGATTTCACAGGCAGCTAACATTCTCCTCTGGAAGATTAAAGATTAAGTCACTCCTCTTTTAGTTTTGAAGCAACACTGGTTGCACATTCAGCTGTAACTCAAATGTAGAAGTGAATCAAGTAGCTTGCAGCCCAAAAAGCCACTCTTTCATTACACTAACTTATTAGTTTAGGATTTCCTTAACCAGAGCACAGAAAAATCTGAAGTCCACTAAGCCCTTTTCCAAATGCAGAGCTCAGTGTGTCAGCAGCATGGATTTTGATGCTTGTACAAGGCAAGGCTTCTGACCTGCATCAGAATAAATAGAGGCAAGGAAAATGACTTTAGTATATACATGAAACTGACAGATGTGTAAGCAAGTATTTTACTGCTGAAATTTGCTCTTCAGTACTAAAATGAGTGCCTTGTGATTTGCACAAGTAGGGACAATTAGAGAAGAGAGATGAAATACAGTGGTTCATTAGAGAAATATGTGTGCCTTCTGTTTGCTCCCTCACCAGTGTAGGCTTCAAAAGCCAGCCCTTCTTCTAACTAGTGATATAGTTATAGGAAATATACTTACGTTCCATTTCAGAATATCTCAGTGTATATATTAAATCACTTATTCAGACAAGACCAGTTTCTGTGGAATCTTGATCTTCATGAAATCAAGGAATTCCCTCTGTATTTGGATCTTTGTACAAGGTAGCTAAAAATATATGTTATTATTCATTCAACCTATGTCAAAATTCAGAAAATTAATGTAATCTTCTTTGCTAATAGTGTTTTCTATTAAAATAAAATTATAAGCAGGTTCTATTTCCCAGTGTGACAAGTAAGATTTTTTTACATGTATATATATATATATATGTTTATATGTAGATATATGCATTAATATAGCTTTGCTGAATAGCCACAAAATAGCATTTCTGATTTTCAAGCATTATGGATTCAAACTAATCTTCAAACTGATCAAAAAATGTTGTTATGTTGCTTTATATTCAGAACTTGTTCTAACCAATTTTTAGAAGGGGATTTAAAAATAATTATTACAATTAGGCAAATTTGGAAAGGAATTATATGTCAAAGTGACAAAAACAGCAGCAGTTTCATAGCACTGTGGGATTAAACAAGGTAAATAAAAATATCATAATATTACCAATTCTGCTGTAACTTCTTATGTTAGCAACAGCTTAGTGGAGAGAAAACATATTTTACAAATTAGACTGTAATTTGCAGGTATTGATTAGAATACTTTTCCTCTAGTCACGTTAAACTGACTTCCTCCAACAGAAGGAAAGATATTAGAATATTTTTTTTTCAGTGTTTTAAAGGCAGCTTCAAATGAGCAAGAGTGCCAATAAATGGTTGACAGTGCTGTCTTCTTCTATTGATGGACATGATTTGTAGTATATATGTGTATGAATCAAAGAATGGCAGGTGTGCTGTATACTCATTGGACAAATTAGGGTTGAGTTTGAATTATAGAGATCTGTAATGGAAACATTAAGATTGATGTGAATGAAATCTGAGTGGCAGTACATGTGTTTATAAGCTCTAGAAGAAATATGACAAGAGTTAAAAGAATAGCTTGTTTTTATGAAAATATAATTCCCAAGACACTGCTCTCAGGAAGAAGCTAATTACCCCCAATCTAGAGATTTCATGGTCTTCTTTTATAGTTCTTCTTTTGTATAACTTATTTTGAATTTCACTACACAAATTTCTTAGTGTCTTTAGACTTTGTTTTAGCCAAAATCTCTATATATCATATAGGATAAAATGACTGGAATTAGTTATAAGAATGAAATAACGAGGAGTTTTGGTTTGGAGTAGAAGTTTTTGTAAAGTATTGGATCCTGTTGAAAAATATGTTTTTATTCTGGAGGATGTATAGGTTTATTGGAATAGCAAGGAAATATGTCAGTCTTCTGATTCTAATTCGTATGGGAATATTGTGATCCCACCTCACAAACTCAGCATACAGTGGACTCACATCTGGACACACAGAAAGACCTTGCCGGCCTGGCTCTTCACTGGAACTATTCCCTTTAGTATATTTTATCCAGTATCATTTCTAAGCACTGAAAGATGAGTGGCAATACAGATGAGAAATAATCTGGATAGCAAAATATTCATATAAGAATATCAAAGTTATTGAAGCAGGAGTTAAAGACTCTGCAAGCTCAAAAATTCCTGTGTGTTAAATGGAAATAGGCAGAGAAAGTAGTCAGTGTAAAACCACCATAATTCAAATGTAAATATGTAATAGTTTTATGATGTTTTGGTATTGGTATCCCACATCATAACACCATGTAATGCACTGGGAGTTAAAAAGTTAGCGCTCCAGTTCCAGGTACCTGGTTCTCAGAAGAGGAGAACTACATACTATGTACCCCAGAGGACTTTGTGTTATTTGTGTTTGTTTTCCATTCAAAGGAAAAAGATAAAAAAAATGGTCCACAAATCACTTTCCCTCCCCTTTTCCATTGTCTGACTCATATTTACTACCAGTTGTATCACATCAGCATTAGAGTAACGCCTTTGGTTTTCGGACACTCTCATTTTATTTGATTTATTAGCTCCAATTCTAATTACATTATATTATAGTGTATTATAGTATGTTATCTTGCATTCTGATATCTTATTTAGTAAATTAGTTTGTTTCTCCTCAGATTGCTGCTGCTGCTTTTGTTTTTTACGCCCATCTCTCTACCTTTTTTTCCCTTTTTGCCTTTTTCCCTTTCCTGGAGTGTGGGTCCATGGGTTTCCCCTCCCTGCTAGTCATGGAACTGGGCCAAACCAGCCTGTAAACTGTTAACAAAAGAGATCTCTGTTATTCTCAGAAGCAAGTTTGTTTCTATTTATTTACCTTTCACCATCCTTTTTTTTATTACTGTCTAAATTTATTTTTATAAGATGCAACCAAATGAAGGACTCATAGGAATAGGAAGCATAGGTACAAAGCCTGCAAGTGCCAATTTTCACATGAATCCTACTTAAAAATGACTTCAGAAAAGATTGCACGCTTCTCAATAGCAGTAACTATCAGTCCATGCTATACTCTAAATAGCACAAATGACATTATATGCAATTAGGTCTGCCAGAAAATTCTATGAAATTCCTCTTTATTGGACTCTCATATGGAACGTGCAGAATCCTCACTGCAATTTGCAATGACCGATTCCTCACGGCATTAAGACCGTTTGCACTAGGAGGCTGTTAAAAACAGTCCTAGACCCAGCTAAGCTGATCAGTGCTGAAGAAAATATCCTTAAGTGGGGATGTTAAGATCTGTCTGTGAACCTCCTTTACTGCAACTGTCAGGCAGCTTCTTATGCAATCTCTAGATCCTTAATCTCAATCTAAACTTAAGGAATAGCAACTGAGTTATTTATAGGGTATCATATGTGTTGCAGATAGTATCAGGTTCCTGATGGCCTGTGAGCACACATTACAGATGCCACTGCGTGTATCACCAACATGCAGAGTATCTGCTTTACTCACATTGAACTAAGGCTTCTATTTGAATGTACTTCCAGGAATAGTCTGGCTACACACAGGCATTTTTGCCTTCTGCTCCTTTGAACTTTAAAGATTAATTTGTGCAGGAACAGAAGAAGAGGCATCAGAAAATTCACATGAAATGTGTTCAAAGCTGTGAATAGAAGTGTCAGCACAGCATAGAACTCTGTAAAAACACTTGAACTAACTCTGAAGGACTGTCATGTCACTGGAGCTCTACTCTTACAGAGTAATACTTCCAACTTGCATTGCTTTCCAAGACTAGAAAGCTCTGTTAAAATATTCCAGGATTGTCTTCAGTCATTCTTATTTCGTACCTGTTGTACAGAAAACTAACTTCATTACTCTGGGCTCTAAAGTAAGATGCCACAATTTTAAATAAGGAATAAAAAAAAAGGATCAAAACTGCAAAACCTGAACATGACTAAAGCATACTGCAAGTATGTAAGTCACTCCAAAAATAATGCCTTCAATTTATTTCCGTAGAAATTACAACAGATACAAAGAGAAAAATAGCATTATTTGATGGGGAAAATTCTCAGCTACAAAACGCTTTTTCAGCATAGTCACCATCATTCGCTATGCATTTTTGCCAGCAATGAACAGGAGCCTGCATGTCATGCTTTTAAAAAATCTGCATCAGCAAAAGTGATCCACTGTTTCACAGCTGCTTTGATGGTATCATTTCTATGAAAATATTGCCCAGGCAGTCCATCAATCATTGGCCTGAACAGACGGAAGTCAGAAGGTGCCAAATCCAGATAATATGGTGCCTGTGGTAGGACAGTCCAGCTAAGACTGGCAATGTGCTCCAAGGTCTTCAAACTAGTATGGGGCCTAGTGATATTGTGATGCAAGAGGAAAGTTATCTTCTCTGATCTGACTCTGGAAGTTCAAGCCTAGGGCTTAGTCAGCATTGCAGTATCATTTTCAGAGTGGATGATTTGTCTGAGTTTAAGGAAATCCTGTAGGATCAACTCTTTCCTATCCTAAAAGACAGTGAACAATGCTTTGTCTGCTGTGGGCTTCGTCTTGAGATTTTTCTTCAATGAGGAAGTCATGTCACCAACCTATGGACAGTTTGGCTCTGGGTCATAGTGGTGACACATGTTTCATTACTGATAATGATGTGATTAACAAAATTGTTACCTTCAGCCTTGTATTGGTTTAATAGGTCCTGATATGCATGGTATTCTTTCTGCTCCTGTGCAGCCATTTGTGGGACTGGTGTGGTGCAAACTTTGTGATATTACAACATCGCTGCCATCATTTCCAGTGCACTGAAGCCAATACTTAGCTCTGAATATAGTTTCCTGGTCATAATTTGCTGGTTCACATGGATAAACTGATTGAGATGCTTTTCGCATCTTTATAAATATAAAAACATAAATATTTATATAAATATAAATTATAATTTTTTTTCTCAGAAGTAGCACCATAGAAGTTGTCAATACTCTTCATACAAATTGATTAAGCAAGGCATTTCAGGACTGAGAATCTGTCACAACATAATATCTAGTTGTTTTTCCAATAACTATTCTTGCATACTAATTAACAATCCCTAGGTATTGTATTTGATTGGTATCATACAGCAATATAATGACTAAACTCCTTTATTTCCAATCAAATATATAAACTCTATGCATAAATATAAGCTCCCTTATCACCCTGTACTGTTTAACAAGAATTTGGTCTTAAATCTTGCTAGTTACCTGCTTTAGTTATTCAGTCTACTTTTGAAATTTGTTTTCAAAGATTTCATCTTAGATGAAATACCTAGACTCCAGAATATATAATATATACAATATTTCATTAGTGTAAGAATAAGTGTATTTCGTTATAAAGCGTGTATAATGTGTGTATTCATGAGTGCATTTCATTAGAACAAGTGTAGAGTTTTTTGCCTAGGGAGGAATAACTGCATGCGCCAGTACAGGTTAGGGGGCTGACCTACTGGAAAGGACCTCTGGGTGTCCTGGTGAACAACATGTTAACCATGAGCCAGCGGTGTGCTCTAGTGACCAAGAGGGCCAATGGTATCTTGGTTTGAATTAAAATGAATGCAGCCAGCGGGTCAAGAGAGGCGATCCTCCCCCTTTACTCTGCCCTAGTGAGGCTTCACCTGCAGTATTGAGTCAGTTCTGGGTTCTCCAGCATAAAAAAAAGACAGGGAAATAGTCCAGCAGAGGGCCACAAAGATGATAAAGGGCTTGGAGTATTTACTGTACAAGGAAAAGCTCAGTGGCCTGGGTCTGTTCAGCCTTGGGAAAAGAAAGCTGAGAAGGGATCTGATTAATGTCTATAAATATCTAAGGTGTGGGAGGCAAAGTGATGAGGCCAGACTCTTTTCAGCAATGTGTGGAGACAGGACCAGGGGAAATGGCCACAAACTGAAGCGCAGGAAGATGTATATAAGAACTTCTTCACAGTAAGGGTGAAGGAGCACTAGAACAGGCTGCCTAGGGGGGTTGTGAAGTCTCCTTCTTTGGAGATATTCAAAATCTGCCTGGACACCTACCTGTGTGACCTAGTCACAGGCAGTTGATGTAGTCTACCTAGACTTCAGCAAAGCCTTTGACATGGTCTCTCACAGTATCCTTCTGCGGAAACTGGCTGCCCATGGCTTGGACAGTTTTACCCTCCATTGGATAAGGAACTGGCTGGAGGGCCGTGCTCAACGGGTGGTGGTCAATGGAGTGAAGTCTAGCTGGAGACCTGTTACAAGTGGTGTCCCCCAGGGGTCGGTACTGGGGCCCATCCTGTTTAATATCTTCACTGATGACTTAGATGAAGGGATTGAGTGTACCCTGAGTAAGTTTGCAGATGACACCAAGTTGGGAGGTGGTGTCGATCTGCCTGAGGGCAGGGAGGCCCTTCAGAGGGATCTAGATAAGCTGGATCGCTGGGCCGAGGTGAATGAGATGAGGTTCAACAAGGCCAAGTGTCGGGTTCTGCACTTTGGGCACAACAACCCCATGCAGCATTACAGGCTTGGGGATGAGTTGTTGGATGACTGTGAAGAGGAAAGGGACCTGGGGGTGTTGGTTGATGCTCGGCTGAACATGAGCCGACAGTGTGCCCAGGGGGCCAAAAGGGCCAATGGCATCCTGGCCTGCATTAGAAATGGTGTGGCCAGCAGGAGCAGGGAGGTGATCATCCCCTGTACTCAGCACTGCTGAGGCCGCACCTTGAGTACTGTGTTCAGTTTTGGGCCCCTCACTACAAGAAAGACATTGAGGCCCTGGAACGTGTCCAGAGAAGGGCAACAAAAGTGGTGAGGGGTCTGGAGCACAAGTCTTATGAGGAGCGGCTGAGGGAGCTGGGATTGTTTAGTCTGGAGGAGGCTCAGGGGAGACCTCATTGCACTCTACAACTTCCTGAAGGAAGGTTGTGGTGCAAAAGAGTCTGGCCTCTTCTCCCAGGCAAATAGTAGGACCCGAGGAAACAGCCAGAAGTTATACCAGAGGAGGTTTAGGTTGGACACGAGGAGAAACTTTTTCTCTCAAAGGGTGGTCAGGCACTGCAATGGCTGCCCAGGGAAGTGGTGGAGTCGCCGTCCCTGGTAGTGTTCAAGAGGCGCCTGGATGAGGAGCTACGAGATATGGTTTAGTGCTTGTGGTACTAATAGGAATGGGAGGGTGGTTGGACTAGATGATCTTGCAGGTCGTTTCCAACCTTGTGATTCTGTGATTCGGTAATAGTCTGGGGAGCCTGCTTTGGCAGGGAGGTTGAACCAGAGGTCCCTTCCAGCCCCTACAATTCTGTGACTCTGTGATTAGTTCTAAGTTCCACCATTGTTTTTTATCCATTTCTGCATTGGACAAGGACAAAATATCTGATTATCTTGATGATAATAGAGTTGCTTTATTGTTTATTTGTGATGCCTGCACTCAGATTTGACTAGAGAATGGTTTTATTACAAAGCATTCTGTGTAATGTTTTCGAATACTTGGGAGGATTACAGTGAAAGTTTTAAATAGCTGATCTAGCTTTAATGAAGCATCCACAATTTGTGGATACCAGAAGGCTCAGAAATGAAAAAAGTGACTTGGGATATGGTTGTTCTGATCAGCAAAAATGTGAAAAAAGGACTAATGAGAACTAATGTCTGGAACCTGTGGTAGTCCCTACACTCCATAGAACTTTAACTCATTTTATAATTCTAACAGATGTTAGAGGTTTTATAGAAATTTTATCAGAAATATATCCTTCACATGGGAAGTTTGCAAGTTCTGCAAACTTCATGCTGAATTTATAAACTTTGCATAGATTCTTGTAGAGTTTCCTGCACATAAGCAAGGGATTATTGGAGATTTGTGGCCCAACTGTGTTGATACTGAGAATAACTGACAACTCAGAAATCTTGCTCATTGTCAAGATGAGGCTGTACAGAGGTTTATAATGAGTTTCCTGCAAGCTAATTATTTTTCTAACAATCCTCACATGGAGCTAGGTTAAGGTATCAATTTAAAAACAAGGAGAAAAAAAAAAACAACACACTTTCATAGAAAGAATAAAAAACACAAAGGAAACAAATATGGTGTTGGAGGTTAACCCTTGTAGATGGCTAATCACCACATATAAACTTACTCACTACAGGTGAGGGATGAGAAAAAACACAAGAGCTAAAGCAAGAAAATATGAGAGTCAAGATAAAAAATAGTTAACAAAGCAAGAGAGAAATGGAAGAAAGAAAATAAAATAGATGAAAACTCAATCACTTATCACCTCTCACAGTCAGAAAGATTTTAAGACAGTTTCCAAGCAAAAGATGGCTAAAAATCTTCTTCATCTTGCTGTAGAGCACAATATTGTATGGTATTGAACATCTTTGGTTAGTGTGGGTCATCTGTTTGTTGTATTTTCTTCTTGCCTACTTCCAGACTATTTACTGGAGGAGCAAGAAGAGAAGGCTTTGATGCTATGCCAAATACCTACACAATTGTAGAAGCTACTGGATTTCATTGGAGTTTGCACCGCACCCTCTGTTAGCAATTTAGCATGATTACTACTCCATTCAAGTGTAAAATGCCACAAGATGGCTAGGCATCCACTCAAATCCTTCCACATATGCAGCCATCTCAAAGCATGTTTCATTATCACCTCACCAATAAGTTTTATCTTACTCAGGGATGAAATCAGATTCTACAAACATGACAACAAGCCAACGGTGCTGATAGAATCAAACAGTTCACACAAGGGTGTGCAATGACTTCCAAGAGCCCGTGCAACAAAGTTGCCCACATCAATTGCAGAGGAGGTTTCCTCTTCACAGAACAGCTCCTCTAGCACAACAAAGTTAATGTTATGTCAAAGCATATAGCTGGTGTTTGTATCAAAGTATCACTAGACAAAGAGAAATAAAAGGATAAGCTATGTAGCAAGAAAAATTTATATGTGAAAAATTTATATGTGAAATCAGCTCTGATGATAATCAACTTTGATGATTATGGATTTATAGATCACTGAATCTTTAATGTGTTATGGTCCAAATTTACAAACTAGTGATTTTGCTAAGCAGTCTAATGCACCTTTAAGAACAAATAGATTTTTACAGGTTGCAGATTTATTATAATCCTAGGTTCATTTTTTTTTTTTTTTTAAATAAATATATATATTCCAGGTGCTTTTGTGGGTATTGACACTGATGACATTGATGAACTATTCTTTAAGGAACTAAGAGAAATAGCTAGATCAACTGTCCTTGTCGTTATGGGGACAGATGTTACATGGGAACCAGAACTGTTAACCAGACATTAAGTGGAAACTCCAGAAAGCCGATACAAAGAGGTCTGGGAGATTCCTAAAATGCCGTGATGACAGCTTCCGGGACTAGATACTAAGGGAGCTGATGAAGAAAGGTGCCCTCCTAGATCTGTTGCTTATGAACAGAGAAGGTCTCATGAAATGGCACTTGGTGGCTATCTTGGCTGTGAGCAACCATGAATATGTCAAAATTAAAATCTTTGCTGATAGAAAGGAAAACTGCCACTGACACCTCAACTCTGGAAATTGGGAGAGCAGATTTTAGACTGCTCAAGAAGATAGTAAAGTCTCTTGGGAAACTGTTTTTGAAGGTATTGGGTCCTTCAGTACCGGTCACTTTTTACCACCTCATAAGACCATAGGAACAGGTAATTCCAAAATGTTTGAACTCATGCAGGTGAGCAGAAGGCCACCTTAACTAGATAGGGATCTTCCATTACAGCTTAGGTGGAAAAAGAAAGTGTATAGCTACTGAAAGTGAGAGTAGTTAACATGGCATGCTCTTTGACTTTGTAGGGAGAAAATTCATGGTGATGAAAGCTCAGTTGGAATTGAAACTTACCAATATTGTAGGGGACAATAAAAAACATGCTTTTTAAAAATATGTTAACAACAGAAGAAGGATCAGATAGAATAGTAGTTCATTACTTAATGAGAATGGCTGTCTTACAAACAGAGACACAGACAAAGCATCTATTAAATGCTTTCTTTGCCTCTGTCTTCTATACTGTTGATGGGCTCTGGCACCCTAGGTGCACAGAGATGTAGGTCTGTGACCGTGGTAATAATCAATTCCCAGCCAACCCAAGCTTGTGCAGGATTTGCTTCTCCCAGACTGCTTGGAGAGCTAGCCAATGTCATTGCGAGACATCTCTCAAATCTTTAAATGATCTCGGGAACCCGGAGAGGTTCCAGTCAACTGTAAGCTGACAAACATTGTTCCAATTTTCAAGAAGGGTAAGAAAGAAGACCCTGGTAATGACAGACCTATCACTTTCACTTTAGTGCATAGTAAATTTATAAAGAAAACTATGCTAAGATTTACTGAAAAACACCTGAAGGAAAATGTGGTCTCATTAATCATAGTCAACACAGGTTTGTGAGGAGATCTTTTTTAACATTTTCCTTTTGTGGCAAGGTCACCCATTTATTTAACCAAGAAATGCCAGTTGATGTTACCTCTTAGGATTTTGGTAAAGATTTAATATTTTTCTCACAGTACCCTTCTAGACAAAATGTCCAGCGTACAGCTAGACAAAAACATAATGTGATGAGTGAACAATTGATTGATGAATCGGACCCAAAAGGTTATTGTAAGTTGCACTGAATCATTCTATCGCCAGTCACTAGCGGGGTTTCCCAGGACTCCATTCTAAGGCCAGTTCTCTTTAATGTTTTCAAAAATGACTTGAATGTAAGTCTAGACAGTGCTTTGAGAAAGTTTGCTGATGATACTAATTGGAAGGAGCTGTTGACTCTTGTCAATAGCAGAGAAATCTAGACAAATTAGAGAGACCAACAGTCTGAAGTTTAATAAAAGCAAGTGCTGGATTTTTTATCTGGGAAGAGGTAGCCTTGGCTATACATACAGACTGGGGGATGAGACACTGGAGGGCAGCCCTGCTAAAAGAGATTTGGGGATATTGCTTGACAGCAACTTGAATATAAGTGAACAATGTGCCCAGGAAGCCAGGAAGGCCAACTGTATCCTGCGGTGCATCAGACGACACTGATATTTGTTCAAGGGAAATTATTACTTTTTATTCTTTCCGTCCATACAGTGACTTTTCCTAGATCAGAGATTTGTATTTATATATCATTTATTGTGATCATGATAAATACAAAATGGTCATTGAACAAAATTAATTTCTTTAAGGAACATTTTTAAAACTATATGAAAACTGCTTCAAGGTTTGGCTTTCAAATTATAAGCAGACTAAAATCTATAAAGTCATTGTTTACAGCAGTGACAGATTACAGCGAGAACAACAAATTCTGCGCAGATGAAATTAACCAACATGCATAATAAATCAAACTGAATGCTGCCTTATTTTGTGTTCTTTTTGAATGTTGTGTTCTTTTTGAAGTTTCCACTATGGTTTATAGAATCCCTTTTGGATATAGGCTTAAAGGATTATTGGTATTCTTATACAGATTATCTGAACTCTGTAGACAGGTCTGAGACACAAAATTAGTATCTGGAAGCGTATCTAATTTTGCCATATCTTAGGATATTGTTATCTGGGTTTTGTCCTCCCAGGTACACATTCCAAAACTATAAGGAAGCTTTTGCCATTCCACTGGGAATCATAGAATAGTTTGAGTTGGAAAGGACTCTTAAAGGCGTTGTCCAGCCTGACCTTGAATATCTCCAGGGATGGGGCATCTGCCATATTTCTGGGCAACCTGTTCCAGTGCCTCATCACCTTATAGTAAAAAACTTTCTTTCATCCAATCTAAATCTCCTCTTTTTTTATTTGAAATCATTTCTCCTACCACAACAGATCCTGTTAAAAAGTTCGCCCCCTTCCTTCTTATAGTCCACCATTGAGAAAGGCTGTTATCAGATCTTCATGGAATCTTCTCTATTCTATGATGAACCCGAAGCCCAAAGTTTTCCAACTTGCCATCACAGGGGAGATGTTATTTCCCTTTTCTCATTTTTATGGCCCTTCTCCGGATGCATTCTACTAAGAACTCCTTTTAGAGCTTCAGCAAAACCTGATCAGCAACAGATGATAAGCTGTTGATAAACCGGATAAGCAACAGATATGAAGCTCTGGCAGTGGCTGAAGTCAGCGAGCAAAACTCATAGGAAGAAACTGCACAAGATGCACTTGCTAAGAGCCACAAAAAGGACAGGAATTTCAGTAGTCTCACAGAATCACAGCCTGAACCTCTGATTGATCACCTGTAGCGAGCAATGAGTCAGCTGCAAGAGCACAGGTGAAGACAATTCATCTGCATGACCAGAAAGGACAGAGCCTGGCTCCACATCTGGAATGATTTAAGGGTGACTGCCTTTCTCTTTCTCTCTGGAGATTGTTCCTCTTGGAGTTTTTTTCTGTGAGCTTACATGGGTAAGCTTTTCCATTCATTTCTGATTACCCCTTTCCAACATGATAATCTTTTTAAGCTATATGCTCTCTAAAGACTAGCCTAACTTCTCTGTATACTTGTCAATTATGCATCTGTATACTTGTTGATTATACACTAAACAAGCCACAGGCCAAATATACTAAAATATATAATGCCTTTTCTCTGGTATTTCTATAAATGGGTTGGGGGGAGAACATTACCACCCTAGACAAAATGGTTCTGGAACAAATCCTGGGATTTTTAAGATCTCCCTATTATGAACTAGCAACCAACATTGAAAGTGGGGTCCCCTACGTGTTATGGGAAATATTGTATGGCAGGCTATTTTCAATGGCTAAGCAAATATATACTAATTACAAAAGAATGGCAGTTAGCTGCCTCTGCAGTGACATCGCCACTGTTAAATGCTTTAAACCAGGCTGAAATAAGGGCCAATACGTTAGAAAACGAAGACCAGTTGTTGAGAGTCCACACTGAAAGGTTAGAACAAGAACTTGGTATATTGACAGGGAAAAAACAACTTTGCATTTTCCAATAGGACAGGTTCATAATATTTCAATAGACAATGACAAGACTTCTGAATCAACGGAGCTGGTGGGTCAGGAAAATAAAAATTCTAAATTAGATCTTGAATCTCTACTTGTAACAGATCCCCTAGAGATCCATCCTTGATATCCGACTCACTAGAGGTGGTAGGTCAAGCAGCAAATGTGCTAACTACTTATCTGCAGGAAAGAGGATGGGCTATAAATGCTCAAAAGGTGCGAGGTCCAGGCCTGTCGGTAAAATTCCTGGGGGTGGTTTGGTCAGGAAAGACCAAAGTACTACCCAGTGCTGTCATAGATAAGGTTCAGGTGTTCCCAGTCCCTACAGCACCAAGGCAGCTGCAGGAGTTTTTAGATATTTTGGGATACTGGTGCTCCTTTATACCTCATTCAGTGCCAGAGTTTCTGGGCAATGTTTACTGATCCTGAGGAAATTACTCAGAGGCAAGTTAATATTCATCAGTTTAATAGAGAGATACTCACATTACCAGTGGCAGCTAGCCAGTAGATTTTCTGCCGAGTCCTCACTGCCGGTGGTGGCAGACTGTTTGCCCTGGGATTTTCTTTCAGTAGATACTGGTGGCAGCTGGCCTGCAGAAGTTTGTGCTACCCTTTAGTACCATTGCCATGTATATAAAACAATGAAAGACAGTAAAACAATGAGTTTCATGTTGTCCAAATGTTTCTCTAACTCCAGTATCTTGGTGCTGTGACCACTACAATAGGGTGCCTGTTCTGGTGCCTGACAACTCTCTCGTGAAGAACCTTTCTCAGCCTGACTTTCCCCTCCTGCAACTTCCCCTGGGTCCTAGCACCTACACCCTACTCCCCTTGTGAAGAATGCCGTAAGGTCTCCCTTCAGCTTCATCTTCTCTGGCTGAATGACCAAGTGACCTCAGCTTCTGCTCATATGTCTTACCCTCCAGGCCCTTTACCCTCCTTTGAATGCTCTCAAATACTATTACTTAATACTCAAATACTGTCTTTACATTAAGGCTCCCAAAACTACACACAGTTATTGAGTTGACAAGGAGATGCAAGCAACCTCACCTGAGTTCTCACACAACTGGGAGTCAGGCAATCTTGTGAGACAGAACCAAACAGAAGATACCATAACCCAGGCTGGTTCTCTTAGTCTCAGCAGCACGCTGCCCACATTCAACCCAAATGGATGCTCTGAGCTCAAGCTGGACCTATGACAATATTGAAAACATTAAAACATGCATGTAGAAATGCACTCAAAGTGACTGTATGATAGAAACATCACAATTGGTTCCAGGAGAATAATGCCCTGACATGCCTTCCATGACATTATGCTAGATTACTGCATGATGAGTGTGTCTACATGGCTGCCTTTTGCATTATTGATAATTAGATTTATCCAGCAAGTGTAAAATTGATGGAATGCACAGAATAAATTGTTTCTGTGGTAGCAAAGAGGAAAACTCATTTCATATAAATATTGCAAAAAACTGTTAAAACCTCCATGAACATATTTCATATATAAACTTTACCATGGAGTTTGAGGTATAGAGTTTCTTTTCATATGCAAGGTTTATAGCAGAGCTTCAAGTACGTATTAATACAGAAGTTATAATGTACTCTGAATTAAACTGTCAAAATCTAGGGCTTCTCATATCACTTTTGAAGGGTGTTTCTGAAAAAGAATCATCTGTACTGGATCACCATGAAGATTTCTACTACGCTGCAATAAATAAGGCAATGTATTTTGTTTTTGTATATTTTTAATGAAGAAGCAAAAGTGCATCTTTTACAGTTGCCTTTCAAAAATCACTTATCTACATGGAATACCTATAAATAATTGAAGCTAAACATTATTTATGGATACATTACTGTAGTGATCAGAAAGGTCATTGCAGTGAATGGAAAATACAGGAGTGCAGTAGTGAAGGGACTAGTGAGAATGGAATGGTGTTACAAAACTCCTACCTCGTAGAAGGGTGTTCCATTCCTTGGATGATTTTTGTGGCCCTCCTATGGACACATTACAACAGATCTATGTCTCTCTTGTACCGAGGATTCCACATCTGGACGCAGTACTGCAGGTGAGGCCAGAGCAGAGCAGGGGGGTAGGATCACCTCCCTTGACCAGACATAGATCTTTTGATCATAGATCATAGACCAGACCACACTTCTTTTGATGCAGTCAAGAATACAATTGTATTTCCAGGCTGTGAGGGCACATTGCTGGCTCACATCCAGCTTCCCATCCACCAATACCCCTAGGTCCTTTTCAGCAGGGCTGCACTCAATCCTTTCCTCCCCACACTCATTGGCAGTGAGGTGTTGCCTCAATCCAGGTACAAGATCTTGCATTTGTATTTGTTGAACCTCATGAGGTCTCCTGGTCCCACTGCTCAAGCCCCCTCTGGATGGTGTCCTGTCCCTGTTGTGGTCAACCACACTCCCCAGCTTGGTGTCATCAGCTACTCATACCGCTGTCAATGTCACTGATGAAGATATTACAGACTATTGGTCCCAGGAGCACTGATTTTTCTGAGCATGAAGCTGTTGCGTGTACATTCCAGGAAAATAAGAGAAAAGGTTCACTATCCTATTTAGCTTTGCTTCCTAAGTTTATTTTTCTTCCTCTAAGTTAATTATGTTCATTTTGCTCCTTTTGTATTTTCCTTATCCTAGAGCCTCTAAGAAGAAATACAATTTTGCAGAATTCAGAAGTAATGTCTGCCCCTCACTGTGCAGCTATGGAACTGTTATTTAACTGTAAGAACTTTGGAGTACAGAAAACTGGAAAAGTCAAAGCATGAGCCTAAGAAATGGTTGTAGCTGCTTGCCTCTACTTGGGACCTCATTCAGGCCGGAAAGACATTGAAGAAACTAAGATCAATTTAAGAAATAATATGGGGAAGAGACCAGATTATAGCCTTCACATTAGATTTAGTTGCCACAGAACTTGCCAACATGCAATGCTTGATATCAGTCTTAGATACATGTCGGCACAGAGAAGTGCAGACAGCCACAGACACACCAGCACTGCACCTGAAGAAGTGAAGAGTAGGGAAGAAATATAGGCATGTTAGTGGAATATTCTGTCTGGGCAAACCTGGGCTGTCAAGAATTCTGACCCTGATTTTTATTTGCATCAGATTTTTTTTTGTAGTTAAGCTGCAGGATTAGTTTTGGGATTGACTGAGGGCTTGACTGTCTCTGACGCTCTCTTCTCATCTGCTTAAATGATCTCTTCAGGTCAACATGAGGCACAGTGACAAAGGAGCAAGGAGGCTGTACTACAGCTACATCTTGTGACAGTTTTACATGGAGGAACTGAAGTCATTCTGATTGCTGACAGTGCAGATCCCAGGCAGTCAGATCCCAGAGTAATAAAAACTCATTCTGTATTTTTATATACCCAGCAGATGCAGGTAAGAAGACACTTAAAATTTTTCAACAGTTCATAAAAAGAAAAAGCACAAGGGAAGAAAAGACAGTAGTGACTTCCAGTTACGCATCTATCCCAGAGCCTCAGACTGCTTGGAGGCACCTTTTCAGGATGGCTTGAGGCATACCTTTGTAGAACTAATAAGGCTAGGAAAATAACAAAGGTTTTTTTACAAGATATAATTCCGAGGTTCAGGGTGTCAGGAGCAATCTCATCAGATCGAGGCCCACATTTTATTGCTAAAGTGATCCAGGAAATTAGCACATTACTGGGAATTAATTGGCAATTGCACACACCTTATAGGCCGCAGTCAAGTGGCCAGATGGAAAAGATTAATCATCTGATCAAGTTACAAGTAATAAAACTCAGCCAAGAGGCTGGGATTCCATGGCTGCAGGTACTGCCTCTGGCACTTCTAGGAATTCAGACTAAACCAAGGAAGGGTTAAGCCCATATGAGATTCTTTATGGGTGACCTTATACTGTACAAAAGGGAATTATTATGCAGGTGGGGGATGAAATGTTCAGTAAATATGTGATTAGCCTAACAAAGCAATAAAGGAAAATTGAAAGAATGGTATTGGGTACCAGAGCACAGGCCTTGGACTGACCAGTGCATGATATATTGCCTGGAGATTATCTATGTTAAATCCTTCTCAGATTCACCTTTGGAACCAAAGTGGGAAGGGCCCTATCAAGCACTTTTGACCACTCATACAGCGGCTAAGGTGGAAGGACTGATCCCGTGGATACACCATACCTGCCTGAAGAAGATCACTCACCCAGATGAGTAACATCTGTCTGCCACAGTTAAAGAGATACTGTGCCACGGGGATTTGCCTCAATTTGAAGCAAAGGTGCAATTGCCTGGCAGTCTGGGCACATTAAAATAATGTTGCAGGCTTGATCCACTCTCAGTTGGAATTGCTTTTGTAAGGCTCTCCTATTCTGATGAAAAAATTGATGAGAGAGTTGAGCTTGCTGAAATAATTGAGAGGCAGCAAAGGCGACTGTGGCTTGATCAGCCTTATGTTTGCCCTCAGTTAAAGGATCAGGCAATGTAGTGTGTGATTGAATATGCATAATGAAATAAGGAAGAGTACGGTGAGAGACACAATATAAAACTCACTTGAGCTGTGCAAACAAAGCAGGGTTGTTAACTTCCTCGAGAAAAGATCCTTCAATCCACTGAATGATACCTTCTGTCCTACAGAACGGTGTGCACATGTGCCAAACAATCTCTCCGTAGGGCTCACTCAGCCTTGGCTTGATTTGCCCCACACAGTGGGCACCATTTGTAGTGTCTGATGCACAGACTCAGATGTGAATGATCCAAATCATTTATCACAAGTTCTCACATCACTTATATACCTTCACCAGTTTTCTTTTTCTCTTTCCCATCCACCCCCACAACTTTCCCATCCACCTTTACATGTCAACAGAGCATTCTACAAACACTCTTCAACCAGGAGCATGCAGGAGCTTATCCAGTCAGAGCCGTCAGACGTTCTTTCTTCTTCTAGAGGTGTCCTTGGTTCTCATGCTGTTTATCTTGCTCCACAGCTTCTGCTCTGAACAGCTTTTCTTGTATTCCTACAAGTATATAACTGCCAAAAATGACAAAGGTCTTTCCCAGTGACTTGTGCCATCCGTCTCGCTCTGTTGCCTTGCAAAGATTTTCAGAGTTGCCTATGGTCACTTTGCTCTCTTGGTGAGTTCATCCCCTCCTGCTGTGAGTCATCACCAAAGTTTTATTCAGAATATAAATGATCTCTGTGGGAGGACCTCTTTTTCACAGCAGCTACAAGCCTGAAAAAAAGAGAATTCATCTGCAACTGTTCTTTTCCTATAAGTAATGCAGTGCAAGTTGAGTTTTCCCCTATAAGAAATACTAGTTATCTTTTTCAGGGTGACTTTTTTATATCACTATGCATTCAATTCTGATAGATTAATCTATTAACTAAATAATATCAAAATATTCTTCAACTTCTAGGAGAAAATGCACTAATGATATAAAATAGTTACAATTCTATGAAATCACAATCCTTTTTGACAATTTATTCACAATTTATTCAATTTACGTTTTAGGTGAATACTGGATTTTATGTCTGGATCTATGTTAGATTGAGGAAGTGAGAATATAAGCAAGGCAAGATCAGTGCAATACCATGATTGTTTTGGAAACATTTTGTATTATGATGTGACTGAAAAAGAAACACCTTCAAGCAACTAATCAACCAACCAATTAAAAGAAAAAAATCTCAATAGAACTTTGCACTCCTGATTTACCTTTTCATCATAACAAGGTTTACCAAAACCAAACAGTCCCATATTTTAAATCTATAGACAGTGACCATGATTTTCAAGTATCGTAAATTTTGGGTGCCTGTATCACAATTAGAACAATATAATAGGCCAAAAAAAAAAAAAAAAAAAAAAAGGTATTATGAAAAAATAATTCTAGGTGTAAAAGTGAGGCTTTTAGATCCATTTAGTTCCATGAGCCAAGATGATCAATTGCAGGATGTAGTACTCCAGTTAGTTGGAGAAGAGTGGATTATTAGACAAAAAGGCTTTGTGATCCCAAGCATCCGTTTTACGACTAGAATAATATTTGTGATGAATAAAATCAAGGTTAAACCAATTTTGTATCTGAGCCTACTACACCCAAAGTTACATCAACTACCCAACTAATATTTTGCATTCTCTGGCTTTTCACCAAAACTTTGAATGATCCTGGCTTGATCCCATTTGAAAAATGAAATTGAAAAAAAATATCTATTTTAACTGTCAAAGAACAGAAAAAAAAGTTCACCTGCATATCTAGTTGTTTCTGGTTTTGGTGAAGAAAAACAGAAAGCACTTGAAGCCAAGGAAGAAAAAGGAAAAAAAAGAAGAACAAAACTCTGTTTGGATTTGGACACGTATCCTAACAGAAAGAGCTCCTGCATTATAATTCAATTATTAAAACTTAGCTGAGAGCACTTTTTTTTTCTGTTTTCATTTAAATCTTACTTGAAATTACATTGAAAATATAGGCATAAGTTGAAACAATCAGCTGATAAATACTGAGAATATTTATTTGAAAGTCTGTCTTCTCCCATTGATAGCAGCAATGAAGTTTTCAGCAGTATAAGAGTCTAGAAAAATATTCTGTGAAACTATGGCTAAATATGTCTATTTTTCAAACTGCGTGCTGTACGGGAGCCATAAACTGCTACAGGTTCATATTTAACAGAGGAACTGTGCTGAATAAAACAAGAACAAAGCATGTAACTTAGTCTCCAACATTTTTTGTCCCACAGTACGAACCTAAGTGGTTTGAAAACATAGTTGATTTTGCTTTATACATAAATAAATCACTTGCTTTGACATTTTGTGAATGTAGCTGGAGTCAAAATGGGATCTTATAAGACCTGCTTGCTCTTGTACTGCTTTTGAAAAAAGCTAAAACTCCAGCATAAATGGAATTTTAAAAAGACACTTTTTTTGTTTTTTTTTTTCCCAGAGTTCTATAAAGAACAAATAGATATTGTCACTTCCGAAATTCCCAGATAAATAGTACAGAAGGACCCAAAGAAAACAAATGAATCAAAAAAGGATAGATTTTAGGTGGAAGCCTTCATCTGTTAATATTTTTTGACAAATTCTCATTGCTGTTGCAGAGCATCTGGATGGACTTGGTACTTGTGTCACTAAGATGTGTATTATTTTTTTCCATATGCTTTCTGACCATGAATGACAAATGGCTTCTAGAAAACATTTCTTAGTGTTTGTGCTTATTTCTGCTGCTGCTTGTTTTCGGATAAAAGAAACAAAATACTCTCAGATTTTGTGTTCATTTTTATTGTTTCATTTGTCACAGACAGATTTACTACTAAAAATAAATTTAAAAAAAAGTTTATTTGTTCCAAGACCAAGAAAAAGACTTCCAAAGTGTCTTAAAAGATCGCATTTTAAACATCATTTATCTAGTTTTACTGAATAGGTCTTTTCAAAGCCTATGGTACAAAGAGACATTTTAATGCAAGTTTTAGAAAGCATAAAATTCTGGATACACAATTTTCTACATATTTACACATCTAACATGGCCATCACTATTTAATTAAACTGACCTTCAAAGAAACAAATTCTAGTACTGGCCAGTCTATTCTGAAATGTCTTTGGCAAATTCTTGTTTTCTTACTGCTTTGATTTTTCCACTCTTCACTAAAAATGATTAGTTGAAAAAATCAAAGACAATAAAAACCTTGTTCTTTCTTAGAAACCAAAATGACCCTGCCCCTTCACAGTGCTCCTAAAATAACCCCAAAATCTTACAAAACATGGAAAGCTCATCGAACTTCATTGCCTAGTAATGGAGATTGCTGTTACCGCATCACGTTCTTTGCTTTCGGGAACATGAAGTTTAAAGGTTTACTGTAATCTTTACACAGTTCTAGTATGTGTCATCACAGCTTGAGTACCAGTGTTCCTGTGCAGTCTGGTATTTAAGCAGACATTAAAAAGCACGAAGAGCAGTGCAGGAATTTGTCTATTTTTAAAATAGAATTCTCCAAAACCACTTTCTCATAATCTATAGATGAAGATCCCAATAAGGGATGTAATTTCCTTGCAGAAGAATTCAAGAACCACTTATATAAATAATTGCTGCTGTAATGTGGGTGAAGAACAGAAAAAAAGATCATAACATCAATACACTATGCTTTTTTTTGAGGCTATACTAGATTTTTGCAGGCAAAGAAAATACTTTAGTTCCAATCTTGGACTAGTCCTACTCCTACACCTATGACTGAACTAAATTAGGGCATTTGGGGTAATTGTTACAGAAGAGAAGTTGAGAGATAGAATGGTGATTGTAGGATGGGTTAGGAAGCAAAAGGAGGTGATAGACTGGGTTGATAGATGAGGAAGTTTCAAACTAGAGGCAAGCTGTTAGGAGAATATCCTGAGTTTTGGCTGTAGGACATGCTAAATTCAACTTTTCTTAATGATATTAATGTAAGAAAAAGACTTGTAACACTGCTAACAAAATATGGAGCTAAGGCAGGCCTGGAAGACACCACCAGAAACAAAAGCTGGATTATCATGTAGAGTTAATGACCTTAAGGAATGGATGGAGAAACGAAAAAAAAATGTGGCAGTATTAACATTATATTTTAGCAGTAGTTTATAGTTTATAATATAACAATTAAACATTTAAACATTTAAATATAAACAAATGTTAATTATAAAGAATACTCATAATTTCTAATATAACATTATAATAGTAATTAACAAGTATTAAGCAATAATACTACACGGTGCTACCAGAGATAATCTTCTTATGTGATAGACTAGGACAGGATATGATAGGACAGCTG
The DNA here is from genome assembly GCF_951394365.1 of Tetrao urogallus. Classification (NCBI taxonomy): domain Eukaryota; kingdom Metazoa; phylum Chordata; class Aves; order Galliformes; family Phasianidae; genus Tetrao; species Tetrao urogallus. Next base: position 92,154,281 of record NC_136815.1, read on the forward strand.
GAATTTATGCAGAAGGAAGAAAATGTCCTTGCAGCTAGTCCACTTGGGAGAACAAGAGACTGCAATCTAATTGGTCATTAGAAAGACAGCTAATATTTATCAGGCAAAGTATATCCAGAATAGAGACAGTTTATGTTTCTCCACAAAGCTCTACTAACTGTTTATTTAGAACTGAACACACAATTCTAATTGCAAAATTTCAAGAGAGACAAATTCTGAAAGAAGAGCTGCACAGCATGGCTAAGAGGATGGCTGAGGAAATGTAGTGCCTATCCTGTGGAGTGAAATAGACATGTCTGGCACAGAAATCTCACAGAATCTGTATTCAGAAAAAAATGGTTTACGTAACTGTGTTTTGAAAGTTTTGGATGCTCACTGTTTTGGTGAGCATCATTGCCTTTTTTCCTCTGATGAAATCCTTTTATACTTCTTTAAAAACCTGCCAACCCACCTCTATGATTTTGTGCAGCACAAACCAAAACATTGTCTTTCCTAGCCAATGCTTCAATACTATTTCGATAAGATTGATCTGTAAAGACTTATTTATGTGTTCACACAAATAAGTGCTCACAGTGAAGAATCTCATAATATAGACTGCTTATGAGTGTGTTAGAAAAATACTGAGAAATAAATATTTCATATGCTCCTTAAACAATGTTTTTCCTTCCTATTCAAATCCAAGCAATTGTTACTTGCTTTTCAAATTGCAGTCTAGTACTGTTGTGATACAAATTCTCATTAACTGATTCCTTTTACAGCTGGAATATCTTACGTCTTCATTCATTTAGTTCTTAAAGTTGAGAGAAGTGACATTTCTTTTAATGCTCATCAAAGCTTTCCGATTCCTAACATTTCTGAGTTCTGTTCAATGAAAATAGTTGTTTTCTGATGTTAGAATCCAACCACTCTGACACTGTATAGTTAATAAAATTTAACTTCATTTTCTGCAATATTTAATCAATAATGCATCACAAAACCAAAGCCAAATGCTGTTTTAACTTCTCAATTTAGAAAAAGTTATATGTCTACAGGCGGAATCTGTACTTACTGGTGTTCAAATACAACAGTATTTTTTCAAATAAATACTTCCTTCATCTCCTGTTCTACTTTCTCACCGTCATTTCATTTCTTGTCTTTAACCTTGAAGACAAATTATACAAAATTGAGCAAAGAATTGTCTTCGTAATAGCATTTATTAATTATGGATTAATGGAAATGGACGGAGAGAAGTAGAAGCCATAAAAAAAATCAAATTGAATAATCAAAAAATCAATTAAATAAATACACCTGCTTCCAAGACAACTCAACACATCATATTGCCTTCTGAGAGCATGCAAAAAATTTTTCATGTCCCAGTCTTGAATTTCCTTAGTGAGTTAACGAGGAACATTGTTGAACGAGATTCTATTATACAAGCTAAAGACCTAAAATGATGTGGTTTTTAGACAGGGACTTGTGTTTACACAGGGACTGGCCCTATGTGGATTCCAGCATGATATATTCGGCCTCATTTCAAGACAGGAAATAGCACCCAACCCTTATAATCACAGAATCACAGAATCACCTGGGTTGGAAGGGACCTCAAGGATCATGTAGTTCCAACCCCCCTGCCTAGCAGGGCCACCAAACATACACATTTAGATCAGGCTGCCCAGGACCCCGTCCAACCTGGCCTTGAACACGTCCAAGGACGGGGCATCCACAACCTCCTTGGGCAGCCCGTTCCAGGGCCTAACCACTCTCCTCGTAAAGAACTTCCCCCTAACATCCAACCTAAATCTTCCCTCCTTCAACTTGGATCCATTTCCCCTAGTCCTGCTATTGTCAGCCCTTTTGAAGAGTTTACTCCCCTCCTGGGTGTAGGTTCCCTTCAGGTACTGATAGTATAGATACTGATAGATAGATACTGCAATGAGGTCACCCCGCAGCCTTCTCTTCTCCAGGCTGAACAAGCCCAACTCCCTCAGCCTGTCCCCATAGGGGAGGTGCTCCAGCCCCCTGATCATCTTAGTCGCCCTCCTCTGGACCCTTTCCAAAATCTCCATGTCTTTCTTGTACTGAGGGCTCCACACCTGGACACAGTACTCCAGATGGGGCCTCACAAGAGCCGAGTAGAGAGGGACAATCACTTCCCTGTCCCTGCTGACCACCCCTCTCCTGATGGAGCCCAGGATCCCATTTGCCTTTCGAGCTGCCAAAGCGCACTGCTGGCTCATGTTAAGAATGACTGGGATTGTGTTTTTTCTTATTTATTGGTATTGTTTTGTAATTTGTTGTGTTGTAAATAACAACATGAGTAATGGTATGACAAAGTGGGTGACTTTCCTGAGTTACCAATGCAGTCTCAAGAATTAGAATTATTAGGCATTATCTAGGTTGTTGTGTGCTTCTTCCATTTTAGTAGTAGGTTCCACAGGGTTCCCTACCATGAGGTTCCACAGAGCAAAGGTGCATGATCTTGCACCTGGGTTGAGGCAACATCTCAGTACCAATACAAGCTGTGGGAGGAGTGAGCATGTGCTGAGACCTGCTGAAAAAGACCTAGTGGTATTGGTGGATGGGAAGCTGGGCATGTGCTAGCAATGTGTGCTCACAGCCCAGAAATACGACTGTATACTCAGTTGTATCAAATTAAGCATGGCCAGCAGGTTGAGGGAGGTGATCCTGCCTCTCTTCTCTGCTCTGGTGAAGCCTCACCAGCAGTACTGCATCCAGATGTGAAGTCTTCTGTATGGGAGTAACATGGACCTGTTGGAATATGCCCAGAGGAGTGCCACAAAAATTATCCAAGATATGGAACACCTCTCCTATGAGGACAGGCTGAAAGAGCTGAGGCTATTCTTCTCAGCCTGGAAAAGAGAAGGTCTTGAGGTGACGTAATAGTGACCTTTCAATATTTAAAGGGGAGCTACAGTAAAGGGGCAGACTCTTTAGCAGGGTCTGTGGTGATAGAACAAGAGGAAATGTCTTCAAGCTTAAAGAGGGTAATTTTATGTTAATGATAAGGAAAAAGTCTTTCACAGTGAGGGTGGTGATGCACTGGAACAGGTTGCCTGGAGATGTGTTGGATGCCCTATGCCTGGAGACTTTCAAGCTGATGCTGGATCGGATCCCGGCCAACCTGATCTAGCTGTGGATGTCCCTGACAACTGCAGGAGAGTTGGAGTAGATGATCTTTAAAAGTCCCTTCCCACTGTAAGGTTTCTAAGATTCTAAGAATCTGGAAGTTGGCCTAAGTACTAGATTACTTTTCCTGGACTCCTGATGCATGGGGAGTAAAGTGAGTTCTGTTAAGTGCATTAGCAGCACTCATGTTTTTATCTTGTTTGCTCCATTGCTTTATCCTACCAATCTGAAGTGCTGAATCTGTATAAATCTGTATAAATCAGATTTAGAATTTATACATGTATCTTTCCCTTTTCTCCTCATTCATCGTCTTAGTACCACCATGGGACAGTGTTAACAAACTGAGGCACGAGGTGTTACAGGAATCTGAAACTTTTTGGCTCAAAACTTTTGTCAGTTTCATCCATTTGATACATAACCTGGTTGGCAAGCTTTTGGGTTTATTGATTACCATGATTACAATGGTAAGAGAAACATATGCAGCTGGGCTACCAGGAGAAACTCTTTTTGGCTGTTGCTCCTTTTGGGAATTCAAGTTGATTTACTGGAGTTGTCTTGCGGAAGTGGATCACCATACAGTCAATATGCATACATAGCAGCCCACCATCCAACAACTGTATGATGAACTGCTGATTACCAAATGGGAGGGGCGTGTACTACAGACAAGCTGTTGCACCTAACAAATAGAACACAAATGCCCCTGACAACTAAAGGAAGCCCTGATGAACCAAAGAGAAGTGCCCTTGACAACAAACTGCTACTACTGGCAACAAAAATGATTCTATGAAGAACATAAAAACCCAAGGAGATGCAAGATAGGATGAGTGCCCCTTCCACTGAATTGCAGCACTGCAGGTCAACAAGACATCACTGAATGACTTGTAGCCCCCTATGGACCAACAAGTTGTCACTGGATCCATGGTGATAACTATCCCTGCTTTATAAACTGTTGTCTAGGATTTCTGTCTTTACTATCACTAACTTTCCCATCTTCCCCTCATTCCTTAGCTGCTTAGAGTTTGTAATAAATCAGTTGGACAGCATTTGGCCTCATTTGCTGCCATAGTCTCACTTTGGGTATACATAAATTGAACCATGTTCTCCAATAATAGGATCATGACATCAAATAATAATGAAACTCTACATGACCCTCTGTAAATTGTACTTGCACACCTGATGTCTGCAGCAGCTCCAAAACATTAGTATTACTAACAGCTATCTGAAATATTCAGTGCCATAGGCCGCCAAAAAGGGATGAAACAATCAAGAAAAAAAGGAAGAAATAAATTTCCTTCCCAGACTGCACAGATTGTCTCAGTTTTGTTTGTTTGTTTGTTTGTTTGTTTTAATGCTAACTCTATAAAATGTGTGGTATTTTATTGACAAGTTACAGCAAACATTTTATCCAGAGCCTGCTTACAAGCCTAATGTAACCCAAATGAAACAAAAATAAACCAAAAAAGAATATCTGTCCTTACCAGTGCCAGTTGTTGGAAATATCCAAATAATTTATCAGGACAGTATCTCTGATAAAGCAGATTTTATTCGCAATTGCAATGGCGGGCCTCCAGCAAGCAGGAGAGTAGACAGAAAACAGTGTTACATCTTTCATGCACTATTACTCGATGCTGATCTCTTTTTTCTCCTGGTTCCTCATCGGCTGAGTACTTCAGGTTCACAATCTTCCCGACGCTCAACTGAACATACGGATACTGGATAAACATCAATTGTTGCTAGCTAAGAATATATCACTAATTAGTTAACTTCTTACATTTGCTCATTCAATACCTGGTCGTTGTTTCTGGACATCTGCTTGTCCTTGCATATAGATAAGCTTGGAACGAGGTCACGGGGGAGTATCTTGTTGCTGCCTGTTGCATCCTGACCTACCCATAGAGCAAGGCAAGCCAGCCTTGTGCAGAGGCCGTGTCTGTTTTGATGTTTGTTAAGTCTGTTTTTCTTTTGCTGAGGGTCTCTTATCCAAACAGAATAGCCTTACTATCTTTCTATCCATAATGCTATATCTATACTATTTGGAAAATTAAAAACTATAGCAGTTTTGCAAGCAAGAATTAATCACATAATTAATCACATAATTCAGCAACCGTATTTCTAAAGTGTGTTACTAACAATATGGAATTTCTACTTTTTCACATCAGCAATTTCTAAGGACAAGTTACAAAATACAAATACATTGTGCTCTACTTCTTCAGATCAATTCCCCATTTTCAATATCTAATGCAGAAACAACATTCCATTTCTACACAGTTCCAGTTGCTGAATGACTAAACATGAGGAATAGGCTCTGCTACAGAGATCAAGTTAAATTAAGAAAGAGAAAAACAGGTCCTTCTTAGTAGGGGAGGAAAAGTTTACAGGCATGTAGGAAGGTAATGTTATATTTTGTTTCCAAAGAAAGAACATTTCCAGATGGTGAATGGCTCTTAATTGTAGCGAGATGCCTTGAGGAAATAAAAATGTTTTGGTTAAAATTCTTTCCTAAAGAGAATTGTTTACCCTCAGCAATTAAGAATCAGATAGACAGTTATTCCTGTAATAACTTTGGACGATTTTATAACACATGCTGATGAAGGGCTTCGATTTATTGAAGTATTATAGAGGTGTTCAGTAACTGTGTTGTGGCATCACTACTATTGTAACTTCAGAATACGAGCTATAAAAGTCTTTCTATTTTAATTTTTAATTCTTGTAGCTAAATAAATTGCTTTATAATTGTGTGTGCTGAAAAACCAAAGGGAAGCTTTCTTCCTCATGTTGGAAATGGTCATGCCATGACTTGTTCTCTGGTTTGCTCTCATGCAGGATATTCTTGCAGTGTGTATGACAAAATATACATCTATACACCTATATACAGAGTGTGCGTTCCTGGGAAGGTTCGTCTAGAGGATAAGTGATGTAAACTATCAGAGATCTTCCCCAAGTTAAGTAGAAGGACTCCCAAAAAGAACTATGATAGCAGAGATCATATAATATAAAATAATATTATCCAATTCTAATGCAGAAACAACATTTGATTCCCACAATTCCCCCCCCCCTTTTTTTTAATACATTGTTGATTTCTGCAATTCCCTTTTTTTTAAAGTTCACTTTTATAGACATCTCCCTCGTCTTCACTTTCTTTATCTCCCATCTCCTCTAATACCATCATTTTATCCAAATGTAATGGCTCCATTAGTGTTTGCTTCAATAGTGCTGCCTCGATCAATCACTCTACTAGTCCCCTCACACAAGGGATAACACAGCAACCAGTGGCCATCAGGGCTCCTGCACTACTATCAAATAAGTATATGTGGATACAGTCACCCCTTTCCATTCACCAAACCAGGACTCCAACAATCCAGTGACAGAAGTATCTATTCCTGATTTTTCTGCCACTTCATTTACAAGGGTGGCACCAAGCCCTTGCAATGCCTTCGTTATTATGTCATCCAGAGCTGTGTTATTGGGATGAAGGTGCAACAACGGGTACCCAGCGTTACATATACACTCTTTTATCATATCTTAGGAGATACTATTTTCTCAGGCCACCCTACTTGTGGCATATAACTGTCCTGCAATTCTCTTTATTGCACTCTTTGTATACTTTGTAAATCTCCATTGATTATAACAGATGTAGTTAATCCAATCTACATTCTTGTTGATCATCACCCACCAGGACAGTGACTCAAACCCTGCAACAGTTTGATTTCTTGCCTTAAAATCATCAGGGACAACAAGAAGAGAAAAGTTTAAATCCTTAGCTTGCCCACATACCAAATGATACTGATATGCAATGATGTTTGTCACAAGAGATACATAAGTATTTACATCAAATGCTGCACTCATCAAATCAACATTTCTAACAATTACAAGAGCCCACATTTCTGTCTTTGGATTCACAATTTTAAAGCTGATTTCAGTTCTCATTGTGTTCGAGGGACCTTCTTAACTCTAGTATGATGTATCCACAATGCTTTCACTGTTGTGTGGGATGTTAACAGCACCTGGAACAGACCTACCCACCTTGGTTCCAGGGGCGAAGAGATTTGTTATATACATCTTATCGAGCCATATCAAGGCCTTGGGCTCTAGTTCCTGGAACCAGTTTTTCTCAAAGCTATTCCTGTAGACTTATCACATGCTCGGTTAGTATTTTGCTCCCTACTTGGGTAGAGATCCCCATTTGTACAACATAAGGCCTTTTGTATGGTATTTTGAAAGGACTTAACCCCTCTTTGGCTCTAGGTTTTGTTCTGGTACTAAGGAGAGCCAAAGGCAACAACTGTGGTCAGGATAGTCCAGCTTCCTGGCCCAGTTTTACACCCTGTGATTTAATTAGATAGTTCATCTTTTCCCCCTGACCACTCGCCTGTGGTCTGTGTGCTATGTGCAATTGCCAATTTATTCCCAGTGCTTGCTGACCTGTTAGACAATCTCTGCAATAAAATGAGTTCCCTGGTTGAAGGGTATTGTTGCAGGACACCCAAACCTTGGAATAATCTCCTGCAAAAGCACCTTGGTTACTTCCTTGGCTGTACTGGTCCTGCAAGGGAATGCTTCTAGTCACCCTGAGAGAGTATTGGTTAGAACCAGCATATATCGAAACCCTCCTTTTTCCTGGCAGTTCAAAAAAAAATCAATTTGCGATTGTAGTCCTGGAAGGTTTCCTTTCCAACAAGCACCACTTGTACCCTGTTCCTGGTACTAGGATTGTACAGTTACTTTCTGGTGTCTGTACCCCTCATGTTTTATTATGTTCCCTTAGAACCAAATCCTATAAAATACTAACGGGCACAACAATGTGTCCATCTGGGTATGCACCCATCTGTCAGCTTGCTCTCTTCCCGTCATTAATTAGATTCCTATCCTTTCTAGAGTACCTTATAGGTTCTGACTAAGGTTCAGATATTTCAAGTTTACCATCTGGAATTAAAGCCATTCTCCAATTTCTTTTCCTTCAGCTGCCTGTTTTGCCACCTGATCCACCATCATATCCCAGTTTCCTGTACAGTGTCACTCTTCTGATGTCCTTTACAATGTATAACAGCCATGAAGTTCTTTGGTAGATTTACATCATGCTGAATTTGTTTTCCTTGTGTGTAAGCAACCCTTGCTCTTTCCAGATGGCACCATGAGTGGGTACCACACCAAAAGCATATTTAGCATCTGTCCATATATTTAAGGTTCTTGTCAAGGCAATTATTTCAGCCTTCTGAGTGGAAGTCCCCACAGGTAATGGGTGTGCTTCTATTACCTTGTCAGTAGCAGTTACTGCATGTCCTGCCTTACGGTTTCCTTGTCTTCACAAAACTGCTTCCGTCGATGAATCCAGGACTCCTCAGCATCGTCCAACGGTTCCTCCTGTAGGTCTGACCAGCTGGCACAGACAGTCTCCATGCAGTCACACACTGCTGGCTTGGAGGTAGCTCTGCCTTGGTGCTCTGGGCGTTCAGCAAGTTGCTTCCTTCTCTTTGATCAGTTGTGCTTTCTGTTGAGAAACTTGATAGCCATTTAAATCAAGAAATTCAGCAAGCTCACAGTCCATTGTACACAGTCTTCCTTTGTGACTGTAGCATCCACGTACTGCAGTAAAGTTCCACTGTGAGATGGTGAACCCAAATCTCAGGCTCACGAGTTGACCAGTTCTCAAAAATCACTGGGCTGTTCTCACAACCCTGGGTAACACTGTGCAGGTTAACTGAATTATTATTATTATTATTATTAATTTTTTTTTTCTTCTTTCCATATTTGAGTTTTCCTATTCAAAGGCAAATAATTGTAGACTTTCTTTGGCAAAACCAGGCTGAAAAAGGTGTACTTCAAATCCAGAACGGTAAACCCCACCTGCTTATTCCTCAACTTGGTTATTAAAGATATACACCATGGGTTGTATATATTCAACATTTCTATTAACTGCCCTCAAATCTTGTACCAAACTATAGCTCTTGCCATCCAATTTTTCATTTGCAAGATTGGGGTGCTGTATTTGGATTTCTATCCAATTAGTAATCCAAAATCCAAAAAGTTATTTTTATTTCTTTTATCCTCCTACAATCTTGTACCCTCAGAGGGCATTGCTTTACCCTGGTTGGGCTGGCTGCCATTTTTAACTTAATTTTCATTGGGCTGCATTTTTGGTTCTGCCAGCCATCCCTGATGCCTGCAATCCTGTGTATACCCAATTTAGGATTTACGTAACTTCTGGGAGTACAACATTGCTTTTCCCAGTTTGTGTTAAAGCCAGACTTAAAATTTTCAGTCCATTGGTCTTGCTTGACAAGTAGCTCCAATTGTCTCTACTGAATTTAATCTCTACGTTCAGCTATTCTAACATGTCATGCCCAAATACTGGTTTTGGAGAACCTGGCATGTACAAGAATTTATATATTCCTACTTATTCTCCTAGCCTGTATTTAATTGGTCCAAAAAAAAGTACACTTCTCTTGCCAGTAGCTCCTACAACTATTACAAAAATCATCTATGCGTAATAGTTCTTGATGTAGCACAGATAAGAGGCACCCAGAGGTACCAGAAAATAAACCTCTTTGCCCTGCTTCCCCAGCTGCTTTTGGTCCTGGCGGGGTGGAACTCTGCCTGAACCCTTCCAGGCTTCCCCTTACCTCTTCTTCTAGGTAAGGACATCTCTGTTACACCTTGCTCAACTTTGCCTTCCTCAGCTTGTTTTTCCCAAACCCTTCTCACTTTCCAAAGTTTCATCATCACAGCCATTACTAGTATTATATTTCAGTTTCACACCCTCCTCTCCCCAGGCTTCCAATGCTCACACTGGATATCGGGTTTCCCCAGCTCTGCAGATGACGGCTATTCTCACTTCCAATGTTCTGTCCCATCCCCATTCACAACTAATGCACCCTTCACATCACAGTGGGAGGCTCCGGCCCCCAGTTCTTTCTCCCACTCCAAGTTGTTCTTATAAGCCGCAGTGGGGCGGGAGGGGGAGGGGGGGGGGGGGGGTGCGGGGGATGTGTTCTCATGCCGGCCCAACTCTAATATCCCAAACTCACTGTTTTCCTTCACCTTTTTGCCATTTTTGTTTGTTTGTTTGTTTGTTTTTCCATATTCCACTATTTGTACCCTCAATTGCAATTCCACATACCATTAACAACTGCATTTCCACATACCATCAAGACAGTTTCTCCCAGTGCCTTCAAAATCCACAAATCAAACAATACAATTCCTCAACTTCCACAAACACCCAGCACTTGGTCTCATGATTAGGATACTCAATTATAAAACTAGTCCCATTACTCCATTTACGTTCCTGGTTTCTTATTCAATATTCCCCCTGGCTCACCAGCAATGTTTCTCCAGTGAGCCAAAATACAACCCAAGGCTCTTCTCGTATCACTTTAGACACCCCTTGTTCCGTAACAGCCTCGTGCACGACATAACATCACATAACACTTTCACGATATAAACATTTAACAATCACAAAGACAGTGACAACAATCAGTACAATTCATCCTCAGGATCCTTCCTCTCTCTGCCTTCCTCCAGAGCCCAACCTTTCCACTGTATTCATTTCCCACACTTGCGTAGCTGCCCACCTCCTTCTCCAATAATCAACATATCAATGGTAAGCATCATTTCCATCCATGAGTACAAATTAGGCCCTAGAAATTGATCTAATTGTTCTGCTACACTTATAGGATCCTCAGATAAGGAATTCTTCTTGAAACTCCTAACTTCTCTTCTAGTAAAAACAGCAGGCATTACCATACCCTATTTCCCTTTGACCTAAGACTGCCTTAAGAGGATAAAGTGAAGTAATAGTAAGGTCAGTATTAGAGAAAGGAAAACTCTCCAGGTCCCATTCGCATTACTCCGACTCCCTCAGCAATCGAGAGCACAGCCTCTCTCCAGGACCTGCACAGATCAGCAGCACCTACTCTCCTCCTCTGCAGAGGTCACCGCCGCTTTAGAAATTGCACTGCTTTAGAAATTGAAAAATGGGGGGGAAGTTACCTAAGGGATTCCATTTATGATCTTTCTGCTTCTCTTTCTTCTTTCCTTTGAACTTCGACTCCTCGCGAGGCACATTTCTTTACTTCTTGCACTCATTAAGCTACCTAAGCCAATTCTGTTTCAGAAAAAGGAGTCTTACTGTTTACATATAAATACAAAGTCTGATAGGCCCAATTTTCTTCAGACTCCTATTTTGGTCAAAATAATGATTTTCCCTGCAATGGCTCTCTACTGTATACAGTATTTAAACATCTTTTCCCTGTTCTTTTCCTAGTTTTGGGATTATTTTCCAATTTTGAAACACTTCTCCCAAGGCGCTATCTCTAGGCACCATTCCGGGGACCTTTTTCCCCTGCTCTCAGAACTCCTATTACCCATCCCTCCCGAATGCTACCGTGAACACCCCAGCTCACAGGTTACCACACTCTGGTTTCTCGGATTTTGGGCCAGTCCCTCAGCAGTACTACATTCCCATCTCTCGGATTAATAGGGGTGCTGCTGGCACTTCAAGCGCACAGAGTGCCGCACACAGCAGCTCTTCCCGAGACTCTTCCTTCCACCAGCAGCCGCTCCGTCCGTCCCTGGCCGTGCCCCTCGCGGCACAGCGGAGCCACAGGTCGGCACTCAGCACTCGCTTCGCACTGACAGCGCGTCTCAGTCACACACACTCAAGAGTCTCAACCGACCCCAAGGAAAGAGTTCAATCCCCTTACCTTGGTCCGTGCACGAAGTTACCGGGTCGCCATGGCCAACACCCGTGCCTGCCTGCCCCTTGGCTTTCACAGAGCCCGTCCTTATGTAATAGTCTCGGCTTTTTATCGGCCGTCCCAAGGAGTCACCTCGCCACCCAGACAGGACCGCTGCCATCAGCGGGGTGCCCCTATCCTGTGCAGGGCAGTAGGGAAACTCCCACAGAGGCGATCGTAATCCCGGGCGAGCCCCCAGATTGTTGGAAATATCCAAGTAATTTTGTCAGGGCGGTATCTCTGATAAAAGCAGAACTTATTCGCGATTGCAATGGCGGGCGTCCCGCAAGCAGGAGCGCACCTATGGACACATCATGACAGCCTTTGTACCCTGTTTTCTCTCTCTTGCCTCGCCCCTCCCCTGTTTCCCCACTGGCTGGGTACTCCAGGTTCACAATCTTACAGAAGGTTTACATTTGCTATTAACTTGTTAATTTATTTGTTATCTGGTGTCAGTCAGCAGCCATCCTGTTGTTTCCAAGATGTCTCTGTGCTCTCCTTGTATTGATATGGTGATTTTAAGTCTTCGTTAAACAAAGAGCACTGGGGGATGATGCCAGGCCTTCCGATGTCTCTTCAGGCGCTTTCTCTGACAGGCCATGACTTGTTCTGTGGTTTGCTCTGGTGCAGGATATTCTTGCAGTGTGTGTGACAAAATATACATCTATACACCTCTATACAGAGTGTGCGTTCTTGGGAAGGTTTGCCTAGAGGATAAGTGATGTAAACTATCAGAGGTCTTCCCCAAGTTAAATAGAAGGACTCCCAAAAAGAACTATGATAGCAGAGATCATATAATATAAAATAATATTATCCAATTCTAATGCAGAAACAACATTTGATTCCCACACTCAGAACACTTTGGGACAAAACGTTTTGAGATTTAAATAAGACTGGATAAAACCCACTCATTGTGTGAATCAGAACAACACAGACTAGTCTCAGCAATCTCTTCTGTGGTTTAAACAGTCTGCCAGTGAAGAAAAATTGATATAACATAATGTAAGAATGGTAACCACTTTATTATATTACTAGACACATATTTCTATCCAGTTTGTCCCATTCTGTAGCAGCAGATGCAAGAAGTGGCAGCACTGCTTGAAAACCATTTGCAGTACTCCCATGATTAAATGTTTGTTGATTTTGATTCACATTGCAGAATAATTTGGTGGCTTATTTAGACTAAAAGAAGAGAGAAGATAAGGACTCTTAATTCATTCCCTGTGAGCCAGTGTTTTGCATTGTTTAAGAAGTTACTTCCCTTGCTGTGAGGAATCACCTTACTGTCAGCAAGCAGAGCATGAGACTGCATAAGCTCTTTCTGAACATTTTCCTAGCACCTAACACATCTGCAAACTGCACTGCGACTTGCAGGGTCTGAGGCATGAACGTATTTCCACTCCGACTGCTGTTGAATGTTTGGAATAGGGAAGAACAAGAGTGGGGCAGGTGGGTAGATACTGTGGGACAAAGTCATTATGAACAAAAGACCTAGCAAATGAGTAAACAAGCTCAGCAGTTACTTGCCCCAGACATAAACACGAGGCGCCTGGCTCCTACATGTGACTAAGGAGTTGCTGTGCGGCTATAAAAGGTTGTAAGCATGTACAATAAATATCTTCGTTCTGTACCAGCAAGGAAGCCCGTGCCTCTCTTGCCACAGTTGTTGCCCGAACAGGGACAGAAAAAGCAGACTGGTTTGGAGAGTGCTGAAAGAAGCCCTATTGAGAGAGGGCTGAGAGAAGCCCAATCAAGAGAGCACTGAGAGAAGAGCAGGGCTGAGAGAAGCCTTACCAAGAGGACGTTGAGAAAAACGCAAGACTCGGAAAAGCCATGGAGTGAGCATTGAGAGAAACGCGAGGCTTGACATAGAAGCCTATTCGGGGAGCTTTGCATCGCGCAGCCAGAAGAACTTCTGCAGGACAGAGGTGAGCAACAAGGAACAATGGCAACAAGTACAACAAAGGTGCGGGAGGCGGTTTGCAAAATAATGAGAATGGTTTTGCAAAAGCACCACGCTAAAGTGGAAAGCTTCGATTTAAGCTCTCGTAATGTAGAAGTAGATGGGACTACGATCTATGACATGGAAATGTAGGACAAAGCGGGAGTGAGGCTGTGGGACACAGCTACGTGATCTGACCCTGTGGCAAAAGACCTCTTGGGTCCCTGAAGATTGTTTTTTTAAAAAAAAACATGTGGAATTCACTGTCCCAGTAGAGCCCACCGCTCCTCCTGTGGTGGTGACTGCTGTTTAAACGACTGTGATGATAAGGACAATGGCCCTTTAGACCCCAGATTAATGAGTTTAGGGATGGACGGATCCTGACAGGAAACCCCCCAGTCCATGTGAAGTTTGGCGAGTGATCAGCAAAGGAAGGGAGCGGGAGAGGGACTTTGATATCATTCAGACATTGCATTTGGCTCTCGCCTGCCCTGTGATTTCTGTTTTTGAACTGGGGCTCGGCTCCCCCTATACCAGTAAGCGGTTGAGCTCTGTTATGAAAATATGTTATGTTACTCTCTTTGTCTTCGTTACTGCAAGACCTTGGCACAATTGGCAAACACTCAATATGGGCTTCTGGAGGAAGCTATCGGAGCTGCGGCAGAGCATGCAGACCCTGAGTCTGTGGCTCATTCACTCGGTGCTCATGGTCAGTGAGTGGGAGCAGGAGGTGTGGAAAGCTACTGCTGAGACTTAATGCTTGTGTTTGATCTCTCACTCATTCCAGCTGTTGGCATTGTTGCTGTGTATTCTTCTGAATCTTTTAGCTGTTGCAGCAGTTGGTTTTTCTTACAAGAAAGGGAATCTTTCTCTTATAAACAGATTCCTTTTTCTTTCTGTTAAAAAAAAAAAAAAAAAAAAAAACAACCAAAAAACATTATGGGATACTTGTGGGAATCCAAAGATTCTCATTTCTCATCTTTACAAAAAGGATAAGAAATTGACTAGAAGCAGTCAAGGTGCAGCTAAATTACAAAATACTATCTGCTATAAAATGACGAGTGTTCATATGCAGTAGACTGACAATGTAGGAAGTTTTCTCATCTTTGGTTGTATAATCCAACTTGACTGGATGAATATCTTCAGGTATTTAAGAATGTAATGTGTATTTATAACTGTATATCTTACCTGCAACTGCCTGGCTTTCATAATTCTGGTTCTGAATATGTACTTTCAATGATTTAAAAAATATTAATAGTAGATTTCCCTTAAAAAAAAAAAGTGTCAATATGACCCCTCAGAAAAGAATAGCTAAAGCATGTTATGTTCTTAATTTTCTTAATCACTGGACAACAGAGGGCCCCCCAGTTTACAAGCACTTTGATCATAATGCTTAACTACTGCCAAGGAAAGTGCACAGGTTATTATAAAAAATATCTGAGCTCTAAGCAGTGGGAAGGGGCCTATTCGTTGATAATGTGGGGTCAAGGCTATCTTGTGTTTCAACAGGAACGGGTCCAAGATGGGTATCAGCACAATGGTATGGCCATCTGTCTCATCATCTGTAACAAGATCACCGTGCTTTCATGGATTCTCAACTACAAGACAGGACACTCTTTGCTTGTAAACTGCGTCACCAGGGAACCATAGGAAGTGGAATTATTGGGGTGGATTAAAATGGACTACTGTTTGTAGTTTAACTATAGTGGAAAGAGTTCAGTGTGTTAATTTTTGTTTAGCTGCTAAAAGGAAATATTTCTGAACCGTGCTTTTTTTTATTAATAGAGAAGGGGTAGATGTGGGACAGAGAAAGACATTGTGAACAAAAGACCTAGCAAATGAGTAAACAAGCTCAGCAACTACTTGTACCAGATGTAAACACATACGAGGTGCCTGGCTCATACTTGTGACCAAGGGGTTGTTGCATGGGTATAAAAGGTTGTAAGCATGTACAATAAATATCTTTGTTCTGCATCAGCAAGGGAGCCTGTGCCTCTCTTGCCACAGATACCCAGACACTTATTTTCTGCAACACCCAAAGTAAAGATACAACAAACAAACAAACAAACAAACAAACAAACAAACCACCAACCCTAATAACACAACTCCATGCTTGCTTTTTTTGGGTGGCTTTAGATCTATTATTATTATTATTATTATTATTATTATTATTATTATTACTTAGGATGAGAAAAGTTGAGAGGCCTTCCCTTGCTTGCAAGACATGATCAACCTTTCCCTAGCAGCTGCCCCTCTCAAGCAAAGGAGAACTACTGCCTTTACACATGGTAAGTTCCAGCTCCATCATCTTAAAAGTTCCTGAAACTGACATGCAAAACCACTGTGTCACATGCAGCAGAAAAACAAGGTGGCTAAATTTTAGATCCAACTTCCT
The DNA here is from genome assembly GCF_951394365.1 of Tetrao urogallus. Lineage (NCBI taxonomy): Eukaryota > Metazoa > Chordata > Aves > Galliformes > Phasianidae > Tetrao > Tetrao urogallus. The sequence goes on from NC_136815.1 coordinate 92,170,476, forward strand.
AGTAATGTGCAGTGTAAGGAAAAAAGAAAAAAACTTCCAAAACCTAAAACCTACAAGTTCTTCATCAGACAGGATGCATTCACTATTTTTGAACAACAGTCAAAATGCTGTCTGAGGAACGTGAAGGGAATTTGCTACAAACAGATCCAATATCCTAGTAAATAAAAACCTGCCATTACAGAATTTTTCACTTGTTTCTTTTTTTTTTTTTCTTTCCTTGCACAGATATCAGAAAACATTTGTTCTTTCTGATAAGCTTGGATTACTATGCCATGTGATTCATGCTGACTTGTCTCAGTCCTCCTTTATTTCTATTCATGGTTGTTACTTTGGACTACAGCTTTACAGGGCATTTTTACATGGTCTATATTAATGGATCACCCAAGTCTGTGCATAGCACCTTGATTTGGAAAAAAAAAGAAAAGAAAAGAAAAGAAAAAGAAGACCATAATTATTTAGGAAATTAAAATGTACAGCCCTGGCATCAACAGTTGTGGTGCAACAACATGACACTAGCAAAATAGTAGAAGAGCACATTTTTCTTATAAAATTCCAAACCAAATTGTGGTTTGCAGCAAAGAATCAAGCTCCTTTTTGCCTTTACAAATCTAACTCTGAAATGGATATCAAATTAAGTTACTATTTGCATTTCCAGCAAGAAATAGATGTCTTTAAGCACCTACAGATTATGTTCCACAACATTTATGTTCTCATTGTATTTTTCCTTTTCCCTTTGTAAACAAATGATTCCTTACAGCAGAGGATGCAACACCTTTGGCTGTTTCTAAATTTGTAAGTTTCCAAGCATGATGTATTCTGGAAGGGATGGTTTATTGCCCTTTTTTTTCTTATTAATAAAGGTGATTGTTTTCTGCATGAATTTTATCTGTCTGTAAAGGATAAAGCTCTGCTTTCTCATACTCTTACTTGTCTCCATGGACAAGTATGATTTGAAAATTATCTCATGTTTCTTTGCCATGTCCGTGGAAATATAAATATTCGTATGCAAGGGCATGGCAAAATCCTTTCTGACATCAGAGCTTGCAGGTTTCTCTGTTCTCACTTCTGGCAGCAAGAACATTATTATACATCTGGGCAGACAGACAGGTATCTGCCTTGATTCTGCTCACGATCAGGCCTCTGATGTTGGACTTCTGTAGGATGGAATTGCCCATGATTTCAGTGAATAAGCAAACGTGGAAACTAATCATCCTGCTGTTCAGATAACCATGTAATAAGAGAAAAGAGAAGGTTTTTCCATATGCTGATCTCGAGCTCTGAGCTGCTGTGAGGGTTGCTGTCTCAGTACTCTTGTTGTCGTATTGATATGGTGATTTTCTTCAAACTCTTCGTTAAACAAAGAGCACTGAGGGGGGGAGGGGGAGGGGGGATTCCCACACAACTATGCTCCAACAGGAACTTACATCTGTGCTCAGAGCAGCAGCATTTCAGTAGCTGGTGGAGACAAGTGTGTCCACTGACCAATGAGAGAGACTCGTCAGGGCAAAGATGCAAGTTTAGATGAATGTAATCACACATTTGAAGCAGATTTCTAAGTTCTTCTCTCCTCACCTCCTCATCATAGACTTCACAGATGATTTGATCCCTACAGCAAGGAGACAATTCTAAGATCTGAAACAGAAAAATGAAGTGATAGATTTTCAGATCAGCTTTCTCATTTTCTCCCAGCCATTGCTGTGTTGTCTGTAGTTTCTGAATTTTGAATGGTTTTTCTTCCCAGAGATGTGCCCAAAAATTAAAAGATAAATGCATGTCACTTTTATGTTTATTTTTTGTGATTTTTTACCCCGAGTAAATATCTCTTTGCTACCAAGCATTCTGTGATTCTGAGTATTAAAAGTTTTGCTTCAGCCTCTCAGCTTTGGCTGCTGAAAATAAAAACTCATAGGAAACTGACTGAATGTGCAGATGCAGTAACAAAAAATGCAACTTCTACTCCTACCAGAGTGTTATTTCTCCACAATTTTTGGATTATTTTCAACTTCTCTGTTGTGCAATATCCCTTGCATATCTACATAATTAGATGATTTCTTCCTGTAATTCCCAGGCTTCTAAGGATATTTATCTAATGTGGAACCCAACAGTATCAGCTCTGCTAGAGATGTGTGGGAACAAGTCCCTCATTCCTAAGTTCATTACTTTCAGATGAAGTTTCCCCTCTCAGATTATTCTTTGCTTCTGTCAAAGCTCCATCAAGGGCACACACTGAGCCAGACTAATTTTAAACTCTTTCCAGTTGTAATGCAGAAAGATATTTCCCCAATTAAAAAAAGAACAAAAAAAAAAAAATCCCATAAAAATTACAAACATCATTACCACCATCAAACCTCTAGCTTGCCCTCCTTAATTTCCCTTAACAGAGAAAATAAAATGCTGAGAAGAGTAAGGTATTTTAAATGTAAAGTGTCCCTGATCCCAAAGCTTTTCTGCAAACTCCTCTCAGTCAGAAATGTCCGTGTGATCCTCTTCACTTTAGTCTATCAATTGCTACTCTTGAAGCAGTAACAGTGTTCAGTAAGTTTCTGGAAAGTTTTCAGAATGTCTGAAAATAATGTAGAAGTTTCATTGTCAAATTCTTGTTCTCCAAGCCTCTGAAAACTACACCTTCAACATTAATCTGTCAAGCTAAGGAAGGCTGAGTGCTAGCAGAAGGCACGTCTGCTGATAAACAAATAAAGCCTTTGAACATCTGTGAGGTTAAAGGTGTGTAAAGAATTTTTGCCATGCAAAGAATTTTAGCCTCATACAAAGTAATATACTGAAGTGGTTGGAATATTATTCAAAACAAGGTGGAAGATGACCCATAGGGTCTGTCAGTTGCTGCAGATTGGTCTGCAGTGTAGCAGGGACACTTGAGGTTTGTCTGTCAGGAAGAAAAAAAAAAAAAAGAAATTACTAGCAGAAAAAGCCAGGAACACAAGGAGAAAATTAAACATGCACTGGTACCACAGTGCTGAGAAGGAGACAGAAAAAAAGAGCCAGATTGGAACACTTGTACAGGAAATTGCCTCTTACTTACTTTATTTTTATTTTTAGGAAAACAAAACATTGCACACTTTGTCCTCAAATCAGAGGAATTACATGCAGGAGATGCTGGACTGCATAATGAGTTTCTCTTTTTAACAGAAAAAATCAGCAAGACCCTGAATATTGAGTAATCATTCATTACAACATGTTTGGGATAGATTAATGAAGAGAATACTTATTGTGCTACATTGTGTTTTCCAATTATTTTTAAAAAAATTATAATTTTTTTTGTGAAAACATTGATAATAAAATGAAGATTACCGGTAATATATCTATTTTGTGGAGTTTACAAATCCCTGGAGAGATCCATAAGACTTTCAAAACATGTGATTGAGAGATGAAAACAAACAAGCAGCTTGTGACCAGCTGCTGTCGAAAAACTTTCCTTTTGCGTTTAAGTAATAGGTAACTTCTTGATTCATAAGCAGAGTGACAAAGCCAGCCTTACCTGATATTTCCGTTACATATATATTTATGTTTGCATTTTAATGCAGCACTTCTTTTTACAACGTTTCAGAAATTTCTTATGGCACTTTGTCCTGCACGTTGAAAAAAACAGGTCAGAAAATGTGTGAAGTTTATGTCACGTGGTTCAGAAAAGTTATCATCATCACATCCTTGCAAAAGTAAAGACAACAAATGTTAATGACATTTATCTCTGGCTTTGACCCAGAAATTTCTCAGAACATTGCAGAGACCACAGTCTGAAGGAGCATTTTGCTTTTCACTGAAACTCATTCACCTCTGTATCATCTCTATACATTGCAATGCTCCCATTACAATTATTAATGGACCATTAAATATTCCTTGGTATGTCTTGATACTGCAGAACATTTCTTCCTAAGTCAGTTCCCACTTGAGGGAAAAGATTAATCTTGCTTTTTTTTTTTTTTTTTTTTTTTTTTTTTTTTTTTTTTTAGATGTTTCAAGATTTTTAATTCTTTACACATTTCAGCATAACCTGCTTAGGGAGATGTCTCAGCCTGTGATACATGTTACTTTGTTTCTTTCATTCTACAAAATACTCAGGTGACTAACAGCTGTGCATCCCAATGATTACATATCAAATGCTTTGTTATGAAGAATTTTTCTCAGAATACTTGAGAAATAACATTGAAATTACTCCATAATTTTGTTACAGAATCTGTTTAATCAGCCCAAGAAACATTTACCACATTGAATCAGTGCTCTCAGAAAGGAATGAAGTCATGGTGATTTTGTCTTTTCCTACGATGTATGTATTTTAAGTTTAAGGAGATGGGCCATCTCCTAAGTCAAAGAGCCCATTTGTTTAATTTTCAGCACATTTTAACAGCATCTGCTGTTCAGGCTTTTCTGTCATTTTCCCTGTCATTTTTCCCCCCTGCTGTAGTGTTATAAAATAAGTGGAGAGTAGCTCTTTGTACTGAGGTTGATTCTGCTGCCCTTGCACGCTTTGAAAAACACTTTTGATGGTGAGGAATTCACAGAACTCATTGAAGTCAAGTAGCAATCAACTCTGCAGTTCTAATAGTCATTTCCAAAGCTTTCAGTTGGTGAAAAACATTAAATCTTGCTAACTTTCATAAGTACATGAACAAATCTTCCTGTGAGTGAGATTATGTGTGACACACTATGGAAATATGAACATGACCTATTGGATTTACTATTTCTTAAGAATATGTACTGAACAAAAACTGAATGTGCAAAGAAAATCTAGAAGAAATCTCTTTACTTCCAATTTATGTCAATTCTTATGTGAGTCACAGATTTCCATGTTTCTTCATCTTCCTTGTTTGGCACAACCTGGATCTCCTTTACTGCTCCAGTGATTTTATTTTTCTCTTTTAAGAATGGTTGTCCCTTATTTCACTTCAGTTGTCTTTTCACAGAATATCAACTGATGATCAGCACAGATCTCTGGATCACAAAATGCTTTCACTAAGATAATGGTGTCTCATAAGAAGCTGTAGGCCATATATACTTACATATGTTTCCCTGGGAAAACAGTGCAGGATTCAGAGTTTGCTAATGATAATTTGGCTTGCTGAAGGCTCCCTGTAACCACTGTGAGTACAGTACAGTAGCTCTGATGCTGTCTTTCTGTACAGGGGATCCTGTTCTTTCCTAAACATAATGAAAACAAAATTGGCAGAATCACAGAATTGCACAATGGCCCAGGTTGAAAGGGACCTCAAGGATCATGAATCTCCACCCCCCTGCCACAGACAGGGCCCCCATTTCATACTAGATCAGGGTGCACAGGGCCCCATGCAGTTTGGCCTTGAACACCTCCAGGTGTTCCTCCATAACTGTAGGACAAAGAAAGTCATTAAATTGCTACAAGAACAGTAGTAACTTGAGCCAGATGTAAACACGCACAGGGCACCTGGCTCCTATGTGTGACCTGTTGTTGCATGGGTATAAAAGGTCATAAGCACCTACAATAAACTTTCTTCGTTCTGTACCAGCAAAGGAGTCCAAAGCCTCTTTTACCACACCCGCAAGGGAGCTTGGAGTCCTCTTGCCACATATAATGTCCCCCACTTGTATAAGAATATTTCCAGCATTTTACAGGTTCTAATTTTCTTTAAATAAACATATCCTCCAATACTAAAAATAGGAATATTTTAAACCAATAGTTAAAAACTTGTATCTTCATATTCCTTATGAGTCATTCATTATAGTTCAGCATTACAGTTAATCAAAATCTATGCATGGGCATAATTCACAGAATGCAAGTAGCCTTAAATAAAGGCTCTCTTTTTTTGTTTCTTTAAATTGAATAGAAAAAGCACAGAAATAATCACTTCAGTGAAGTTTAATTAAAGTTCACATGAAGCTAAGTGCAAATATAATCTCTGATATTAAAATTTCTGCATCTTTGCAGAGGATGGGTATCAAGTGCCTTCTTTAAAATACAGACTACTAAGTCTTTCTTTAGGAATTCAATTTGGCATCCAATTTGAACTTCTGCAATTAACATTAACAAAGTGGATTTGCACCTTGGTATAAGTGAAGTCAAATCTAAATCCTACCCTCCATATGTATCAAATGTTCTCCTTGAATGGGACCATTCTAGAAGTCTAATTATCAGTGCAACTGGGATATTTAACTTTCTTGTAAATGAGAGAGGTTTCTGAAGAGGGATAATATGTCTTGAATTCTGCTTCTGCCGTTATGTTAGAGGAGAATAATATTATTGGTGTTGGTGAAAATGAGGAGAAAGAAAGAAAATGGCTTACCATTCTGACTTACCAGGATATGACTGTAGTTTTTAAGACTTTGAGCGCAGAATTAATTAGAGCCCACCTATTCAGAGAACTACAGGAGGGAGACATATCTTCTGTGGAGATGCTGGGAATAGGCTGGGTGTGAGCCAGTCCTGGTGCTGGAGTCTATAGCAGTATGACTGTGTTGCTATCAGCAGAGCTGCTGGGACTGTCTAGTCCACAGCAAGGGCATGCCTCTGTGCAGATATTCCCTTTCTCCTCTTCAGAGGAAAGCTTGCAACTTGATCTGGCAGGTTCACCAGCTCCTTCTGAACTGCTGTTTGCAGCTGCGACTAGGAACAAGGCCAGTCTGAAGCCTTTCTGATGTCACACCAGTCAGAAAAAAAATATTGTGCAGTGTTCAGGGGCCTAGGGGCTATACAAAATCTCAACAAAGTAGGTTAAAGCCTACTTTTGAGATGTAGTACCTAATTGCAGACTATTAAAGATGGTGAAAACTGTGTGAAAGAATCTTGTTCCTATTGCTTATCAACCCAATGCACAAATCCTCTAATAGAGTTCTTATGCCCAACAAAATGAGGCTCTTGTTTCTATGGAAGATATATTTTTAATAGCAAAAGCGTTAATAACTAGCCAGTTGGCATGGAAGGCTTTACATGGAAACTACACAATGTTATGTGTGAAAGTGTTTCTAAATGGAGAGCTTTCTTTATTTACTGGAGTGTTGATTTACAGAATCAAACTCTATAACCCAAAGTTAGGTTATAAAGCAGGTATGTTTTATTCAGCATTTGGCGCCAGGCTGGGTGCAAGGGGGATAGCTCCTCTAAACTTGCACCCCGTAGGACAAAAGCTTGATACAGATAGAGGCCGAACTAATACATAATCAGTGTTTTTCCCGTAATTCGTATACATATTCATTACATTTCCGAGAATCCATCAGCATACAGCCCCTCCCTCTTGCACGTGTGCTGTGGGCAGTGGGGGTCTTCTTCTGGTGGTTATGGAATGAAGGCTCATTGTCTTCAACCGAAGTAATCCGATCAGACCTGTTCCTTGTGTGATGTTCTCTTCAAGCTTACACTAGAGTTTCAAGATGTTCTTTTCTTATCTGGCCTCACATCCTGCTTACCTGCATTCCTATGCAACGGTTAACCCTTATTTACTGCACATCCTGCTTGCTACATTCTTTTGTCTTGTCTTCCTTTGCAGCCTGTCCTTCATCCCCTAACTTAGTGTTCAGAGCAAAAAGCTAGAGACTTTGCATTTTTTATCGCAGTTTGCATATTTACTGAAATGCTTCGGCTTTTTTTTTTTTTCTTCTGTTGCTTATCCTCCCTCACATCAGACAGACCTACATTCCTCTGAGACAGTTTCATCTGCTGACATCAATGCACTTACACCACAGATGAATGAGGCTGTTTTTGTCTTGTCTTGGTAATGACAGCAGCTGCTAGGCTTGATTGTGAGCTCAAGAGTCCCATCATCTGTCACCGCCTTTATCTCCCCAACAAGATTTTTGTCAAAAGAATTGTGATCATGTAGACAGCAGACCTCAGCCTTCTGCTTGAATCCAGCACAAAGGTGCAAAGCTTTGTATTTCATTTTCTTGCCACATTTCCTACAGTTCAAGAAAAGGGAAGAAGCTGGGCAGAGAAACCAAATTTTTGATTTGGATAGAGGGGGCAAAAGGTGGTGACTTCAGAGTAAAAATGAACACAGACCCTGGGCAGGATAAAGTATAGATTGAATAACAGTGTGCATGTGCATCTGTGCCTGTATATGTGTCTAAACACACCAATGAAACACATTGCTACAGTGTGCTTTTTTTTCTTTTTTTTAAACTCCTTTGCAATATTTCTTTCTTCCTAATAATTCCTTCTCTTCTGTGTCATCTAGCACTATAGGCTTTAGGCTAAGGAAAAGAGCCAAGAGGCAGCGTATTAAACACGCTGTGCATTTGCAGTGACGACACTGGAAGCGTGTAGAATAGTGAGGTAGTGAGGAACAGGAGAAATGCAATTTTGAATTACCACTTCTGTAGGTACATTGAGCATTCATTGCTCATTCTTTGTGCTGTATCAGGATTCTAAACACAGTAAGTATATTGCTAAGGATGAAACACACACATTTCAATAAGAACTTTTTCTTCATCTTTGTTTCTACATAATAATAATTTTCTCTTGCTCGGGCATAAATCAACTGAAAATATATCTGAAGGAAAATATTCTAACCTAATTTATAGGAAAATTTTGGGGGTATTTTATGGGCAAAGAATTTTTTATGATAACCAGAATTTGAATCTTTAAATGCATTTATTTGTTTGAAACGATGAATGAGATGTGAGTCAAATGCTTCAAATACCATTGTTTTCCAATCAGGCCATAAGTCTGCCACTTCTTATTGGGCGTTTACTTAGATATGATCAAACAACTAAGTTCTTGAAGTGTTTCAGTTGCACTTTTAACCCTAAGATTTAAAAAGCTGTTGCTAACTGCTACAGTTGCACTGAAAGTAACGTCTCCAATTTATTTCCATGGAAACAACAACAGATACAAAGAGCACAATAACATTATTTGACTGAGCAAATTCCCAACTACAAAACATTATTTTTCAGCATAGTCACCATCGTTAACTATGCGTTTTTGCCAGTGATGAACAAAAGCCTGCATGGTAGGCTCATAAAAATCTGTACTTGTGAAGATGATCCACATTTTTACAGCTGCTATTACAGTTTCTGAAACATACCACACAGCATCACTATGATAACATCCCCTGTTTTGACCTCCACAAATTTTCAGCAAGTTTCAATGAATGTCAATGGGTGCAATTTTTTTTATGCGTGGAGGAATTCACTGACATGCTTTTACTTCATACACAACTTCCATGTCAGACACTATTTTGTCTGCTCTGTCAATCTGTCGCATGGCAGCAAAATATAATGCAATATTGTTGGGAAGGTTCACCCCCTACTGTCATGCTACCAAAATCCATGTTTGATGTTATGGGTCAACATAATAAAATAGGAAACATTACTTGCAGGTTTAGGTATTCAACTAATTTTGGCCTCACTCTTCACTGGCAACTACTCTTTGCACAGCCTTCAAATGGATGGTTCTGTAGGTGAGGACTGGTGGAGCAATTCCCTCCCACTGTAGGCAAAGATTGGGTTCATGATCTTTGATGAATGTGAACATCCATAATTATATGGCTCTTAATGACATGCATCCCAGGGTCCCAAGGGAATTGATTGATGTAGTCATCAAGCCGCTTTGGTGATATTTTAAAAGTCATGGTAATCAGCTGAAGTCTCCGGTGACTGGACAAGGCAACACTCCACCCATTTTTAAGAAGGCTAGAAGGGCAGATTCAGGAAAGTACTGATCTGTCAGCCTCATCTCTGTGCCAAGGAAGGTCATGAAACAGATCCTCCCGGAAGCTATTCCAAGGCAGGTAGAAGAGAGAGGTGATATGGGTCAACAAGTATGGCTTCACCAAGATCCTGCTTGACCAACCCAGTAACCTTCTGTGATGATGTAACTGCATAAATGGACAAGGCAAGAGCCACTGCTGTCGTCTATGAACACTTGGCTTTGTGGCATCAGCCACTACCAATTATTATTATTATTATTATTATTATTATTATTATTATTATTATTAAATACCTGAATGCCCAATGTGTTGCTGGGTTTGCAGGCATGAAATGAGTTTCCCCTCTCAAAACAGGAAGAGAGTCCTTGGAGCAAAGCTAATAAGGCTCATTGGCTGGGATTTAAACAAGGTTTGAAGTGAGAAGGAGTTACTAGTGAGATTGCTCTTGATAAGGTCTCGTGCGACATAACTAGTATGGAGGAGTAAGGTACTAATGGGTGCCCTCAGCCTGCTATCCTGAGATGTGCTGACAATGCTGCAGCACCGTTGGAATCTTACATCAGTGAGCCAGAAAACACTGAGACAATAGGAGAAGGCAACAGGGAAACTCAAGTGAACTACTTCCGAGGAATTAAGCAGTTATCCTCTAAGAAGGTAGCATGATTGTCTGTGCTACTTAAGTATCTGTGCACCAACACACAGCCTTGGAAACAGAGTGTTGGGAGCCACAACACTAGTAGAAAACCATTACATAGTTGCCATCACTGAAACATGGTAAGATGATAACTACAATTGGAGTGTACCTATAGACAGCTATGAGCTGTTCAGAAGAAATAGGCAAGGAAGGAGAAAGAGGTATTGCTCCCTACATCAAGAAAAGAAGAGAGAGTGATGAGCTGTCCCCGAAGAATGGGCAAAAGCAAGTAGAAAGCTTATGGGTGAGAGTTAGAGACTGAGGCAACAAAGGGAGCATTCTGGTTAGTGTCTTCTACAGGCTGTCTGATCAAGCAGAGCCTTTTAATAAAGCCTTCTTCCTCCAACTACAGTAGGTGTTGTGATGGCAGGCTCTCATCTCACTGAGGATTTCAACCACCCTGATACCTACTGGAAAAGTTGCACAGTGAGCTGTAGGCAATTCAGGAGGCCCCTGGAATGCATCAATAATAACTTCCTGAGCCAAATAGTAGACAGTTCCAACAGGGAGGATGCAAAGCTGGAATTGTCATTCATCAATACAATTGAACTGATTGTTGAAATCAAGATTAGAGGCTTCCCTAGCTGTATTGACCATGCAATTTGTGTCCTATATCCTCTGAGGGATATATAGGACAAACAAAAAGTAAAATTAGAATACTATATTTTAGGAAAGCCAAGTTCCAGCTATTCAGGGAGTTAGTCAACTAAACACTGGGGAAATTGCCCTCAAGGACAAAGGAGAGGAGCAGAGCAGCAGGTCCTTAAGAAAGCTTTCCATAGGGCATGAGAGCTCTCTATCCTCAGGTATAGCAAGTCAGGAAAGGAAAACAAGAGACCAGCATGGCTGAACCAAGACCTGCTGGTCAAACTGTAGAAGAGGAAAATGTTTAGGCAGTGAAAACATGGATAGCTACCCTGGAAAGAGTACTGGGGATTTTGGTAGGCTGTGTAGGGTTGGTATCAGGAAGGCCTTTAGAAGGGGTGTAAAAAAGAACAAAAAGGGTTTCTACAGGTGTGTAAATCAGAAAAGGAAATATCCCCCATAGTGAGAAATATGGACTGATAACAACAGACAAGGAAAAGGCAATATTTTTGCCACAGTATTTACTGGCAACTACTCTTTGCACATTCCTTGAGTGGATCTCCAGTTCACAACCACCTTGGAAATTTCAACATCTGTACATCTACAGATCAAATGCCAGAGTCCTGAGGGAACTGGCAGATGTAGTTACCAAGTCTCTCTTTGATATTTGAAAAGTCATGGCAATCAGCGGAAGGTGCTGATGATTTAAAAAAAGGCAACTTCACACCCATTTTTAAGAAGGATAGAAAGGATGACACAGGGAATTACCTACGCGTCATCTCATCTCTGTACCAGGAAAGATCATAGAACATATCTTCCTGGAATTTATGCGAAGGGACATAGAATAGAGGGAGGTAGTATGGGATCCTACCAAAGGCAGATCCTGCTTGACCAATCTAGTGGCCTTCTATGATGATGTAACTGCATAAGTGGACAAGGGAAGAGCCACTGATGCTATTTATCTGGACTTCAGTAAGGCCTTTGACACAGTACACCATAACATCCTTTTTTCTAAACTGGAAACATGGATTTGATGGGTGAACTCTTTGATGGAGCTGTTTCCAAGATCATACTGAGGGTGGTGGTCAACGACTTGGTGAGATGGTGGAGATGAGTGACAAATGATGACCCTCAGAGGTCTGTATTGTGACTGCTCCTCATTAGTATCTTCATCAAGGACATTAACAGTGCATCTGAGTGGACCCTCAGTAAGTTTGTGGATGACACCAAACTATGTGGTGTGGTTGACATGTCTGAGGGACAGGATGCAGTGCAGAGAGACCTAAATAGGCTTGAGCATTGATCCTAGGAGACCTTCCTGAGGTCCCACAAATCCAATTACAAGGACTTATACCCAGGCCAAGGCAACCCCCACTATCAATACAAGATGAGGAACAAAAGGGTTGTGCACAACGCTGCTTAGAAGGACTTGGGATACTGGTGGATGGCAAGCTGGGCATGAGCAAGCAGTGTGCCCTCACAGCCCAGAAAGCCAATTCTATCCTAGGCTTCATAAAAAAAAACCAAACAAACAACAACAAAACAAAAAAACACATGGCCAGCATGTTGAGGGAGGTGACACTACCCTTCCACTCTGTTCTGGTGAGACCTCATCTGGAGTACCGCTTCCAGATGTGGAGTCCTCGGTACAGGAGAGACATGGACCTGTTAGAGTGCATCCAGAGGAGGGCTGCAAAAATGGCCCAAAGGATGGAATATCTTCCCAAAGAAGACTGTCAGAGAGAGCTGAAGTTGTTCAATTTGAAGAAAAGAAGGTTCCAGGAAGACATGATAGCAGCCTTGCTGCATGTAAGGAATCATAGAATATTTAGGGGTGGAAAGTACCTTTAGGATCATCTAGTTCCAACACTCCTGCAGGGACACCTGTGTCTAGACCAGGTTGCTCAAAGTCCCATCCAGCCTGGCCTCGAATGCTTCCAAGGAGGGAGCATTCACAACCTCACTGGACAACTTATTCCAGTGTCTCACCATCCTCACAGTAAATAATTTCTTCCTAATATCTAGTCTAAATCGACACTCTTCCAGCTTGAAACCATTTCCACTTGTCCTGTTGCTACTGACCCTTCTAAAAAGTAACAGAATCACAGTATGGCCTGGGTTGGAAGGGACCTCAAGGATCATGAATCTCCAACCCTTCTGCCACAGGCAGGGCCACCAAACCTCCCCATTTAATACTAGATCAGGGTGTCCAGGCCCCCATCCAACCCGGCCTTAGCACCTCTAGGGATGGGGCATCCACAACCCCTCTGGGCAGCCTGTTTCAGAACCTCACTACTCTCATAGTAAAGAACTTCCCCCTGACATCCAAACTAAATCTTCCCTCCTTCAACTTCAAACCATTTCCCCTTGTCCTGCAGTTATCAACCCTTTCTAAGAGTTGACTCCCATCCTGTTTGTAGGCTCCCTTTAGGTACTGAAAGGTTGCAATTAGCTTACCTCACAGCCTTCTTTTCTCCGGACTGAACAGGACCAGCTCCCTCAGCCTGTTCTTGCAGGGAAGGTACTCCAGTCCCCTGATCATCTTTGTGGCCCTCCTCTGGACTCTCCAACTTTTCTGTAGGCCCCTTTAAAGTACTGGAAGGCTGTTACAAAGTCTCCTCGGAGCCTTCTCCTCTGGAGGCTGTAGAATCTCAGCTCTCTCAGCCAGTCTTTGTAGGGAGTGCTATAAGAAAGAAGGGGACAGTCTTTAGCAGAGACTGTTGTAATGGTACAAGGGAAATGGTTTCAAACGTATAGAGGGGAGATACAGATTGGGTAAAAGAAAGAAGTTTTTTATTATCAGGGTGATGAGGCTCTGGAACAGGTTTCCCAAAGATGTGGTGGATGCTCTGTTCCCAGAGACATTTGAAGTGAGGATGGGCTAGGTTCTGAGCAACCTGATCTAGCTGTAGATGTCCGTGTTCATCACAGAGGAGCTGGATGAAATCATCTTTAAGGGTCCCTTTAAACTAAAAAAAATCAATGGTTTTGAAAAATATATTTTTCTGTTCATTATGATTTCTTGTATTGCCTAAATGATACAGTAATATTTGAATTGGTTCTATTCATATACTTTAGAGTTACAAAAGCTTTTCATATATATGAAGCGATGACACATGCTGTGTACTTCATCTGTGGAGGCAGCTATTAAGAACAGATCTGTAGGAAAGTAGGATCCAGGAAGAAGAGCAAATAAACTTTCAGAAAATGGCAGGCATCAAGAATGATACTCAGGAATAAGCAACAGGAACTGCATGGCAGAGTAGATGCTTATCCTGGATCAGCAGGCACAGAAAGCCAGCACTATGCCTACTTCATATTTCTTTAGAGAACTATAAAAAAAAACATGCTGTTTAGTCCTGTACTCCCCCCCCCCCCAAAATGAGTGCAAGGTGCTTGTCTTACCAGCTGCTTATAAAATATTGCTCCTATAAAGTCATGAACAGATTTAACACATGAAAAATTTGAGTGCTCTTACTGCTTTAAAGTGAGACTGCAGATCTCAAGTTCTGACTCTGCTGACAGTGTAAAGCTGGTTAAAAAATAACATCAATTCATCTTCTTTCTACCTCCCTTCTCCCTGACAAAAAAGAAAGGACAAAACTCTTAACCCCACCATTTCGTATCTTCTTCCTAATATCTTTGTGTGGCTTTCTTTTCAGAAAACTTTCTGCCCTCCTTCTATTTGTGCCACAGAAGAATTTCAAAACCCATTTTTTTTCGTGTCAGAGGTGAATGGATCTAGCCTGCAGGAACATATACCAGTACTTTGATGCTCTGAAGGTTAATGCAGAGTTTTGATGGGTGAATCTTGTGTATATCAATAAGGGAAAAGGGAAAGCAATCTCTGCTTTCATGTCACTGGCAATGGAAGACGCTCATCTGAAGGGAATAAAGTAATCTTCTGTTTTTAAAGTACATCTACATCACCCTAAAACTGCAATGATTACCCCTAACCCTACGAGCATTCTACACAAGCTGCACCTGAAGGTTAAAGTCTACTCCTCTACAAAACTGTTAGCAGGAATGGGGACAATATATGTGGGTTGTTTTTTTTGTTTTTGTTTTTTTTTTTTAAATGGCTCCTTTCAAAAGTAGGGATAGCATTTATATTTGAAACGTATTCCTTCCACCTCATTTTTACTATGGTAAATTCTAACATTTTCAGGACAGCAAGGTCAAGCATATCTCAGCCTC
This sequence comes from Tetrao urogallus, assembly GCF_951394365.1. Taxonomy (NCBI): domain Eukaryota; kingdom Metazoa; phylum Chordata; class Aves; order Galliformes; family Phasianidae; genus Tetrao; species Tetrao urogallus. The sequence continues at coordinate 92,185,584 of NC_136815.1, forward strand.
TCTTTGACAATCCTAAAACTTCCAGTGTTTTGTAACGTGGCATTATGAAGTTAAACTGACATAATTTCAACAAAGACATTTGGGTTTCAAATTTTACCAAGAGCCAATTTTCTGAACAGTAAAATGAAAAAGCTTGGTGAAGTGAAAAAGAACAACCCAGAGCATGCTGCTCTATCAGCATCTGTCATTTTCACATCTCACCTGAAATTATCTAGAGGAGATTGAAAAAAAGAAAATACAGTTCAACATGCATTTGATGCACTTCATCATTCATGGTAGAGTAGGAAAGGCACGGTCCAGGACAATTTAAGGCAAATTAAAACAGTTTTGCTTGAGATTATCTGGGGATCTTCTTAGTCTACCTAGCAGCTATTTAGATGACATACAGCAAGTGAGATAGAAAATTCTGACTTTAGTTAGAAGAACCTTATTTCCTATGGTCTTCTTCTTCAAGCACAAACAGAATTGGAATTGCACCGTCAGCAACAGCAATAACTCTAAAGATAGGATGAGAAGTTTGCTGAAATTTTCACTATTAAATGGACATTTTTTTGTTCTCATTAAAATAATGCCCAGAATATAAATTAATTTTAGTATTCTCCCAGTTATTTAACACTACTTGTAACAGGTAGTGACAAGAGAAGTCTGAATAAGAAGTGCTCCTTTTTTTCAGCTCTTCAATTCAGAAAAGCAGTGAGTCAGCATCACAAGAAAAACGTTGCTGAAAATGCCTTCAACATTTGATTAAAAAAATTAAGGAAAAAACTTTTATTTTCTTTTAAGTATGTTCTCCCTGTCCGGCCAAAATTACAATGAGTATCTGTATTCTGTCGTTCACAGTGGGATTACTCCTTGAGAAAGGTTCATGGGGCAAGGTAGCTCTAGTGTGGCTCTCCTAAGGTCTGCATAATTCTCGCCTTTGTTTTCTCTACATTTTGGTGATCCAGGTAGCCAAATATCTTTAAAGGTATTCAGTTATAAGCTCCTGAAATATTTACCATGGCATTTCTGAACAATGTCATGATATGAGGAAAGACTAGCCCTTTGAGTGAAGTTTTTCCAGGGCACATCCCAGGATTCTGAGGACCCCCATATAATTGGATTGCTTCTATTGTTGATTAATGGCCCCCCCTGGGGGATGGAGGAAATGTCCAGGAGTCCCCAGCCTGTCTGGCAGAGTATTTCAATAGTCTTAGCAAAAAAGTACTCACTACTTGAGAACAACAGTTAGCTGCCTTCATGGTGGCCTGGCCACTACTGATGGCCTTGAACTGGCTAAACATAACTGAAGAGGCTCTCACTGATGAAAATCAACTATTATGTGATTGTGTTGAAGAACTGGAAAGGCAGGTCACAATTTTGACAGGGAAAAAACCTAATTCCATTGTTCCCCTACAGAAGATCTGGAGTATCTCTCTAGAAATTACTGGTGACCCTGTACAAGAGAATCCACATAAACTGCACTCTGTAAATGAAAGCACTAAGAGGTCAGATCTTGAGGCTCCACAAGAGCTAGAACTCTTTGCAATCTGACCACTTGTAACTCAAAAAATGAAAAGAACGCAGAATAGGCTAGCAGTGTTGCCCCCTGACAGTGACCCCTTGCCCAGACCGTGCTGCATGTAACAGCTCGCCCATACATGGCAGCTGAATTAATGAATCCAGGTTTAGACAAAAACCGAGAAAGAGTGGGCCAGCATGGCTGATCTGATTATATGGCACGGGGGCAGAAAGTGTTGTGGTGAATGGACTGGAAGTTTCAAAACTGGCATCCATTACTACTCTCCTGCCCTCAGGCAAAGACTATACACAACGGTTCACCAGGATGAAAAAAGTCATCCATTGATGAAATGTTTAATGGCTGCATGCCATATAACATGGACAAATAAGAGTGACATAATGTTAAATACCGGCCTGTGGTCCTCTATGGAGGACTTGCAAAACTACATTTGAGAATTAGGCATGAAGGAGGCAATCTATGAGGAGGATTTTGAGAGCCCGGACTTGATGAAATTTTCAGTAGGAATGAGGGATCTCATCCTGCAGCAAGCTCCACCACATCAGTATGGTACTTTGGTAACCATACTGAATCCCCTGGTGACCTCAGAGGCCGTAATACAACAGGCCTCCCAATTAGTGGCAGATCAAGGGGAGACAGAGTGCCTACAGGCCAGGCACAATGTTTGAATGGTGGTGGAAAAGTCAGAGTTCCATCCACCACCATAACCTAGAAGACTTGCCCCTAAGGTAATTCAATCTGGACCCATTAGGGTCCCAAGAAAACAAATATTCAATGGCCTGATTAGAGCGGGACTTCAATTTCAAAAGATCAATGGACAGCCTAATCAGGTCTTATTACAACTATGGAAACCACTACCAGACAGTCAGTGATTCCAACACACCCCTAAAAAGGAAGAAGTTAAACTCATAGAATGGATTCCACAAAACACATGGAATTTAGAAGACTTCATAGTCCCATCAAAAAAACATAAACTTCTCCAGGTGGTCTGGGCAGCCACAGTCAAGCCATCAGAGGAAAAAGACTTAGGGACTGCTCATGGCATGACAGAGGAGCAAAATTCCCCAAGATTAGGGTCTCTAGAGGGGACCAGAGACCCTACATTGAAATGATGATTCCTGAAAAAATGTGCGATGTGTTACGGCACTAGTAGATACTGGGACAGAAGCATCAATCATATATGGTGACCCAATCCAGTTTTCAGTCAAAAAGGCAATGATAGGTGGGTTTGGGGGGCAGATGATCCCTGTAACCCAAACGTGCTTGAAACTGGGGGTTAGGTGTCTACCACCCTGAGAATACAAGATGCCTATCACTCCAATTTCAGAATATATTTTGGGCATAGACATCCTGTTGGGTCTGACTCTCCAAACCACTGTGGGAGTGTTTAGATTAAGGGAAAGATGTTTCAGTAATCAGATGGTACAGGCAATTGTAAGGGGTCATGTGAAAATTGAGCCTTTTTTTTTTTGCCATAATCACGCCGAATCACAAATACAAAGCAGCATAGACTCCCAGGTGGGCAAGAAGAAATTACCAGACTGTGCAGGAGTTGGAGAGAGTAGGGATCGTTAGACCTGCACACATTAGACCAGCCCATACAACTCCCTCATATGGCCAGTCAGGAACTCAGGTGGTACATGGCAAATGACCATAGACTACAGAGAACTAAATTAAAATCACACCACCGATCTCTGTAGCCGTACCCAAAATCACTTCCCTCATGGATAAATAGAGAAATAGAAACATATCACTGCATTCTGGATCTAGCAAATGCACTTTTCAGCATTATATTTGCTAAGGAATCCCAAGACTAGTTCACATTCACATGGGAGAGCAGGCAGTGGACTTTTCAAGTCCTGCCTCGGGACACATGCATTCACCTACCTTTTGTGATAAGTTGGTGAGTGACTTGGCAAATTGAAACAAACTTCAAAATGTACCACTACATCGAGGAACTTATGTTAACTAAACGGAGGTATTAGAGAAGGCAGTAACTTCACTAACTGAGTATTTATAGGAAAAAGGGTGGGCTATAAATTCACACAGAGTATAAAGACCAGGGCAATCTCTTAAATTCCTGGATCTTGTCTGGTCAGGTAAGATGGGTAAGACTGGGTCTTACCCAGTGCAATCATAGAGAAGATTCAAACGTTCCTGGTTCCCATCAAACCGAAGCAGTTCCAGGTAATTCTTGGGTATATTAGGATACTGGCATCCTGTAGCCCCACTTAGCACAACTGCTAAAACCTCTGTATCGATTGACAAAAAAAGGCTGAGTATGGGATTGGGGTAGAACAGAATAAGAAGCCTTGCAGCAAGCAAAAATAGCTGCTAAACAGGGCCAGGCACTGGGTATATTCAATCCATCTGAACTAGATGTGCGTTTAGATCAAGAAAGGTTTGGCTGGGGTGTGTAGCAGCACCAGAGTTCCATTCAAGTCCCAATTGGGTTCTGGCCACAGGTTTGGCATGGGGCAGAAGAGAGATATAGCGTGGTTGAAAAGCAGTTATGGGCTACCTATTCTGCATTGCAGGTGGTAGAACCAATAACTCAGGCTGCAGAGGTTATTGTTAAAACAATTTTGCTAATCTAGGGGTGGGTAAAAGACCTAAGCCACATTCCTTAGTTTGGGGTGGCCCAATCACAAACAGTAGCATGCTGGGTCACCTACCTTAGTCAGAGAAGCTGTCTGTCATCATCTCCACTGAAGGAAGAATTGCAAAAGATATTTGGGCTGGTAACATCACAGTGAGACACCTGAGGAAATACTGTTTACTTGCTCAGAGAAGAGTCCTGTACAGGAGGGGAAATACCTTATTCCAGAAGGTGCCTGGTACACTGATGGATCCAGCAAAGGGAATCCAAGTAGGTAGCGAGCTGCCACATACCATCCCTCAACCAAATGATACGGTTCGAAGAGGGGGATGGACAAACTAGCCAGCAGGCTGAGCTACGAGCTGTATGGATGGTGATAACTCCAGAGCACACATCTGCACAGATAGCAAGGGCTCAAGCTCTGCATAGCACAGTGGGCCACTCAGGATTGGACAATCCATGCCCGACCTATCTGGGGCAAAGAAATTTGGGTGGATATATGGAACATGGTTAGGCACAGGACTGTATGAACATACCACGTCTCTGGACATCGACCCTTGCAGTTGCTGGACAGCAATGATGCTGACACACTGGCTCAAGTTAGATGGCTGGAAAATACATCAGCAGAAGACATAGCCCACTGGATGCATCAGAAACTATGCCAGGCAGGACATATGGGCAGTGGCCAAAGCATGTGGGCTGCCCATAGAGTATTGGATATCATCCAAGAACATCAGGACTGTGACACTTGCTTGCAAATGAGACCAAGACCTCTGCTGGAAACAACAGCCCATCTTAGTAGAGGGCACGACCTATTACAGTAAAGGCAGTTTGATTATACAGGTCTCCTTTCTTGATCTGAGGGGGCAAGATATGCCCTATCATATGTCCCTATCATATGCTGATACAATGAGTGGACTGATTCAAGCTGATCCTTGTACCAAAGAAAAACCATACCTATGCCATTACAGCACTAATTAGGTTGATGGTATCATACAGGACTCCTCAGGTCATCAAGAGTAACCAAGGAACGCATTTCATGGACGCAACTGTGAAGAAGAGGGCCAAGAACACAGCATCAAATGGTGGTTCCACCTGCCCTCTAATCCAATGGGAGCAGGCCTAATAGATAAAATGGGGTCCTGAAGGCCACTCTGAAGGCAGATTCATAGTCCTTGCAGGTGTGGACTTGCAGGGGTGAAACCTTGTGGGACTTGAAGGAGAGACTAGGAGATGGCAGACCCAGTGCTTCAGGAACATTGCAGACCACTTGGGCCTCCCCACTTAGGATACAAATTACAGGCAAGGACACCTTACTCAAGCCACAAGTTGGCACCATGAATCATCTTGTGCTCCCTTCCCTTGAGGACCTAGAGCTTCAGAAACACAAGGTAAAATGGCCTTGGAAGGTGCAAGCAGGACCAAAATGGTGTGGTTTCCTTGTATCTTGGGGGAGATTATTAGAGGCTCCAATAATGAGTGCATTTCTAGAAAACGTAGTAGTTGACACCCCTCCTTTCATTGTAACGGGGACATTAATCATGTCCATGTGGCATATCAGAACCCTTCTTTTGGTAATTTACATGGTGATTCAGCCACAGATATCAGGCCCAAGGGTGTGGTATTGTAGACCAGGACGTGTTCCGATACAGGCAGAGGTGTTGAATCAAAATACAGCCTCTATTTAATCATGGAGGGCAGAGCTACCCCTCCCCCTCCTTGTACCTATTAAGCAGCTATTTTACACTCTTTGAGGTTATAAGTTCACAGGACAGCCAGCATGAGCAGCATCACTCCAGCACGCTCCGGCATCCATGAAGTAACATCGTGACATCCTGTGTCACACTGCTGAACTTTTGGGGACTGGCAAGCATGAATCAGAACTGCTACTGGTCCTTGAAGAAGATATGCCTTGAGAAAGAACATCAAGTACTGGCCCAACAGAACTGCAGAAAAGACTGCCAATAATTGCCTTTATTGTCTTAACATTCTACATTGTGGTAGATATTGTTACATGCGTGGCAATGTATTTTGAGTTCTGGAAAGCCAGCTGAAGCTTTGAAGAGTCCAAGATGGCAGAGTACTTTCAGCACTTTATTCAGGTGAAACTCATGTTCCAGCCACTCCAAATGTAGTATATTTCTTTGTGCTTGACAGCATATTTGTTATATCAGAATAGTCCCCAGGGAAATGGTGATGATACAGACATCCATGAAGAGTGAAAACTGAAATCTATCCCATCTATTTTACAAAGTCTGAATAGGCTTTGTTTTTCTATCTCATCCATACTGAATGAAGGATATTGGCTATTTACAAGCTCCGTATGAAACTTAGCAAAATTATTAAGAAATTATCATTTATCCACATTGTACAAATGTTACAAGATGATAGCTTTTGACAGGCTGGCTAAACAATGACATTCTAGGTCTCCATATTCAGTTCCTGGCATTATGTGTAATCACCTGCACCTGAAGGTTACCGGGCTACCAAGGCCCTCTTTGCACCAAGGAGAAAGCAATAGATACTTAGTTTTACTTCTTTGGTTACCCTGAGTGTTTTCAGAAAAAAAGTGCAAGGCATAAAACATACAGTGATTACCTTCAGCTGGGATTTAGACATGCACAAATAAACAATATAGTCGTATTGTTGAAGTGTAAAAATTCACAAAAAATAATCTGAAAATAAGCCCTCATTATCATTCATGGCTGTAAGCAGGAGTTTATTATGTGTTCCATTGATAGTCTGTCACCTCCTTTTTAATTGCGTGTCATAGCAAGTATCAGTGCTTGCTATTTAGTAGCCCTTTATGTATTGCATTACTTTTACTGCTCAAACAAGACACATCTGTGATCAGAATTTGGTAATACGTGTTTTTTGCATAGCAGGAAGAGATAATTTATTGCAGACAAGAAAAAATATTTTCAGTGAGCTTGAATCATAAAAGAAAAAGAAGAAATCATAGCTTGCCTGCCTTTTTGCAAATTTTGATTAAGACTTTTATTTGTTTAATGGCATTTATTCCACCCTGATCAATATTTTTATTTGATTATGTTTAAAAACAGTTGAACTGGGAAAACATCTGTCTTCCATGAGTTCTTTAGGAATACTTAGCAGTACAAATATTTCAGCAGCTTTCTTAATCATGCTATGCACTGTTCTGGGGGACACAAAAAATTTCACAGCATTGTAATAAAGTATCTGTATTTTTTATTATCAGCAAGAGGGTCTAATCCACAGGTTTCCAACCTTTTGGCTTGCCACAGGCCACACTGAGTGAACAGGAATCATTTTTGGGCTGCATAAACAAAAATTACTCTGAAAGCAATGCTTCTTATAGTTTCATGGATCTACAACTGATACAAAGAGCACAGTAATGCTATTTGATAGAGAAAATACTCAGCTACAAAATCCTCTTTTTCAACATATTAGCTACCATTAGTTATTCATTTTCACACTGTTGAACAAGAGCCTGCCTGCCACTCATAAAAACCTGCACCAGTGTTCCACTGTGACTGTTGTCACTGCTGAATTTCACCACCCTCCACCTCACTGTGCTCACATCCACTGAACGGTCTCCATAAACTTTCACAAATGTCAATTAATGTCAATGGATGCCTTTTTTTTTTTTTTTTTTCTGCATGGGGGGATTCAATTACACACCTCTGTTTCATTTGCACTTCCACAACAGACAACATTCTGTCAGACTGCCCCTCTTTTGCTGTCTATAATATGGCAATAAAATGTAACAGAATATTGTCAGAAAGGTTCAACCTCTACTGCCATATCACCAGCATTCACCTGGTGATTCATGGGCCACCATAATAAAATAAGAGGTGCTCCCTTCAGAGCAGTTGTCATAAAATGAAAAATGTAGTTCATGTTAATAAGTAGCAAAACTTATTTTAATCTTACTATTTTCTATTAAAACAAACAGATAACAACAAAAACAATTTATGGGATATTTGTCTTGTTTTTGTGAAGCCAGTGTATCAGTCCGGTTCAGTTGCTGTAATTCTCAGTGAGTTTTCAAGGTGTTTGTCAGATATTTTTATGAAATTTTACTCCTGTATTTCATCCTTGAAAATAATTGTTCACAAATATATGCCAAAAAGTGGTGACATGAATAAGGACTGATTACGAAGGGAGGAATGTTTTTCTCTGGTAAGATAGTGCATATAACAATAAGGCAACATGGTCAGATTTTTGAGTTGAATTCTGATTCCAACTCTATACACTCCATTTGAAAATTCCCAGGTAATGTATTCATGTCTATTGAAGATGAAGTTACAAGTATACTAAAAAAACAAGGATTTTTTTTTAGGCAATCTTAATACCTGTTCTCAAGTTCCTTTATCAAAATGGAAACCACAGCTGAATATTTTTACTGTTCACAGCGTGGTGTTTAAATAATGCATCAAAATGCATACCCTTATTTGCAATATCTAGATCTGGAACAACACTGTCCTCCCTGTGACCTGGTTTCGGCTCAGATGGTGCTAATAGAGCACTGACATTTGGCTGTTGTTGAGTGATGAGTGCATTCTCAGGGCAGGGTAAGGATATCTGGTGGGGCAGAACTACAGTTGCAGCAGGAGGAAGATGGTGTTGGGCAGGGGAAGGGCTACACTGTCAGTTGTGCTGGGCCACATGAGGCCCGCAGCCCATGTGTTACCATGACTTTTTAAATAGATGGAAGAGTTCAGGTAGGAGAAGACTGTAGGAGTGGAACTTATTCAAGCTGCTACTTGAGTACAGCTTGTAACAGCTACCGTTGAATAAAACCAGGCTACTAAAGACTTGAAAAAGAATGCTGGCACACTCATTTTTCCAAAACTTGGGCTAAATTTTGACCTGAATTCCTTTGTCACCTCAGATACCTAATTGGAACAAATTAGAACTTAAACAAGCCTAATTTGTTCTCCATTTCTCTGCTGAAATACTGATTCCTTTATGGAAATAGGCACTGTGGAAAGTAAGGATGTCTTTACGGTAAAGAAATGTATTTCAAGCTCTGCTGCAGCAATTTTTAAGCCAAGCTCCTCCTTCTCCTTGCACAGCATTCCTCTGGCTTAATATCATGCGTGCTGTATGCTCTGGGAACTTCTCAAATGTTATGAGATAATATATAATATAAAATAATGCAAGAATATTTGCATTTCTCTTTACCTTGGTATGGCTGATCAAGCCTCAAGTATCCAGCTTCAGCAATGAAAGAACTGTCAACATACCTTTTCTGAGCTTTCCTTGTGCCTATTAGCAGTGAGACTAGAGTCACAGAAAAAACACTGCTCTTCCAAATTCGTAAATCTGGCTTAAACTGGAAGGCTTATTCAGGGATTAATTCTACCTAAGTGCTTGCATAGGATCAAATACATCAGTGGCCAAGATGAGGTGTTGGGCCTTATTGAAATGTAAGAGTAAATAAATAAAAAGGCTAGATTTGTCACTGCAAAGATTGTTATCAGTAAATAGAATGAATCCTGGTGGCTCTACTGTAATGTGCAATGTGAAAAAATGCAGTAATCAATGGCTGTGTGCTGTCAGGGAGGTGTAGACTTTTCTGTCTCTAGGTTTTGCCAAAGCTACATGTGAAATTCAGCCCTTTTGCTGAGCAGAATTAGTCACACAGTTTTTCCAAGCCTTCAAATCAATGCTGCCTTCACCTTACTTGGTAAGAAGGTGAGTATGTCACCAATTGTATCACTGATACCAACAATTATTGTTTCTCATAAACAGCATCAGCCAGATGTGGCCTGTAAGACTTATTTGGGACTCAGATTCAAAAAGCTTTTGACCTTCTTTTGATGCTGAAGACAGAAATTGAAGATAGTGATTGCACATCTTATAGCTTCAGCCTCTCCATCTGAAGGAGATGCTTTGTGATTTCTAGAAGTATGACGCTTGAAGATGAAACATATTTCCTAACAGATTGACAAATAGGGCAGATTTTTCCTTATTATATCTATTGGAATTGCAAACATTACCACTTAGAAGTGCCATAAATACCTATGTTGTTACATGATGGTATTGTTTCCAGAAATGCTTTGAAAGATTTTCACCATTAATATTTATCCTTTTTGTCTCACATAGGGAAGTTATTTTTTGATTATATATGGCATAGACAATGTCATTCTAGAAAACACTACAAAGACTGTATAATAAAAAAAGCTTAATACTGCCATTGTACAGTATGGAGATAAAAGAAATTTTACTATTACTGTGGAGTCTGACAGGGACAATAGTGATCAGAATTGCAGACAGATGATTTTTTCCGCAAAAAATGTGCTTGAAGATAATTTCACTACTGTATTTTTATTGTACACAAGTGATTCATGACAGCATCATATGTCATATGTTCATGCTAATTGTATAGTATTAATTTATATTAATATTTAATTGTATTAAATATAATTTGAGATAAAATCTAAATCATACTAAATTTGTTATCTAAAAATCAGACTATCACTATAGATGATTTATTAATTTGATTATAATTTCAATAACAATTTATTTATTTTGAGACCATCAAAAGAACCTGAAGGTGCACAAGTCCATGGGACCCCGATGACATCGATCCACAAGTTGTGAGGGAAGTGGCAGACGAAGATGCCAAGCTGCTCTCCATAATATTTTTGAAAGGTCATGGAAGTCTAGTGAAGTTCCCACCAACTGGAAAAGGGGAAACATAGCCCCCATTTTCAAGAGGGGAAAAAAAAAGAAGATCCAGAGAACTAGAGGCCAGTCAGTCTCACCTCTGTGCCTAGCAAGATCATAGAGCAGATCCTACAAAAGGCTCTATTAGAGCACATGGAAAATAAAGATAAGGTGGCTGGTGGTAATCAACATGGCTTCACCAAGGATAAGTCATGCCTGACAAACTTGCTGGCCTTTTATGATGGAGTTACAGCATCACTGGATAAAGGAAAAGTAAATGACATCATCTACCTGGACTTGTGCAAAGCACTTGACACTGTCCCACACAACATCCTGGTCATCAATTGGAAGAAAATAGATTTGATGGATGGACCACTCACTGAATAAGGAATTGGCTGGATGGTCGCACTGAGAAAGTTGTGGTCAATGGCTCAGTTTACAAGTGGAGACTGGTGATGAGTGGCGGTCCTCAGGGATTGGTGTTGGGACTGTGTTATTTAATATCTTTGTAGGCAACATGGACAGTGAGGTTGAGTGCAACCTCAGCAAGTCTGCAGGTGACACCGAGCTGAGTTGTGTAGTTGACATGCTAGAGGGAAGGGATGCTATCCAGAGGGACCTGGATAGGCTTTAGAGGTGGGCCCATTCCAACCTCATGAACAAGGTCAACATATGAAGTCCTACACATGGGTCGGGGCAACCTCAAGCACAAATATGCCCCATCCTTGGAAACATTCAAGGTCAGGCTGAATGGGACTCTGAACAACCTGGTCCAGGCAGAGTTGTCCCTACCTATAGCAGGCTTGTTGGAACTAGATGATACTAAAGATCCCTTCCATCCCAGATCATTCTATGATTCTATGATTAAAGCCTCTGAATTTTAAACTGGAATTTGGAATCATCTTAAACAAGATGGTATGCTATTTGTTGAATCATTGGAGTTTTAATGTCAGTAACATTCTTCTTGTAAACTATCTACACTATTGTGTAACTTCAGTTGCTCTGAGCAGAAGTCAGTTCAACCTGAAATTTCAAATGGGAGGAAGCAAGTGTGAACCTTTGTAAAAGAAAAGCAGAAAAGAACATTCTTGTGCATCTCTTGATGATTTACTGTCAATTACCGGTAGTTTTACATAAATTAGTTTGTGAATCGTTATGCCAGTGCAAATGTCACAAAGACGAAAACCAGCAGATCATGCTTTTTGCGAAATAATTTGTGACCCTGAATCTCTCTTCCCAGAGTTGTGACCTATTTCTCTTGTCAAGGCAGAGATTATCAGTGACATTTTTCTAGAGATAGAAGAGGTTCCATGCACACTCAGTGTAAAGGGCAGTGGAAAGGATCCCTCATGTAACAGTGTAAACTTGTCAGGAAGAAAAGAAGTGGGTACTGGTAACTTAACACCTGAATTTTGAGCAATGACTTGTGTTTCCAAATTGTATTTGTAGTCCTTTCTATGCAATTTCAAGCTGTTTAAGGATGCCCTTTGTACTGTCAACATTTTCCTGTGGGAATGACTACAGGCTATGAAGCCTCATTTCAGGTTTTTTTTTATAGTATTTTATTGATGCAGTGGGCTGAATTAAATTCCAGCATCCTTAAAGTAAATAGATAGAACAAAATGTGTGGTTTGTAATGTAAAGGAAAGCAAGTACTTCTGCAATTTACGAGATATAGCAGGTACATTTAAGCATTTTGATTTTAAACATTCAATCTTTCACTGGCTAGCTTGAAAAGAGGTTACAGAACTTATTATTTCTGTCAGTGATGGAAGAAAAGCACTTGGGTACTGACCTAATCCAGGGAATAGGAAGGACCGTATATTATGGATCAGAAGATAAGATTCTCTTCATAGCTTTGCTATCTGCCTTTCATTTTTTCTGTCTTCACAGTGGAGATAATACTTAACTGCAGAAAGAAAATATTTTGTGATCTATAGCAGAAACCATGATGTTAGTGTAAGTATTATTTCAGTACCTTCTTTCTCCCCCCTCAAGAAAGTAAAACAGGAGAGTTATTGAAAGTAGTAAGATAATTATTATACAGAGACTGAGTTTAGAAGTTGAAAGTATGTTAAATCTTATTATATGTAATACTTCTCAAATACTATGCCAGTAAGCTTGGTTTGAAAACATAGTAGAAAATATTCTAAGCAGGATAAGGTAGCCACAAATGGAGTAGCACAGCTGCAGTTTTCTGGAATGAGCAACACTGCAATATACATAGATGTCACAATAGATGTAATAGCTGTTTGGTTGCACAGCTTCACAGCATTCTTCACACTCTGATTACAGTGCAACAAAGGATGCTGTTACTCTCCAGACAAGACTGGGTGATACAGTGCATTTTAATGGGGGGAAGTGACAAAGTACAGTATATAAGGATTTTGGATCCTCTTACTGCTAAGTTATTAGGATGTCAACCAGTTAAATAACACTTTTTTCAGGCTTTAAAACCATCCTCTAATTTTATTTATTTATTTATTTATATATTAAGATTCCTTATAATGCAATTAGAGAGCTCCTGGTGGCACTAATCGGATTGTAAAGCACCTTCTTCCTGTTCCAGATGAGGAGAGAGGAAAAAAGGATTACTTCATATCCTGTTTGATCCTGCTAAGATGTTTGTTAGACACCCTACAATTAAATCATAAGAACCAAGAGGAGACTTTAAATTACATACTGTAGAGCTAGATCCTTCGGTGCATATGGCAGAATTCACAAACTCAGATTACAGAAGCCTAATATTCACCTCTTGACACATTTTTATCTCCTGGAGTAGAAAAGGAAAAAAAAAACTTTGTTTTTCTAGTACCCTGAGTTCTTCATATTATCTCTCAAAAATGTGGGCTAGATATATCCTAGGCTAAGTGCAATTTCTCACTGTACATGCAATGTTTTTTTGACACTCTGGCCCAGGAGGGAACCTAACTCCAGGTATAAAAAGTAAAGGTCTTATAAGTACTAACAACTCCTGGGCAATGATCTCTGAAATGGTGCAGCCCAGCAGACATAAGGAGGTGAGGACTGTGGAAGTTTTATCCCCTCTCTGGAAGTTGATATAAAGAAATGAGAAAATTATGGTTCTAAAAACAGAAATTGTATGAGAACAGTGTAGGCTACAGTAACCCCTACACTATCTGAGGCAGAGAAGAGTCAAGAATACAAAGAGATTTCCAGGAGATTGTTGTGCTGCACTCTCAAATATTCTGCTTGCTGTAGAGCAGGTGTTGGTCTCCTTCTCATGGGTTTCCCAACGTTAAATAAGTTGCCCACAGTGTATAGTCTGGTAAAGAGGTTTTTGATCATATTTCTGACTCCTGTATTAACTAGCATCAAATCTGATACAAATGCACAGAAACGTTGCATATTTGCAGTCAAATAACATACTATACCAAAAAGTCCAAGGGTGTAGTGAGCAGCGTATCATTTATTGACAAGTCAGTCTGTGAGAGGTTCAATAACTATAAATACATACATGAGTACTTTCTCCTACATTTAGAATTGATCTGGAACTTCTTCATACCTTGGGCTATTTTGAAATTTCTCTGCGTAGATTGCTCCTGATTAGAATGTAGCTTTGACTTTAGTTCATAAAGACACTTATGACACATGCCTTTATGAATTAGAGTTCTATTGAAATCAACCATATGTAGGCTTCTAAGTGTACATGTGAACCCAGATATTTGCTTTTTTTGGATAATTCCTGAACTTCTCTGTAGAGACTTTCAACAGGTTTTTCTTCCTTCTACAATCATTCTGCCATGAAAATCTACATAGAATGAGAGTGTAGAGCCCACAGTGTTAAGAGGCAAGAATGATTCTGCGAGCTGCCTCACAGCTGTGAATCCTACTGAAATACCAAAGAAAATTACAAGCATTTAGTTTGACAGTATTCTGGTACCTCTCTTTATCAAAATTTAAATCAACATAAGCTAGTGAGCAGTAAACCATTTCATAATTCTATGCTTGAAGCACATTGTATCTGGTATGAATTGAGACATAATGCTCCAGAGTGTTGCTATGAAATTTTATCATTGTAAGAATGCCAACATTATTTAAGAAGAACACTTTGTAGCAGTTTTCAAAGCAATCAGAAGGAAAAAAAAAATCCTGATCCATTTTCATACCTTTTTTTCCTATACTACTGTTTATACAATAAAGATCTCTCTTTAGTTTCCACATTCAAGAGATTGCAAATGACCTGTGAAATAAAATGGAACAGTATGAGGCATATGGCAATAGCCATTAAATTTCCCCAGTATGCTGTAATGATAAAAACAGAAAGTACTGGGGAAACATAATCAGCAAGGTATTCAAATAGTTCCAGAGCTCTGCTAGGAGTAATTATTGCTCAACGGGGTTTTTAAATTTTTAGAAAAGCATTTATGGAAAAAATCTTTGCCCACCATTTTTCAGCTTGTCAGTCAAAACATGTAAATGCTAGGACATTAATAAAGAAAATAGAATCTATATTTACACTTCATTTTGGATCAGCTTTAGAAGAAAAATGAATGAGTATTACTAATTAAATATTATGGAGCTGCTGACATTTTACAGAACTAACATTAGCTTGTGAAAAGGAAAGAGAAGAGGCATGTTGATAATGTTAGTGTCTAAATCTCTAAAATGCTATGTGGCTGTATTAGGAGTGTCTTGGTTCAGCCTGGTTCAGCCTAGTTCTGAGATGGGGGTGAAGGGACCCAAGCCTCAGGAAAGAGGGAAGGGCAGAAGGGAAAAAGGTGGGGAGATGGGCCTAGATGGGGAAAATAGCAGCAACGGGCTAAGGGAAAAGGCTTACTAAATATAATAGTGGAATGTAGGATAATACAGTATAATACAGTATGATTGGAATTGAAGCTAATAAATCAAATAAAATGAGAGAGTTTCCAAACTGAAGTCCTTACTTTAATGCTATAGGCAAGATGGCCAGGGAGAGCAGAGAGCAAAGAGCAAAGAGGCAGTTTTGTGACTCCCAGTCAGTTTTATCTTTCCATCCGAAAAGAAAATATAAATGGAACAATAAAGTCTTCTGGGAGTTGTTCATTCTTCTCTTCTAAGACCAAGAGACAGGAAATATCTACAGAACTGTAGCATTAACTTTTTAACTCCCAGTACACTACATGATGTTATGGTGTGGAATGCTGATAAAAAATCATAAAATGATGACATTCCACCTATTATTCCACATCACTACCTCATGCTTAATATATCACAGAACATTATGTACAAACAAACAATAATTAACATGCTTTACATGGCCACACACACACATATATGTACATGGAATTACTGACTATACTCTCTCAACATCAAATTCCCTTGTGGTACTGAACATCACCATTTTTCTGTGTTACCCAACAAGTGGACCCAGGTCCTCAGTAAAAACAGTTTCAGTGAGAGGTTTGCCCTTGCGTGAATCTGGGAAACCCTAAACTGCTTTTCCAAGTACGCTCTTTACATATACTAATGACCTTTTCTCCCTCTCTAGGGAGCTGAATAGGAGAGAACCATCTCAATTGATAAATCCTCAGGTACTGACCAACCATATCGTCACTACATGATGTTACGATGTAGAATACCGATCAAAACTCATAAAGTTATGACAAAGAGGAAGATATGTAGTAGAAGAAAGTATCTAAGACTACTGTAACCTTTGATGCTGTGTCAGACATGATGATATAAGTTTTGGCCCTAATATTCCTTACTAATGATCATAATTACCAGAAATTGTTATTTCTCACCGGAAACCAGCATCCATATCAATGATCATTAACCAGTTCTGCCTCAAACAGAAAATTTCTGTATAGGTTGTTTTGCCTAAGTGGAGAAGGCTACAGCATGATTAGGAGAGATCAAAAGAATATGTCTGCCAGGGGCAATGACACTGCACAACCTTTTGGCTTATGTCCCACTCATTCTTCCCTAGAGATATTTAGATAAACAAAGCAAAAAAAAATTGATACAGAATAACCACTGCTTTATCTGCTTTACCTAAATAATTACTGCTTTTAGCTGCTTCAGCAACAGTTTATAGATAAATATATTCTTTGTGGGTTTTTTTTTTCTTTTCTTTTCTTAAAGAATAATAAACCTCTGAATTGTTTGTCCTTTCCTAGAGTTGGAAGGAGTCTCTCTGGTGGATAAAGGCATGCCTTGTCACTCTATAAATTTTAGCTATTGTTCAGCTCAAGTATATTGCTTTGATTTTGGATCACAGATAGAGAAGGCAAGAAACCAGTGATTGAAGGAGGCAGGTGAGATTAGAGAACAAAAATCAATAAAAGTATAAACAAAAAGAGACTTCAGACTTTCAGACTTCAATTTGGTGATTTATTACACACTTTGTATTTTTTTCGGAATTAAAGATGCTAATGTAATTCTACACAACTAACTTGGGCACACTTTGTTTTGTCTTCAGGAATATCTGGTGCAAGCACTGAATTATAAATGAGTAACACATGAATTGAAATAATATTAGTTAGGGGAAAAAAAGAGAAAAATAGAGAATAGAGGAACTTGATTACAAGAGATGAATGCAGTATCATGAAATCGATTGTATATTCACAGAACAATTCCTTACCTGCTGACGAGGGAGAGGTTTGAACTGCGGATAAAACTTGGAGAAGAAAAGAATAGCATCAACCAAAACCAACCACTAAGCCAGATAAAAGAATCCACACCAGCATTTTGCTGCTTAAAATCTTCCACAGTCTGTTTGCAGAATTATATGAATGAAAGGTAGTAGAAGAATCTACCCTTTGTCAAATCTCTGTTTTCTATTTAGCTAGGTATGGGAAAGTTTGTAAGCAGGCCTGTGCTGCTACTGAGTCTTTGCATGAGAAAACCTTAAAGCAGCAGAATGCATGCTGGGAATTCATCAATCCTGTCCTGATAGGACTTTTGAACCCTATTGGAGATATTGTCTGTAGCCATGACTACTGAGATATTAACTGTGGCAAACAGCCACATGTTACAGCACTTTGGAATGGGGCAGGTCATAAGAAACGGTTTGGCCAGATGGACTGCTCTCCTGAGAAGTAAACCACAGCTTATTAAAAAAGTCATGGCAGTCTAGTAAACTTTGCAGTGACTGGTATGTGAGATATAACTTCAATTTTTTAAAAAGGAGAATAAAAGAATGGCCCCAGGAATGACAGATCAGTCAGTTCCTCCTCTGTGAGTAACATGGAAACTATGCTAATGCACAGGAAAATAGAGCTATGATTGTGCTGCCAAAATGGCTTCAATAAAGGCAAATTGCCTCTGGCAAATTTGGTGGCCTTCTTTGATAGGGTTACAGCATTCCTGGTAAGGGAAGAGCAACTAACATCATCCACCTGTACTAGTGCAAATCTTTTGACATAGTCCTGCATGACATTCTTGTCTCTAAAATGGAGAGATGTGGATTTCACAAATGGACCACCTGATGCATAAAGGATTGGCTGGATAGCTGTATTTGAAGCATGTTGCTCTATGTCCAGAAGGATACCTGTGATGAGTGGTTCTTCTTTTAGGACTGTATTAGGATCAACATTATCTAAATCTTTGTCAGCCACACGGATAATGAGATCGAGTGCACCCTCAAGCAAGTTTGTGGATGACACCAACCTGTGTGGTGCGGTTGAAATGCTGAAGGGAACAGATGCCATCCATATGGACAGTGGCGGGTTTGAGATGTGGGTCCATTTGAACATAATGAAGTTCAACATGAGTAAATGCAATATCCTTCCCTGGGTCAATAATCCAGAGCTTCAAGATTTCTGCATAGCTATGTCACTAAAAATCTATGCAGCTTCTGACCTTCATGCTCTTTTACAACTCTAATAGAGAAACCTAAAAAGAGCAAAAAAGGTGATTTCATTCAAATTGGCTTTACAGATTACCTTTTGCTGAAGTTTGAATATGGATGGCGCTTCAAGAAAAACATTTTAGTCACAGAAAAGCTTGACTTTCTTTTGAAAGGAAAGTTATGTTAATGAGGTTTTTATGAAAAAAAGCAAACTTTGCCAATAATATATAATTAGTGATTTAATAGGATATATGGAAATTTCAGAAAGCAAAACAAAATAATGTAAGTTGAGGTTAATTCATTCCATTTTGTGTTTCAGTAAAATAGGAAAAATAAAATAGGAAAAATAAAATAGGAAAATAGGAAAATAACTGTCGGTATTCATTGGCAGAGTTCTTGTAAAGGCTATCAAGATTGCTTGTCTTTGAACAGACCATCTCCCAACAGCAGAAAGTCTAGCATGTAGTATTACAGATCCTAGGTCCAGAACCAGAATATGCTGGAGAAGGTTATGAAACAGATAATCTCAGTAGTCATCATGGACCAGTTAAAGGTCAACCAGGGGATCAGGCCCAGTCAGCATGGGTTTATGAATGGTAGATCCTGTCCGACAAACCTGATTTCGTTCTATGACAAGGTGACCCACTTAGTGGAAAGTAAGGCTGTTGTTGTGGTTTACCTGGACTCCAGTAAAGTCTTTGACACTGTCCCCAACAGAATCCTCATGGAGAAGCTGCCCATGATCTGGATAGGGGTACACTCCACTGGGTGAAACACTGGCTGGATGGCTGGGTCCAAGGCGTTATGTTCAATGGAGTTAAATCCAGTTGATGGCCAGTCACGAATGGTGTTCCCCAGGGCTCGGTTCTGGGGCCACTTCTATTTGATGAGGAGATTGAGTACATCCTCAGTAAGTTTGCAGGCAACACCAAGCTGGGAGAGTGTTGATCTGCCTGAGGGGAGAAAGGCATTACAGAGGGATCTACATTGACTACATTGACTGGATTGATGGGTGAAGGTTAACTTTATGAGTTTCAATAGGGCCAAGTGTCCGATTCTGCATTTTGTTCACAGCAACCCCAGGCAATCCTACAGGCTGGAAAGCAGCCGGACAGAAAGGGACCTTAGCGTACTGGTGGACAGTTGGCTGAATATGAGGCAGCAGTGTGCCCAGGTGGCCAAGAAGGACAATGGCATCTTCACTTGGATCAGGAATGCTGTGGTGAGTGGGACCAGGGAAGTAATCCTGCCCTTGTACTCAGCACTGGTGAGGCCTCACTTCAAGTACTGTGTTCAGTACTCAATACAGAAAGGCCACTGAGGTGCTAGAACAGGTCCAAAGAGAGGCCACAAGGCTTGTGAAGGGCTTGGAGAATATGTCCTACAAGGAGTGACTGAAGGAATTGGGACTGTTTAGTCTGGGGATAAGGAGGCTGAATTGTTCTCTTCCAATAACTGAAAGGTGCTTACAGTGAGAACCGGGCTGGTCTCTTTTCGCTGGTGACAGGACAAGGGGAAATGGCCTCAGGGGTAAGTTTAGGTTGGATATCAGGAAAAACTTCCTTATGGAAAGGGTTGTTAAGCACTGGAATCGGCTCCCCAGGGAGGTGGATGAGTCACCATCCCTGGATGTGTTTAAAAACCATTTGGATGTGGTGCTCAGGGAGGAGATTTATTGGGTGGTTGTTAGAGTTAGGGTTATATGGTTAGGTAGTGGTTGAGCTCAATGATCTTTAAGGTCTTTTCCAGCCTGAGCAGTTCTATGATTCTATGATAAAAAGATCTTTCTAATGGAACAAAATATTTTGACTGTCTTCTACACCAGATCCAGATGACATCAGCAAACATTTTCCATGCAAAGATACAGAGTACAAGCAGACAACAATCAAACAAGACAAATAACAACAATAACAAACACCTTAAAAAAACAGTACTTTATTTCTCCTATAAAGATTCTAAGGAATTGATCTAAAAGTGTTAGTATGCCTATTTTTGTGTGTGTGTGTGTGCTTCCAGCTACTATGACGGCATAAAGTGACACAAAGAACAACTCTAAAGACATGAAAGTTTAAGCCAAATAGTCTTTCAACTGAATTATTCTTATGTTAAGATTTTTATTCTAGTTTTTCAGAGGCCAGAGTTAAGTACAAGAGAGCTTTTCTGAATCTATTCGACTTGACAACTCAATGTCATGGATTTCAGTACCTGGCAGAACTAGTTCCCAGCCTTTCAGACATTCTAAGATCTGTCACAGCCATGAGTCATCTTAAATCCTAAATCTGAAAGTCAGAGTTGGTAAGTCTGTTGACAACTGTTAAGATTATTTTCCGATCGTTGCCCAGTGTGAGCTACAATAGATCACCATTTTTCTCAAGCCTTCTCTAGTTACTCATATGCTTTCCTGCATAATATTTTGAAATGATATTCTATTTTTTGGCTGAGATTTCCTTTTCCAAAGTCTTCTGGTTTTGAATATACATTGGCTTCTTACTTTATTTTCAAACCTGATATCGTATGTTTGAATAATGTACCATTATATGGCAGTTTAATCCGTCTGTTTGACTAGATGCATCAAGGTTTAATAGATAAAAAGGTGAAAAATAAACAATGAGTGTGATAAAAAAAAAGGAAAGAAATTTTACCTCCAGTGTGACAAGGATGTAACAATTATAAATAAAAGCTTTTCTTTTTTGTTATAAAGAAAAGCCGATGAATAAAACAAATCTTACAAGCACAGAAAACAAACAAACAGTAAGGATGAAAAGAATTGAGGTAGCTTCTGGATCTATATGATGACAGATTAAAACTAAAGTTGATAGTTACCATCTATTCATTCTTCTAGTCCTCTCCCCTCAAAAATAACCTCATGTCTTCACAGAGTTAGATAAAAAATTTTTTCCTGCTTGGGAACTGATCTTTCACCTCTGATTGTCCTAGTAAGTTGTCACAAAGCAACATACTCATCATTGTGAAGTAAGGGGAAAAAAGCGCCTTTTCTGTAGAGTACCTTAACAAAATGAGATAGCTGCCAGTGACAAACCGACAGGGAAACTGTTCAACAGGATGAGACTTTCAGTTCTGCTACTAGTTGAAGCTTTGCCTTTACATTTCCCATTCCTATTCATGGAAGTAAGAGTTCAATAAAGATACTAAATTCATCACAGATAAAGAAAGATAAAAAGAAAAAAAGGAAAAAAGTCTGAGAAAAGGTGAGTTGCCAGCAGAGATCTATGAATAATTTAATAGGTACCTTTCTCTTCTCATATGGGCAACTTCAAAGTGATCTTGCTTGGCAGATATATTTCAAGTGTCAGAGCAAAATGAAGTGCATCAAAATCCTGCAGAAATTTGAAGTTTAATATTCCTCAAAGATGCTTCAACAGAAACTTTATTGCTCTACAAAAGTGATTTAGAATACACTGTGCATGTATTTACTGATGGCAGTTATCTTGCAAGGAATGCATAAGTAGTAGAATCTTCATTTAGGCAGAGAATCTTTAACATCAAATTACGCATTTTCACTTAAAGTTTAGACAGTAGTTCAGCCACAGTTTGAGTTCACATAGTTGGAATTCAGGCAGTGATCCCAGAATGAATTCTATGACCTATGTTATGCAGGAAGCTGAGTAAGATGATCGTAATGATCCCTATTAGGTTAAAAATAAAAATATTTTGCCAAGATACTCTCTCTTACTATCAAAAAGAGTAAACACTGTAACCTGAGTCAAATTAAAGCATTTGTTTTAATATTATGATATTTTTCCTATTTGGTTGGAAAAAGAAAATACCCCAAATCCAAATCTTACAAAATAATCCTGTTAAGCAAGGAAGTTAGTGATGCAGTTGTGGTAAAGTAGTTGTAGCAGTATTCAGTGTGAGAACCTGCTTTTCTGCAGAATCATTCATTATATATTGTTTATTCTTCTTACGTGTTGTGAAAGGAAATTGTATCAACTTAGAAACTTCCTTCATGCAGCTGAACCATAGCAAAGAATAAGGTTATAACAGATGCATGAACACCTGGATAACTTCTTTTTAGAATTATATTATAAATGTGAGAGCTAATTTTTGTTACAGTATGAAATAACGTAGCAAGTATTATAGAACCACAGAATGAGTTGAATTGGAAGGGAATTAAAGATTGTCTAGTTCCAGTCCCTTCCTGGAAGGTATCCCTATCCATAACAGCTTTAATGGATAATAATGAAGAAACTAATTAAAATTGACATCTTGTAATTCTGCTATGCATTTCACCCTCCTTTTTATTTTTCATTTTGCAGCAGGAAGAAACTGTCGTAAGAAATTTTGATCTTAACAGGTAGGTGTATGTTTCTCGAAAACAGAAGAATCCACAGAACAGACTAGATTAATATGAAGAGGTTAAAACATTCATAACGAGAACTAAGTAGTAATTATTTTTTACTTATTTTTTAGAGCAAACATCATTACTGAACTTCCAATTTTTTCACACTAAAAAATGAGAATAAAGTAAAAATCAATTATGCTTCAGAAAACTTATACGTTGTGTACACAAATACAGAATTAGAGAAATAAAACTGTCCAAGTTTTGGCTGGGATAGAATTAATTTTCTTCATACTAGATGCTATCTGTTTTGGATTTTTATGAAATAGCAGCACACTTCTGTTTTAGATTTTGTTAGCAGTGCTTATAAAATTTGTTGTGCTGCTCTGCCAGAAAGGAGCTAGGGGTGTACCAGAAGCTGGAGGGGGACGGAAACAGAACAACTGATCCACGCTGAGTAAAGGAATGTTCCAGTCTATACAATATGATGTCATGCTGAACAACAAAATTGGGTTTGGGGATCATTTTGAGTAAAGGCATTTGTCCTCCCAAGAAATAGCTCCATGTGATGAGCCCTGCTTTCCTGGAAATCTGCCAGTGAGAACTCGTGAATGAACTCCTTGTTTTGCTTTGCTTCCGTGTGCAGCTTCTGCTTTTTTTTTTTGAGTTAAAGTGCCTTTAACTCATCCTCAGACTTTCACTTTTCCAATTCCCAATCTCACACCATTAAGGGTGAGCAAACATTACAGAGCTTCCTGCCAGATATAAACCATAACATCAGTCAAAAATCATAATCAGAATAAACTTTCACAGAGAATTGGATTCTGCCAGGTTGTGCACATGTATCAAAATGCTTACACACTTTACACTTTCTCTTATATCATTTGGAATTGACAACTGTTGGTGCTGTGTCTTCACAAAGGTAATTTTCCTTAATATCTCTGTGAATTCTCAAGCATAATCAATAAACTCAGTTTTATGCCATTAATTATTTTAAAATGCTTGACACTATAAGAAAACTAACAAGGTATTTAGTATACTCACCATAAATATTCCATTTTAGGAGATGCAGCTCATTTTACATTTTAATCAAAGTATATTTTTGCTTAGTAATACACAGATATCATCTAAGAACTTCATAGAAAAAATCTAGAGACAAGGTAAATTTTTAAAAATATTGGTAGTATTTTATTACATTTCAAGATAAATAAAATTAGTAAAAGTTGCTATGTCTTAATTCTGCATTTATTTATGCAGAATGCATCTGTGGCATGGATTATTAGGTTCAGTACTCATATAATGAAAGATAATAATACATCTTCTGAATTGTAATATTATGAAGAAAAGCAAATCTCATGTAAAAAAACAAGCAACTGAAAATGAAAACAAATAATGAAAACTATTATTTTTCCAAATAATCTAACAGTGAAGTCAGAAATAATCTGATATTATTTTTGAATGAAACATCTTACTGCTGAAAGTACCTGCATACAATTGAAGTACTTATTTACTGATTGCATCCATGTTTTCCAGAAATACTGGAAATCCCAGATTTTCTTTTTGAAAGTAAATGTATGTATATGTAGATGTATATGTAAATCTTGTACAATGCAGTAATAAAAAAAATGGAAGAGAAGCATTTCCTCCCCCCCCCCCAACTTTCAATTTCTTTGATGCGGTCCTGATATGAACATCCAGACCAGTGGATCTTCTTTCAGTTTCCCTTTTTCTACTCCAGGTTAATATAATTACTTAATTGATTTATTATATATTTACTATATATATACTATAATTACTTAATATAATTGCACAAAATGGCTATTGCCTTATTCAATTGAAACTTAGGCTTTGCCTTCTGTTGCTGTCTTCAGAAGAACTGTCTTTAGTTGCAGTTACAAATGCTTGTCTATGGTAATTAAAGCATTTAATTAAAGCATTCTCACAAAGAAAATCATTCTGTTGATTTCTTTTGATTTAAGAAAAATCTTCTATTTCCAGAAGGAGAAAGAATAATATGCTGTACAAATATATGTAGTTGAAATATATGACATTCAGTAATTGTGTCAATGTTAATATTGTATTATGAAAATACTATTTTTTATGACTATGGCAATCTATCAATTTTGTTGGAAAAGAAAAACAGAACATTTAGTACCACACTGCAAGCCTTTGGACAGTGCATCTGCAGACATTCTTACTGGATACCTGGGAAACTACCAGACAGGCCAGGCATCTTGAATGAACCCACTTTCTATCTTTGTAGGTTGTCTGAAAGGTCTTTCCTGTCTTCTTCTGTCTATTTTTAATTTCAAAGCTGCCTCCAACAGAGTTTTCTGACACATGCAGACAAATCATTTCTTAGCACTAGAGTGTTACTTTATATTTCTCAATCTAATCCTGTGTTGTTTCAGTGCTCTGTGCAAGTACAACACATAGTTTACATGCGTTACTAGAAGATAATTAGATATTGCCATTGTCACTCTTGCTTTGTAATGTCTTTAGAAAGTAATACTTGATAGTTAACAGCAATGTGGCAGTGGCCATCAGTTTCGTTTTTTTTCCCCAGAAAGATCACTGAGAAAAGTGCAAAAATGTATATTTGTTGTTTTATGTATTTATCTAACACAAATAACAGCTTAAGTTGCAACCAAGGTGACTACTGAAGGGAATTATAGAACCATTGAAAGCACAGTTTTTGAAGTGATCATTTCCTGGACGCAATTCATTGGAGACAAACAGCACGAAAGTCATCTGAGTATGGATAATTTTTCAAGTAGGTGAATTTTAATTTTTGTAGACATTCTTTATTCTGTCTACAGATTTTAGGAACATGCTTTCCCCTAAGCTGTAGATCACTCACATTTTGAAGAAACAAATGTCTGTCTGATCTTTTTTTTTTAAATATATAGGCTTGATCGGAGACATATTTCACATGCTCAACTCCAATTGATTTTGAGAGTTGCTACATGCATGGAATGCAACAGAATTATGCCTTAGTCTTGCTCCTTAGAGCACAGCAGAAAATTTATGCATTGAAAAGATTATTAAAACACAGTTGTGTAAACATGACATTGTCTAATCATATTGAAATGCATCTTCCTGGAGAAACATTGTCTTTAAACTGTGCACTCTTTGCATAACCAAAACCTCTACTATACAATACTATACCAGACCATTTCAGGACTCAAAAGGCAGGTGCTAACTATCAAAATTAAAAGCCTTGGAAATTCCACTATTTTACTCTACAAGAATGATTTCTTGAGTTTCCATACTGCTTTCTTCTTTTTTTAGTTTTGTGATTAAGAATTATGGAGGAGTATTGTGTGGCATGTCGCTGTGGGAAAAATGAATGCAACAGTCTACAAATAAACAGTGGAAAGTTAGAAAAGTTAGGAAAATATGCCACTTTCTACCGTGTTTTCTTACTCTATTAAAATTTTGCTAAATAAAAAAGTACATACTAAAAGAGAAAACTTTAAAAACACTTATTGTTTTTAAAGCCATTAAAATCTCACATTATTTCACTCATTCTAATCCCATGTACTTCCCTGAGAATTCTTATTTACTTTGTATCTTCAAATAAAGATCTGTGTCTCTTTTTACCAAGCTGACAGATTATGTAAATAGTTAACACGAACAACAGTAACAATAAAATATTCCTGCTTTTTCAAAACTCAGGGTGCTGTTACTGACTTGGAAGAGTGTACGGTTTTTAAGGAAATTTGATGACTGACGTGAAAACAGGTCTGAAATGCTTCAAGGTTTGCTAATAAAGAGCAACATAAGTTAATAAAAATTGATAGAATTGGGCATAATCTTTATAACAACTCTAATTAAAATAGGTAGTTCTACTTATTTGTAGTGGGAAAGTTTTAAATTTTTTTTTCCCGCAGAGAATTTATATTGGTAACATTCAGAAATCTGCTCATTTCTAACAGCTGAAATTGTGACGCTGGTCATGCATTCCCTTGCAGGTTTTAGATATCTCCAACTATTGGGGGAAGCACTCTGCATTCTTAATAATCATTGAATAGCTTGCCTATGGACTTGCTTCTCCATGTTATAGACTGGCAGTTTTGAAAAGAGATTCCTCATGGAAGGCCCATCATGATAATTATTATTCTTTTTTCCTCTAAGGAAGGTTGTCTTCTGCATAAGAAGAAAGTGAGCAAGTAAACAGACTTCACCAAAATTATCATCCAAAAAAGTATCAGAAAATACATGATGTTGTAAGGGGTGATATCAAAATCTGAAAACTCTAATTCCTTATAAAAGCAGCATACTGAAATGTTAGCAAATATTCTGAGATCTGAGGCTGAAGAGAGAGGATAAGGAACAGGGGAACAACTGCTTTGGCTTGTTCTGCTGCCAGTACTACTGGATTTTGCTGTGAGTGGGAAGGGCTTCTGTTTGTTTACAGGGTTCTCTCACCATCCTCAGGAGGAGTATAATGCCATAGTTGATACATCATTATGGATGGGTAAATTAGCCTGCCAGGATGGAAAAGGAAAAAAGGAGCTCTTTTTTTCCATAGGTGGGATGGGAAGAGGCAATGCAGACTTGTAGAGTTTGTATTTATTTTTTTTTACGGTAGCATGCACATAATCCTAATAAACAAAAGTTCTCACATGAACTTTCTTAGAGCAAACTTAAGTGTAAGTTTACAGATGCAATATTTCATATAAATTAGTCCAACAGCATGTCATAAATGAATGAAAGTTTGTAGATTTTAGGTGAAATAGTTACCCCTCTCAATTTTGTTTCTCTGAAAGGAGAAAATGTTTTGGCCTGCGGCATCCTGTAGGAATGCAAAAACAGTCTTTCAAGGGAAACGGTACCTCTTAGAGCCAAAGACACAG
This sequence comes from Tetrao urogallus, assembly GCF_951394365.1. NCBI lineage: Eukaryota > Metazoa > Chordata > Aves > Galliformes > Phasianidae > Tetrao > Tetrao urogallus. Next base: position 92,213,310 of record NC_136815.1, read on the forward strand.
AGAATTATGACTTGATGAAAAACCATAATGTAATTTGAAACCATGTGATTTGCCTTACTGTGTTTTCTGCAAACTATGTAACTTAGTACATGACAGCAAAACGTAGAAAACTGTAAGTCATTCAGGACTTAAAGGAGCTATTTGTGTTTCTGATTTCTTTCTAAGCATTTCAGCAAAGTTACCTTAACACTTCTAATAGATGTGACAAATCTCTCTAGTTAATGCAGTGTATTTCCAAATGGTATCATGGACAGTAAGGTTCAATCTAAAAGATACTAATTCATTTCCTATTTCTTGACAGTTTCTAGAGTATTTTTCAACTTATTTTTTCTATGTTGGCTATTTTCAGAAATACAGCAATAAAGGCACTAATTTTGCAGTTTAACTTCTCTTGAAACAGCTAATGTCTATCTACTGGCAGACCTGGTCAAGAAACAGCTCTAGTAATGTGATTTAAAACAGGGATAGCAAAACTATGCTTGTTTTGCTTCTGTATTTTGGAACCTATTACTATTCAATTTAATACTCTAAACAAATTCATACTATATCCCATTATTCAGGAAAATAACCACCTGCCTTCCCCATCTGTTGATTTTAGTTTTAAACACTTCCATTAGAAAATACTGAAACTCATTACAGTGACTGTGCTTTCAGCACACATTCTGACACTCAGAACAAAAATAGGGGAAAACACTGTTTAAATTAGTAAATTATTTCCAAACAAATTCTAATTTCACTATCCACTATCCACTTCTTTTTAGCTCCCATGTAGCTTTCCAACTTTTTTTGACGATGCTGCAAATACTATGTGTGGGTTTTCAAAAGTGCCTCAAGGGTTGTTATTGTCTCTACAAGTTAGATTGCATCATTCAAATCTGAGTCATAATTTGGAGAGCTCCAGAGGCACCCTGCGATAAAACTACAAAATATTCAGAACTCAAAATACAGTTTACAATATTATATCCAACACTAGATAGGAGATATATGCTTCCTTATTTTCACTGTTTTAGAAGCCATTAATGTATTCTCCACTCTAAGACAATATTCGACCCTTCCATTTTTATGACAGGACACACTCATTGAAACAAATATTTAAATGGTCTTGATACAAAAGGAGGCACAGCTGGGTTTTCCATACTGCAGGCTAAATCTCAGGAGGTGTGATGGGAGTTTGTTTCGAACATGATACATACTTTCACTTTGAGTACAGTTTGTACACTTCATTTGTAGATTTCTGTAGAATTTTCATTACTCCGGTTCAAGAACTTTGAGGCTTCTCAGAAAAATACTGTCTCTCACTTCCCCAGTTAACAAAGGTAGTTTTTTCACTTTGCAGGAAATTTATGAGGATAAGGATACCTGCCATTACATAGAAAGAAGGAAATAATGCCTTGTTTCACAATTTCCCAAACACTCAGTAGAAAGGAATTTTTCAGTTAAGTCTGATAGGAAATCAAGCTCTCTAGAATAAAAATTTGAGACTCCATAGATCAAAAAATAAATGTATGCTCATTTATTATGTCATGACCCAGACTACCACTCACTGTGGAGGAGAAATTAAATGGAAAAACCTATTAGGGCTGCATTATTCTGTGAGGAAGGCCAGAATCTTAGGGATCTCTACTTCAGGAATTGTACTTGATAACCAAGTACCCTCACAGAGGGACAGAGTCTTGTCTGTCAGTTGAGAGACTGTACCTCTAAGTAAGGAACTTTGGGAAAAACAAAGGGCTATTACTCTACCTAAAGAAAGCAGATCACCCTGCACCTGTTTTATATTTAGCCTGTATTAAAGGTATGGAAAACTTTTTTTTTGCCTACTGCTGGGAGAAATTTAAGCAGAGTTGTTCCTCCTGATAAAACCATCCCTTCATTCAGCAGGAGATTAATGTCTGGCTCTGCAGAGATTTTCCCACAGGTGGAATGGAGATTCCAGTCATGAATTTTCTCCATTGTTTAATGGCAGGAGGAGCCAGCCCTTGTTCCGTTCTCTTTCTGACACTACAGAAAGTCTTGAAATAACTTTGATAATGGTTATGGCAAATTGACAGGAATCTAGTCCCAGGGAAGTTAGCATGACAGGGGATGTTTTTAACAACTATGGAGCCTACAGGTTACAATAGATCTCTGGATGTTTTGTAGTTTCTGTATCTAAAAATGAAAACAAAGAAGCTGACAGAGATTGATGCCAGTACATTGAAGCAATATTGCTTCTAGAAGCAGAATATTAAACATTGCCTGTCAAATCTTTGTGGTGCAGCTAGAGCTCTTGCTGGTGAAGACTACGGAAAAGAAGTCATTGAGCACCTTAGCTTTCCACGCATCCCTTGTGACAAGGTCTGCAGTTTCCTCCCAGAGAAGGTCCACATCTTCCTTAGCTTTCCTTTTATCACTGATGTAACTGTAGAAATTCTTCTTGTTCCCCTTTAAGTCTCTGGCTAGATTTAATTCTATCTGGCTTAGCTTTCCTAACCTCATCCCTGGCTGCTTGTACAACTTCTTTGTAGTCCTCTCAGATAATCTATTCCTGCTTCTGCTCCCTATGGATTTTCTTATTGTGCTAATTGATCCAAGGAAGGCTCCTTGACCTTCTTGCCCACCTCCCTCTTTCTTGGGATGCACTGCTTCAGAGCCTGGAGTCCTTGAGTACTTATCAGCTTTCTTGGCCCCCTCTTCCCTCCAGGGCTTTATCTTATATCAGCCTGCCAAAGTACGTTCCTGAAGAGGTCAAAGTCTGCCCTCCTGAAGATCAGAGTAGCAAACTTGCTGTGCACCTTCTCTGACACTCTAAGGATTTTGAACTGCACCACTTCATGGTCACTGCAGCCAAGGCTGCCCTTGAGCTTCATGTTGCTTCCCAGCCCCTCCTCACTGATGAAGACAAAGTTCAGCACAGCATCTTTTCTTGTGGATTCCTGTACCACTTGGAAGAGAAAGTCATCATCAATGTATTCCAAGAAACTCTTCGATTGCTTGTGCCCAACACTGTTCTCCACCCAACAAATATCAGGATGGTTGAAGTCCCTCATGAGGACCATGCTTTTTGAATACAAAGCTGCTTTTATCTGTTCAGAGAGGGCCTCGTCTACTCAGTCTTCTTGATCAGGTGGCCTGTAGCAGACCCCCACTACAATGTCTCCTTCCCTACCTTCTCAATTTCTGGCAGCCTCACTGTCACATCCTTGATGTGAGCCCCTGGCAAGTAGCAGACCTCTCTAATTAATGTATCAGGATATCGGTATGTAACAGGTGTCCCTGTACCCCTCAGAAGAGAATCACCCACCACTATCACCCATCATTTTTTCTTTGTTGCATTAGTTGTTAGTAACATGGAGCTTGTCTTGCTGCTTTAAGCAGTTCTGATGACTGTTACAGTTTGTTTTTCCTCCTCAGTCTTCAGAATCATAAAGTGATTTTGCAAAGGTAGAAGGGGAGGAAACATTGTCCAACCATTTGCCATTGGTTGATCCAAACTGCATGGGAAAAGGGCATAGTGGGCTTCTGGAGAATGCACATTCCAAACTATAGCCTCATTGTTAGCTCCTGTCATCAAGTGATGTGGCAGGAGAATAACGTTTTGTGGGGCCCTGAATAGCAACAGGCAACAAAATGTAATACTGGCAGAAAAGTACAGCCTCTACTGCCATACCAACAACATCCATTTTAAAAGTTAGTAATACATATTACAATCATTAAATCAAAGGCTTTTTAAATAAAAAATTGAATAACACAGTAGAAGCTTAAGTGCAGTTATTCACTGATCTTTTTTTTCTTGTTGCTTTAATAAAATACTTGCTCGCGTCAACTAGATCATCAGAATTACATTCTAAGCAAATAAAAGATTTGTTACTGTAGTTACTAGTTACTATGAACACGGAGTGAAATCTTTGTTGGCTTCAGCAGGATAAAGTTTTAACTACAGATTCCTATTAAGCTAAAAATGAAAAATTAAAAAACACTGCAATTCAGTTTTCACTGAATGTCATATGATCTTCATTTTATGCTTATTATTGTCCTGTTACAGTCATAGTACTTTTTTTCATTTAAAGTAGTCTAGTGAACTGAAAACTTTCCATCCTTATGTTTTAATACAATTTTGTTAGACTCCACAAAGCTAATCCAGATGTTGAAACACAAAGCACCTTAATTTCCTTTAATTTCAAATAAACTGCTCTTTGAGTAAAGTTTTGTACTAGCATAGTTCACCAAGGAGATCGTAATAAATAAATTCCATACTATAAATGCTGCAGCCTGTACTGTACTGTTGGAAATCAAAAAGCTCAGTGATACATGCTGTTTATGAGATGACTAGCTGTATAAGAGGAGCAATGTGAAAGTACTTGTAAATTGTGATCTACCCTTGAGTAAGCTGTTTCTTGTTTAAAGTGTTTGTTCACAAACATATTTTGCAGCAAAAGAGCTGCGTGAATGTTTTTCCTTGCAATATTCTGTTTCCCACCTTGGGATAAACTACTCAGCAGAACCATCTTATAGCCTCATAAAACAGAGCAGCAATGCTATTATCGCTTAACTGCACTTGAATTCAGGCAGAACTGCTTTGTTCAAAAAGTAGTAAACACTTTGACTATGCTGTCAAGTAAGGTCATCTAAGCTAAAGCATAAATAGTAGACACACAGGACACTTTCATGAAGTAGATTGAAGGATACAGTGACAAGAAAGGATGCAAGTAGGATGAACTGAGCTCAAGAAAGACATTTTTCAATGTTATTACTACAAATTACCCTTTTGTAGAGAGGAAGTACAAGGCCTCAGTGGCATTTTCACCTTATATGGCCCTATGTGAATTAAGCAGGATATACGAGATAAACAGCAGCAAATTTTAGCCTTGATAAAGAAGACTTTGATTAATTTAATAACCAGCAGAAATGCAGTATTCAGTCCTGTGTACATATAGAACAAGTAGTTCCTTGAAAAATGAGTCTATTCTTAATCATTTTCTTAGCACAGTCTGTTTGCATGCTCTTTCATTTCACTGGTTCTCAACTGGAATTTGAAAGCTATGTTTGAAAGCTTCCCCACAGTCATGGTTAACAGTAGGAGACTTTTCGTTACATCGTGAGAGGTTGATTGTGTTTCTGCAGTGGGTATTTCCAGTATTTCTGTATGTAGCATAGGATAAGCTGTTTTTCACAAAGAAAGCTCCTGAACAGAATAAAGTTGAGACCAGGACTTGCTGACCTTGGTAGAATTGGCACAGGCACTAGGTATGGTAATTATATAGGATAGTGGAGAGTCTGATACAGAACAGAATGAGTGTGCAATTTTTGAGAGTATCGTTCTCCTGTCACCATGAAAAGTACAGAACATACCTAAAAACAATGGTTTGGTAACAGACATTGTATGGAAATGTAAGGCAGCAACAGTGTCCGAAGACTGAACCTGAGACGTTCAACCAATGAGTGTCAGAAGTATTACCTGTGTTGGACCCAGGGTATGTAACAGAAAGGATTTCTCTGATTAGGTGCAGTTTTTTTCCACATGGAGAAATTCAGTGACAGAGCTTTACCTCATACTTCCACATCAGGTGGCATTTTGTCAGACTGCTCCTCTGTGGCCATCTGTCATAAGGCAACAAAATGTAATGTAATACTCGCAGAAAGGTACAGTCTTTACTGCCATACCAACAACATCTACCTCTCAAGTCATAGAATCGTGGAATCATTTGAGTAGAAGGGACCCCTAAAGGTCATCTACTGCGGTTTTGTGATTTTCTGTTGTTGGTATTGCACATCATAACATCATGTAAAGCATGATGGGGAAAAGGGATAATAGAGTGTATTGAACTGTGTGGATTCAATGGTCTGGCACATCAGAACCACAGGAATATGAGGAACTGGTGGACACCAGTGCACCGTGCACTCTAATGCCCTCAAGTTATAAGAGGACAGAATCGATGTATATTTCTGGAGCGACTGGAGGCTCACAAGAATTGTCTGTGTTGGAGGCAGAAATAAGCCTCGCCGGTAAAAACTGGCGGAAGCAGCATATAGTGACTGGCCCAGGAGCTCCATGCATACTCGGTATAGATTAACTCAGAAGGGGGCATTTCAAGGATCTCAAGGAGTATTCATGGGCTTTTGGAATAGCTGCTGTAGATACACACAACATTAAACAGCTGTCTGTTTTGCCTGGCCTGTCAGAAGAGCAGTTTATTCATTATTGCAATAATGGGCACACACTCCCTACTGACAAGGGAGAAACTGTACACCTAATCAGTGAAATCCATTCTGTTGTATATCCTGGGTCTGACACAGGTAATGCCTCTCCTGGCACTCATCAGTTGAGAGTCTCAGGCTCACAGTCTTCTGATGCTTACATTTCCATACAATGTCTGTTACTAACCCATTGGTTTTCGGTATGTTCTGTACTTTTTACGGTGACAGGAGGGCAAAATTTTCCAAAATAGGGCACTCACTTTCTCTTGTACCAGACTCTCCCCTACCCTATACAATTACCATACCTCGTGCCTGCGCCAATTCTACCCAGGTCAGAACTTTCTTTGTTAAAAGCAACTTATCCTACACTACATACAGAAATACTGGAAATTTCCACCGCAAAAACACAATCTGCATTTAACACATGAGGGAATTTGATGCTGGGGGAGTGCAGTCAGTAAGACCATGTATATATATGCATATGGATATATATGTTAATTACTGTTAGTTTGTATATAAATACATGTTAAGCATGATGTAGTGATGTAGAATAAGGGATGGAATGTCCTGGTTTTGTGATTTTTTTGTTGCTGGTATTCCACATCATAACATCATGTTAAGCAGTGGGAATTAAAGAGTTAATGTTCTGGTTCTGTGGACTGCCTTTTTTGAGCATTTTTGCTTCTCAGGGGGGAGGGGAAGATAAGCATTCACCTAAGGACTTCTCACCCAGAGGAAGAAAGGTGGAGCTCCTGAAGGACACCAGCTCCCCTCCCTGCGGCTCATTCATTTGGTTCACCGTGGAGAAAAGCACGTGGTTCCCCTGCAGTCTACAAAATAAGATCTCAGCTTTGGATAGTCTCTCTCTCTCTAATTTTGTTTGATTTTGTTGGATTTAGCAATTTTGTTGGACTGGTGTAAATGGTTAACTCCTTTTCTTTTCTCTCCTCCCCTTTGTTTTTTTTTTTCCCATCTTCAGGCCTGTACCTCCCATCACAGACACAGACCTAGAGATAATTCTGTGATGTCATCTCATCCCACTACACTGCATTGAACAGGGGCACCTACAGCCAGATCATGCTGCTTAGAGCCCCATCCAGCCTCACTTGAATGTCTCCAGAGACAGAGGACCCACCACATCTGTGTGAAACCCGTTCTAGTTCCCCACCACTATTACTATAGAAGAATCTTTTCCTTTCATTCAACTTAAATGTCCCCTTTTTTAGTTTGAAATCATTTCCTCTTGTCCTTTCAGAACAAACTCTACTAAGGATTCTGTTCCTTCTTTCATATAGCTCTCCTTCAGATACTGAAAGTCTGCTATCAGGTTTCCCTGAAGTCTTCTCCAGGCTGAACAGAAATAGCTCTTTCAGCCTGTCCTCATATGAGAGGTATTCCGTCCCTTCTATAATTTCTATGGCCCTTTTCTGAATGCACTCCAGCAAGTCTATGTCTCTCCTGTACTGAGATCTTCACATCTGGATGCAGTACTCCAAGTGAGGTCTTACCAATGTAGAGTAGAGGGACAATGTCACCTCTCTTGATCTGATGGCCATGCTTCTTTTAATACAGCCCAGGAAAAAATGGCTTTCCAGGCTTTGAGGACACATTGCTTGCTCAAGTCCAGCTTGCCATCCACCATTATCTGCAAGTTTTTAAGTGATTTGGCAAGTGAATATGAATTCAGAAGAAGTACATACAGAGGGGTTAATGTCGTATCCACCGTAGATGCCGTTACCATATACTTAAGATACTGAAAAAGAATATATGGTGTGTTTGCCTTCTGTCTCTCACAGTTTTTTTTTAATTATTATTATTATTTTTTACCTCATTCTAGGACACATTTGCGTGAGTATTATTAAGTTATAAAGTTATATTCACTAAACACTTGCAACATGTTTTTTCAGTAGTGTACTTTAACCACAATAAGAATAACAATCATTATGTCTAGTATTGCTCTATACAGACATTCCCAGCTCACTGTAAGTAGAGGATCTGATGCTTCTGAAATAGGTCTCTTTTGCAGTAACTCATCCTTGTCTCAGCCAAGTGACTATCTTCCTTTCAGAGACAGAATTCTAGAATCCCAGAATGGCCTGGGTTGAAAGGATCAAGAGTCAAAGATCATCTAGTTTCAACCCCCTTGCTGTGGGCAGGGTCGCCAACCACTAGATCAGAATGCCCAGAGACACATCCAGCCTTGCATTTAATGCCTGCAGGGATGGGCCATCCATAGCCTCTCTGGGAAACCTATTCCAGTGCATCACTACCTTCTGAGTGAAAAACTTCCCCCTAATGTCTAACCTAAATCTCCCCTGTCTTAGTTTAAAACCAATCCTCCTTGTCCTGTCAATATCTACCCATGTAGACAGTCATTCCCCCTCCGGTTTATGCGCTACCTTCAAGTACTGGAAGGCCACAATGTTCAATCTCCAAGTTAATCTCCAAGTTAAACAAGCCCAGTTCATAGAATCAGATAGAATCACATGGAATCACATAGAATCACATAGAATCACATAGAATCACGTAGAATCACATAGAATCACAAAGAATCACATAATGGCCCGGGTTGGAAGGGACCTCAAGGATCATGAATCTCCAACCCCCCTGCCACATGCAGGGCCACCTACCTCCACATTTAATTCTAGACTAGGCTGCCCAGGTCCCCATCCAACCTGGCCTTGAACACCTCTAGGGATGGGGCATCCACAACATCTCTGGGCAGTCTGTTTCAGAACCTTACACTCTCATAGTAAAGAACTTCCCACTGACATCCAAACTCAATCTTCCCTCATTCAACTTAAATCCATTTCCCCTTGTCCTGCTGTAATCTATCCTTTCAAAGAGTTGATTCCCCTCCTGTTTGTAGGCTCCCTTTAGGTACAGAAAGGCTGCAATGAGTTCACCCCACAGCCTTCTTTACTCCAGGCTGAACAAGCCCAGCTCCCTCAGCCTGTTTTCATAGGGGAGGTGCTCCAGTCCCCTGATCATCTTCATGGCCCTCCTCTGGACCCTCTCCAACAGCTTTCTGTCTTTCTTGTACTGAGGGCTCCAGACCTGGACACAATACACCAGATAGAGCTCACAAGAGCAGAGTAGATGGGGAAAATCACCTCCTTGTCCCTGCTGGCCACCCCTCTTCTGATGGATCCCAGGATACCATTTGCTTTCTCATTGCTGGCTCATGTTAAGTTTTTCATTCACCAGGATCCCCAGGTCCTTCTCTGCAGGGCTGCTCTCAAGGACCGCTCCTTCCAGTCTGTATAAATGCCTGGGATTCCTCTGGCCCAAGTGCAAAACCTTGCACTTTGCTGTGTTGAACCTCATCAGGTTCACCCGGGCCTGCCCTTTAAGTCTGTTGAGGTCCCTTCTGAATGGCATCCCTTCCTTCAATAGTGTCAATCACACCAGCTTGGTGTCATCAGCAAACTTGCTGAGGGTGCACTCGATTCCATCATCGATGTGATTTATAAAGATGTTACAGAGCACTGTCCCAAGAAAGACCCCTGGAGGACACCATTTAATTGCCAGCCTCCACTTGGATATAGAACCATTAATCACCATCCTTCATCTGTGGCCTTTCAACCAATTCCTTATCCATTGAGTGGTCCACCCCCAAATCCACATCCCTCCAAGCAGGAGAGGGTGACGATTGTTGCCCTCTACTCTGTTCTGAGGCCCCAGCTGAAATACTGCTTCCAAGACTGGGGCCTCCAAGATGCAGAGCTCTTGGAACAGGTCCAGAGGAGGGCCACTAGGATGATCTAAGTTGTTTTTTATTTTAACTTGTTCTGTTTTGTTTTGTTTTCTTGCTTTTTATTCCAAACTTTTAATAGGCCATCTATAAAAATATTGGTAACCTACACTTTATCTGTTTCTCAGATCCATAACAGCACACGCTCTTCAGTGCATGCTTTATCACCACATTTGCTCTCCTGTCGTGTTCCAATAATCTTTATAACACCCTCCATCATATTCTGGTTGGATAGTTCATGCCTTTCCATTTTGTCGCTCAGTTTTTATCAGATGAACCTAGCCACTGCCTAGCCCTGCAACATTCACATCTCTTAAGCAGTAATCACAACAAGAAGGAAACAAAAAAAACCAAAAAAAACAACTGGAAAGTAGGCAACTTGTATGAAAAAAGTAAGAAATAAGGCATTACTCTTTCACACAAGGCCAAAATAAGATGGAAAACAATTTCAGTCCTCCATGATCTTCTGATGCTACAGACACTAACATCTCAAAACTGTAGAGATCTAAAGGTCTTTATCAACCTGTCTGAGGGATAACACAAAAAAAGAGAGCTTATTTGGGGAATTGCCAGAGCATGAAGACCAAGACCAGACAGTATTTCTCTGATTTAAGAAGAGGAATAAGCAGGATCTTTTCCTTGCAGGAGCTGATGATGTGGAACTTGGTCACAGGTTATTTCCTGTACCAAAGTCTCATAACTATACCTGCTGATTCTAGCAGCTCAGTTATCTGTTCTTCCACAAACCACAGTGTAAGATGAAGAGATCTCTGAATCTATAGGACAAAGTAGGACTCTAAGCCATACAACACTGGGAAAACAGATAGAAAATATATGCACAATTGCATATGACCATACTAGAGGGGAAAGATATGAGGACTTAGGCTTATAAATAATATCGTTTAAAAGCTAACCTAGTGTATTCTTCTCATCTTGCTGGCTAACTTGCTTGTACTTACGCAGAACTATCCAAAGTAAAGAGTACTTTTCTAGAAAGAATCAGTTTTGTTGAAGTGTGAATTGTATGCTTTAAGTAATATTTTATTAAAACTTTCCAGAGGAACATATATCTCACAATATGAAAGTGTATTTCCTTTGCATGAATAAGTTTAAATTTTTATTAAAAATCATAGTATCTCATAATATATAGTGCAATATTAATTTCAAATCTTGTGACTGAGCTTATGAATATTCCCTAAAAAAAAATGCAAAATACAAAGAAAATAGCACAGCTAAGTTTTAATAAAGTAGAGACTTAAGATAGCGTCACAATTTTATGATCTTTGTGTCACGGAGTTGACCAGATCAATCTATGTCCGTGACAGGGGCGACAGGCCTCTGCCCTCCCCCCCCCACCCCAGTCCCACAAAAATGGGAAGGAAGGAAGGGAGGAAAAGAGCAGCGGCAACAATCTATGGAGGAAAACTTATTTTACTATAATATTGGAATACAAGATAACACAATATATACAATTTAATTGAAATTGAGATTAATAAATCAGACAAGATGAGAGAGAGAGAGTTCCCGGGACCGATTCAAACCTGAAAAAGCTTGGAACGGCTAGGAAAGCACCCTCCAGCACCCACTGCAAGGCAGCAAGAGAGCGCCCCCCCCACCCGGAAGGGCCAGATCCCGTGACTTCCGTGACGTACAGGGATAGGTACCTGGGATTGGGGCAGTGATACTTTAATGCCCCGTACACTACATGATGTTTTGATGTGGAATACTGAAACCCAAATACAAAAAACAAAAACAAAAAAAACATAGAACCACGACACTTTGTTACTGGTATTTCACATCATAACATCATGTAGAGCACTGGGAGTAAAAAAGGTAATGTTCCAGTTCCATGGACTGCTGATTTTTTGGTTACCTGGTTCTCAGAAGAGGAGCTACATATCCCAGAAGTCTTTCTGTTTATGTCTTCTATCCAGATGGAAAGAAAAAGCTGCTCACAAGTCGTGGGACTGCTCTCTTTTACCGCTTGTCTCAGCAATGCATGTTCCCTAGCTGTTACACCTTCAGCTGTAAAGTAAGGTCTTTTTTTTTTCCCCTCTAATTTAATATTATTATTTTTCCTCTTTGTTCTCTTCACTCCCAACCCCCTTAAGCCCTCTGCCCCTGTGGGCCTGCTGTCTCTCTGTCACAGACATAGATAGATCTAAAGATAACCCCGTGACTGATAGTAAAATCTTTTTTTTTCTTTTACAAAAGGTAGCTTGAGACAACTCTGACCACATGTCCAATGACTTATTTTACAATTCTGTTGGTCAATCCTTGATGTGTTTTCTTTCTTTCTCTACTGGATGAAATTTTTCTCTGAATAAAGGACTGTTCAGAAGTCTCAAATCTTTATCTAGATGTATAAATCATTTAGCCTTTCAGTTGTACATTTCTTTGGCCTTTTGTTTAATAGTTGTTGTGGTTTTGTGATTTTTTTGTTGTCAGTATTCTACATCAGTCTTCCACATCAGAACATCATGTGGACCAGTGGGAGTTAAAGAGTTAATGTTCTGGTCCCGTTTAGTACCTTTTTTGGGCTCTTGGAGTATTCTGATGGGAGGGGAGGGGCAGCATCTCCAGAGGACCTGGAGTGAAGGGAAAGTAAGGTGAAGCTTGGGAGAACTCCAGCCTCTTCTTCTGTCCCCGTGCTCAGACATCTCAGCTCGCCACAGAGAAAAGCACATGTTTCCCTTGCACTATCATGGTTTGACTTGCACTTTGGGTACTCTTGTCTCTCTCGTTTTATTTGATTTGGTTAAATTCAATAAATTACCATGCCTCCTCAGATTGTTGCCACTGTGTTTTCTCTTGGTTAAAACTATCTGCTAGCTCTCTGCTCTTCCCCCTCTCCCATAGCAGGTGGCCCAGAGCTGGCCGGATTGCGTGGCAAACCACTACTACCCCTTCCTTTATTTAATCATTTATTTTCTGTCTTTTTCCCGGGGTTGGTGCCCCCCCCCCATCATGCATTTGTATCTAGGGATAACTCTGTGACAATAGTTCTTCAAATGACTCTACACAGAATCCAAATGAAGTTCTCATGGAGGCCTTAGATATCTCGTATATTTGCAATTCAGTTCTTTATGCCCACTGGAATGCAGAATCTAGTTTTTCAACTACACCGACTGCTCAGAGTGATGGGAGTAACTAACACAGAAAGGTGATCTTAAAATCCACTTAATTCAGACAAAAGAAGCAGAAAGCAAATGTATAGGTCTGCTGTTATCCAGAGCATGAGCACTAAGCCTGTTTACTTTGCCATGTATATATCTCACTTCCCCCTTCAGCAAGGGGGGAACATTTCTTCAGACTACACACGTCTATAAGCAAACATATAATAAACCCTGATCTTACCATTTTCTTTAAATTAAACCAGTGAAGACAGAAGAGTAGTAATGAAGAAAAGTATCTCACAGGGAGAAAGTAACTCATAGGTCACCAGGTTATAGGAGGGTGATAGTCGTAGGTGACTTCCTTCTGAAAGGAACAGAGGGCCCAACCCCATCCAGAGGGAAGTGTGCTGCCTCCTTAGAGCACGGGTCAGGGATATTCTAGAAAACTTCCTGGGCTTATTCGCCCATCTGACTACTATCCCTTATTGGTAGTTCAGGTCAGCAGTGATGATACTGCTGAGAGAAGCCTGAGGGTTATCAAAAATGACTTCAAGGGACTGGGAAGTGTACTTGATGGAGTGGGCATGCAGGTGGTTTTCTCATCTATCCCTTCAGTGGTGGGGAAGGACACTGAGAGGATCAAAAAAAGCCTCCTCATAAGTAAATGGCTTAGAGGTTGGTACAGGCACAAGAATTTTGGTTTTTTAACCATGGGGCAATTTACTTGACTCCTAGCATGATGGTGCAGATGGAACTCACCTGTCTGCAAGAGGTAAAAGGATCCTAGCCCAGGAACTGGCGGGACTCACTGAAAGGTCTTTAAACTAGGAAAGAAGGGGGAAGGGGACAAAATGAGGGCCAGTGGGGTTGAGCGGGGAGTTTGAGGCTCAAAACAGAGCTTGATGGGTGATGAGGGTGGAGTTCGAAAGGATGGAAAGTGGCTGGGGGATGCTGCTTCCCTAAAGCATCTGTACACTAAAGCGCGCAGTATGGGAAATAAACAGGAAGAGCTGGAGATCTGCTTGCAGTCGCACAGCCACGATCTCATTGCAATCACAGAGATGTGGTGGGACATCCAGCTCACATGACTGGAATGTTGCCATGGAGGGCTATGTGCTTTTTAGGAAAGATCGGCTGGTGTGGCGGGGTGGTGGAGTTGCTCTCCATGAGAGAGAGAGCAGTTAGAATGTATTGAACTCCACCTGGGGGAGAGTGATGTAGCAGTGGAGAGCTTGTGAGTGAGAATCAAGGGGTGGGCTGGTATGGCTGACACTGTTGTGGGAGTGTGCTACAGGCCCCCTGATCAGGAGAAGGAGGTTGATGAGGCCTTCTGTGAGCAACTGGAAGTAGCATCACGATCCCAGGTGCTGGTGCTTATGGGGGACTTCAATTATCCAGATATTTGCTGGATAAGCAACGTGGCCAGGCACCTGCGGTCCAGACGGTTCCTGCAATGTGTTGAAGACAACTTTCTGATGCAGGTGGTGGAGGAACCAACAAGGGGCAGGGTGTTGCTGGAACTTATTCTCACGAATAAGGAAGGGCTTGTCAAGGAAGTAAAGGTCGGGGGCAGCTTGGGTTGTAGTGACCATAAAATAGTAGAGTTCAAGATTTTGGGTGGAAGAAGCAAAGCGAAAAGTAGGGTTGCTATCCTGGACTTTAGGAGAGACAACTTTGATCTCTTCCGGGACCTACTTGGAGCTATCCTGTGGGCTAGGGTGTTAGAACGTAAGGGGGCCTGTGAGAGCTGGTCGGCATTTAAACAGCTCTTTTTCCAAGTTCAGGATCAGTGTGTCCCTGTGAGCAAGAAATCAGGAAAGGGTGGCAGGAGACCTGTGTGGATGAGCAAGGAGCTTGTGCACCAACTCAAAGGGCCCATGAAATGTGGAAAAAAGATCTGGCCACTTGGGAATAATATAGAAATGTTGTCAGGGCCTGCAGGGATGTGGTGAGGAAGGCTAAAGCCTGCCTGGAATTGAATCTGGCAAAGGTGATAAAGGATAATAAAAAAAGGCTTTTTTAAGTATGTTAATAGTGAAAGGAAGACTAGAGAGAATATGCCCCCCTAACTGAGGGGGTGTTCCGGCAATGGGGAATGCTGAGAAGGCGGAGATACTGAATGCTTATGTCTTCAGTGAAAAAGTTCTCCTTAGGGAATCCCGGACACTTGGTCTTGGAGGACGGGGGAGGTGCCTGAAGGAGGATAGCCAATGTCACTCCGGTCTTCAAAAAGGGCAAGAAGGAAGATCCAGCTGATTACAGGCCAGTCAGCCTCACCTCTGTCCCTGGAAAGGTGATGGAACAGCTTGTGCTGGATGCCATCTCCAGACAACTGGAAGAAGAGGAGGTTATCAAGGAATAGTCAGCACGGGTTCACCAGGGGGAGGTCGTGCTTGACCAACCTGGTAGCCTTCTATGATGTTGTCACTGGCTGGGTGGATGGGAGGAGAGCAGTGGATATGATCTACCTTGATTTCAGCAAGGCCTTTGATACTGTCTCCCATGACATCCTTATAACAAAGCTGAGGAAGTGTAGGATAGATGAGTGGACAGTGAGGTGGGTTGAAAACTGGCTGACTGGCAGAGCACAGAGGGTCGTTGTTGGTGGTGCAGAGTCCAGTTGGAGACCTGTAACTAGCGGTGTTCTTCAGGGGTCTATGCTGGGTCCGGTCTTGTTCAACATCTTCATCAATGATGAAGGGGAGTGTGGCCACCCTCAACAAGTTTGCTGATGATGTGAAGTTGGGAGGATTGGCTGACACGCCTGAAGGCTGTGCTGCCATTCAGCAAGACTTGGACAGGCTGGAGAGCTGGACAGTAAGAAACCAGATGAGGTTTAGCAACAGAAAGTGTGGAGTCTTACACCTAATTGCATGCACCAGTACAGGTTGGGGGATGACCTGCTGGAGAGGAGCTCTGCAGAGAGGGACCTGGGTGTCCTGGTGGACGACAGGTTGGCCATGAGCCAGCAGTGTGCCCTTGTAGCAAAAAGGCTAATGGCTTACTGGGGTGCGTTAAAAAGAGCATGGCCAGCAGGTCGAGGGAGGTGATCCTCCCCCTCTACTCTGCCCTGGTAAGGCCTCATCTGGAGTACTGCGTCCAGTTCTGGGCTCCCCAGTACAAAACAGACAGGGATCTCTTGGAAACAGTCCAGCGGAGGGCCACGAAGATGGTGAGGGGCCTGGAGCATCTCTGCTATGAGGAAAGGCTGAGTGAA
The DNA here is from genome assembly GCF_951394365.1 of Tetrao urogallus. NCBI lineage: Eukaryota > Metazoa > Chordata > Aves > Galliformes > Phasianidae > Tetrao > Tetrao urogallus. The sequence continues at coordinate 92,229,574 of NC_136815.1, forward strand.
CTGGGTCTGTTCAGCCTTGAGAAAAGGAGACTGAGAGGGGACCTGATCCAGGTCTATAAATATCTAAGGTGTGGGGGGCAGAATGGCGAGGCCGGACTGTTTTCAGTGGTGAGTGGAGACAGGACAAGGGGAAACGGCTGGAAACTGCAGCATAGGAAGTTCCGCACAAACATGCGCAAGAACTTCTTTACAGTGAGGTGACGGAGCACTGGAACAGGCTGCCCAGGGAGGTGGTGGAGTCCCTTTCCCTGGATATATTCAAGACCCGACACCTACTTGTGTGACCTGGTGTAAGGAACTGCTTTGGCAGGGGGGTTGGACTCGATGATCTCTGGAGCTCCCTTACAACCCCTACGATTCTGTGATTCTAGAACACCTCCAGCCCATACATTTTCCTATGAATTTAATGTAAAGTATTGCACCAAGGAAAAAAGTCAATAGCAAATGGCTAGTCAATGTATTTTCATTGCTGTAGCTGGCTATAGAGCAAATGGTGATGCTCATTGTTCTAGGAATATATCATCAGTAGTACAATTCAAAGCCAGTGTCATTTCTCTTGTGAAGATACAGAACACCAAAAATCCGCATTTTTTTGCAGCTATCAGCAAAGAAGCACAAGGTAATATCCAGGAGTCAAAAAAAGCAGACAAGAAATGATAGTTCATGTGATAAGGTGAAAGGAATTACAGAAATCTGAAATAATCCTGACTCCCTCTACTAATTCCTCCACTCCAGATGATTTGATTTTCTTCCACTGTGTTTCCCATAGCACCCCAATCCTGTTACACACATGGATTATCAGTCATGCTGATGAGACACTTTCCCATGAAGTAGGCTTTGTCAAAGAGCACTTGCTCATCATCATGGGAAATTTTTTTGAGTGTAGTAAGAATCACAGAATCACAGAATCACAGAATCGTAGGGGTTGGAAGGGACCTCCAGAGATCATCAAGTCCAACCCCCCTGCCAAAGCAGGTTCCCTACACCAGGTAGCACAGGTAGGCATCCAGGCAGGTCTTGAACATCTCCAGAGAAGGAGACTCCACCACATCCCTGGGCAGCCTGTTCCAGTGCTCCGTCACCCTCACTGTAAAGAAGTTCTTGCGCATGTTTGTGCGGAACTTCCTATGCTGCAGTTTCCAGCCGTTTCCCCTTGTCCTGTCTCCACTCACCACTGAAAAGAGTCTGGCCTCGCCATTCTGCCCCCCACACCTTAGATATTTATAGACCTGGATCAGGTCCCCTCTCAGTCTCCTTTTCTCAAGGCTGAACAGACCCAGTTCACTCAGCCTTTCCTCATAGCAGAGATGCTCCAGGCCCCTCACCATCTTCGTGGCCCTCCGCTGGACTGTTTCCAAGAGATCCTTGTCTTTTTTGTACTGGGGAGCCCAGAACTGGACGCAGTACTCCAGATGAGACCTCACCAGGGCAGAGTAGAGGGGGAGGATCACCTCCCTCGACCTGCTGGCCATGCTCTTTTTAACGCACCCCAGTAAGCCATTAGCCTTTTTGGCTACAAGGGCACACCGCTGGCTCATGGCCAACCTGTCATCCACCAGGACACCCAGGTCCCTTTCCGCAGAGCTCCCCTCCAGCAGGTCATCCCCCAACCTGTACTGGTGCATGGAATTATTCCTCCCCAGATGCAAGACTCTACACTTGCTTTTGTTAAACCTCATCCGGTTTTTTTCTGCCCAGCTCTCCAGCCTATCCACGTCTTGCTGAATGGCAGCACAGCCTTCAGGCGTGTCAGCCAATCCTCCCAACTTCACATCATCAGCAAACTTGTTGAGGGTGGCCATTATCCCCTCATCAAGGTCATTGATGAAGATGTTGAACAAGACCGGACCCAGCATAGACCCCTGAAGAACACCGCTAGTTACAGGTCTCCAACCGGACTCTGCACCACCAACAACGACCCTCTGTGCTCTGCCAGTCAGCCAGTTTTCAACCCACCTCACTGTCCACTCATCTATCCTACACTTCCTCAGCTTTGTTATAAGGATGTTGTGGGGGACAGTACCAAATGCCTTGCTGAAATCAAGGTAGACTACATCCACTGCTCTCCCCCTGTCCACCCAGCCAGAGACAACATCATAGAAGGCTACCAGGTTGGTCAAGCACGACCTCCCCCTGGTGAACCCGTGCTGACTATTCCTGATAACCTCCTCTTCTTCCAGTTGTCTGGAGATGGCATCCAGCACAAGCTGTTCCATCACCTTTCCAGGGACAGAGGTGAGGCTGACTGGAGACAACTATCTGTGTGGATGCTGTCCTTGCTGATGTACCAGCAAAAGCCTAGTATGTTTTCCGTGTAGAACTGTTAGTTCTCACAAGACATTGAGATCTAAGGTAAGCAATAGATCACTTAATATTTCTGTTTGCACATTTTTTTTTTCTCCAATAAATACCTGCACAAAAAGCTTAGCAGGATCTATAGTTCTGTTGAGACCATTGGGGTTTGTAGGAATCACTTTTTTTTTTTTTTTTTTTTTTAAATCTACAGCAACAACATATTTCTATCTGATTAATTGATATCTTTATCTAAAAGAAAGTGTGCTTACTTACCGTTAAGTCCATTAAGTCTCTGCCTTCAAACATACTTTTCAAGGGGAAAAATGCTTACCTGCTGAGGTATCTAGTTTGTTCCCCATATCTACCCACTCATAGCTTACTAATAGTGACAGATGCTAAAAATGTCTCTGTGTGATATCTGAGAAGTGAAGAAAGAGGATGAATTTATCTCTAGGGAAGAAAAAAAAGAGGCATCATACATGAAATAAGGTATCAGGCTTGGTTCGCGTATTGCATTTTGAGACCATGTCTTTCTAATGAAGGATCCTAGCAGAGACTGCAGGAATACAAGAAAGACTACTCGGAGTAGCAGCTGTTTCATCTGCAGGAGATGGATTGGGTTCTTTCTCTGGGTCCACAGGCCTGGGATCTAGTGGGTTGTCTGACCCATCCCAGTGATTATTTAAGGTTGCACATAACAACAAAGGTTCCACAGATCCTACTGAGCCTGCCGAACCTTTATGTTTCTTAAAAGTCTCAAAGACAGCTCTCCATGGCCCTAAAAGACTTCGCGCTACAGTACCTGAGCAAGTACAGCAATGGAGGACAAGGGGAAGGTGACCAGTCATTTACCTGGACTTGAGCAAGGCTTTTGATGTGGTCCCCTGCCACATCCTTATCTCCAAATTGGAGGGATTTGGATTTGATGGGTGGACCACACGATGGATAAGAAAATGGTTGAAAGGCCACAGACAGAGGGTGGTCATCAATGGCTCTGTGTCCAGGTGGATGCTGGTAGTGAGCAGCATCCTCCAGGGCTCTGTCTTGGGACCAGGGCTCTTTAACATCTTCATCGGTGACATTGATGATGGAATCGAGTGCATCCTCAGCAAGTCTGCTGATGACACCAAGCTGAGTGGTGTGGTTGACACAGTAGAAGGAAGGGATGCCATTCCTCAACACGCTAGAAAGGTGGGCCCGGGTGAACCTGATGAGGTTCAACACAGCAAAGTGCAGAGTTTTGCAGTTGGGCTGGAGGAATCCCAGGCATTTATACACAGACTGAAAGGAGTGGTCCTTGAGAGCAGCCCTGCAGAGAAGGACCTGGGGGTCTTGATAGATGATGAAAAGCTTAACATGAGCCAGCAGTGTGCCATTGCGGCTTGGAAGGCAAATGGTACCCTGGACTCCATCCATTTTTTGTCCCCCCCTTCGTATCCTAAACTCTATAACCCACAAGCTTCCTTTCCCTTTTTGAAGTGCTACATTTAACTGTAGTACAAATGCAAATAATGTGTAGAACCAAGCAATGGTGACTATGAAGGTATTTTAAACAGATCAGCATGAGTTGCAACTTACGTAAAGGATAAGAAGATCTAGTACATAACTCTGTATCTGTAATTGATAATACAGCAAAGTCATATCAACAACTGACGGAATCATCAATGGATTGGCATGCAAATGTGTAACAAAACCAGCATTTGTGATAAGAATGGGAGAATACACATGCCACAGGAATATTCAGAGCTGTGATAAATCCATTGTAAAACTAAAGAAAAAAATGCACTATGAAAAACGTATTAAATCAAATACAGATACCATACAGTGCAGAGGGTGTCACCATGGAGGCAGTCTCCCACATGACACTAACATCAATAACTGGTATTACAGAAAGGAGAGAGCTCACCATGTTAAGCTTAAATATCACAGTGGTTTGTAAAATAATATACATAAGTGCTTAAGCTGACTGTATATAGGAGGAATGCAGAAAATTCTGTGTTGAATAAGTGTTAATAAAAAGTGTGAATGCTTTGTCTTAGACATGTTTTAGTAACTAGATTGAGAAGTGATTTGTAATCATCCTTGTTCCACTTCCACTGAATTTTCTAAGATGCAATCTATTAAATTAAAAAAAAAAAAAAGTATGTTATGTCAAGAAGCAGCTTCTTAGGGGATCTAAGATTAAAGTGGGTTCCACTATCAATCTTGGTACACACAGTGCATAAAATAACCAATACAGGAAGAAAAATAAAAGAAAAAAGCTTTTAACCTGTAGTACATCAAATTATTCAGACTATGAACATATTAAGTGAAAGTCTAGAAATCATAAGTTATGTGATTGACACTGCCTAGATCTAGACATAGGAGTAATGAAAAAACATTACTGAAAACATATGATGAGCCATCTGATGAACTAGCAAGACAATTAGATGACATTTCAGTTTTCAACAGTCTTCACCCCAGAACAGGACAGTTAAGTGAGAAAGTCTCTGTGCTATGCAGATTAAAGGAAGATATTTGTGCAACCAAGGTGTTTCAAAGGTAGCATTAACCCATTTCAGGCTAATACAGTCCTTACAGGTGCTGTTCTGAGGTCTAGAAGAAATGCACACCTCAGTGCCAAGTTCTTATCTTTAGGAGAAAAGGGACTAAATCAATTTAAAAGGAAACATTTTGCTTATATTCTGTCATATGGAACCATGTAATAGTTTCAGCAGCTACCAGAAAGCTGTGCTGAACAAATTAAAGGATTAAAGGAAAAACAAATTAAGGATTAAAAATATCAAAATATCTCTTGTTAGTTGGTTATACTTCATGCAAAAGTTTTGTCAGAATTAAGAGGTTTCTGAAGACAAGCTTTCCAGGCTTTCATATGATAAACATTTTTCGGACTTCACCAAAATGAAGCAATTAACTACTGTGATAAGACACAGTATCACAAACTGATTTAACTCTTCACAGGACTGCACCCAAGCAAGGGTTATGATAAGAAGAAAAGCTTGTGGTTTTTAAATACCAGTCTCGCACATTCACAGAGATAAACCATAGGATGTGCACAACTGTTTGGATAAGAATATCATACATGTATGAAAGGTCTTTCTTTCTGCTGTGACAAGCCATCACTCCCACAATAACAAAGTTTCCATAAAGAGTTCTTTTGCATTTTTTTGTCTCCCCTCCCTCCCCCCCCTCCCCCCCTTTTATTTTTATTTACGCTGAAGAAAAAAAAGATAGGATTAGCTCTAGGTGTATATAATGTTCTTGCAGGCAAGGGTTGAGATAGGAAATTGGCATTGAATAACTGTGCAGTTGAAACTGTGCATAAAAGCAAAAAAATCCTACTACTTCACTGACACTCCCAACAAATTGACCTCGACAGTGAGAGTTATCACACTGCGAGTCTAGACAAATCCAGACATTCAGATTTGTGTTAAAAATTTAGTACTTCCTTCCCACCACATTGTTTTTTTGCAGGGATAATTATAAGTGGCTGTACTTAAAATTTACAGCACACATTGAGTAGATGCTCGACAGATTAGTAGTAAAGAATTTCAAGGTATTTTCTTACTTCCATATGGAATTTTTTTTTTTTTTTAAACTGATTGTGAAGATGAGATTTACATAATTTAAGGAGCTCAGATAAAATCACAGAACATTCAGGGTCGGAAAATATCTCCAAGATCATCTAGTCCAAATGTGCACCTACCATCAATACTGCCTTCAGAACCACTTTCCTTAGTACCGCAGCTACATGTTTCTTGAACGCTTCCAGGGATGATTCCAGATGACTCTACCTCCTTCCTCGACAGCCTGCTCCAGTGCCTGACCACTCTTTTGGAGAAGTTTTTCCTAATATGCAGTCTGAACCTCCCCTGTCATTGTGGTCATTTCCTATCATCCTATTGAGAGTTACCTGGGAGAGGAGGCCAGCACCTACCTCACCACAGCCTCCTTTGTTGTATTGAGCTATAAGGACTCCTCTGAGCTTCATTTTCTCCAAATTAAAAAAAAAAAAACAACCCACAACAAAACCTTTGTCCCCTCCGCAGCTCCTCATAAGAGAAGCTTTCCTGAACTGTTAACCACTAGAATTCCTAACTCTGAAAAAGATTTTTGAACCAATTTGTCTTTCTACAAAGATGACAATGTGTGCTTGGTCAGAAAAAGGAATTCTGAAGATTGCCATATGTATGTAGTGACCTACAAAAATAAAATTATCAGACTACATTGACCAGAACACAGCTTGGAGACTACTGTCAATACTCCTAAAGTAGGGCTTCAGAGAATAATTTCAACATTATAACCAGGCAGCAATGTTGTACCAGCAAGGTACAAGACAGGCCTTAACAGGACTTCTTGACTATTGCTATTAGCTAAGTTTTGTAGATATCACAGGAAGCTGAATCAATAAAGTCTAGAGTTGAAAAGTTTGTGCAAAGTTTTTCAATCACATAACGAATAATTAGGCTTGTATTTACTGAGAAGTAAGGCTAATGTGGCTTCAGGGCTTCCCTTCTCCTATGTAAAAATTGGAGAAGATGATGTCCTTCTCCTTGTTAAAACTCCTTAAAATAAAGCATTGGCTCAAACATCCAGGAGTGCATCTACATGCTGTTACCCACTCAAAAAACCTAATGTAACTTCTGTACAAAATGCAGACAAGGCATCTGCTGCATACAGAACTTGTTGGACATATACTCTACATTTTATATACATATTTCCTTGTACACCTATTTATCAGGCAAAATAAAACATGTACTGTATTCTTTTAGAGATTGTTGTTTTAGCACTTTTACTTATTGTACTTTCTGCCTTTTTTTTTTGTTTGTAACACCAGCTTAAAATTTATGTGAGTACTTACAGATCTTTACTATTTCTGAATCTGGGAGGCTAATTCAGATTGGTGTTTAGCAAACATACATGTTAGGTGCCTATACTTATCAGTTGTTTATTAATAAATTCCCATCATGCTTGACATTGCTGCACCCAGAACACTGGAGGCTAGTAAGCTGCAGTTCATCACTTCACAGTTACAGATGTTATTCCACTTTGCCATCACGACCAAATTGATTAAGTGTTTACTCTAAAAAAACAACAAAAAACACACCAAAAAAATCAAAACACTAAGTAGCACTCAGGTATATTACCCTAAAGACACAGGAAGTTGAAGGGTTAAATGTCAAACTGTTCAGTCCTTACCTATCAAGGATTTTGAGAAGAATGACTCATACTTTAGTCTATATTGTATTGGAACAATAGATTGTAACTTACCCACAAACTTACCATTTATATTTAATCTTTTGAAGCAAAACAATATCCATTATGATCAACAAAATATAAACTTCTAAGAGAACTAATTTTTTTTAATTCTTTGTCCATTAGCTTCCAGAAATTTTCAAATACACAAATATCATCATAAATAATAATTAAAATCAGAAGAATATTTATTTAGTGTATTAGTGTTTAGTGTATTTAGCTAACATTTTGACAGTTACCTGCTTTTTTTTTTTTTTTTCCCAAAACTATTTTTATGATTTTCAAGGATCAAAGAACATCTATAACAATTAATTTTCCATAGATCATTTCTTCTTTTTTCTTAATTTTGCGTTCCCTTACTTTCTGGCTCTGAACTTCACTTCTGCAATGCAAAGGGATTCCAGCCACCACACTCACACAATCAAGACATTTTAGTGTGAATTAGATACTCAGGCATACACAACCTGTAACCCACATGCTACATGTATCCCAACTCAACTTGCACCCCCTACAGCTGTATCATGGCAGCAGCTCAGGTGGGTCTGCCTTCAGTGGTAGGATACAGGCTGCGTTTCTGTCTTGAGTCAACACCTCCACTTGTGCTGGGGCGTGTTCTGGCCTATGGTACAACATCCTTTGTTCTGACATCTGGGGCTGGATCACTATATCAGGTACTACAGGGGGGTGGGGGTTCTAATTTGTCATGTGGACATGTTTAATGTTCTCTTTGTGATGAAAATTGGAGTGTCAACTACTATCTATCTTGTTGACCCTATCTCGTTCGTACCATCGGGCTGCAGCAGAGAATGGCAGGGGGGCAGGGGGGGCCAGTGCAGACTCAGATGGGATGGGAAGTATCGTGGACACAGAGGAGTGGCTGTAAACCCCCCCTTGCTTGCTCCAGACACTCATGTACTCGTGAAGCTCACCCATTGGTTCAGGCTGAGACCTTGAAATTCCACTACAACAGTTAAATATGAAAACATTGGCAGTGTTCTTGAACAGAAAAATTACAAAGATTTCTTTATTTAATTTCAGTACAGCAACTGTTCTTATAGTTCAAAGGCATGATCCTTTGTCATTTGCTTGTGGCAGAACCAACTCAACAGCGAGAAGCAGATCAGATGAAGGAGAATCAATGGCAAGCACCACTGGTCCTGTAAAGTCCATTTTATTAAGAGAAAGGAAAATTGGCTGTGGTAAAATAAAAACAACAAAATTTTTAAGGAAAAGAAAATTTGTAAAAATACAGATACAGATCTCTTTGATTGGAACTGGATGTCAGCGTACTGTAAACAATTATGAGACAAGTCACGCTGATTATTTCAAAATGTAAAGGGAGGTTGAATGAATATAGAATTATCCTCCATTGCTCAGTTCTAACAAGAAGTTAGAAGGGCTTTGAAAATATGGTGTGATTAAAGCCTACTTCCTGTCTCAGAATCCATACCAGTGCACCAGAAACTCCCAAGAGATACTACTGGAAGTCGCTACTCCTCACCAGCCTCCACCTGTTGACCACAACCCACAGGCTGTGACTTTTGAATCAATTCCTTATCCAGCAAATAGTTCACCCTTTGAATCCATAACTCTCCAGTGTAGAGATAAGGTTGTGAAATGAGACCACATCAAAGGCCTTGCAAATGTTCAGATCAGACAACCCTTCACTGACTTGTTTGAACTCAATCATTTTATCACTTTATAGTTACACTGTGTATTGCTACAGGTGTTGAAAAAAAGGATTGATTACTAAGGAATATTCCAAAATATTCTAGCATTTAAAGTATGAGAATTCACCAAGCACTGCTAAAAGAATGGGGTTTGTAATTCTCTGGTTCATCCAATTTGCATGTGTAGGACAGATTTTGGTTTTGCTAAACTGCATGAGTTTAGCATGAGAATGAGGGAATGTTTTACTCCATACACAATTGTATGTTATCACAGAATCACAAAGACCTACAAGACTGTCCAGTCCAACTGTCCACTTATCACCAATAGTTCTCTCTAAAACACATCCCTCAACACAACATCTAAATGTTCTTTGAACACCTTCAGGGTCAGTGACTCCACCACCTCTCTGAGCAGCCCATTCCAGTGCTTGACCACTGTTTCAGAGAAGTAGCATTTCCTAACATTCTAACCTGAATCTCCCCTGGCACAGCTTGAAACCATTCCCTCTAGTTCTATCACCAGTTACACGAGAGAAGAGGCCGACCCCCAGCTCACTACAACCTCCCTTCAGGTAGCTATAGAGAGCAATGAGGTCTCCCCGAACCTCCTCTTCTCCAGGCTGAACAATCCCAGCTCCTTCAGCCCCTCCTCATCAGACCTGTGCTCCAGACCCCTCACCAGCTTTGTCGCCCTTCTCTGGACATGCTCCAGGGCCTTGATGTCTTTCTTGCAATAAGGGACCCGAAACTGGACACAGCACTCAATTTAAATTTATTATTTAAATGAATTTAAAAGCATTATGAAATCATTAATAGTATGCCAGTGGAATCTCATATACAGAGAGATTTATATTTTAATGAAAGGAAGATATAAATTCGTCTGCCTAGCTAACAATATCTGAATCTGGGAACACTAACTTCACTGTTTTTCTAAACACAGAGCCTAAATATCAATCTGTAGCTGTTGAGGTATATAGACAGTGCTACAACACAACTAGAAGACAATAAATGCCTCAATCATGTATGAATGAAAGTCAGGGAAAGCTAATTCTTTAAGGATATTTGAGCTTTAACTAAGGTATCAGCTAAAGACAAAATGGAAAGGGAGAACAAAATTAATGCATTTTTGTTCTGTGCTGTAATGTCATACTGCTGGGGAAAAATAAACTGGACAGCAAAGTAAGAACAAGATGTAAAAAAGGAAATGAAACCTGGAAAGATGGATAGTTGTCAGGTAATTTAGGAAAAAGCAGTTATTGAATGTGAGAAAGTTAAATAGCCTGTGCTCAGGAGAAATGGGAGAGCTGAGAGAACAGCTCAGCTTTTTGCCAAGACATCAACTTATCAAAACATAGATTTATACTATGAATCATAGCCAAAGAATCATCCAGGTTAGAAAAGACCTTCAAGATAATTGAGTCCAAAAATTAACCCAACCTGCCATGTCCCACAGCTAAACCATGTCCTTCAGTAACACATCCACACATCCCTAGGGATGGGGATTCCACCACTGCTCCGGGAGATCCTTTGTTTTATATCAAGCGTACCTGTAAAGCTCCCTTTGCAAACCCTTCCTACCTTCATACACATTAAGTCAGAGCTGAAATCTGAGCAGTACTGCAGAGGTATTGAAGGCAGGTCTAAAGTCTCAGATGGACAAAGCAGTAAGCATAGAAGACTGTAGAGAAATATGCATTGGCAAGTGAAATAATGAAAGTAGAAATGGCTGATCTCCAACATACAGCTTGGGAACCATGTATACTCTACACAGAGTGAGTGGAAGTATGTATATTTATTTGTGTTATTCTCCTAATCAGAATTATAGGTAGGTCTGAGGAGGTCTGAGCCCAAAGAGTACTGATGAATGGAGCTAAATACAGCTGATAACCAGTCATGAAATGTTAATATTGGGGCCTGTCCTGCTTAATATCATTACTGATGACTTAGATGAGGGGGTAGAATGCACCCTTGGTAAGTTAGCAGATGACACCAGGTTGGGAGGAAGCATCAATCTTTGTGGAGGTAAGAATGCCCTTCAGAAGGATCTCGACAGGCTGGATCACTGGGCTGAGGCCAATGGGATGAAGTTCAGCAAGACAAGTGCTGGGTCCTGCACTTCGGCCACAACAATCCCAGACAATGCTATAGGCTTGAGGCAGTGTCTGGAAGACTGTGTAGTGGAAAAGGAACTGGGGTTGTTCCTTGACAATCAACTGAACATGAGCCACCAGTCTGCTCAGGTAACCAAGAAGGCCAATGACATTCTGGGTTGTATCAGAAATAGTGTAGTCAGAAGGACTGGGAGAAGAGGCCAAACCCCTCCTCTACACAACTTCCCTTCAGAAAGTTATAGAGAGCAATGAGGTCTCCCCTGAGACTCTTCTTCTCCAGGCTAAACAATCCCAGCTCCCTCAGCCTTGTAAGATTCCCCATAAGACTTGTGTTCCAGACCCCTCACGAGCTTTGTCACCCTTCTTTGAACCCGCTCCAGGGCCTCAATGTCTTTCTTGTAGTGAGGGGCCCAAAACTGGACACAATACTTGAGTTGTGGACTCACCAGTGCTGAGTACAGGGGATGATCACCTCCCTGCTCCTGCTGGCCACACCATTTCTAATATAGGCCAGGATGCCGTTGGCCCTCTTGGCCACCGGGGCACACTGTCAGCTCATGTTCAGCCGAGCATCAACCAACGCCCCCAAGTCCTTCTCTTCTTCACACTCATCCAGCCACTCATCCCCAAGCCTATAACGCTGCATGGGGTTGTTGTGCCCAAAGTGCAGGACCCGACACTGCACCTTGTTGAACCTCATCCCACTCACCTCAGCCCAGTGATCCAGCCTATCTAAATCCCTCTGAAGGGCCTCCCTACCCTCAGGCAGATCAACACCACCTCCCAACTTGGTGTCATCTGCAAACTTGCTCAGGGTGCACTCAATGCCCTCATCTAGGTCATCAATAAAGATTAAACAAGATGGGCCCCAGTACTGACCCGGGGGACACCACTTGAAACGGGTCGCTAGCTGGACTTAATTCCATTCACCACTACCTGTTGGGCACGGCCCTCAGCCAGTTCCTTACCCAAAGAAGTGTATAACTATTCAGACCACGGGCAGCCAGTTTCCCCAGGAGAATACTGTGAGAGACCGTGTCAAAGGCTCTGCTAAAGTCTAGGTAGACTGCATCAACAGCCTTTCCCTCATCTACCAGTCTGGTAGAAGGAGATGAGGTTGGTCAAGCACGACCTACCTTTCACAAACCTGTGCTGGCTGGGCCTGATCCCCTGGACACTGCGCACATGCCGTGCAATCTCATCCAAGATGATTTACTCCATAACTTTCCCTGGTACCGAGATCAGGCTGGCAGGCCTGTAGTTCCTCAGATCCTCCTTACAGCCCTTCTTGAAGATGGGAGTCACATCAGCAAGCCTCCAATCCTCTGGGACCTCACCAGTTCTGTCACAGGATTTGTGTATTCTTGGTTCTTATCTAAATAAGCACTGAACATATTTTGGGTTTTTCTCAACTGAGGAATATAAGAACCAACAAGACCACCAAAAGATTCAGAATTTGAATTATTTTGTCTCATTCATTCTGTTTCACCACCAAAAAATCTCTGTGGTATCTAAGAAGTTGAAATACTGCTAGTAATTCTTAACTCTTATTTAAATACTTCTGGAATCAATTTAGAGTGAAAGTAAGATCCATTTTTTGACTGAAAAAAAAAAGTTTTTTCCTGTTGGTCTCTAGAAAGTGAGTAAATTTCTTGTTTGTTTGTTTGTTTGTTTGCTTGTTTTGTAACATACAGTATATTGTTCAGCAATATGTTCTTGAAAGTGCAGCTGAAACATAATTCATATTCTTCGTTTCACCAAGTTTTCAAAAGAACGTTTTGAGTTCAAGATAAATGAGTTTTTGTACAGCAAGGTAAAGGTGATTTTCATACTGCTTTCTCGTGCACATAGCTATTTTGGAAGTATGCAAAATTGTTTTAGAGGCAGAATGTTCTTGTTTCATAGTATTGCATATATGCAATCCTGCATTCAAGATGGATGAAACCTGCCTAGGTATTTTTATTACTTTAAGAACTGTAGGAAATAAACATTGTAAGTTCTGTCTCCATTCCAAATCCTGTTATTGTCATTTGGAGAAACTGATAGATCCTAAGCCTTTTCACATGTACTGTTCTCATTAATTCTTACAATTTTGGAAAAAAATATGTAGAAGCCTTGTAATGACAACATATTCTCACGGCAACTGGGCTTATTAGCATCTTAGAGGATATTCTTTTTCATGTATTTTATTATTTTATTTGCCTGAAGTATGCCAGCCATTTGGATCTCAGAGGCCATGCATTAACCTACAGCGGCCATCTAAACTATCACAAACTGCTGTTCTGAATACTGATTGTTCAACAGTGTTAAGCTCAATGAGCAGATCAATGCAAAGAATAGATTACTTTGTATTATATTTAGTTATGTCAATATGGTATATCTAGCATTCACTGTGCATTGCTGTAACTTTCTGAAATATCTGTAACATTCCAGTTATTTACAGTGACTTTGGAGTCTTATTACGTACAGTGAGTAAATATTATCATGAAAATTCCCCAAATATCTCTTCTGCATTCATCTGTCATGCTTTTGCTTGCTATCAAAAAATCACATGGAATGTTTATAAAGGATGTTATGTGCTGAAGACGTATAAATTGTTTCCTTCCATGTAACAGACATGCACACTGACAATTGATTCCCGAGAAAACTATTGACAATAAAATAAGTATTTCACTGAAATAAAACCCAATGCATGTTCAAGTTTTATAGACATTCTATTAGATATAATTCCATATAAAAATGAATTCACACTGTTAAATTTTCAGATGCAGGAAAAATATAATTGAATGTTTGTGGAGATTTTAACTGGTAGCAAAATACAGGTAGAAGCCCAAAAACTACTTCCTAAGCAATTCCACATTATCTTCAAATCCCTTACAATCTTTCATTCTTATTCTTTAAAAGACAAGTAGTACATTTTTCAGTCAAATTGCCTTAATTGGTTAGGTATTGTTAAACTCATATTCAGTGCATTGAAATGTTACAGTCTGCAATAACTTAAAACAGAACACTATTTTAACTGTATATAAATGAGATTACTGTAAGAAAAAAAAAAATTAGTCAAATTGTTGCTCCACCATCAGGGTTTAGGTAATAATACATGACTATTTATAATAACAATAACAATAATTTTTTAAAAATTCTACAATCTGCACTACTTCTGGGCTATGAAGGCAATCTCTGTATCCAGTACAAGAATTTAGGATCAGCCTATTATTTTTATACCATGATTTATAGTACCGTCATTCAAATCCTGAACAAAATAAAACTTAACTTCTTACTTTGGCCTCTACCATCTGAAGAAAATAATTTATTTTGCTCTCAGTCATGGTATATGCACTGACACCGATCACATTACTGCTGTTCTTTGCCCAGTTCATACACACAAACAGAAATAGCTTACAGTACATTTTAGACATAATGGCAGCGTAACACCAGCAAGGATTGAACTTGTGATACCTAACAAAATCATTCACTCAAATTAAAATATTTAGCTCTTTTATCCAAGACTAGAGCAGACAATACCATATGAATTATACAGTTACTGTTAGTACTGTAAAAATACTACACTGGGAGTGATCTTTGCATAGATATATTTCTATAGGACTTTGGTTTACAACCTCATAGACTAAGACACTATGCTACTGTTACAGAAAATAGATTTACTGTTCACAAAGAGCTACTGCTGAGGAATGTTAAAGTCACCTTTAAATCAGTAGTATTAGAGAAATGTAAATTAAAATCTTGTGGAAAAAGTTATTCCAGGTAATCATAATAAAATAAATTAGCTATCAATTCCAAATAATGTGCTCTATCTTTTCACTAGTAAAACATTTCTTATTGCTTACACTCTGGATAGAAATAAAATATTGTTCTTTAAAAAAAAAAAAAAAACAATCTTTCCAATAATGACCTAGTTCAAGGAAGAGGAAGAGGAAGAGGAAGAGGAAGAGGAAGAGGGAAAGGGAAAGGGAAAGGGAAAGGGAAAGGGAAAGGGAAAGGGAAAGGGAAAGGGAAAGGGAAAGGGAAAGGGAAAGGGAAAGGGAAAGGGAAAGGGAAAGGGAAAGGGAAAGGGAAAGGGAAAAAGCTGGACACTGCTCTGAAATGTGTACACTCACAACTCCTTAGTGCCAGATGGATTGCATCCTGGAGTGCTAAGGGGAGTTGGTGGATGTGGTTGCCAAACCACACTCCATCATCCTTCAACAGTCCTGGCTAACTGGGAATTGACTGGCTAACCAGGTAGACTGGAGACTGGCAGATATGAAGACCATCTTCAGAAAGGGCCAGGAAGATGATTCTGGTAGCTACAGACCTATCAGTCTCACCTTGGTGCCGTGGAAGGTTGTGAAACGGATAATCTTGGGAGCCACCATGGATCAATTGAAGGTCAGCCATGGGATCAGGCCCAGACAGTATGGGTCTATGAATGGAAGATCCTGTCTGACAAACCTGATTTCATTCTATGACAGGGTGACCTGCTTAGTGGATGAAGGTAAGGCTGTCGATGTGGACTTCAGTAAAGTCTTTGACGCTGCCCCCCACAGCATCCTCGTGGAGAAGCTGGCTGCCCATGGTTTGGATGGGCATTCGCTCTGCTGGATGAAACATTGGCTGGATGGATGAATTCAAAGAGTTGTGGTCAGTGGAGTTAAATCCAGTTGGAGGCCAGTCACGAGCATTGTCCCCCGGGGCTCTGTTCTAGGGCCGCTTCTATTTAACATCCTTATTAACGATCTTGATGAGGGGATGAGATGACTTACCCTCAGTAAGTTTGCCAATAACACCAAGTTGGTAGGGAGTGTTGTTCTGCCAGAGGGAGGAAAGGCATTACAGAGGGACCTGAATCGATGAGCCAACGTAAACTGTATGAGTTTCAATAGAATCAAGTGTCAGGTCCTGCATTTTGGTCACAACAACCCCAGGCAACCCCAGGCCTAGAGAGGAGTGGCTGGAAAGCCACCTGACAGAAAGGGACCTTGGTGTGCTGATGGACAGTTGGCTGAATATGAGCCAGCAGTGTGCCCAGGTAGCCAAGAAAGCCAATGGCTTGTATCAGGAATGGTGAGCATTTGAAATCTGTAAGTAAACCAGGAGATGATTAGACAAGCTGTCTGGAATTTTGAGGACAGTCAGTTACTGATAAACCATGATGACAGATAGCCAACAATGCTTTCAAAATATCAGTGTGCTTTTAGAATTGTTTTCAGGCACAATATTTCTAAAGATCTATTCTTATGTTTCTTATCTGTCACACTGGTACTTGTAAAATGCTATTGAGATTGTGGTTTGCAGCCTTTAACACATCAGCTAACATAATTTCATAGTATATAACTAATATGCATTTAATTTCTGGTTAATACCTTTGAATTACAGTACTAGCACTGAGGACCATTACTGCTGATGGGCACAGAGGCTGGACACATGGGCAGCATGAAAGAAATATAGTGGATGTATGGGCTTACTTAGCTACTGTCAAGTGCAGAGACACTACAATAAACATTAAACTTTACATGAGTATCAATCTAATTTTTTAGTCCATGTTATTGTAAATACTACAAAGTAGGTTATGTAGAAGATCTGTGCTTCAGTTTTTTCACATTTCTCAAGCTGCATGGATAATTAGACTTCATGCAGGTTGAACATTGTATGGTAGAATGATCTTGGTAGAACTTAAGTGGCCATTTGTCCCCTGAATAATGGAAGTAGGCTTTTAAAACAGTTAAATGAAAGGTATGAACTCATATTTCTACATCCACTAATACAGCATGATAGACAATTTTTTTTTTAATTTATTTTTTTTAATTGCTGTGATACAAAATGTGCCTCAAAGTACAGTTAGTAAATCTTCAGGCAGGCTTGGAGAAATTTAATACATATATAATACATGATGCATACGAAACAACACAACATCTTGTGAAGTGTTAAAACTGGACTTTGACTTCCATTCATTTTAATACTGTTCAAAGAAACATTTAAAAACAATTACAGAGTGTCAGTAATCATGAAAATGAGGGGATGACTTCAGGAATGTAAGCAAGTATCTTTTCTAATCACAGCTAGATAATTCTGATGACTTCTTCATGCTCTCTTTTTTCCTGTTATCTCAGTTCTGTTTAAGCTAGCTAAATATCAAGTAATCATTGAATCTGAGCAAACTCTACTAATTCAAGTGAAGAGTTATACAACAACTATTGTACCTGTTACACTGAGTAATGCATTCTTATATTTCAGAATATGGAAAGTTTCTGTGAAGAAGAAACCAAATTCAGCACTTTTATTAAGTAGCTCAAATTTTCAGCAAAGACTCAGTATAAGAACATTTGCATATACATTTACCATTCCTTCAAACAGAGAAAATTAATATGAATATTAGGAAAATGATGTTCTCAACCTCCCTTTATTTTTGTATTTGATCTTAAGAAAACTAACACTAACTCTTTCTGTTATTGTAACTCCAACTCACATATTTCACAGAGTCACAGAACTGTAGGGTCTGGAAGGAACCTCTAGAGATCATCTAGTCCAACTTCCCTACCAAAGCATGCTCCCTTGACCAGTTTGCACAGCCAGGCATCAAGGTGTGTCTTGAAATTTCCAGAGAAGGAGACTCCACAGCCTCTCTGGGCAGCCTGTTCCAGTGCTCCATTACCCTTACTGTAAAGAAGTTCTTATGCACGTGTGTGTGGAATATCCTGTGCTTCAGTTTGTGGCCATCTCCCCTTGTTTTATCACCAAGCACTGTTGAAAAGAGCCTAGCCTTGTCCGTTTGCTTTCCTCACCTTAGATATTTATAGGCATTGACCAGATCCCCTGAGTCTTTTTTTCTCCAGGCTGAACAGCTCTAGGTTGCTCAGCCTTTCCTCATAAGAGAGGTGCTTCAGGCCTTTTATCATCTTTTTGGCCCTCTGCTGGACTCTTTCTAGGAGATCCCTGTCTTACTCACCGGTTTGTCTTTGCTAAAACAAGCAACCTAATAATAATAATAACAGTAACAACAACAGTAACAACAGTAATAATAATAACAATAATAAATCAACATAGCAAATGTTGCACTTACCATATATAAGGCTTGGATGCAGTTCTGCATATACCGGAAATCTCACTTGCATCTTGCCTTCACAAGATTTCCAGAATTTTAGAATAAATATGGCAGCATAAACTCAGTTGAAGAATTCAGGAGGAATTTCTGATGCTACAGTAATATTCCCACAAGACAGTCAGGATATCATCATTATTTTTAATGAATATTCATATTGAACTTCCAGCTCACAAAAGATGCTATCATTATTTCTTGAAAGGTGGTGGGTTTTTAAATATATTATGACACTTGTTTCCTTTCAAAAGATGTACTTACAAAAAATCTGCATTATTCAGTTTTGATCAGATCCATATGAATACTATATGCATAATTCCACTCTAAAATAGAAGTTTTCCAGTAGTATAAACATATCATTATGAAGAGTAATTAGATACAGAAAAAAAAATGCAATCAATGTTGAGGACTTATAGAAGTGCAGATAAACAAGTGCTCATGATGTGTTTCAGTAGATGGTTAGAAAAAATCAGAATATCCTTCAAGTTAATGACTTAGTTCCATCTAGATTTGCTCTTCTGGGTTCAGAATATACTACTACAGTTTTTATAATTCAAACTGAGAAAAATGTAGAATCAAGAAGGCTTCAGCAGATCAACAATCATCCTTTAAAATAATTTTGAAAACACATAAAAGCATTTTATTCAAACTTAGACACAGTTCCAAAAATTCTTTTTTTTCCTCTCTGTAATCATATATACTTGTTTATTTGCTAAAAATCTAACAGTGGATTTTTTTTTTTTTTTTTTTCCCCAGAGAATGACATAATATTATTGTTTCTTCTTTGGCTTTGAACTACTATTCAGAATTGTAGCCAATGTCAACAGCTCCTCTAACTTCAGGTCGGAGATTTCTTATTTTCTGGTCATCATTTACAGCTGTAATTTGAAATTACTTCCCTGTCCTTCATTGAGTCCTTTTAAAGCACTTCAGGTAAGTACAGTAAAGGAAGACAGAGTTAGTACAGCTCAACCATAAATAGTTTTTCATTCTTGTAATACACTTGGGATGAGAGAGCAGAAGATGATAGTGACCCAAGAAACAATCACTAACTAGCATTAATTTACAGAAGAAAAAAATAAAAAATAATAACAATAATAAAAAAAGAAAGAGATCAGTACAGGAGCTTAACCAGAAAGGTATCTTACACAGACCTTGGAAGTTGGAAATCAATAAATAACAAGAAATCCAGTAAACTTGAGAGTAGGAAGAGAGTTGCAGGGATGGTGGTGATACAACTGGATATCTTATATTGTGATGAAGGCTGAGCCTTGGGAAAATCTAAAATAATTCCTTCTTTTATCCATAGGACTTCAGGTTGATTCAGTGATATCAGAATGCATATAAAAGACAGCAGGACTAAGATTCCATTGGGAACAATAAATCTTGTATGTACTGCTTTTCCAGTTCAACTTCAATTATCTTCAATTAATAGAATGTAAGGAGAGGAGAGTCAGTTAATTCATTTTTATGTCATTAAACCTACTGTCCTGAAAAACAACTGAAAATAGTGTGTAAGCAGCCTTACCTTCATTGTGTCTTCAGATTATAGAAACCAGATTCAGTAACTAAGACAAGTAACATTTATATGACCTCTAATGCTTCTGCTTAGGTCAGTGTAGGATAGATTTGTACAGGCAGGTTCTGTCCTTCCATCTGCAATATAAAGGAGTTCATTCTTCTCTCAAACAAATTCCATTGTATGTACTTTGATGAAGCAGGTAAAATAAAATTTGTCTATTTTTTTCTTCCAGCTCTCTGAGGTAGTGTGTTAAAAGGTGTTGCTTCTCCTCACAGACACTGAATCGATTACATGGATTTCTCCATTTTGCTGCTGAGAGGTTACAGATCAGTAGCACTATGCTGTTTACTGATGTCGGAGTATCAAACCCTCATTTCAGAAGTTTTCTGACGACACGGCATTAGTATACAGCTCCCAGAAAGCTGAAATAACTCAGTACTCAGTAAAGTATCACACATGCTTGTGTTTCCAAGTCAAAGAAATAATGTGTGTGCATCTTACAGCCGAGCAGAAGCTTAGTTACATGTGTTTTCTTGGGACAAATCAAATTTCAGTTATTTTAACATGCTTAATAGAATTGTTTCATGTATATATATGTTTCATGCATATTTTCATGTTTCCATAGATTAATCAGGCTATAATTGCTATGCCTGGAGTGTTTGCTGATTTTATCATGAAATATCTTGCATTTTACTCATGTTTTTACCTCTTACTCCTGTTAATATGCAACATCATCTAGTAACAACATTCATGTAGATAAGTGATTTCATTATGGGTTAAACAACCATTGGATAAAAAGATATCAGACATTCCAATTACTGTGTGATCAAAATACTTTGAGAATAACTGAAAATTCATGAAGAAAAAAAATGGCTGGTGGCTGAGAAAGGTTAAAGATACATGGCGCTGTATGTCCCCTAATGACACTGCAAATTGAATACAAAGAAAGATACCAAGCAGGCTCCCACCTAGCATCTGCACAGTAAGCTACACAGTAAAAAGCCAATCAACATCTTCATGCCACTGTCTGGTAAGAAGAATAACCTCCAAAACAACTTCATTGAAAATCTTTTAACTTGCACTAAGATAAACCTTTTATTAAACTGTCTTGAGAGAAAGTGTGTGTGCTCATCCACTAGAAAAAGTGGCTTTTTGCATTAGGGGCTTCTCAAATAAAGCTTATGTACAGTTCAATGAGTGCTTTGAAAATTCAGGCTCTTTAAAATGATTCTGATTTTGTAAGAATCAATTATTATAGAGTCTACACTTCCTGAACAATTGAACTAACGTTGTATTCCTAATAAACATAAATGTAATTTTAATCAATACACGTGTTGCATGTTTACACAATCCCAACTCACCTTTCTGAAACATTCTTTTGACCTTTCTGATCACAAGAGTATTGCACTGAGTGCAAGTGTCCAGTTGTGGAAAGGCCTGCCATAATGCTGATGTGTGGTATGAAACTGGGGTGCTAGACACAATTAGTTCCAGCCCACTGCTACTCACTCCTACTGCCCCACAGGACCCATTAGCCAATGGGCAGGCAGCTCAGAGGGAGTGGAGCTCAGAAGAAAGATCCCAGAAAAGAGTGGGAAGACCTTGTAAGAAGGTCATGGAGAAGGTGCTATGTGCCCCCAGCAACGCTCACCCTGCAGCTCCTGAAGAGTGTACGCTGGATCAGGGAGAGGTGTGAGGAGGAAGGGAGAGCAGAGAGGAGTCAGAAGTGGAGGGGTGAGGAAGACCTTTCCATCATGATAATCTTACAAAGCCTAACCTTTGTGCATCTATTGATTGTAGAAACCCATAACCTGCAGTATTACCATAGTAGTATGAATGTTACAGTTTTCTGAGCAAGTAATAAAAAGGAGTAAAGAAATTTCTCTTGTTTTGAGAAATATTGATTTCTCCAGCCTTTTTGAAGAAACATTAGAGAAGCTGCAATTATGTTGTAAAGTCATTCTTAATGCTTCTTATCTGCAACATCCTTTTTTTTTTTTTTTTTAACCTCTTTTTATAATGAATACATGGCAGAATACCTTACCCATAAGCAGATAACTCGTTTCTTAAAAGCATAACTTTTGACACTCTTGACAGCAATACCTGAAATGCAGTTTGTGAGTCTTGGAAAAGGAAGGCAGACAGAAAAAAGACACCTCTTAGTCTGGATTTGATTAACTTTACTCTGTTGCTCTCAATTTGTTGCAGAATTTAACTTCTACAATGACATACAGTACAGATCATATGAAGGCTTTGGCAGAAGTTTTTAGTTATTAAAGACTGGGATAATTTTTCTGCCTTTAAAATAATGTTCAGATCCAAGTGTATTAGAGATTTTGGCCACGTGAACAGGCATGACCACTGTGGTGGAAATGCTAAGTCAGGGCTTGAAACAGTGATTGAGCACCTGGTAGTAAGGCAGGGCCAAGCCAGGGGAGCTCAAGTGCATGCAGTGCACATGAATGACCAGCATGGGTATTGACAGGATCTTCCTCTTCCCAGACCTCATTTAAGTGTTGGCAGTGGAGGTGAGGGTATCTCATCTGGAGATCCCTGCATAGCTGAGGCCTTCCAAGGATAAGCAGGTTTTTTTCCTTATTTCTGTGTCCATGACTGCTCTGTTTAGCAAGTTTTCACTCACTGCAGCCTGTGATCTTGCTACTCTGCTATCACTGTCGTGCTTTTCATTGTGTTACAACCACTAATTAAAGTGACTTGCTAAAACTTAGAGGGCAAGGACAGTGTTTAAGTGAGCCAGGAGATATTTTGCCTTGTATTTAATCTTTTTCTTCTTACAAAGTACCCTTGTGTGAGGAAGTTTGTGTGAGGAACATTTGTTTTGTAGAAGCTGATTCAGGAGAACTTAATTTTTAGCATTCCAAACGGAAATCTCTCTGGAGTTATGACTACAAGCAGGCAAGCAAAAACTGAATCTAATGTAGAAGTTTAGGACCATATGAAAAGACAGCTGCATTAGTGAACTGGACTGCCTGCATGAGTATACTCACTGGGATTCAACAAAATCTAAATTTTCACTTTATTTCTTTGATTACCATTCACTCACTACTTCAAAATCTCAATTTTAATTCTATACAAATTTTCATTTTTCGTTGTATTTTTCAAAATGTTTAATACTGTATGTACTTTATACTATATATACTTATAATGGTTTAATCCATCTGTAACAGATAAATTTTGGTTAGAATTCACAATGTTTTTTGAAGATCTGTGCAGGTTATTCGACAAATTCAAGGGAAACTTACAACACTTTACTTGTTATTGGAACAGATGGATGTGTTTCGCCCATTCATCTTGTTCCATGTCCTTCTAAATTATTAGTAAATTTATCAGACAAACAAGATGGTGAGACTAATTTTTTATTGCATTTAAAGATGATTATGCAATACAATATATTTTGCATCTATTATCTGAACGTTCGTATTTATCAATAATATCAGTGTGGCTCATAATTTCAGGAAATTGATCAGTCTCATCCATGAAAACAACTCTGTGAAAATTCATTTATCATAAATACTACATTTCAAAACAGTGTGCAAACAGTACAGTGGATATTATTTTTGTAGTGTTATAATACAGTTGCATAGTCAAAAAATTTAGTTACAAAAAAAGTAGGCAAAATATCAAGAAGGAGAATTTTTTTATATATATATTTCAGTGTCTGCTGAAGTGAAACAGGGAATTTCTTTCAACTTCTATTGTTTTTGGATTAAGGTTCTGCAAAAAGAAGCTCGTTAGCCAAGCGGAATGTGTGATACTGATATACTGATTCAGGTAGGTGCTATAAAACTATTACAGAATTGCTGTTAATAGAACAGAGAGAAAGTCGTGATCCTGTTTTAACTTTGGTTAAGGACAAGTGTACCTTGGAATCAGCTACCTATTAGTGTCTGCAAAGATGAAAACATCTCTGTATGTTTATAAATAATATATAAATTAAACACTTTTTTTTTTTTTTTAGAGAGAGAGAAAGTGTATGGCAACTGGAGGGAGGAAGATATTATCAGAAAAAAAACACCCAAACATTTATCTCTGATTCTAAGTATAGATACAGATCCTTAAATTTATACTTTAAGAACTGTGACCAATGTTTCAAAGTGCCTAAACTCTAGAAATATTTCGGTGATCTTCGGTTAGCTCAGTGTTAACTGGTTCATACCAAAATTAAATGCAAGAAATAAATATATTTGCTGGGTAACTTATATCACTTGAGTTTAGTATTATCATAAAATTACAGAATCTTGTGAGTTAGAAAGTCATCTAATCCAACTCCCTTGAAATGAATATGAACAAGTTGCTCAGAGCCCGGGCCAGCCTGATCTTGAATGTCTCCAAGGACAGGTGATCCATCCACCACCTCTCTGGGTGATTTCTTTCAGTGCCTCACCACCTTCATAGTAAAAAAAAACTTCTTTGTATCTAATGTGAATTTATCCTTTTATATTTTATAACCATTTACATTTGTCCTATCGCAACAGACCTTGCTGAAGAGTCTGTCCTCTTCCTCCTTATAGCTCTCCTTTAGATACTGAAAGGCTACTATCACATCTCCCCAGAGCCTTCTCTTTTCCAGGCTGAACAGTCCCAGCTCTTTCAGCCTGTCCTCACAGGGGAGGTATTCCATTTCTACTCATGCTCTAACAGATCCATGCCTCTCCTGTACTTGAGAACTCCACATCAGGATGGAGTACTCCAGATGTGGTCTCACCAATGCAGAGCAGAGGGGCAGGATCATCTACCTTGACCTGCTGACCACGAATCTTTTGGTGCAGTCCAGGACAGGAGTGGCTTTCTGGGCTGTGAGGGTACACACTGCTAGTTCATGTCCACTTGCTATTGAATAGTATCCCTATGCCCATTGTGGCAGGGCTGTTCTCTGTCCTTACATCCTTCAACTTGTACTGATAGCAGGGTTGGTTGCCATTACCCATTTGCAGTACCTTGCACTTGGATTTTTTGAACCTCATGAGCTTCTCCTTGTCCCACTGACAAAGGCTGTCTAAGTCTCTCTGAGTGGCATCCCATCCCTCAGTCATCTTGACCTTATCACATAGCTTGTTGTCATCCACAAACTTGATGAGAATGTACTTGATCCCACTGACAATGTCACTGCTGAAGATATTAAAGAGCATTGGTCCCAGTACTGACCCCTGAGGAGCGCCACTTGTTACTTTCTCTATCCAGATATTGAGCCAATGACCACCACTCTCAAGGTATGACTAGACTAAACTTTGTTCATCAGTCCACCTTTCAAATCCACACATTTTGAATTTGAAAAGAAGGATATTATGGGGACTATGTCCAAGTCTCTACTGACATTAAGATAGATGACATCAAGCATTTTCCTCATCCGCTGATGTAGTTATGCCATCATGAAATCCACTAATTATCTTTTCAAAATTAGTTCTTATTTGTAACATTGAACATTATAAATTGTATTTTCTTTACATAGCAGTATCTAATAGCTTTAACCTGAAATGAGCTTGTTTCTGAAGAAACAAAAATTTGATTTGCTACTTTTGAACATTTTATATTTTTTCTTTGTCAAATCCTAACCATTTTAAATGCATAGGTTTTCTTCAGTTTTGTTTATTTTGGGGGGTAATTTGATAAATTAATGCATATTTTGTAAAGCAAACAAGTGTCTGGCAGTTAGTACATAGCATGATAACAGAATTGCTCTTTGATTTGCATAGTAGTGTTCCTGTTAAAAATTCTGCTTGCCAGTCTTGAGATTAAATTCTTTTATATAGAATGAGTGTGTTAAGTCAAATTATGTGAATCTGCCTAAACCACTTTCTTCTTGTATCAAGCAGTCTCAGAATTCTACAATAATCCTTCCTTCCTAAAACTTTGGAATTCTTTTTTAGATACAGTCTTTGTTTCTGTGTTTAATTGTTACAATATCAATATGTCTTATGTACTTTGATACATTTAATGAAGTGCACTATTCATAGCAAGCAAAAAAATATATTTCCAAGAATAAATAAGAATTGTAATTTTTTTTTTTTTTCATTCTATATTGTTAATTTCTTCTTCTAAAATTCAAGATTTGAAATGTAACAGTCCATGACTTTTTTCCAGGGAACAATTCTTCCAGAAATTTAGACAACAAAAGCTTATGGAGCCAAAACAGTACATCTGAGATAAGGACAACAGCACTCAAAAATCTTGTTTCTGGTCAGTTCAAAAATCAGTTCAACATAATCTTTCTTGTTCTTCTTTGTATCTAAATTCTGAAATGCTTTGGCTTATGACATGGTAGTCCAGCCTCTTGGCTTGCCTGGGCCATATATCTTCCCATGACAATTCCTGTTTGCTCATATAAAATATATAATAGTCCTAATGCATAGAAGTAACAAAATTTATTTTTATGTGTTTTTATAAAAACATAAAGAACATGAAACAACAAAAGCATAAAATTATTTTTGACCTTGTTTTGGTGAAACTAATGCATCAAGTTGATTTGATGACAGTGGTTGCTATTCCTAGTCAGTTCTCAAGGTGCTCATCAGATTTTCGATGAGTATTACTTTTCCTGTTTTTGACCCTTGGTAATAATCAAGAAGTGATGACATGAATAAGACATGACTGTGAAGAGAGGGATATTTTTCTCTGGTAAGATAGGGCTTATGAAAGAATGGTAAAGAGACAGGACTAATTTTTTTCGAGTTGAGTGTCTAATTGCATCTCTAGTATTCCATTTGAAAATTTTCAAGTAAAGTATTTATGTTGGTTGAAAATAAATAAAATTTATAAATATATATAAAATATATAAAATACATAAAATTTATAAATATATATAAAATATATAAAAATTATGATATTTTTGGGAGTATTTAAGCCTATTTTCATATTTCTTTCTCAAAATGGAAAATGCAGCTGCTTATTTTTCACTGTTCACAGAACTGTGTTTAGCCACTGTATCAAAATGCATTAAGTTACTTGCCATAACTGGAGCTTGTTATTGCTTGAAATGCTACTATTGTCTGAGACATAACACAAATAAGATGATTTTTCATCTTGGGGACGCATGTTTATCTCACTGAAATGAGTGGTCAAATCAAAGGGAAATGCCAAATCTGTGAATCATTTTTAATGTTCTCATTCTGGCACAAATTTTTCTTTTGATTGTAAAAAGGATCTGATTTGACATTGTAAAATCTTTTTAGTGTTATACCCCAACTTAGCCATCTTCCTTCTTCTGAAGGAAGTATAATCAGCATCCACACTTTTAAGGAAATCCTAGAATTGGCAGTGATTCAATCCCTTGAACTTTATGAAATTCTTAGCTTTGATGAAGTTTTGCATGACATTATCAATTTTTAAAGCTTTTGCACACACATTTCTTGATGTACAATGCAGTGAAATGAGTTACCAGATGTAATTGCATCATCTTCTATTAATTTTATAAGTCTCACTTTTTTTTTTTTAACCGTCACTGGAGCACTGTCAGTAGATGTACCAGAAATATTGACAAGGGTTAAAGAAAATTGTTCTAATGTTGTTTTGTTTTTTGTTTTGTTTTGTTTTGTTTTGTTTTCTGCTTCACATAAATCAGGAGAATTATTTGTTTTTCAATGCCACCAAAGGAGCCATTTCTTCACTGATATTGAAATTCATTACGAATGCCTCTAACAAAAATGATTAGTTTAGCCATGTATTTAACATGAGCATTTTCACCCACAGCCAAAGCATAGGAATTGATATTAGCAGTTTAACTCTCCAAATTTTTTTCAAAACTTTCATATTTCTTCAGTTCAGCTGGCTACAGTCTTGTAAGGCAAACTCACAATCAGAAAATGGTTTTGATTTTTTTGCAATCAGATTTGCTGCCACATTATCAAGTTTTATTAAGGATTCCCTTTGAGTTTTAACTTGGTTCAAAATAATTTGTTAAGGTGACAGGCTATTTCCAGTTCTGCTGTTTTGTTTTTACAAAGCATTTCTTGATGTGCAGCACATTTTGCAATGTGTTTCTGCCTATAATATTGTTTCAGGATATGTTTGCATTGGAGAGACGGGGTGTCTCAGGAGCAGAGGCAAGTGAACTACAATCAGAACAGCACAGAGTTATGAGTTTTATTTGGCATATGCACACTCACAGGTATCCATTTTTGATAGCCCCAGAAGATGGCAAGCAGAAACTCCCTAAGCAAGTGCAATAGGAGCACTAGTAAGCTAAACCAGAATCTCTCTAAGCAAGCACAATATTACTTACTGACCTTGAGAGAGGGATGAAATTCTGACAAAGAGTCTGCTTGCAATGCTTTCAAAACATATCAGCAGGGCATTCCCTGCTTCAAAGTGCATCTTTCCTCTCTCCTCCACTGCAGCCTCCCTCCTGCATTTACTCTCTTCAGAGTCTGCAGCATTTTTTTCCACCTGCATGCTGTATCTGTGCGGCCAACACATGACACAGAGCCCAAGTGGAACACCTGCTTGCAAAACAAATCCTTGTAAAACAAGATAAGCTAGCAAGGTTTCTCCCTAATTAAAAATAAATAAAATAAGATGAAAGGAACATATATTTGCATCTACAGCCTTCAAAACTGTCAGAATACTTTGTTCCATCCCAGGATCATTCTCCTGTAGGGCCTCTAGACTCTTTCCAAATTCATATATTTTCAAATTGTAATCTTTGAAAGCTGACACCATTTTCTTGCAAAGCATTAAGCATGGGGCCATGCTATTTGTCTGCACTGCATTACACCCTCCCTGTGCCCCTTGGCCAGGCTGAGCTGCTCCAGGAGGCAGATGATGTGGCAGGGTGAGCAGGCGGAAGTGTGAGCTGAGCTGGGCTGCGTGTGTCCTGTGGGTTTCAGGTAGGACAAGCCTAAAATCTTAGTAGAATTGGTTTTTAGCCTTACCAAATAAAAACCAAACCAAAACAAAACAAACAAAAGAAAGAAACAACTTGTTATATTATGTTTATGGTAGTTATAAAAAGTTAAAAGCCTTGTGATACAGAAATGCACAACATACTGTGAACAGGAAAAGAATGAGATACAGTTCAATCAGATAAGGACATTAAAATAGCAGAAATAGTGAAAGAAACCACCTCCTTCCCTACCTTCCTCTATAGAAAAATTAGACTGCTTTGAGGAAGATACAAAACAGATAATCTTGCTCCTTACAACTTTTAGTAACAAATAGTGCAATTTCTAGTTGCCCTTTCATACTTCTCCAATTTACATGCAACCCTAGCATACTGCTGACTGTCATGCCCTGTTTTGTATGATCAGAAAAGTGTTACTATTGCCATGAAGCGACATATTACCTTTCATTAACCCTTACATTTCCTAGATGATTGTGTTTTTTCTCCTTTTGTGATATCCATTCGTCACACTCTCAGTTGCAGGACTGATAGGATTGAGATCTTACTTCTTTAGAAGTTTAAAGCAACAATTTCTTCTCCCTGGTGATTATAGTGATAGTGAATTTTTCAACTAAAATGTAAAACTCAAGGGTGTTATAGAATAAATAGAGTAGATATGCTAAGCCATATGCTAAGTGACAACACTTTTCAGGAAGAGAGGATAAAGTTAAGGAATGAAGCAAGTCATTAATCTGAACAAAAGTGAAAAAAAAAAAAATCAGTTGAGCAGAAAAATGGATAGATAGGGCATGCACAAATCAATACCAGGACTGTCATTAAACCCAAAAGGAGGCAAGTTTCTCCAGGGAAACCAAAGTCTTCCCTATGTGTTGGATCTGGTTTACATATCAGGCCGTCTTTTTGCCCCAGAAGGTTGTCACCTAGAGCAACAGCCCTTCTTTTTTGTCTTGATGGAGGAGCTCACAATATCGGAGACAGGTTGACTATCTAAGGTGACCCTCCAGCCTCTTTCTCTTCCTTTGATATCTCAGAAAAAATATGTTATTTATATTTGCATTAAAAGACAATTTTTCATTTTTTGTATCATCAGTAGCACTGGGACTTAGCATTACCTTTTGGGCTTTTGATGACCTAGAGTATAAAGATATCTTTCCTTCAAGTATTTCTGATGTACAGTAAAATCAAATATTTTCCTTTTAGCTGTTTTAAAAGAGTTTGGCAACATTGAATGTTTTTTGGTACTAAATCTAGTTCTTCTTTCATCTTCCTCCAACATTACCTAATTCTGTTTATAAGTTGTTGTGGTTAAGTGGAAAGAACTGACTTGTGGATAAGACAAAGCAGTACTCCCCTAGCATCTGATTCACCAACTGCTCTTGCATACATGCAGTTTCTCCAAAGGTTTATGTATTTTCTATGGATATTTTCAAAGGCAAAAAAAGAATTCTCATAGAATATACAAAATCCGAACATCCATGCTGCTTGTGATTTCATGCTCCTTCTGAAAATTCTTGCTTTTTTCCAGACAAGAAAACGTATATTTGTGTGATCCATGTTTTATTATTTTTAGATAAAGTGATGACCGTTAGTCTTCTCAGTAAGACTGACATTCACTACCTAATTTTTCCATAAGAGCGCAATCCTTATTCTTGAGATGTAGTTAATGTAGCGAGGCTAGAAATGATGGAAGCCACACCGAGCTTGGTCACTACTTTAAAGGTATCATTTTAAATCATATCTATTGAAAGTGAAAATGCCTAGTCATTTTTGTAAGCTAGTTGAGCTTATTTTGATAGCATACGTTTAAAGCGTTGATCTGAATGATCTTTTGTAAAATCTGGTGATATTCAGAAGGCAGACCCCTTTGAAGTCTATAGAATAATGTCACTTAGTTATACCAGTTATTAATCCACGTTTGCTCATGTTACTCATCCTTTTAACTGAAGGTTGGGTTTCATTATATTATTGAAGTTAAGGGAAATCAAGTAAAATCGATTTTCAAATGGATTCTAGAATTTCATTTGTGTTTTTAATCCCTCTTTATAGGAAGACAGCATGTCAAATTATGCAATTTTACACAGTAGATTGAGGCCATGATCTTGGCTTTATAAACAAATGCAGCAACAGTGGTAGTGAGAATCCATGATTTTATTTTTATGCAGCTTGAATGGTCTTTTCTTACTTTTAGTTAATTATTATTACTATTTATTTTTATCATTTTTAATTTTTTTTTTAATTTATGCAAGTTCTGAAAATAATCCACTGGTTTTCCTTGGCCAAAACAAAACACCATGAGGTTTCCCTCAGGTGGCCATGGCCTCTTAATTGTTTGTTACTACTAGTGGCTTCTTCTCTACTAATCAGTTTGTAGATGACCTGTTGAAGAATAATGAGGTTTCCTTAGTTGAGGGAAGTATCAGAATATCAGTGAAAAGGTGTCTGTAGTAAATATTTTTCATATTTGCATTAAATACCATAATACAAACACAGATTTCTGAGATGGACATATACAGAAGTCACTTGGAAGCAGACAAAAAAACAGAACAACCAAGCTTAAACAACCAACTCACCCCTCCCAAACCCCCCTGCCCAAAAAAACCCCCAACAAACAAACAAAAACTAAAACAACAACTGTACAGATAGACAGACAGACAGACACACACACACACACACACACACAAAAAAAAAAAAAAAGAAAGAAAGAAAAGAAAGAAAAAAGAAATGAAGAACAAGAAAAAAAACAATGGAAACTATGAAAAAGACAATGAGAGATACAGAGATGATGGGGAAGAAAACTGTCAGCAATACCTGTAGACAGTATCTTCTAGAACTAACAATGCAAAGGCAGATATACATATGCAATAATAACACCAAAAACAAGATAATTAACCATCATTACTGTATTATAATTAATGTCATTGTCTTCTATGAGGCAGTTCTTTTGTTTATTACATAATCCTAGAATGCAAGGAAATAGCAAGTATCAACTAGTAACAGCGTTACACTATCTCCAGCTCTAAAATGAGACTCTTTATGTGGTTTGGACTAACGGGCTTACAGCAGGTCAGAAAAAGACTTGTGTAAATACTAAGGACAGAGAACTTTCTAAAAAGTAAGCAGCCGATCAGCAGCATTTAACCTGTAGGAAAAAATTTATATGCTTTACTGTGCTTTGACTAATTATAGAAATATTTATAAGGCCCCATCCATACAGAATTCAGAGATTTACAGAAGAAGGTCGTAAGAATCCCAAATGAATTTTTGTCCTTTTCTCAGAGCTGAAGTTAGAAAAGCACTGCACTGGGCTCCCCAGGGAGGTGGTTGAGTCACCATCCCTGGATGTTTTAAAATGCGTTTGGATGCGGTGCTCAGGAACACGATTTAGCAGAGGGTTGTTAGAGCAAAAGTAGTGTGGTCAGGTTATGGTTGGATCTTTTCCAACCGGAGTGATTCTATGAGTGCAAGTGAGAAAACAACCTGCCAGAAATCACAAAACATACATAGAAATTGTCTGTAGCTCTGTCAAGGGTTGAAGCCTAGCAAGAAACCTTTCTTAATGTCTTTGAACTATTTCTGAAAACTTTCTGAATTCTGCCTCTCCTCCATTCTTTACATAGCTACAATGTATTAGCCAGCTATAATTATCTCAAATTTCTTTTTCTACTGTTTGTAATTGCTACAGTTTTCCAGAACACATTGTATATAAAATCTAACTTATCTTATAGTTTATAGTTTATAGTATCCTCACTGTGAGGGGCCATTAGCCCTTTCCATTTTGATTGGGGAATGTAAAGCCATTTATTTAATTTATGATTATCATTTTATGATCAGATGTGATACAAACTATGGAACACTTACAAAGCTTTGCTTTCTGTGCTTTGATTGCTTCTGCATTTGCCAAAACTCTCTGTTCTTATTACTCTAGTTGTTCAACTGTATAATTTTAAAAGGAACAGTTCTACTGTTCTACAGGAAAAGTTATACTGTAGGAGTAGAAATTATCACACAAACGAAAACAAGCACACAAATTTTAAGTGTGATTTCGTGCTCAAACCAGAAAGGCCAATAGATTGGTAAAAGATTGGTAAAGAGCTTGTCAACATTTATAGAGAATGCAAGTAACAAAAGGGTTTTTTTTAAAAAAAAAACAAAACAAAAACAGGAAAACAAAAATAAGAACAAAAAGGGAAAATGCTTAACTGATCTGGTGGCCTTCTGCAATGGAGTGATGGCATTGGTGGACAAAGGGAAGGCAACTGATGTCATTTACCTGGACTTGAGCAAGGCCTTTGACACGGTTCCCCACCACATTCTCCAAATTGGAGGGATGTGGATTTCATGGGCAGGTCACCTGATGGATAAGGAATTGATTGAAAGGACACAGACAAAGGGTGGTGATTAATGGTTCTAGACTCAGAGGTCTGGAGCACCTCCCCTACAAAGACAGGCAGAAGAAGCGGTGCTTGTTCAGCCTGGAGAAGAAAAGACTGCATTGCAGCCTTTCAATGCCTAGAGAGAGCCTAAACAGAAGGGGAGTCAACTCTTTACAAGGGTAAATAATGACAGTACAAGGGAAAATAGATTTAAGTTGAGGGAGAGAAGATTGAGGTTGGATGTTAGGGGGAAGTTCTTTACAGAAAGAGTGGTTAGGTGCTGGAACAGCTGCCCAGAGAGGCTGTGGATGCCCTGTCCCTGGAGGTGTTCAAGGCCAGGTTGGATGGGGCCCTGAGCAGTCTGGTCTAGAACTAGATATAGAGGTTGTCAACTCTGCCTG
The DNA here is from genome assembly GCF_951394365.1 of Tetrao urogallus. Classification (NCBI taxonomy): domain Eukaryota; kingdom Metazoa; phylum Chordata; class Aves; order Galliformes; family Phasianidae; genus Tetrao; species Tetrao urogallus. The sequence goes on from NC_136815.1 coordinate 92,263,155, forward strand.
TGGCAGGGGGTTGGAGATTCGTGATCCTTGTGGTCCCTTCCAACCCGAGCCATTCTGTGATTCTATGGTTCTGTGAAAAACCTTGTGGATTACTCTGTATAATTATAGATGTTCATTTGACCCCAAACCAACAAGAAAGGTCAAGTGTCTTGCATAAGCAGAACTGTATGCGTTTACAGTATTGCTACCCTAATACTATGTCTTACATGCCACCTGGTGGACAATTTTTCTATTTTATTATCTTATAATACTCCTGGGAAGTAATTGAAATGATTGCTCAGACCTGGGAGAAATGTCTCTGATTTTCTTTTTTTGGACTACATACATGAGTTCTCTCTTGTTTTAATAGCCTTAGAGAAAAAAGGTGCTATAAAGGGTTGAGAGCATGTCAGACATTTTGATTCAGATACTGCCATAGTATCTTTGATGTAGTGATGAGTTTCCTACGTAACTATAGCTGTATATGCCCATTTAATAAGTGCCAATGTTTATCCTGTCAGAACAGCTCTCATTACTACTGTGTGCAGAAATAGTGACAAACAAAGGGAGAATTTAATTTGAAAATCTGTACATTTCATTAGCAGCATATCTTTATTGTATCACCTTTTCAACAAAACTTCTTAATAAATAAAGATTTTGGTTTTTTTTCTTTTTTCTAAGAGTAAAGCTAGTTGTGAGTCACATGCTATGATTGTTGAGATCCAGTGACAGTATTGTTATTGAAAGCCTGCCCCATCTCCAAGAACTAACCAAAGCGAGCAGTGCTACTTGAAGGTGGGCACTATGCATTACACATAGGACTGGGTAAAAATAGTCTGTTATCACTTTAATACTACTAAAGAAGAAAATGTTTTCCAGCAGTCTTGCGTTCAGAATACTCTGGGCTACAAAACAGTGGCAAGCAAAAGGAATGTCTGTGTTTTTAATAAGCACAGTAAAAAGAACAGTAACATTTGAGTCTTCTTTTACTTGTATTATCAAAGAGAAAATTGACTGAGAGCAGTAGAATGTCACTAGGAATAAGCAAAATCAACATTTCACCAGAATTTACCAAAATCTGGCTTTATATGTATTTTTATTCACTTTTTTCCTGATTTGTGTCAATAAATACTTATATAATTACGAATGGCTAGAGCAGAATTAAGTGTGTTATGGAAGTCATCATTAGTGATCTACTCAGCTGAACTTTGCTTTTGTCAAATAAAGCAAATTTGAAGATAATGGTCATGTTTAATTTTGATATTATAATTTAGGACCAAAATAGGAAGCTTTTAATGTTCTCAGTCATTATGCACAGAGACTTGTTCACCCATATTCACAGATAGATAGCACATCGTTGTCTGATGAGATCTGTTGTTAGGCTATGAAAATAGATGCACTGGAAATGTTCACTGGTGTCTGAAGGATGCAATCTTTCTGGCAATTTTTTCACTTTCATTTAGGGAATCAGTAGGTTTTGATGAGTAGTAAATTAGGGGGAAATATGTATTTATTTAACACTGGAGAAAAGGAGAACTGTTGATAAGTTTCCAATTCCATTTTTAGAGCACACATAGGCTTTTAGGATAAATCTAGTCCAACTTCTCAGTTTCTTCTGTTTTTATCTTATGATGACTTAATCTTTAATCGTGAGTATCTGTTGGAATAGGACACTTACTCTATTACCATTTCAGTGGATATGTTTTTTGTTTTGTTTTGGTTGGTTAGTGGGCTAATATCACAGGAACAGGTGACAAGGAGAAGTGCTTTCTCCCTTGCTTCCAACACTATGTTACCTACATGGGCTAACAAATCTCTCAGAAGAAGGAAAGTTAAATCTCTTGTGGAGTTTTTTTAACTCTTCAGAAAAACAAAATTCTGGTTCCCAGAAATCTGATCCTACTGTGTGCTGATACAATTCTTCCTTTAAATAGTCACAGAAATGTAAATTGTATACGTTGACAGTTATCCAAAATGTTTATGAAAGCACATGTTGGAATGTTGCTGAACAGGAAGCTTGCACAGTTCTCATGTGAAATACACCACTGAAACCTCATCCTTTTGAGGAAAATATTTTACACAAAAGGAAATGTTCCAGAAAGTGACAGTTTCTGATTAAAATGATTAAAGCTTGTAACTAGTTAAACCAGCTTGTCTTAATTCCTAGAAGGATGAGAAGAGCTTTCTGTGCAGAAAAATTTTTCCAGAAAATTTCTGTGTTTTTCTAATGTTCCATATTTGGCCTTGTTTTTAATATGACTATAATTCAATCATAATTTCATGACAATGAAATTTCTATTATATATATAAATATATTATATATTATATATTAATATTATATAATAAATATATTAATATTATATATTAATATATGAATCTATTTGCAATGTTGGCACATAGGCAAATAGACATAAGTCAACACCAAATACATTTTGTCTGGAAGTTTAAAAAGATTATTGACCAATAAAATATTCTTATTCTGGAATAGTCTTCCAGAAGAGGGAAAAGGAAAAGAAGTATAAAGTGAAAAATTTATGAATTTAGCACATTTTATGGTGGAATTCTTGAAATCATGAGTGTTAAAATTTGACAGATCTGTGAATCTATTCTGATTTTTATTCCACTCAACAAATATTCCTACTACACACCATTTTTTTAGGATTTTTACATCATTCAAGCCATTTCCTTCTGTCTGTTGTGTCTCAGGAAGTGAGTAAGGTTTTTTTCAGTGCAAGTGAGAGACAGATCCATAGATTTCCTTTGTAGATTTTTGTCCAGCTCATCTGCCTTTTTGAGCACACTGTGCAATTATATTAAGAGTTTAGAGCTCAAAGACTGCTTGCTGACAGACTGGGATAGCAAACTGACTATTAGTGACTTTAGGCTCTGGATCAAATAAGTCAAGTTTAAAGTTCACAGTCTTAAGGAAAGGTCATCTCAAAATGTTATGATACATTTTACTCCCTCCAGTGTGGCTCTAAATCCCTTCACTAGAAGCCAGCGTGTGAACTTGTCATGTCTTATCCTTCCAAACCTTGATTTCTGCCTTTGCTTAGATAAATAAATCAGATATTTTTTGCCTCTGTCCAAGTAAAAAAAAAGTGACGTCTTACCTGAAGGTTTTTCAAGATAAGGGCAACAGAAGCTTCTTCTATTGCAGACTATGAATCAAAACCTCCAGTTTCAGTAAGCCAATTGTAGAGTCTTAGAATGACTTAGGTTGAGAGGAACAAAAATGATTGTGTATTCTAACCCTGTAGCCATGGGCAGTGTTGTCAACCTCTGGATCAGACTGCCCCTGTTCAACCTAGCCTCCATAGATGCGGCATCTACAATATCTCTATGCAACCTGTTCTAGCACCTTACTACCCTTTGAGCAAGAAATTTCTTCCTAGTACCTAATGTAAATTTCCTCTCTTTTCGTTTAAAGCTGTTTCCTTTTGTCCTATTTCTATCAGATCATGTCAGTCAGTCCTCCTCCTGCTTGTAAGCTCCCTTCAAGCACTGGAATGCTGCAATAAGGTCTCTCCAGAGCCTCCTTCAAGATAAACAAGCCTGACTTCTTCAACCTTTTTTCATAAGAGAGGTGCTCCTGTTTCCTGAACATCTTCATGGCTTTCCTCTGAACCTGCTCCAACAGCTCTTCACCCTTCTTGTGCTGAGGGTCCCATGCTAGGACACATTGCTCTAGATGCGTCCTCTCAGAGGCAGAACAGAGAAAAACAATCATCTCCCTCTCCTTGCTGACTACCCCTCCTTTGAGGTAGCCCAGGATTATGCTGGCCTTCCAGGCTGCAAGTGCATACTCAAGTCCAGAATTTCATCCTTTGGTACCCCCAAGTTCTTCTCCATAGTGCCGTTGTCATGCGCTCTTCTCCCAGTCTGTCCTAATTCCCTTAAGCCAAATGCAACACCTTGCACTTGGCTTTGTTAAACTTCATTAGATTCTTGTGTGCCCACTTTCTAAATATGTCCAGATCCCTCTGGATGGTGTCCCTCCCTTTTATTGTCAAATAAAACAGCTTAGTGTACTCAGTAAACTTGCTGAGGATTCACTCAATCTCATTATCTAAGTCATTGATAAAGATGTTGAATAGTACCATTACCAAGATGGATGCCAGGAGGACACCAACCATCACTTCCAGGAGGACCCACTCTGTGATCTTCCTAAGCACAGACATGAGGCTTACTGGTTTGTAATTCCCTGAGTCTTCCTTTTTCCATTTCTTGAATATGAGAGAGATGTTTCACTTTTTCCAATCACTGAGGACTTCACCTGACAGCTACAACTTTTCAAATATGATGGAGAGTGTCTTGACAATTGTATCAGCCAGTTCCTTCAGAAACCTGGGATGCCTGTCAGCTAGCTCTGTAGACTTGTACACATTCATCATAGAATCATAGAATGGTCTGAGTAGAAAAGGACGTCAAGGATCATCTAGTTTCAATGTTCCTGTCATAGGCAGGGTCACCAACCAGCAGACCAGGCTGCCCAGAGCCACATCCAGCCTGGCCTTGAATGCCTCCAGGGATGGAGCATCCACAGCCTCCTTGGGCAACCTGTTCCAGTGCATCACCACCCTCTGAGTGAAAAACTTCCTCCTAATATCCAACCTAAACTTCCCCTGTCTCAGTTTAAAACCGTTCCCCCTTGTCCTGTCACTATCCCCCCATAAACAGCCGTTCCCCCTCCTGTTTATACGCTCCCTTCAAGTACTGGAAGGCCACCCTTCCTGTTTTCCCTGAGCCTTGTCTTCTCCAAGCTAAACAAGCCCAGTTTCCTCAAACTTTCTTTGTCAGAGAGATGCTCTAGCCCTCTGATCAACTTAGTGGCTGTACTCTGGACCTGTTCCAAGAGCTTCATTTCTTTCCTGTGCTGGGGGCATCAGGTCTGGATGCAGCACTGCAGATGGGGCCTCATAAAAGCAGTGTAGAGGGAGAAGAACCAAGCAGAGGGGGACATTCAATCCCATGAGATAGTCTTGGACTTGATCAGCTCTTATACTAGGAGGGATTTTGCTCCCTGGACCCCCACTTAGAAGTTCAGGGTCACAGGAGGCATGAGAAGCCTGGCTGGAAGTGAAGACGGAGTCAAAGAACTCACTAAGTGCCTCAGCCTTCTCCACATGTGGGGAGATCAGTTTTTCCTTTTTATTTATCAGAGGGGGTTCTTTAAACACTTCAGGAACATAAAATAAATCCAAATGTTTTCTTTCGCAATTACTGATTTATCAAGAGTCAACATCTTTCTTTTTTGCATTCTCCTAGTGATGAGTATATAGACAGCATACAGTAATCAGATACAAAACTTTCTTAAAAAGTAGCTGTTCCTCTACCTTGTTTTTACTCTTTAGGAAGAGTACTTGGCTACCAGAGTCAGAATAGAGAGTGAATTTTTTTTTTTTTTTCCCCCAAAAAACTGTGTTTAATAAAATATATTATACTGTAGAATTGTGAGTGTCTCACTCCAATTTATAGGAGGAAGATGAGGTTCTTTTAATATCTGTATACCCGGCATGAGATTAAGAAACAATGGTTCAAATGTTGGTCCAACCAGTTTATTACAAATCCTAATCAGGGAGACGGGGAAGGGAAGGAGGGCGATAGAAAAGATAGGAAAGAAGCAAGAGTTGCATAAAACGGGGATGGTCACCAGCAGGATCCAGCAGCGTCCCGTTGCACGGCGTTTGAGGTCCGAGGCAGAAGCAGCGCGGGGGGAGCAGCAGCAGCGTGGCGGCCTTGGGCAGCAAGCAGGCAGCAGGAGGCGGCCGCGGAGCCAACGCGGGAGGAAGCAGCAGCGCTCAGGCAGCAGCCCAGGAGAGTCTGTCAGCATGCGGGAATTCCGTAGTGAGCAATGTGATGGCAGACATCTTTTCTTCTACTTCAGCATGCAGGCATCACTTCGTGAGGAATCTGTTGTCAGAAACTTTTTGTTCTTCTACTTCAGCATGCAGGCATCACTTCGTGAGGAATCTGTTGTCAGAAACTTTTTGTTCTTCTACTTCATGAGGAATCTATTGTCAGAAACCTATCCTCATGGTTTTCGATTCCTCTGTTATCCTTTTCCTCCTGCCTACGTGATATCCTTGGGCGCTTGAGCAATAGACACGTGAGTACCCCCTGAGATGGCCTCATCCTGAGATAAGTCCACACAAAAGAGCACTTCACAGCCATTTAGCTGCAGCTCATCTCTCCTTGCCCCTGGCCTTGTCCATCTGTGTCCCCCATTCAAAGGATTTCACAACCCTTGCCCAGGACTTGTCCATCAAAGTTCTCAACCTTTCACAACCTTTGCCCAGGACTTGCCTGGACTTGAACAAGTCCATCTGTGCCCCCAGCAAGCTTTGAGACCCTGATGTTAACAGAATAATATCTTACAGTGAGTTAAAGCCAGTGATAAACAGACTGATTTTTTTTCTGGGACTGTATGACACAGAAGCCCTTCCAGAAGGCAGAACTTGTTCCTATATACATTTCTTATTCAGTAATCAAGACTCATGCTCAGGTGTAACTAACTAAGTAAGGAATTTGTGTGGTTTTGAGATAAACTGGGAAGAAGAGTTAGTCGGTAGTCAGTACTGTTTTCCTCAGTGCTATCAGAAAATAGTGAGGTATTGGGAAAATATTATGAACTCTGAAGGATAATAGATGCAGTCTAGCTCACCATGAAGCTAGTGAGAGATTTGGTCATTGAGAATAAAAGAAAAGCACACAGATTCAAATGCTCCATCCTTTATGAAGCGAAGTGAGAAATAATGATTTTATTTTGGTATTTTATTTGGTATAACAAAAAATGCAAATCAAGCACCTCTCACAGCCTTAAACTAGTTTGGAAATGCCATGAGAAGTACTAGCACATATCTGTAAGATTTTAATTGTTATTCTCCTCTTGCACAGTGTGGAGAGTTAGGAGTGATTGAGTGTATGTATCCAGTCACCAGAAATGAAAGTATTACTGTGCATCTGCCCTGTCACACTCAATGGATTTCATAGAATCATGGCATGGCCTGGGTTGAAAAGGACCTCAAGGATCATCTAGTTTCAGCTCCTCTGCTACAAGCAGGGTCATCAGCCTGACTGTTCAGAGCCAAATCCGGCCTGGCCTTGAGTACATCCAGGGATAGGGCATCCATAACCTCCTCGGGCAACTTGTTCCAGTGGTTTCAAGGGAGGTGAATGTTTTTCTGTCTCCTGAGTTACATCTCCCGTTGTTTCTGCATTAGAATTGGATAATATTTTTTCATTTCATGGTCTCTGCTGTCATAGTTCTTTTTGGCAGTCTTTCTACTTTATTTAGGGGGGATTTCTGATAGTTTGCATCATTTATCCACTAGATGAACCTTCCTTAGCAATGCACGCTCCGTATATAGGTGCATAAATGTATATTTTATCATACACATTGCAAGAATATCCTGCACGAGATTGATCAAACCAGAGAACAAGCAATGCCATGCCCAAGGAAGAGCTTGAAGAGACATCAGGAAGGCCCGTCATCCCTCCCCCTCCCCCCCTCTCCTCCACACACACACACTCCCCCGGTGCTCTTTGTTTAGCGAAGACTTTAAAGAAAATCACCATATCAATACGGCAAGGACAGCACTAAGGCATCTTGGAAACAGCAGGATGGCCGCTGGCTGACACCAGACAACACACCAATTAACAAATGTAAACCTTGATAAGATTGTGAACCTGGAGTACCCAGCCAATGGGGAAACAGGGGAGCGGGATAAGCAAGGAGGGAAACAAGGTACAAAAAGCTGTCATTGTGTCCTTAAGGGTACTTCTGTTTGCGGGACGCCCGCCATTGCAAAGGCGAATCAAATCTGCTTTTATCAGATACTGTCCTGACAAAATTACTTGGATATTTCCAACAATTTGGGGGCTCGTCCGGGATTATTATCGCCTCTCTGGGGGTCCCCCAACTGCTCTGCACAGGATAGGTGCACCCCGCCGATTTCAGCGGTCCTGTCTGGGTGGTGGGGTGACTCCTTGGGACGGCCGATAAAAAACCGAGACTGTTACATAACGACGGGCTCTGTGAAAGCCAAGGGGCAGGCAGGCAGGCACGGGTGTTGACCCCTGCAGACCGGTAACTTCATGCACGGACCAAGGTAAGGGAATTTAATTCTTGCCTTGGGGGTCGGTGGTGACTCGGGTGAGTCTCGGGAGGGAGCTGTTGGTGTGCGGAACCCTGTGCACTTTACGAAGTGCCAGCAGTGTACCCCTATTAATCCGAGAATTGGAGCGAGGTACCCTTAGATAACTTCCCCCCCTTCAATTTCTGAAGCAATACAAGCGGCAGTGATATCTCCAGAGAAGGAGAGTGGCTGCGCTGCTGATCCCATGCAGGGTCCTGGAAAGAGAATGCGCTCTCGATTACTGAGGGAATTGGAGCAACGTGAATGGGACCTGGAGAGTTTTTCCTTTCTCTAACACTAACCTTACTAATACTTCACTTTGTCCACTTAGGGAAGGTCAAAGGGAAATAGCAGAGAAGTTAGGAGTTTCAAGAAGGAAATAAATTCCTTAATTGAGGATCCTGTAAGCGTAGCAGAACAAATAGATCAATTTCTAGGGCCTAATTTCTACTCACGGATGAAAATGATGTTTATCGTTGATATGTTGTTTATTGGAGAAGGAGGAGGTGGGCAGCTATGCAAGTGTAGGAAAGGAATACAGGAGGAAGGTTGGGCTCTGGAGGGAGGCAGAGAAAGGAAGGATCCTGAGGATAAATTGTACTGATTATTGTCACTGTCTTTGTGATTGTTAAATGGTTATGTGAAAGCATCACTTGGCTGTTATGGAACAAGGGGTGTCTAAAACGATACCAACAAGAGCCCCAGGGTTGTATTTTGGCTCATTGGAGAAACATTGCTGGTGATCCAGGGGGAAATATTGAATAAGAAATCTGGAACATAAATGGAGTAACGGGATCAGTTTTATAATTGAGTGCCCTAATCATGAGACCAAGTGCTGGGTGTTTGTGGAAGTTGAAGTTCTTCATCTTTTGATTTGTGGAGTTTGAAGGGAGTAGGAGAAACTGTCTTGATGGTATGTGGAAGTTAATGTTAGTGGTACATGGAAACGTAATTGAGGGTACAAATAGTGGAACTGCAGAAAAAAACAAACAAAAACAAACAAACGACCGGCAAAAAGGTTAAGGAAAAGAGTGAGTTTGGGCTGGCACGAGAACACATCCCCTGCACCACCCTTCCCCCCCCCCCCCCCCCCCCCCCCGCGGCTTGTAAGAGCAACTCGGACAGAGCCTCCTCCCTCTGTAACTGTAAAGGGTGCATTGCTTGTGAATGGGCATGGGACGGGACATCGAAAGTGAGAATAGCCGTCATCTGCCTCGGGAAACCCGATATCCCAGTGTAAGCACTGGAAGCCTGGGGAGGGGGGTGAAACTGAAATATAATGTTAGTAATGTCTGTGATTATGAAAGTCTGGAGAGTGGAAAAAGGTTTTGGAAAAAAAACACAGGCTGAGGAAAGCGAAGTTGAGAAAGGTGTAACAGGGATGTCCTTACTGAGAAGAGTGGTGAGGGTTCTGGAACAATTGATTGTGAAACAGAGATTGAAGGGAAGTAAGAAAATTGGGAAGAACAATAGCAGCTGTTTCTATTACTGCACTAAAACAGGGCCTGAGGACCCAGAGATTCCCTCAGGGAGAGTTCCACCCCCACTGGACCAAAAGCAGCTGGGGAAGCAGGGTAAAGAGATTTATTTTCTGATACAGGTGCCTCTTACTCTGTGCTACATCAAGAAGTATTACCCGTAGATGATTTTTGTAATAGTTGTAGGAGCTACTAGCAAGAGAAGTTTACTTTTTGGGGACCAATTAAATACAGACTAGGAGAACAAGTAGGAATATACAAATTCTTGTACATGCCAGGTTCTCCAAAACTCTTACCTGGGCATGACATGTTAGAACAGTTGAATGCAGAGATAAAATTCAGTAGAGAAAATTAGAGCTAAAGGTCAAGCAAGACCAATTAACTGAAAATTTTAAGTCTGGCTTTAACACAAACTGGGAAAAGCAAATGTTGTACTCCCAGAAGTTACATAAATCCTAAATAAGGTGTACACAGGACTGCAGGCATCAGAAATGCCTGGCACAGCCAAAAATGCAGCCCAATAGAAGTTATAGATGGGAGTCAGCCCAGCCAGGATAAATCAATACCCTTTGAGGATATGAGATTGTAGGAGGAATAAAAAAAAAAAAAAACAAAAACTTTTTGGATTACTAATTGGATAGAAATCCAAATACAACACCCCAATCTTGCCAGTGAAAAATTGGATGGCAAGAGCTATAATTTAGTACAAGGTTTGAGGTCAATTAATACAAGTGTTGAAGATATGCAACCCATGGTGGTAAAACCACACACTTTATTAACCAAGTTCAGGAATGAGTAGATGGCATTCACCCATTCTGGATTTGAAGTACACCTTTTTCTGCCCAATTTTGCCAAAGAAAGTCCAAAATTACTTGCCTTCGAATAGGAAAACCCTAATACAGGGAGAGAGAAAAATAAATGAATAAATAAAAATTCAGTTAACCTGGACAGCGCTACTGAGGGTTGTGAGAACAACCCAATGATTTTTGAGAACCAGTCACCTCATGAGCCTGACTCGGGTTTCTCTGTCCCAAGGTGGAACTTTGCTGCAGTATGTGGATGTCACAGTCACAAAGGAAGACTGTGTACAATGGACTGTGAGCTTGCTGAATTTCTTGATTTAAATGGCTATCAAGTTTCTCACCAGAAAGCACAACTGATCAAAGAGAAGGAAGCAACTTGCTGAACACCAGTGCAGAGCTACCTCCAAGCCAGCAGTGTGCGACTGCACGGAGACTATCTGTGCTGGTTGGTCAGACCTACGGGAGGAACCATTGGACGACGCTGAGGAGTCCTGGATTCATTTATGGAAGCAGTTTTAGGTTTGTGAGACAAGGAACTGTAAGGCAGGACATGCAGTAACTGCTACTGACAAGGTAATAGAAGCACACCCATTACCTGTGGGGACTTCCACTCAGAAGGCTGAAATAATTGCCTTGACAAGAACCTTAAATATATGGACAGATGCTAAATGTGCTTTTGGGGTGGTACCCACTCATGGTGCCATCTGGAAAGAGCAAGGGTTGCTTACACAGAAGGAAAATAAATTCAGCATGATGTAAATCTACCAGAGAACATCATGGCTGTTATACATTGTAAAGGACATCAGAAGAGTGACACTGTACAGGAAACTGGGATATGATGGTGGATCAGGTGGCAAAACAGGCAGCTGAAGGAAAAGAAATTGGAGAATGGCTTTAATTCCAGATGGTAAACTTGAAATATCTGAACCTTAGTCAGAACCTATAAGGCATTCTAGAGAAGATAGGAATCTAATTAATGATTTAGAAGGGAAGACAGCAAGCTAACGGGTGCATATCCAGATGGACACATTGTTGTGCCCTTTAGTATTATATAGAATTTGTTCTAAGGGAACATAAAATACATGGGGAGGTACAGCACCAGAAAGTAACTGTACAATTCTAGTACCAGGAACAGGGTACAAGTGGGGTTTGTTGGGAAAGGGAACCTTACAGGGCAACAATGGCAAATTAATTTTTTTCAGAACTGCCAGGTAAAAGGAGGGTTTTAGGTTATGCTAGTTCTAACCAATACTCTTTCATGTTGGCCAGAAGCATTCCCTTGCAGGACTAATAAAGCCAAAGAAATAACCAAGGTATTGTTGCAGGAAATTATTCCAAGGTTTGGGTGTCTTGCTATAATACCTTTCAACCAGGGAACTCATTTTATTGCAGAGACTGTCCAACAAGGCAGGAAGTACTGGGAATAGATTGGCAATTGCACACAGCACACAGACCACAGGCGAGTGGTCAGGGGGAAAAGATGAACTATCTAATTAAATCACAGGGTGTAAAACTGGGTCAGGAAGCTGAACTATCCTGGCCACAGTTGTTGCTTTTGGCTTTCCTTAGGACCAGAACGAAACCTAGAGCCAAAAGAGGGGTTAAGTCCTTTCAAAATACTGTACAAAAGGCCTTATATTGTACAAATGGGGATCTCTACCCAGGTCCAAGTATGTGATAAGTCTACAGGAATAGCTTTGGGAAATAAAGAAACTGGTTCTAGGAACTAGAAACCAAGGCCTTGATAGTTTGATACATAATATTTTACCAGGAGATTATATGTATATACTGGAACTCATTCAGATTCACCCCTGGAACCAAGCTGGATAGGTCTGCTCCAGGTGCTGCTAACAACAGTGAAAATTAAAAGAACAAATATTGTGTATACATCATACTAGAGTTAAGAACATCCCTCGAACACAGTGGGAACTGAAGCCAGCTGGACCCTTAAAATTGTGAATCCAAAGACAGGCTCTTGCAATTGTTAGAAATGTTAATTTGATAAGTGCAGCATTAGATGTAAATGCTTATGTATCTCTTGTGAAAAACATCATTGCAAAGTATACTAATATCAGTAATTGTTTGTTATGTGGGCAAGCTAAGGATTTAAACCTTTCACTTCTTGTTGTCCCTGATGATTTTAAGGTGAGAAATCAAATTGCTGCAGGATTTGAGTCACTGTCCTGGTGGGTGATGATTAACGAGAATGTAGACTATATTAACTACACCTATTATAATCAATGAATATTTACAAATCATACAAAGAGTGCAATAAAGGGAATTGCAGAAAAATTAGATGCCACAAGTAGGATGGCCTGGGAAAATAGGATCTCCTAAGATATGATTCAAGCTTTAAAAAAAAAAGTGTATGTGTAATGCAGGGTACCCATTTTTGCACCTACACCCCAATAACACAGCTCTGGATGACATAAGTCTTGCCACCCTTGCCAGTGAACTGGCAGAAAAATCAGGAATAGATACTCCTGTCACTGGATATTTCCAACAAACTCACACTTGGAGGTAAAATTGGCTAATTTGCTAATTATGATTAATATGTGTTATAGATAAGACAATAATAGGCAACAGCTACTACAAGGAGTGACAGAGTAAAAGAAGATGAAAAGAAAACACAGAAAATGGGGAAAAAGAGCAAACAGGCAGATATACAGACACAGCAAAGCAAAGAGGCTCACCACTCCTCGATCCAGAAATGCCTGGATGTCAGGTGCCGTTCCTTGGTAGTGGTGAGTCATCCAAGGCTGCGGTGGTCAGTTGATGACTAAGAGGACAGTACATACTTACTTGTAGTCCAGAGTGATCAAGCCTGCTGTTTCAGAGTGACAGCTTTTGGCTTCCTAAATCTCAGTAGGAACTCTTTTATTCCTGTCTTCCATGCCTTACAAATTTAAATTAACAGAGATAAGAGGAAGTAGGGAGATGCTAGCTTATATCTTTCTTGCCTTCACAGGATAAAACGGTTTCTTCTCCCAGCCTTCTGTAGAAAACTGGAATCACTTACTCCTAGGCCAAGTCTTCAGCCAGAAAAATTTGCCTCCGATTTGAAGGCAAACAATTCCAAAGAAAAGCTTTCAAATGTAAAACTGTCGATGAAGTGTTGATTGCCTTATGTTCATTTGAGACATTCCTTACTAGTCTCAGAGAGCACTCATGGAAAAAAAAAAATAAATTGCTCTGATTTGAAAGAGTCAGTACAACAGAAATAGGATGACTTTAGGATATCGTTAAGAAAGCAAAACGCTATATATCTTGTTCTTCAACAGTCACTCAAAGATCCAGTATGTCTTGTTCTTTTATATTTTACTTTGAGATTGATGATCTCTAAACTAAATGGAGAAGCTGGAAGATTCCACAGGGAAACATGAGCATATAGCTTAGTGTAGTATAAGTTCCAGATTTCTGAAAGGAATTGTGGAGACAAAGGAATTTCCCTTTATTTCAGTTTCAGAAGGAAAATAGTAAAATTAAACTTATCTCACAAAGTTACAGAAGAGCTCTCAGAATCTCAACAAGATTTTTCTTAAAAAGACAGTGTTTTGTTTAATTAACTAATTAGTTTAGATTAATTTGCTTAAAGCTATTTGTTATTAAATTTTGATAATTTGCAAGCTGTTAGCACAATGAAAAAGTCTTCAAGTGCAGTTAAATGCTTTTTTTTCCATGAAGCATTTGCATTAATTTGAAGGGAAGCACTATACTTCAGTGGTTTTATATTGCAGTTATTGTGAGTAGACTTCAAAAGTAATCCCACGTCTTTTATGAGGAAAAAAAAAGAGAGAAACAGAATAAAAAAATTAAATAAAAAAAACAAAACAATGCAATTGCCTCCTACTTTTATTTTATGATCTGCAAAACTGTATATTGCTTACGTGTGCTGCTAAATCCAATCTTCTCCTTGATTTGATTCATGAACATGTTATTTCTTTTTGTTACTTTTTTATTGTTCTAATTGTTGTGATTTCTTGTTAACAGCAAAAGTTTCAGCTTGCTGTTAGTTAGTGAACTTCAAATCCATACTATGCTTGCAAGAAAAAGGAACTTAAAGTATCTTGTACAGCAGTTCCACAGTTCCCAATGTATTCTTCTGCCTGCAGTGAGTGAACCAGCTCTGCCTGCATGCATAGTCATGAAATTGATGCACTGTGAGGAACAGCAGAATATCTATTCTGTATCAGGTTTCATCTCACCCATGTTTATCTTTCCACAGCTGTGTTAGACACTTGAAGCTCTTCTCATAGTTAATGGAGAAGAAATACACCCTTTTGTGGTGCTTCACTTGTCTGATCATGGGTGAATGGATGAACTACATGAACTTAGTGACTATTTCCAGTGTTAATGATTTTATGACACTATTTTGGTGTAACATGAATCTTACCACAAGTGACATTGACAATGCTGACCAGCGCTTTGTCAACTGTAAAGAGAGGATTATGTGACAAGTTCAAAGTTAGATGTCCATATTCAGATGGAGCCTTACCTGATTTGTTAGGGAGAAAGATGCAATTGTTTTGTTTTACCAGACATTTTTGCTGTAACCTATAGATTGCTGGGTGAGCAGCAAGGTTGACGTTACAGCAAAGTTTGAAATGAAGTCATTGTTAACTGAAGCTGAAAACTAATAAATAAGAGATAAACTTCTTTTTTTTATCTGTGAAGAATATATTTTTTCAATCTGAGTTGTCAAACCAACCCTGCGATTGTGTCTATAAAAGCCATAGGTGTTTATTCACCTGCATCATCTGACCTGCTATCATTTCAAATAGCTAGTTTGTGAGGAGTGTGGCTGCCCTGGAACTAACAACGTCTTTTATATTCATGCATGCCATCCTTGCATGGGTAAATATTTGTCCTGAAAGCTTCTAAGTAGGCAGTGCACATGCTGGCAGAGAAGTTATCATGTGGACTGTGAGCACCTAGAAAGCAGGTTATGTTGTATGTTTTATTTACAGCCTCTCTAGAAGAGGCATTTCAGAATGGTATCTCACATACTAAAATTCTTGTATGGAGTGGTCTTCCCTAGAGGTAGAAGTGGCGAATAAAGAATGTTCTTTCAGTCTTTCATTTGCATCTAATAATCTCCCACATTTTCAGGCATGTCTGTGGGTAGAACAATGAAGGCTTACTTTATCATGAAGTTGGAAACAGAGTAGGACTCAGTGCTTTTGGCACAGCATGACTTAGAATTAGACTACATTCTTTCTGTTTCTCAAGGAGATAGCATACTTTTCTTACATACTTCTCTTTACGTTTTTTACTTTACTTCTTCTCTACATTTACCAGAAAGATTTAAGGTCTTTTAAAAGTGATAATAAAATAGCATGCATTTTTAATTTTGCATAGAAGCAAGTGAATAGAGCCATATGGACTACAACATATTTCAAGATTTTTGACTGAGGTACTGAACATCTGACACCATTCAAAAGTGATAGGTGATGATATTAAATACCTCTCTGCAGGCAACACTGTTCTAAGAAGCCCAGGAAGTTTTATGAGATTACAGTGCATCACTTTTGAATGATGTAAAAAAGGAAAGAGTGTACAGTCTGTAGATTATGAGTATTTTTCATGCTAGTTTAATCTATTTCACCTATAGAACTATGATGTCTTATACGTTGCTATACTCTGCTAATATCTTCCCAGAGAGATTATCAGACTGACTACAGCAGTACTACTCTGCACAAAGAATAAGTCAGTCAACCCTTTTACAGCATGTAACTATAACAGCATAGCATTTATATCAATACAACAATAAAATATATTATGGGTTTTCAGAGCACCATACCAGAAAGTTTTCACCCTCTTCAGTTCACCAAAAGCTTACTGTCTACTTTTCAGTTTTAGGTAGTAGGAGCGTGAGTGGCTCTAATGAAAACCTCCAACTGGTGAATGGAAACATTCTTCCAGGCACATGATACAGGAGCAACATTGTGAGCCTCAGGCACTGCTCAGAAACTCCTCCAGAGCCCACTCAGTTGCTTTGCCTGCGTATCTATGGAAAGTGACTTCTGGAAGCTATCAAAAAGCTCATCTAAGACTTTCACTTTTAAAAACCTTACCAGGCTTCTAAGTCTTTAAATAGTTGATATTCCTAAAGCCTGTTTATATTTGCCAGAACTCAGAGTCTTAGCAGAAACAGGACAAAACATGAAATACAAGAGATGAATAGAAAGTTATCTGACAGGTCAATACACAGACAGGAAAAAAAAAAAAAAACCAAACCAACTGTATTGCTCTTTTAAGTGTAACCATATTCAAGTAGTATGCAGACATATAATCAACAAATATACAGATGCTATAATTAAGAAATATACAAGAGGGTTTAGCTAAGCAGGTTATTAAACCAAAATGAATAGATAGAGAGCTTACCTTTGTTCTGGGCTTTCCAGAAAACTCAAAAGAAGTGACCTCCAGAAGAGATCCTTCCCTACTGGTAGTCAGCTCTTTAATGGGTCTAAGAGAGGTGTAGCCAGGCTCCACCCCTTCCAGCAAGTGGCACAGGTGGATTGCCTTCACCTGTGCTCCCAGGGCTGACTCACTGCTCGCCTCAGGTGATCAATCAGAGGTTCAGGCCATGGTTCAGCAGTTCCATACAGCAGAAGACTCACTCATGTCTGACATCTACAGTGATTTGTACTAGGTGCATTATAGGTGCTTAATAAAAGGCATTCCTGGAGTCATAATGTAAAATTACTGGATCTTCAGATCTAACTGTAACACAAAGTACCTAACCACAATCAATTTTGTGAAAGAATTTATAGCGTGGCTCAAGAGGACTCCGGATGTTCCTAATATTATAAGACAGAGTAAATTGTAGTACACTGAAGTTCTTTTATTGTCATGTGTCTATACACTGTATGTGATAGGATATGAAGATAACTATGGTTTATTAATGTGGTAATTGGGATTGAATGATGCAGGCAGTATAACAGGGAAGCAAATATATATTTGCTCAGAATGCTTCAGTGCTTCAGTAACTTTAGTAAATTACCATGCTAACCTCATACAATCTGTTAAATATGTCTTGAGTAGATAATGAGGCTGTATCCTCAGTGCCACAATTTACTTAATGTAAAACTCTAGTTTACAGCTACTGGTTGGGAATTATTTCTATAATCTCTACCAAACAAGTTCCCAAGATATGGACCAGAGTTCACTGTCAATTTAAAGACAGCAAGATTTTTGGAATA
The DNA here is from genome assembly GCF_951394365.1 of Tetrao urogallus. Taxonomy (NCBI): domain Eukaryota; kingdom Metazoa; phylum Chordata; class Aves; order Galliformes; family Phasianidae; genus Tetrao; species Tetrao urogallus. The sequence goes on from NC_136815.1 coordinate 92,280,758, forward strand.
TGCTGGTTTTTTTTCCTTGTATCCAGCTCATAATTTGAATTAAAGTATAGCTAAAAATTACATCAGTGCTTTCTTAATATTATTTTACCATGGAATTATTTACTGCATTCACTAAATTGTGCCTATCTTGCAAAAGTCACCTGGCATCTCTTTATCCAGTCACAAATGATAGTATAAGAAGAGCTGATAGTCTTTTCTCCAGGATTTACCTTGCAGCCTATGTATTACTAAAAGAATAGGATTTCTTTTTTCTTCCCACATACTGCAGGAGGAAGTGCTCCAGATGTATTTAAATTTCTCCTTTAAAGATTACTAGAAGTATTTCCAACATAATTGTAATAGTTTTTTTCTGTTACTCTAATTCAGTGTCTATATAATATTTTGGTTTTTTTTTTTTAATGTATTTTCCTCTGCATCCATGAAATGCTTCCAAAAAATGTACTAAACTGAGCAAAAGACTATTTCAGTGCATAATTTTAAGTGTATATTTTAAATGTATGTTTTAGTTAAATTTCTCTAGTAAACTTCATTGGATGGTCTAATACTTCAACTCACTGCATGTTTAATGTTGATATTGGAAAATGATTAACGTCTTCAGTGTTATTTTATACACTTAGGAAATGCATGCTCCCTATCTCTCTGTGGAGACAGGACTTCCTCAGATGTTATATATCTATAAGGGATAAAACCCCACTGTCATCTGATTTCATAACAAAACTCTCTTTGGTTTCAGTAGGACACTTTTTTGGTCCAATGTACACAAGATCCAAATAGGATGTAGAGAATATAATTTAATGTATATGTCATTTAGCAGAAATCTAAATGATGTATGAAATTATGAAGTCAAGTTGAAATATTATTGCTGTTGATAGTAGCAGTATATAACATTACTAAAAAAGAAAGCAGCTAGATAATCCACAAAAGCAAGAAAGAAATTGATGAAAAGGGAACTTTAAATATAAATGAGTTATAACTCTGCTCTTTGTTCCAGAAAGAAAAAGAAATAGATTTTTCCAGCTGTCAGTTTTTCAATAACTTAATCTGTGTTATGAAAATTATCTAAATATACTTCAGCATAATATCTTCTGATGAATTTGCTGAAATGCTCCAAGAACCACTGCATTCAGATGGTTATTACTGACTCCATCCTGTACTTCTTACTCAAAGAAAATTGTAGGCCGCATGTGTTATGTATGTAACATATGTGATCTGACTGAGCTTCCAATTAGGCTGATTATGTGAATTCTGCCAAATAATTTCCTGAAACAATCAGTTTGTAAAAAAATGTATGCCCATGGAAAAACAGAATAACAAAATAGTCTGCATATTACAGTCAATTTCTAGAAAGTGATTCTCAAATAGTTTCCATTTTTCAATAATAGACTTGTAAGGTAGAAAGAATGCAAAATTATTTTCCAAAATGAAAACCATAAAAAAAATTTAGCAAATAGTGCTTAAATATGAGGATGGAAACACTTGATTCAGTTTTCTAAGACAAACTCAAAAGAAAAATAAGAAAAAGAAGATTAGAGTATAGATGAATACCATAACTTGGAGAAGACAATGATTTTGGATTGTTCAGGTGTATTTGTAAATAGATTCATCTGTTTCTTCAAAGACTCTTACACTGGAAATGACCTCAAAATAAGAGTGGTAATTAGTATAAAAGAGCTGAATTTCTGTTAGGTAACCACCACATCTTTTTACTTGTTTTGATCATAATGCAGAATATGAATGGAATCGGATAGGATAGTTTAATTGGAAGAGTCCTTAAAAGGTCATCTTATCCAACTGCCTGTCCTTTTCAAGGCTACCAAAAGTTAAAGAATGTTATTGAAGACATTGTCTAAACGTCTCTTGAACACTGATAGGCATGTGCCAACAACAACTTCTCCTCTGATAATCATCAAAATAAATTGTTCTTGATATCCAGTCTTAACATCCCCTTGTGCAGCTTATTGTCATTCCCACTCATCCTACCATCAATTACCAGGGAGAAGAGATCATTGGCTTCTTCAACACTTCCCCTGCTCAGGAAGTCGTTGAGTCAGAATTTAGTTGTTTGCTTGTTTATTTTTCTGTATTTTAACTTTTATAAAATGCAAATTCTGTTGTGTAGGACTGAGATATACTGTATGACTTTTTCACTCTGCAATATAGATTGATACTCATCAATATATTCCAAAATAAATTTATAAAGGTAGTTGTTGTCTTGAGCAAATGTTTAGACTACAGAAAATGTGGAATGAATCTGAAAACTTTTGTGCAAGACATATTTTGTCATTTCCATTTCTTTAATTTGCTTCTTCGTTTTAATTCAACTACACCAATAAAACAATGATGGACAATTAAAATATATGCATTGCAAATCATAATGCCATATTTTTAGCTTCATGAACCTGGAAGAAGCGAAAGGCTAATTTCTGCTAATGCATCCTCATCTTCATTTGCAGATATATTAGGGAGGTTAGGAAAATTCCAAGCTTCTAGAAAACAAATATTGTTTTTAGGTCTTAGGAAATTCTCACAGTTGATTGCAGTATTCATATGCCCTCCTTCTCCCTCAGAGGAGTCCCAGTACACAAATCCATGTTATTATTAATAAACCCATGTGGTCCCTCAGTGATAGAGCTGCCTATTTTATAGTTTTTAATTCAATAAATATTGTAATTAAGTCTTGTTTGGTCATAATTTGAAAAACATTACATTTATCTTTCCTGTATGAAGACCTCATATCTGCCATCCTTGAGACTTAAACAGAAATTCCACTATGGATAATTTTTAGAGCTCTGACATTCAAGTGATCATTGGCAACTTAAAATATAAAATGGCAAAAATAAAAGCATATTAAAATGGTAATTTTTAGGAATAAATAAGCATGGCTGTTCCAAAATGAATTCAGAAGTTTCAGATTCAGTTTGGTTTACTTTCTTCTGTGGTCCCAGCTGATCACTTTATTGAATGTCATTTGATCCCCCTGAGTCTGAAATTCTTAATTATATTTTCAAGTTTTCTGACATTGTGTTTTTCTTCTTGACATTCACATACTATAAATTTAGCTCCTTAGCAGGATTAATTCCATTTAGCAGACAATTCCTGACAGCCCTAGTAAATTCAGAACGATCGATTCATTCATCAATATGTGTGTGTAATTTCCATTAAGCTTAATAAAATTTGAGTACAGATGTAGTAACTGTAAAAACTTTTAAAACTTCAGTGCCTTCCTGTTTGCCAGGAAGTGTTCAACTGTAGACTGGGATGTCTCTTGTGTGTTTGATCTAAAAAAAAAAGAAGGACTAATTTTTTGACGAAATAGCTTTGCTGAAGTCCCTCCTTCAGCAGGCCTTTTGTGTCTGTACCAGTCTTTGAGGACACTTCTATAACCTATGTTGTGCAGGGGGACAGAACATGTTCCTGTTCACAAAAATTGCAGGGAATTTGCCTGTTGCAGAACAGGTGTGCTGAATCTTGCCACTGCCCAGATCAACCTGGAGGGGAGGAGAGTCTCACAGCTTGCTTAGAAATATTCTCACATTTACTTTTTGCAAATGGAAGGTTAGGAGGAAGAATCACAGAATCACAGAACTGTAGGGGTTGGAAGGGACCTCCAGAGATCATCGAGTCCAACCCCCCTGCCAAAGCAGGTTCCCTACAGCAGGTCACACAGGTAGGCATCCAGGCAGGTCTTGAACATCTCCAGAGAAGGAGACTCCACCACCTCCCTGGGCAGCCTGTTCCAATGCTCCATCACCTCACTGTAAAGAAGTTCTTGCGCACATTGGTGCAGAACTTCCTATGCTGCAGTTTCCAGCCGTTTCCCCTTGTCCTGTCTCCACTCACCACTGAAAAGAGTCTGGCCTCGCCATTCTGCCCCCCACACCTTAGATATTTATAGACCTGGATCAGGTCTGCTCTTGGTCTCCTTTCCTCAAGGCTGAACAGACCCAGTTCACTCAGCCTTTCCTCATAGCAGAGATGCTCCAGGCCCCTCACCATCTTTGTGGCCCTCTGCTGGACTCTTTCCAAGAGATCCCTATCTGTTTTGTACTGGGGAGCCCAGAACTGGACGCAGTGCTCCAGATGAGGCCTTACCAGGGCAGAGTAGAGGGGGAGGATCACCTCCCTCGACCTGCTGGCCACACTCTTTTTAATGCATCCCAGAATGCCATTGGCCTTCTTGGCCACAAGGGCACACTGCTGGCTCATGGCCAACCTGTTGTCCACCAGGACACCCAGGTCCCTTTCTGCAGACCTCTAGCAGGTCATCCCCCAACCTGTACTGGTGCATGCAAGAACAGTAGAGAGAAGTATCGAATATCTTCATATTTTCCCTAACAGAATTTGATAATGTTTTCAATTCAAAGGTTAATATATTCAACTTGGAATTCTTGAATTAGGGAGAGTGAGGAGAAAAATATAAATAAAATGCATAGGTACACTGGTTAACATATTTTATAGCAGTAAAAAATGCCTGAGGTATTTGTAATAATTTTTGTGTGACAGAGTCAAAGTTAATGATTTTGTAGACCCCAGCTCTGATTCCACTAAAAATAATTGCATGGAGCTCGTACTGCCCATTTCTGTTTCTACTGAATTTAAATATTTTATGCAGTTTTTAAGAACTGATCTTATTCTGAGGTGGAGAAAAATGCAATAATCTGTGCCAATTCTACTTCAAGCCACAAGGAATCTTTGCACCATTTTTCAATCTTTGACTTTTCAATCAGTCTTTTTACCACTTCCGACTTACCACTCATCAATAGACCTGCTGAATCTTCCAGTTTTATGTTAATTCTCTTATTCTTTATAACATCTTTCAAAACTGTGTTCCTTCTTAGGAATAATTTGAGAGTGGTTTTGAAACACCAAATTAACAAATGCAGAAGTGTAAAGTGTGAACAATTCAAATCAAATTTTTTGTCCAGTGGAAGACTTAATTGAATGGGTGACGAGCAAATATTAAAAAAATAAAATAATAATAAAAAAAATGTTTTTTGTGCTTGACAGATGTACATGGAAATAATAAGTATAGTTTGCAAATTGATCAGATGCTTACTCAGTGAATTTCTTAGTCATTTACTCAGGTGAATAATAAAGGTCAGTGAACACCAAAAGTATTTCAGAACCTCAGGATAAAAGTGGTTTGATGTTTTTCATGTCAGAGACAGAAGTTTTTCTTGTTTTCCATGAATATATTTTCCATTTCTGATAGTAAAATACCTCTATGAACAGAAAATATAGGTGTACAAATATGGGAATTTGTAAGATACAAGGAAGGAGGATAATAGAAGAGAGGTAAAAAGTAGTTGTAAAAAGAGGTAAGTTTGATCTAGTTCAATGGCATTAGTTAATATTTGACTCTTAGTTCCTCAAAAACTTGCCTATACTAATGATTTCTGAACATCAGAAAGTGTCTCGACGTAAGGAATGGGAAAGAGAAGGTGAAGACTGAGGATGACAGAGAAAAGAGATAAATCTCTATGAGAATATTTATTCTTTCAAAAACAGAGCTAAAGATAAGGACACTTAGCATTCATTTTGAGCTTTTTTCATTCCATACTTGCTGCAGATGTTGTCATTACTGCTCTGAAAGCATTTAAAATACAGGTGTGTTAAAATTCCATATTGATGTGGATAAGGGAAGGGAAGATCCAAGGAGAAAATGTTACAGCATTTGGGCAGGATTACAGGGACAGTTTCCCCCAGGATAGAAACTATGTCCTACGCCTTAAATCTCTAGTCCACAGCTCTCCTGAGATATCATGTATTATGCATAGATAATTATTCAAAGTGGCCTAAAAGGTAGGCAGTGTACTCCCTCTGAAAGACTATGGTTTTGAGTGTCCTAATATCCTGAAGCATTTCTGAAAATCTCATCTTTTCAACAGTTTTAACCATCTCATCATACTCACTAAATAACTGCAAGTACTTGTTAATAGTGTGTGTATTTTTAACCAAAATAATTTGTGTTTGCTTTGGGGCACCTGTAAGGAAATTATGGCTCTCAGCTTCTCAGCTTTCTCTATATAACACCAGATAAATAATTGTTTTCATGTTTCTCATTGATTGATTGTAATAATCCACTAATAGCTGCATGCCCTTATTATTCTACTATATCTGGTGATAACTACTAGGTCAGTCTGTTTAAAGACAGTGGTGGGATGGATGTGGAGGGATGGTAAAGAGAAGTCAGTTTAGTAAAACCCCTAAACCATCAGGCTAGGATATGGCCACGTTGGCCCAGTTACGTCATGGTGAAAACCACAGTCATACTTTAATGTAGCGTGCTTCCTGTGCTCGTTCTCAGAATGAGAATAAAGAATGAACGCATTTACATCAGAGGCTCTGCACCCCAACTCTCTGCATTCAGGATGGTGCTCAGCCTCCAACACTAGGATTGCTCGGAGGACTCGCCTGCTCGCGCCTGCTTCGGATCCCTTAGGCTTGTGCTTAGGTAGTGCTTAGGGAGCTGCTACCACCTCAGTGCGCGAGGGAGCGGCAGCGAGGAAGGGAGCCGGAATCCAGTCGCGGCGGTGTCACCGCGCCCCGGGGCCGAGACGGGGGCCGCTCGTCTCTTTCAGCACTGCGGACAGCGTCACCGGAGCGCCAGCGGTTCCGGGCTTCCTGCTCTAAGGCACCGGCGGAAGACGGGGAGGAACCTGGAGGCCAGAGGGGCGCAGAGGAGGAGGGAGGAGCTGAAGGATGCAGAAAAAAAAGGGAGGGCAGCGCTAGGGAGAGGATTTTCCCTTCTGATCTGCTTTCGGGCTGGCGGATGGAGGCTGCTGCGGCTGGTGGTTGCGTTTCCTCCTGATAGAAGATGGTGAATATGTGAGGAGAGGCTTTTGGCCTGCTTCGCTGCTGCGGGAGTGCCTTTCCTTCCTCTCTCTTCCTCTCCCTTTCCCTGTTCCTGCATCTGTGTGTTTGGCTCCCCGGCTGCCTGTGCATGCACATCTTGTACATACATCTGAGCAGGGATCTTCTCTCGGCAGCACAGCTCTGCACAGGAAGAAGGGCTCGGCTGCAGCAGCAGCATCAACAGCAGCATCAGCAGCGCCAGCAGCACCACCAGCTCCATAATTCTCTCTCCTTTCCCTACCTCTCCATCTCCCTTTCCCTCCTTCCCCTTCCCCCTCCCCCTCCCCCCCGCCCCCCCATCTTCCCGCAGCTATTCAGAAATTCCATTTTCCCTTCTACGATATTCGTGGCTTCTCCCCCCACCCCCATCCCCTTGGTCGGAGAAGGCACACACACACACACACAAACGCAGAGAAACAAGAGGAAGAAAAGTACTGCGACCTTCTCCCTCTGCTGCAAACAGTGAAAGCAAACGGAGACGGGTTTTGGCTTCTACCCCAAGGTAAAGCCCTGCCTCTTTTACTTACTCACCACCTCCTCCAAGAAAGAGAAGCAAAGACAGGATCTAAAGTGGAGAAAAACAGGTATTCTACGTCTGGCATTTGGAGCACAGGGAGCCAGGAAGTGAAAGATGGTTGTGGTTGCCCGCACTGGCTGCAGGGCAGCTGTCTTCCTCTGGATTTTCAGCAGCATCAGTTGCAGAGCCAGGACTTCTCTGCCTGCTCGTAAGTACTCTTCTCTAAGAAGCATTCAAAATTTCAGCTTCGCAATAAGGCAGGGGGGAATTCTCACAGTTCTGGGAGGTTGTTTACTTTGTCTCTGATGGCAAATCTTGTGTTTGATTTTCTGTGTATTTGCCTGTGTATGTGTACATCGTGGTCTGATACTGTTCTCAGTGGTCACATTAGATCTTCCTTACAGATGATATTAATGGTAGCTTGTGTGGAATGTTGGAAGACCTGCTCTTTGATACAGACTTCATTCTGCAATGAAGTCGGAGGGGAAAAAGAATTGAATGCAATCTGTTCAAAGTTTGGGGCTGTTTTTGCTTGTTTGCTTTTGTTGTTGTTTGTTTTGTTTTGTTTGTTCATTTGTTTTCCCACCTTCCTCAGAAAGTATGCAATTTGTATTTGTAAGTACTTCATTTCCACAGTTTTGTGAGGGAAAAGAGGAGACGTGAGCAGTTTTCATAACTAGCATTTTATAAAGGGCCAGTGAGATAGAATTTATCTTATTTGAAGAGGAAAGAATGATGTTAAGTGGAAGAGAAGGAGCTGAGCCTGGGCCACTTTTTCTGTGAATGCAGTTTTGCTTTCCATGATAATATGAGCAGAGACATTTTAGAAGAGAGAAGAAACTGCCCTCCTAGGGAGGCAGAAGTAGAAGAAAAATGTTGCAATGTTTGCTGAAATGCTGAACTTGAGACTGGCAGGATGCAAAACATATAAACAGGATCCAACTCTGCTATAGGTATGAAAAATATCAGTGGATTCTTTGATTTCAATGTGTATTAGATAAACCCTTTAGCACTACACTGATGTGTAGTTTCCAGAAAGATATTTGCAGATAGATGTCAGTGCTTCTAGTTTTGTTTGTTTGTTTGTTTCTCTTCAAATCAGGTAAAACATTTGTCATTTGCGAAGTATTTTTGAAATACGTACTGAAGGACTACATCTTTGTAGATTCATCAAAAATAGACAACACTCTTTGCTACCTTCACTGTTTATAGAGGAAATAAATGTACTGAAATGTTACCAGATGGATGTGTAGGGATTGTGTACGTGTGAATGTGGGCTGATTCTACTGTTCAATAAGGGGACTGTCTTAGAATGTAATGTATACTGCGTAGCTATATGGCATATACATCCATTTGCAGGATCACTTAATTTGTTTTCTTGGGGGGCAGGAAGGAGAAATGCAATAATTAGTAGCACTGCTACTTTCTCAGTATGTTTCTATCTGTTATCGTCTGGTATATATTAAAAAAATAAAACACGATTATTGCTCCAGAATGTCCTATGCTTAAGTAATTACTTTCATGTCAACAGAAAATGTACAGCACTGCCTGCATTGTTTCTTGGTCTGAGAGACTATGGGGGTGTTTATTTATTTATTTATTTACTTTTACCTTTACTTTAGGAAATATTTATTATCCCTAAGGTTTACTGCTTAGTCTTGACTAGCTATCTAATTTTTCTTCTGCATATTATTTTTTCACAATGTGAAGAAGGTCTGCATAATGGGATTGCACACATACACACAAAAATATGATTTATCTTGTCAAAATTCTGTTCCTGGTGACTAATTTTCTCCATACTGTTTTCCTGTAACAGGATTTTGATATTATTTATTTCTGTGTCTTTTTATATCATTCAGTAGCTAATTACTGTAGTTTAATTTGAAAATGACCTACAGGAGGTTATCTGATTATCCAACAAAAAATGTTTAACATTTCAAAGGAAGTAGCTGAGAATCTAATATTAATAGCTACATTACTGAAACAAAAATTCAATTAATAATATATATTATATATATATATATATAAAATGTTAATTAAAATGTACTTATATACTTTTCCATGCTTAAGATATTTTTGGCAGATGTCCAGAGAGTCCTTCATGTTAATTCATCTTCCAAAGCACATACAATACCCTCCTTATGTAGTCCATAGCATTAATTTCTGGCTCCTGAAAGTGAAATGGAACTAGACTTTTTTAATGGAAACACAAACATACCTTGAAGTAAATGTCAACCTCAACATTTCAGAAAAGAGAATGCACATGCTTGGAATTTTTTTTTTAAAGATGCAGCAATGCTAAGGAAGTGGTATTACAGTAGGAACTAATGTGCTAGGTCACAGTGTTTTGGTGCACCACTTAACTGGTTATTCTGTTGCACACTTTGATATACAAACTGACTTTGTGACTTGCATGCAATTGATCATGAATGCCATTACTGTTTTCTTTTATTATTATTTTTTCCTTGATTAGACAATGCTCAAAGATAGTTTTTTTTATTATTATTATTACATCTTCTGTTTGTTTGTTTATTCTTTTGTTTCCAGTTGATTTTGAACATCAAATTGATAATTCTTCTGAAAGATTTAAATATTGTGTATGATGTAACTGCTGTACAGCTTATTTCCTGTATTGCAATTTATTTTTTTTGAGTTTGTAGTAATTAACCAAAGGAAGTTCATTATTTACAGAATATATTAGAACATATATAAGATTCAAGATGTACATTGAAATATTAATCTCTAGAAATAAGCTTACAACTCATGATTTTCTTACAGTCAATTTGTGCTGACAGAGAAAATACTGGTTTTCAGAAAGAATAGAATTTGACATAACTTATGATAATGCATCTCAAATTTTTCTTGAATTTGCAATGTCAGTAAGTCTATGACTGTTGTTAAAATGATGTCTCTGAGTACTTTTCTCTCTTGGCTGAGAATGTGAAAATTTTGTAACCTCTGAATATAATATACTTTTTTTAAGAAAAAGTGGATGTTGGAAGTCCATTTTTAAGTACGATTGACATACAGTACAATATCACACATACTCAGATCTTACTTTAGATTTCATTGTTACGATTTTCATGCTTCAGCAATAATTTCTGCTCTTTTGTTCTTCTTGTTTGCTTTTGGAATAAGCATAGAGGAATCTCATGACTTCTGAAACAAAGGATAATGAACAGCTCAACCAGGAGAGGTCATCACAAGATAAAAAGGAGTACTGAAAATAAATTTTGTAGACTTTTACATGGCTTAAACCAGAAAGGATAAAAACAAGGCTATGAGTAGACTGACTTCCCTTCTATTCTTAAAGAACATCTCAAAGAGATTCAACACTGGATTCCCTGACTACCTATGAATTATAAAAAATATTTCTTTCACAGCTGAGGTTTTTTTGTTATTTCTTTTGTTTTGTTTTCTTTTGTGTGTGTGTGTGCGCTTATGTGTGCATGTGTCTATGTTTAACATAGAACTAATCAACACAGAACAACTAAAACTTACTTACACTTCTGATAATTCAGTGCATTTGCAGTAGGTCCCCAAATCAGCATTGAAGTTCAACCACACCTTACAATAATTGGTTTAGAAATTGAATGATGGACAAGTGTACTGAATCATTAAGATTCATGGAAAAGCAAAAATACGCATATTTTAGCTGTGAATTCGTGTCACTCAGATTTTCCTTATTTGATAATTGCTTGGGTAATTAGGAAAAGTACTAAATATGATGTGATGTCCCTTCTGGAAGAGCAGTGTATAGACTGGAACAGTGGTTTAGAAATCCTAAAATATTTAGAATTAGTTCCATTTCATAGTATTCAAATGAATGGAGAAAGTGTGGGTAGTGGCCAAATATTTAGGTATAGTTTTTTTCTAGATAATTTTTTAGTCAGTATGTGAAATAATGTGAAATCTAGTGAATTCCAGTTGAGTTTTTGTTACATCTTAATAACAGGTTTTAGTTTAGGTCCTTTTCTGTGGATATTACATGAAGGATGCCACAGACTTTAGTTTCAAATGCACGAAAACATTTTTATTTATGTTAAAGGCTTAATCATTTTTGTATCCCTGGGTCTTAAAATACAAATAAGCTAAGCTTTCAGCTGAGGGCTTAAGTTTATTCTAAGACCATACAGCTTCTTAATGTTAATGATGTGCTCACTTTTAGAACAATCTAGTTACAACCTTGATTACAATTTTCATGAATTATTATTTCATAGTAGTATTGATGTACTATATAATAAAGTAAACATTCAAAAGGGAAATGAGATTGTGTTTATTACTTATTAAATGACGTAGAACTGAGTTACAATGTTTAGGGTGACTTTTAAAATGAATATACTTTTACTAGAATTCTGAATGTGAATAAAATATTCACAAATATCCTCTTGCCATTTTCAAATGAGTGACAGAAGCTAGGACCAACATTGGGGTGAAAAGCCAAACTTTCAAAGAGTCCTCAGTTTACATCTGTGCAACTTGTACACAGCCTGATTGCACACATTCATCTATATGCAGAAAGTCAAATTCAAAGTTTGATCCATTCTTTGAGCACTGAATCAATTATAAATGTCATTGAAGTAATGTGTTAAAAGCTGTTCCTTGCTTGGGTTCTTTTGGCTCTGCTTGTAGTCTTAATTCCTTTTTTTTTTTTTTTTTAACTCAAATGCATTAATATGGACCAGGATACAAAAAAGTGCTTAAGTGGTCTGGTCAGGAAGAAAGTTTGTAAGTGTAGTTAAAGACCAGGAATAGAAAACTTGTCTTTGTGAAAAATGGCTTTTTCTTATGCAGGGAGTTAAATATTTTCTGATTCACTATCATATTTTTACAAAAGCAATTTTATCACATTTGAAAATTTTTACTTCATGCAGTTGTGATAATATATTCTTTACTTATTGCATATTAATCAGCTATTATAAGCTGTAGAACTACTTGGATAACTCACCTCACTATGGAGCTGTGATATGCCATAGATCTTCCTGTAAGAGTTCTTTAGTTATTATAACTAACTCCATCCTTAAATGCTACAAAGCAGCAGATGTCATATCCAATGTTGATTAATTATAGCAATATTTAATGCCTTGGAAGAATCTTAATATAATGAAGAGCTATGCACAAACTATAGCTTTTTTCCTACTTTTTAATAAATATATATGTAGAAGTTGATTCATCTCAGCAACTTGACCAACAGATCATGCAAAAGATAACTGGTTAAGTCTTGAGGTGTGTCACTGCCCAGGCCTGTATTCCCTGAATGTTAAGCATGCTAAGTCTTATGAAAGTACACAGACTTGCAAGTGTATGCATGATTTCAGTCACTTCACATAGAGAAAGATGGATAAGAAGCAACAGTCTCCTCCATCAGATGAAACTAAGTAAATTTTTACTTTTGTAAATCTTCAAAATTTTAGAAAACCACACCAATACTTGTAAAGAGGTAATTTGATCAGGACATGATTTCCAGAATTTATGCTTTCCAGAATTTCATCTGTGGAACAAATAATGCAGTTTTTTATTTTCACTATTTTCTCACTGAAGTAAACAGAAACTGTGCCACAGATTTTAAGAAATGAGTGGTTATGACTTCTGTCAGCGAAAAATTCACCATTCAGTCCATAATACATTAAAAGTGTTTAAAAGATTCTTCTTTGAACAAGTATGGATTTTACTTTTATCACACTTCTTTTGTTCAGCTACTTTGTTGGCATTATGTCGGTAACTATTCTGAGGCCACCAACTAATTACAGAACACGTCGATTCTCTAAATGTGACAGGAGTTGGAAATTATAGTAACCAGTAAACAATGCTTTTGAGTCATTTTCTCAAGATTTGAATTTGTCATAGACTGGAAGGTATTCTGAAGACCATGATTGATATTTAGAAAAAACTTTTGCACATTCGTATTTTGACAGTTCTGTAATTTTACAGTTAGCTTTACAAAGCTGAGGCCTTCTCAGCTTGAGAAACTGTTTCAGTATTCATGTGCTGTTGTAGTAGCAAATATCATATTTGTTCCCTAAGCCCAAAGAATTGATAGAGCAAAAAAGGATACTGACTTTCACTATTGTCTCCTTCTTCCCCAAAATTTGAGTGATATTTTGGGCTTGCAATCCCCTGTGAAGTTTGTTCATTCAGACATTTAAGGTAGGTAATCATGCTAAGCCTGCTGAGGGACTGAAATACTTATTTAAATTTGATGTTAATATTTATTCATCAGCGTTTAATTTTTGTATGTGTGTGTGTGTTTTAAATAATTAAATAATAAAGTAAGGTCCATTCAACATAGCTCAAATCTTTGTTGCTTATTTTGCATTTATATCTCTAAAAGCCCAGGTTATGTTAAAACTTAAAATGAAAAAAGAAAAAAAAAAAAAGCAGCTAAAATTGCTTTCTAGATGCCGTAGAGTATCTATACATATTTAGCCAAATTATTTTCTATGCCACAAATAAATGTGGTATATTAAGATGAACATCTATTATTTGTTTGTTTAGAATATTTGAACACTTATTTTAAAGGGAAAGTATTATTTTATTGTAGAAATATGACATCTGTCTAAATATAATATTAACATAACATTTTGTTTGATTTTGTAAAACTGCCGTGTTAATAAATATTTTGTAATCTCTGCTCACGGGTATCAACTTGTATACATGTTACATTTTACCTGTCTATAAACTTTTTTACTTCACGTCTAAAGGTGTGGCAATGTCCATTTTTTATCAATTAAATAATGATGAATCTTTGAATTGCCTCTTCTCAATAGTCTTATATACTTACACTGATATTTACTGTGGTGACAATTAAAACCTGAAATTTAGAGGGAAGAGATACAGCAAATGAGTTGCTGGACCTAAAATAAGTACACTGTAAGGGTCCAAATACTAATTTACACCACTCTAATCAAGCTTTCAAACACTTTCTGCCCTAATTGTCATTGAGATATAAAGAGGGCTTGTAAACATTCTTTTCTTTTACCTGTATGCAGATAAAAGATCAAATGTAGTTAAAAAGATGAGGAAAAATGAAAATTAAGAAAAATCAATGATTAGAAAGCAGAATCAACAATTAAAACTAATGATTTGTCTGAAAAATAACTGTTTTGGATCATGAAAAAGTAGTTGCATCTCGAACAGTGGAAGTAAAATAATTTCTTTACACTGATGGATAGAGTGAGAGGGAGTAGTCCTGCCAGACAACAGCAGTTACAATGAATTAGAAGACAAATTTATTTCTTGAGAAGTTGAGTCAGAAGCATATCCTGCACAGTACAGTCTCTGCTGGCTACATGCTTCCAGAGTTCAGAAAGGTGTACACTAATATGCTTTACTTCAGTTATACATCAAGAAATGTTATGCTACCCGACAATCTCAGTTGTATGATGAATGTCTTACCTTTCTCTTACTCAGTATGGCCAGGATGTTAGAAATGATAGGTGAGCTGCCTGTAAGCATGGGATGGTATCCAATTTTCAGTCTTCTTCTGAAAACACATACCTTCACAAATTTTTGCTTGTGCTCGTAATCTCTTTGCCATTCATCACCTAACTTCTTTTTCATTTTATTAATCATCTTACTCTCTGTCCTTGCTCTACCCTTCTCTCCAGCAAGACAGTGACTCTACATTCAGTAATATTTTTATTGATTCATCAACACATCAAGTAATTTGCTGAACTTGAAGCTAGGAGAGATCGTTGTAATTGATTTCTGATTAATTCATCCGTATTTGAAAGCTGGGTACACAAGTAATAATTCATTTGAAATTTCTTCACTGCTTAATTGCTCTGCCCTAAACCTGTTAAGCATGTTAAATCAGATAATCAGTGAGTGACATTAAGATATCTTTTTCTTCCCAAAAACCAGTTATATCATTATAAGGAATACTTTAATATTTATTTGTAATTATACAAAAAAAAAAAAAAAAATCCTTTCAAACTTTCAGCCAGTGTTGTGCGTTGTACATATGGGAAGGTCTGCTTCAAAATAATGCCATGAGAGAATCATGATCCCAAACCTGCATACTCATAGCTAAAAGGACAACAAGAATAGCTGATCTCAGCTACAATTATGTGATTTTTTTTTCTGTTTCACCTGCTTTACATGTGAAGCTTTTGCCCCATTTCATTCCACTGAATCTCTCTGAAATCTATTCTACCTTCATGATTATATTCATGGCCTCACTGAAATATGTAATGTTTCCTTACACCAGCTGACCTATGTCAAAAGCTTGAGACACATGAAAACTTAAAGTCATCCTTAGCTTCAAAGAGTGTGTATTTTACTGCAAGTCAGTTATAAAGATATTTAACAGTGAAGGGCTGAAAAATAGAATTCCAATGCTTTTCACTAGAAAACACTCATGTCCTTTGCTATATTTACTCTGAGACATTTTGCATGTCACATTCATAAGAATTAGCAATGTTAAACTTATGTACACTGCCATTCAAGCACCTTAAGAGTTAAAAATGCATACTCTTATAATACATGTGGGAATAGACATAGATGCTTATATACATTTGATGTCTTCTAAATTTGTCATCAGAAAAAGGAAAAAAGAAAAAAAATCCCTTCAAAATATTAAAGTGATTAAAAAAGATCTATTTTCTATAAATCAATGTTGATTTCTAATAAACTATATTTATTTCCTTTTGAATTCTTATTCATCGGGTTCTACTAATTTCTCTAGGGTCAATGACAATTGCTACAGCCTATAATTACACAATTCATTATTGACAATACATGCTTTCTTTCAGTCTTCTGAAACTACCTTTTCCAGGGTGACTGAAAATCTGCAATAGCAGTGCTCACAAGCCTTCTCTGTTACAAGTTGTCCTGCTGGTTTAAAACTGTCTGTCCTTGTTAGCTTCTATTTAACATCTTCCTCAGTTGCTATTGGAATGCAAATCAATTTGTTGTCACTCTGTGATCTGACTATGAAGTATTGTTTCTTTTCCTGACACTGTATGTTTTTTGGTGTTTTCCACAACTAACAATTTAGCCACTTGAGTGTAGTCATATTTTGGTAGGGATATTTTTATTTCTTATTGCCTCTCTCACTTTTTACCATTTTTCTTTTTTTTTTTCTTTCAAAAAACTTGTTTTTGTTTTTGTTTTTCTCTATGATTATTGTTATGATTTCTGTGCATAGATAAATTAAGCCTGGTATCCTTTTGATTTTATTTGTTCTGTATTTCTTAGACTCTGATTTATAGAATCCAAAATCACAGAATGGTTGAGATCAGAAATGACATCTGGAGGCCATTTGCTTCAACCTGTACTCAAGTAGGGCCACCTACAGCAGGTATCTCAGGACTGTGTCCAAAAAGGTTTTGAATTATCTCTGAACACAGAGACTTCACCACCTCCCTTGACAGCCTGTTCCAGTCACCTTCAGAATAAAAAATTGTTGCCTGACAGTCAGATGGCACCTCCTGTGTTTCATTTTGAGTCCACAGCCAGACAGATTTCAGTGGGCCCATTTCTCCTGCTTGTTGAGTTCCTTTTGGATGGTGGCACAACCCCCTGAAATATCAACCATACCTGTTGTTTTGTGTCATCAGCAAACTTGCTGAGAGTGCATTTTGCTATATTATGCAGTCCATCAACAAAGATGTCGAACAGGGCTGGATCACACTCTTGGCCAGGCTCTGTAGCTAGTTTTCAGTTCATCTGTTGGACTGATGATCCAGGCCATAAGGATATTTATATCAGGATTTTATGACAGACAATTAATATTTACTGAAGTCTAAGTAGTCAATATGTTCTGTTCTTATCTACCAAGCCAGTCACTTCATCATATAAATTTATCAAGTTGGTATGACTTTCCCTTGGTGAATCCATGCTGACTACTTCTCATGACTTCCTTCTGCTCTATGCCTTGAAATGGTTTACAGCATTAGTTGTTCAGTCATCTGTCCAGTGACTGAAGTGAGGCTGACCGGCCTGTAGTTTCCTCAGTCTTCTTTCTTGCACTTCTCTGAAGACTGGTTTGACCATTTCTTTCTCCCAGCCATCAGCCAGCTCCTCTTATCTCCAAGCATATTTTTAATGATTTTGAAATTAAATCAGAAGTCTTAAATTCTGAAGAGGTCTAGCTACTACTCGTACTACTGGATTTATATCACTATCAAAGAACAACCAAAATATATCATTAATATTTGAAATGTATATGCAGAAAATATATGTATTTGGAGAAAGATCTACAAGACTAACAAGAGCCGCACTCAAGGAAACAATCAGTAGGTCATCTGTATTCAAGCAAACATCTAAAAATATGTTTAAAGAAAGCTGAATCAGAAGTCCCTGAAGTCATCTAAATATTCCTGATTTCTTGATAATTATAGAGATTTTATGAAATACTTTGTTGAAATGAGGCAACTACATACATAAACACATGCTAGAATCAAAATAAGTGACTATTCAGATATTATTATTGAATAATAATGTGGGTATAGAAGTGTCTGATAGCTATACTGTTGATGATAATGACCCTATTTTATACTATAAATTTATCACTTGATTAAAATATTATATGTACATTATTAAGTGATAAAATATTTTCAAATAATTGTTTGCTATAGAATAGGAATAGTTGCATCCAATTAAAAAAAAGAAACTACTCTATTTGAAGTAAACTTTCTGAAATGAGATTTTTTTTTTCCATGTATAGCCACATATAGACAATAATGTTATCCAAGGGATCTAATATATTTTGTTGGTAGTATATAATGAAGTTGCCTTGAGGTTCCTTTTGAATAGAGGGCTGTGTCTTAAAGGAATTCAATCTAAGTTTAGCTAATTCTTGAGGCTGTCTGTGTGATTCCATCTGTGGCAGGGGAAATACCTCAGGCAGGTATTATTTAATAAGTTTTCTAAGATGTAATTAGGCAAAATGGAAATCAGAAAATGAATAAAAGGAATGCGACACGTTTCTCACCTAGCAATGAATCTGGAATGTAGTTTGATATTTATTACATTTTTAAAGACTCTATGTTAATTGAATACAGAGTATATGTTATTTCCCTGTGTTATAAAGGCAGATGTTCATGGGGGAATGCTGGTATCTTGCAAGTTCTTCCACTGAGTCTGGTCTCCTGGCTCATAGTGCTACACTGCCAGACCTTCAGATCAAAGGTAATTCTGTCCATAGCGTACACTTGATAATGTTAAATTCAAGCACAGAATCATTCTGGCATATAGGAAACAAGATCTTCTGTCTTGGAATCTACTGATCTACTAAAGACAAAGAAAATAAACCTAAAATATATTTTCTCTAAGCAAAACATATTTGGTGACTTTGGAGTTACAAAAGAGCTACGTGAAGATGCAGCATCCTGGCAGTGGGATGGGAATGGTAATGGTAAGATTTGGGAATGGTAATGGTAAGATCTAAGGCAGTGATCCTTTACAGTTGAAAGGCATAAGGTACTCTTAAGCTCTTTCTAGGCAATCTTTCAATATTTAACCATACCAATGCATTGAACGACATTGCTTGGGACTTTACAAAGGATATATTGCAAATATTTTGAAGTATTTTAGTACCTCAAGTGTATCAGTCACCTTCTATTTTAGAATTGACTTTGATCACAGTGTTACATTCTATTTATCTTGTGAAAATAAACAGATAAACATAGTTTTGCCATTTGCCACTGACACAAGTTCTGTACATTTCATTCTGTTTATCTTCAGATTGTTGAGCAGGCTGAGAGTTTCACTTATATCTACCATATTTAACTGAAATTCAGATATGTAAATTATAGAAAATGGTAAGAAGAGCATGAAGGCACTGGACTGTGGTCCCTTCATGAATAGAATTTTCATGAAGCAGACCTTTTTTTTAATGAATGATAATCAAACTGGGATGGAAATGACAAGTTTTTGACATCAGTGCTAAGACTGTCATGAATAGACTTGTGTAGACAGTAAACCACAGTTCTTTTTAAAGTAGTTTATTTAAAAGCACAATGCATATTAGCAGAATATAAAGGCTTGCTTTTATTTCACAACGGAATATATTGACAAATCCTGCCACTGACTGCTTTAAAATACATCCAAACAAATCAGAGTCTTAAATTATATAACTCCTTTATTCTACTCCTTTAAAAAACATCCTCAAAGGAAGCTGTTTCAGTAACCACCAACCAAACATTTGTTTTCTTGAGTGCCTCAGAGAAACTGGCTTTCTTTTGCTGGCCTACTTTTTCATTTGAAAATGTTATTACTTATATCTAATAAAATTACAGGGTGTGGAAGGGAGATGTTAAATTATCAATTTAATCCATGAATTCCATCATATTTTTCATTTCTAAGTGACACTGTTGAACAGCAGATTTAATTAGGCAACTTGCTGCTCTCACTTCAGTAAAATAGAGAGTGGTTAACATGCCAGAAGTTGAGTATGAAGATCTTTTTTTTATTATCACCCTTGGTAATTCACTCTAATGTTCTTTCTTTTGCATGTTTTCTTTTGTTCTCGCTATCTGAATTTGGAGTTCAAGTGGGTCAGTGGCACATGGAAAGGAAAACTAATTACACCCTGTATTCTTACTAAAGAAAATACAATTTTATTCTGCAAAGAACCTTCTGTCTATTCCAGAAGCAGACCATGGCTTATACTTTGTTGGTCAGAACAATGTTTTGGTATCACCTAGCTCCACTCATATAAGCTGTAGTTTGTCGCTGTTCCACTCATAATACACTTTGTATTGTAATGCAAAAGGGATTCAGGTTTTGCCATCCTTATTCATATGTTATATACCATGACATTAGCTCCACTGCTCTGACAGGGTGCTGTACTAGTCAGCAGAATTCATGATGACCAAATCTACCAGTACTTTCTACATACTCCTCAGCACTTAATCTGAGAACACAGCCCACTCATTGAGTTCATTATAAAATGATTAAAAAAAAAAAACAACAAAAACATTTAAAAACAAAATCTCATGTTTAGTTTTGTTGTATCAAGCACAATAAAAGTAAGAATTCCTGTTTGCCTTAAATGATTTGTTATTGGAGAAGAATCACAGAATCAAAATAGCTAGGGGTGGCAAGGACCATAAAGACCATCTAGTTTCAATTTCCCTGCTGTGGATCAGGTTGCCAACCACTAGATCAGGCCCCTCAGAGCCCCATTCAGCCTGGCTTTGAACGCCTCCAGGAATGAGGCATCTGCAATTTCTCTGGGTAACACTTTTCTGTGTCTCACCACAGAAAATAATTTCTTCCTAACATCTAATCTAAATTTCTCCTCTTTTCATTTTCATTTAAAGCCATTCCCCTTCGTCCAATTACTATAAGACTGTTTACAAAGTCAGTCTCCTTCCTGCTTATAAGCTTTCTTCAAGTACTGGAAGGCTTTTACGTCTGGATGTCTGGACGTCAATTATGTCTCTTTGGAGCCACCTCTTTCCCAAGGTTAACAAGCCCAGTACCCTCAAACTTTCTTCATAGGAGATGTGCTCCAGTCCTCTGATCATCTTCATGGCCCTCCTCTGAACATGCTCCAACGACTCCTCGTCATTCCTGTGCTGGAGCTCCAAGGCCTGGACACAGTATTCCAGATGAGGCCTCCTGAGGGCAGTGTAGAGGGGGACAATCTCCTCCCTACTGGCCAATTCTCTTTTGTTGCAGCCCAGGACACCATTGGTCTTCCAGGCTGCAAGTGCAACACTGGTGACTCATGCCCCAGTTTTCACAACCCAGGACTCCTGAGTTCTGCACAGGGCTGCTCTCAGTGAGCTCTTCTCCCAGTCTGTACACATATCTAGGATAAGTACAGAGAGATGTAGGGGAATGCCAAGTGTGCAGTGTTATGATAATCTGATGTAAACTGGGCAGTTCTCCAAGCTAACAAGAGCTCTAGGGAGACTTTTCTGCTCAAACTCCTATATTATCTATTCCAAAGCAAGCTCTTGAAGTTAAATGGAGACGTGCTCCTGTAATTTAGGTAATACTTTTAAGATGCTACAGTTTTCCTATAGTCCTTTGTCAAGCCACAGCCTTCAAAGGAGTGGATTGGAACAGTTTTTGTTGAGCAACTTGAATTTCTCATTCACAAAAGCTTGGGTTGTGCAAAATAAATTAGTTACAGAAAGAATGTTAAGATTATAGAAACAATTGAACAAAGTTGAAATTTATTTCATTTACATATGACTTTGAATGGAAAAAGAAGTAGGAATATATTTTATTTTTATTGTTATTTTCATAATGGGACACTTGTATCTTTTGCTAAACAAGAAAAAAAGGTATTTCATTTAAAAAGTTTTATATTTATTTATTTTACATTTATTTTATAGGATTTCTGAATAAATATTTGAAATCCAAAATGAAAAAAAAAAAAATCCAACTCAATTTTGTCCTTGTTTTGGATATGTTTTTCTGTTTTGTTTGTTGCTATTTTCAAAGTGAAATATATTTCTTTCTTCTCTTCCAAAATAAAACCAGACCTTCCAGAATCTCCGTTCCTGTACTGTTCTGACAGCAATTTTGTCTTTTCCCTTTTATATTCCCAATTACACAAAGTTATTCTAATTTCAAAATCTTATATTCTTGGAGGTGAACTGAACAGTCTTTCTGCATGTTGCCCTCCTCGTATCTGAAGAGGGAATTTTTCTGCTTTTCTCCAGCACGACAGATGTGGAGCTTTTCCTTCAGGTTTTCTTTCTATTCTATTTCTATTATTTCTAATTCTATTTGTCAATGGGTCATTGAATAAACAGAAGATGAAACAACATCAAACATAAAAAAATCTGTGTTTTTTAAAAAAAGCTGTGCTCAGAAGAAGTCAATTAGCTATAGAATATAGATCTACTAATTGAAGCTGAGAAATAAGTAAAAATAAAATCTTATTTTCATTAGATATATCCTTAAGAAAGCTTCTTTTTTAAATGCTAAATTGCTCTTTTAATAATTTCTAAATTACAAAGGACTTCGTGGTGAAAATATGCCAGTTGGAGAAAACATTTAGATGAACTTGTAGAAGTAAAATAATGCTATTAACTTTCTGTCAAACTTTTCACTCCTTTTCTGGGAATATTAGGTAGTAGTCATTGTTTCTTTAATGAGGGGCTCCTAGGGTTATGAGATATATTGTAAGAATATAAGGAATGAAAGTGGAGAGGTCACAGAGCTCCAAATCATTCCTTCACATCTGCAAGAATGTTCAGGGTTTTGTTGT
Organism: Tetrao urogallus; assembly: GCF_951394365.1. NCBI lineage: Eukaryota > Metazoa > Chordata > Aves > Galliformes > Phasianidae > Tetrao > Tetrao urogallus. The sequence goes on from NC_136815.1 coordinate 92,303,305, forward strand.
TGCTGTTATTTGTTTGTTTCTGTGAACTTGCTGAAAGTTTTCATTATATAATAGAACAGTAATAGTTCAGTAATATAGTTCAGTACTTATTCTTTTTATAGAAAGGCAATATTGCTGCTGAAGCCAATGCAGAACTAGTAGGGTATGAGGCCAATACATAGGTTAAAGCAGCTGTTTGACTACAATAACGTAATCCTATTTACCTCAGCTTAAAAGTGACATCTTTCTGTCAGCAAATATATTCAGTAAAATTAAATAAATCTTCACTTCAGAAAGGTCTCTCAGACCTTCTCAGTTTGTTATTCGCTGGTAATCACTTTAAATGCAAACTTGAAGACCACTCATGCCTAAATATGACCCAGCATTGAATGAGAATCCAGGAACAGTTTGAAACTTTTCCTGTTTGTAGTTGATAAAATCATCACTGACTACTATGACAATATATGCGAACTCCCCCTCCACCTACTTCAGAGGTTACTCTGGCTCCCCGCTGTCAATGTAAGTCAGTCAGTCAGTCAGTACAGTCAATATGGCAGATCAGTCAGAGCAGTGCACACTTACCCAGACTAAGAATTATCAAAATACCTGTGCTGGTGCTTATTTTTGCAAGAGATGAAGGAAACGTTTGGAAATGGATAGATACAATTAAGTGAGTTGATACACCCAAAATTTTGGAGCCAGACAGAACGTGGCAAAAGGTGCTTGGATAACATCCTTCATATTACAGAAAAGTAACAGAACCCTGATTTCCCCAAGTCCTCCATTTTTATTATTATCCTAATGCTATCATAGAGTTTACAGCCATTTCTCTTCTGCAAGTTCCTGTTTCTACTGACTCCAAAACATACCCGTTACCGCGCTGAAGACTTCCAAGAAAGAGTTTTTATGGACTTACAGAGGATATTATTTGCTTATATCTGTGTGAATCATATTTTTTTGGCCTTATGTTTTCTTTCAGTACAAAATTGATGAACTTCATTAATGTTGCTCTTCCATTGAATAAGCTGTTAGTTTAAATGGGTACTGCTGATTAATAATATTGTATATGGTTCTTTCTGATTGAAATAGCAAATGTTTTTCTTGTCATCAAATTTTTATTGATAATTCTATCAATTGTATAAGTAGGATAGTAGTACAAAGAAATAGAGAAAAACTGACAAGAAATGAAAGTTTCAGATGGCAGGCAGTGTCAAAGGTAGATATTAATTTTTCTTCCTCTGATAATTAGGTAAAATTTTATTAATGTTTCTCTGAATGTAAGAAATAAGGCATGCTATTTTTTCTTTTTATTTGAAGTTATTTTATAGTGTTGTCATAGAGTTATCTCTAGATCTATCTATGTTTGTGACAGGGGAGCAGCAAGGCCACAGGCCCACTAGCACAAAAAAAGGGGAGGTGGGTGGGGGGGCTGGTGGCATATGGGCCAGTCAGCCTGGTTCTGTGAACAATAGGGCAGGGGGACCCATGGATCCATACCCCAGGAAAGGGGAATGGGAAAAACTGGGAGGGTAGGGAGAGGGGCCTAAAAACAGAACAGCAACAAGGCTCTGAGAAGGAAAGTTAATTTACTAAATATGACATGGGAATGCAAGATAACTGTCTCACTCCAATTTATAGGAGGGAGAGGAGATTCTTTGATATATGTATACCCGATGTGAGATTAAGAAACAAAGTTCAAATGTTTGTCCAACCAGTTTATTACAAATCTTAATCAGGGAGACAGGGAAGGGAAGGCTGGCGGCTATTACAAATTAGGGTGATGGGAAAGGGAAGGTGGGCGACAGAAAAGATAGGAAATAAAAGCAAGGAGTCTTTGTGGAGAACAAGAGGGAGATAGTTGCCACCACAGGTCCAGTGTGGTTTGTCTTCAGTAGTGATGGGTCATTGGGGGCTGTTGTTCAGTTGATGGTGACGACCACGGGTACACTTTCCAATGGCAGTGCAAACTTATAAGTCCAAAGTGGTTGAGTCAACTACTTTTGGAGTGACAGCTTCTGGCTTTCAGATCTCAGCAGGAACTCCTTTTGTTCCCACCTTCTAGGCCTTGCCAGCTGATAAGAGGGAGCATGGGGGCACCAACTTGTATCCTGCCTTCACAGAATACAATGGTATCATCCCCCAATCTCTCATAGCAAGCTGGAGTTGTTTGGTCACAGGCCAGATCTTCCACCACTAAATAGTCCTGAGAACTCTCTTCCAGAGGCAAACAGCTCCAAAGAAATGCTTTCAAGTATAAAATTGTTCACACAGTGATGTTGACTGCCACATAGCAAAACCCACCTCATCTCCTAGATAAGTCAGAGTCTTAGTGCAAGAAATGCCTCAGAAAGCAAGCTTTGAGCCAAAAAAAACAAAGAAGGATTCATACAACACCACAATATACTTGAGACTAATAAATCAAATAAAAATAAGAGTGTCTGAAATCAAAGGCTGCTGGGCAGCGAGAAAGGACTTGCAAGTTTTATCTTTCCCTCTGAATGTAAAGTCCCCTGGGGTACATAGTTCTCCTCTTCTGAGGGAAAAAAAAAATAAAAAAATCAGCAGTCCATGGAACTGGAGCATTAACTCTTTAATTCCCAGTGCTCTACATGATGTTAAGTTGTGGAATACTGATAACAAAAAACATATTACCATGGCAAGTGTGGTTTTAAATTCCTAGAAACGTTAGTGCACTGTACTGTCAATAAAAGGATGGTAGCTTTGTTATTTGCTGTCCTCCCTTTTTGTTTTCTCCTTTTCCTCTGCGCAAGTCTGTTCCATATCAACCATTTGTGTAGTTCTCACTGCCATGTAGACAGATAGGAATTGGAGGCTGACCTACTGGAAAGCAGCTCTGCAGAGAAGTACCTGGGAGTCCTGGAGGACAACAGGCTGACCATGAGCCAGCAGTGTACTCATGTGGACAAGAAGTTATCCTAGGCTGCATTAGGAAGAGTACAACCAGCAAGTCAAGGGAAGTGATCCTCTGTCTCTACTCAACCCTGCTGAGGCCACATCTGGAGTACTATGTGCAGTTCTGGGCTCCCCAGTACAAGAAAATTTGAAGCTCCTAGAGCAATCCCACTGGAGGGCTACAAAGATGATTAAGAAGCTGAAGCATCTCTCCTATGAGGAAAAAGTTGGGCCAATTTACCCTGGAGATAAGACTGAGAGGGGATCTAATTAATATGTATGAATATATTAAAAGAGGGTATCAACAGGGTGAGGCCAGGCTGTCTTGTGTAATGCTTGGCAAGAGGACAATAGGTAACAGCCTCAAAACTGAAACACAGGAAGTTCTATCTGCATATGAGAAAAAACTTCACTGTGAGGATGACTGAGCACTGGAACAGGTTGCCCAGAGATTCTGTGGTGTCTCCTTCAGTGGAGACACATATTAAAAACCTGCCTGGATGCAATGCTGGGCAATGTGCTCTAGGTGATCCTGCTTGAAGGAGATCAGACTAGGTGATCCCAAGAGGTTCCTTCCAATCTAAACCATCCAATGATTCCATGATTCTGAGAAGAGCTGTGAACTTTAAAACATGACTAATAGATAGTATCCTGATTCTCCTCTTCCTTGTTCTCCTTTGCTCCCCATTCTGCCACTAAATCATGGAACATTTTACCCCTTCCTCTTTTAATCTGCTTGCTGTTAATGTTAATCCACCAACTAACTTCCTTTACTTCTGGTTCAAAAGGAATGTTAGACAGTAGCTGAAAACATGTCCTTGAGTAGAATAGAGGATTATGGTTGTTTTCACTGCTTAAGAAAGTAATATCTTTTCCAGCTAGTTCTGACCTGATTACTTCTATTGCTTCAAACCAAAAGGGAAGATTAAGTTGGACTTCAGGGCTGATGGTCATATTCAATTTCTAAACATAATTATTTGTCGTATTACTCAAGTCCCATAGAAATGGTCTTTCCAGTCTTCACTCATTTCTTTCTCTCTGCTTCTAAAGTGCATTTACTTCAGAATTCTGTTAGTCATAGAGAATGTTTACAACTTGAATTCAAAATCTTTTGTTGCAAAACCTTTGCCTTTCATGAAATACCAGCATTATTTCTATGGTAGACCATGATCAGTGATGGGAGTTGATTTGATCTTTCTTCTTAGTAGGGAAGGACATTCCTTTTGGCTTTTTATTAAATCTGGAATGTGGCAGCTTAAATGATATAGTTTCCATCACATTGTGATGCCATGTGTGAATATCATGAGTATTTTCGTAAAGGGCACAGAAATGATGATGATCTCACAAAGCAAATTCTGCCATATCAGACATTCTTTCTGATGAAAACCTGAAATATTATATTAACCATTTATATGAATTGTCTAAGTTATATGGAGTTCACAGACAAGAAATTATTTTTCAGAAAGTAAATTAATTTGAAATTTCTTTAACTCTGTTTCTTGAACATAAGTTGATATTAAGAGAAAGAAAAACCTTTTATTCATCTATCCATTCACTTGTTCATTCATGACCATATTTTACTCTTAGAAAAGGCAGCAATTGTGTCTATTTTGAAGAATATTGTCAAATGAAAGACTGAAAACTTTATGCATGAAAGTGATTAGGAAGCCCTTTTGCTAGATTTTTCAAGGGTGTAGATCTTGGATGTTAACTTAGAAATACAGTAGATAATTCACTATACTATCTACTTCATTATTTGTAATTCTGTCTTGTAAATCAAGATCTAACCTAAAATCTCTGTGAAGACAAAATTTCAAATATAACAACTTACCTGAGAACTTGGCTTGAGATCATGTATCTGACTTTTACAGTTGTTGAGTCATGCAAAACAGGATTTGAGAGAACAGGGTATAGATAAGCCAATACTGAAATAGAGGCACAGAATTAAGTCATAAAAAAAATGCAGATATATCTAGCAAAAAAAAAAGTGTACAGACTCTGTCCACAACATCCCTTTTAATTCCTCTGACTAGAAAACCCTACAGATGAAAGTCAGCCTTGAAGTTTGGAACAGGATTCAGATTCAAGATTTAATGCAGTTAATCAGATTTTCTAATTCGGACATATCCCTGAATGTGTTTCTGAAAACTTTGCGACAGGATCAATTTGGACGTTTTTTTTCTATTATTGATTCAAACGCAGAGTCACTTTGAATTATTTTTGTAATTCAGTTCATACTTCTGTATGCTGTTGTAGGAAGGCATCCAACAAAATGTTGTAAGATAACTGGTGTAAGCAACCTTAACCAAGGTTGAATTTTTAAACATACTTTTGCCAACAGTTTCAGAGAACTAAAGGTTCCCTGAACTACTGCACTTTCCTGTCTGACCACTAAATCAAGACTATGAATTTGCATGATTAGAAATTTAGTGATTCCTGTGTAACTCTTCAGTATTTCAGATCTATCATAAAAAACAACATTTTGGCTTTCTTTACCAATATTATCTCTGGACAGGTTGAACCTTTCAAAAGTTAGTTTAAGGATTTTTGGTTCCAAAGGTTACATTCTATTCAGATAAAAGATACTGTAATTTTTCTAGTTGGTGCTGAACAATGAATTTTGGAATACAAAAAACCTGTCAGTTTTAATTACTCAGAAAGACTGAAAAAAATTACAGGAATCTAAGCCCTGAAATGCATGTGATTTGAATAGCACATAGAAGGTAGAGTTGTCAATTATGTTTAAGTTCTATCTGACTTTGTTAAATGTGACTTTCTGGCCAATATTACATAATTAAAAGAATCACAAATACAAAAAAACCAAATGTGTATCAAATGAAATTGATTGATTTGAAATTCAATGTCTAAAGTATACTGAAGACTGATAATCTAGAGTGTCATAATCTTGTACCAGAATGTTTTCAGAAATTTAAAAGCTAGCTACTGTATACATTTAAATAATTTGAAAAACTAGACAGTATCTTCCAGACAAGCAGTTTATAAATTATTTACCATCTAGTATTCATGAAAATACCTGAACTTTCAAGTCTGAATAGAGCATTATGCACCTAAAATTATTTTTAATATTTATGAATTTATGTTCAGTTAAATTTCTGTCATTGATATGGAATCCAGTACTACTCAAGTTTCACAATATATTGTCTGTATCTTTGTAATATAATTAATGCTATACTTTATACAATCATAACAGATGATCTGATGATAATTAATAGCATTTCAAGCACTATTTCTAGGAGCTCAGATTTCCTGAAGCATTGAAACTTGAGAGAGGGTTGAATGGATGGTTTAGCCACAGTTTGTTCACACTGAAAAGTCAAGATTGTTTTTTAACATCTGCAGTTAAAGTCATATTCTCAGCATTTGTTAATATATTGATAAATTTTAATTATATATATTAACAACATAAGACAATATAAAATATATTAACAAAAGTTAATTAATACTCAAAATTATTAGTATTATAGAAGATATTGCTACATTGAAAAAGTGTTGAACGTCCATGAGTTAAATATTTCTTACCATACTTAGGTTGTATAATATGGAAATTAAATAAGGAACTTGTTGTGAACATCTTTCTTGACTCAAACACATATAATCATTCAGGTTGGATCTAAGATCATCTAGTCCAACCACCAATGAAAGTCTTTTTTGCTGACAAAATGTTACCAATTTAGTAAGAAATACATTTTATTATTTTGAATTTTGATAAATTTATCAATATATTAGGACACATCTTGATAATAATCTCACTGTCCTGTAGCTCAAATGCTGTACAGTAATGAGGAGGCAAATCTGGGCTACCATGAACGGAATAATAATCTGCAAATAAATAAAATATCACCTTAAAATTTTCATTAGTCAGTGGATGTCCATGTTGACTTCTGAGAAAGTAATTTTGAAGTCAGTCAAATAGTAAGAAAAATAATATAAGGACCAGCTTCACATTGAATGTACCTGGTGCCTTCATAGGGAGCTAGGAACTCAACATGAATAACTCAGATCATAATTAAATTATCTGTCTCATAAAATTGATGAGGACTTAAGAGATATAGCTAGTTGAATGTTGATGTTCAGATATGCATAAAAGATACATGAATCTTCCACTCCCAATTGCAGGTCAATGCCTGGATAGCTTTGCAGATTTCGCTGTTAATTCATTTCAATGTCAATTCAAGGGAACTATTCATGAGAACATCACTTTGAATAAAAATAATATTATTAACTGAAGCCACAAAACGTTGTCCATTTCTCTTTCAAGTTCCTTGGCAGTATTCTGCCAGTAGTGGGGCACCTACCCTGAAAGAGCAGGGACTTGTTCTGTGTAAGAGCAAAGACTGACAAATTAAACCTTCCTGCAAAGAAATAGGAATTGTTAAGCCAATTGATAAGAACTCTAAGCCAAACTTAGCACCTTTCTCCGCAAGTGAGTATAAAATTGTCTAAAATCTTTCCATGAAAGATTTGGCAGACCTGCCAAATATCTAATATCTAATCTCTAATTATCTAATATCTAATTTTGTTGACTGAAAATTTAGTTGCATATATGCTGAAAAAAAAAACCAATTTTTTGTTAATCTTGAAAACTATTCTCGATTTCCTTTATCAAAGCAGAAGACTAGACTGTTCTTAGCCATTGCATGAAAACACACAAAATTAACATTACAACACATAAAACAGGCCTCCTACAGCAAGCTACACAGGTAGGCCTTCAGGCAGGTCTTGAATATCTCCAAAGAAGTAGAATTCCTGGCCAACCTATTCTAGTGATCTGTCACACTTACCTTGAAGAATTTCCTTTGCATATTAATGTGGAACTTCCTATGCTCCTATGTTTATGGCCATTTTCCTTTGTCCTGTCCCCACAGGGACCTATGGGTGAGGTTGGCCATCTCTTTTTGACTTTCACATTTAAGATATTTATAAACATTAATAAGATCACCTCTGAGTCTTCTCTTCTCAAGGCTGAACAGGTCCAGGTCACTCAACCTTTCCTCGTAAAGAGGGACCTGGATAGGCTGGATTGATGGGCCAAGGAAAACTGCATGAGTTTCAATAGGGCCAAATGTCAGGTCCTGCATTTTGGTTGCAACAACCCCAGGCAACCCTACAGGCTTGTGGAGGAGGAGCAGGATTAGGGAAGTCATCCTGCCCCTGTACTCAGCACTGGTGAGGCCTCACAAGTACTGTGTTCAGTTTAGGGCACCTCAGTACAGAAAGGACACTGCGGTGCTGGAGCAGGTCCAAAGAAGGGCTGCAAGGCTTGTGAAGATCTTGGAGAATATTGGATCCTATTGGTTCTTGGAGAATATTGAAGGTCTTGGAGAATAACACTGTTGATTAATGTCAAACTAACCTTAGTCCTACAACTAGCTAGCTGAAATAATTTCACTTCTTCAGATATACAAATTATACTTTAAATCCATAGAGAGTTTCCAATAATACAAAATGTCAACGTTTTACCTGCTCAATATGGATTTCTAATAAAACACTGGAATGGGCAATTAAAAGAAATATGATTCAGACCTATATTTATTGCAATGAAATTTTATTTTTGTTTTGTAGAATTAATCTTTTCTTATTCACTCTTATACATATAGTATTCATTTTCATATAGGGGTTCCCCTTAAGAAAATAATTTAGGAAATTGATTCAGTGCCTGTCAGAAGGCCAGCCTTTTTAAGTCTGCATGATTCACAGGAGAATTTATTCCTTTACACCACTGCCAGAATCAGTCTGATGAAATTGTCTGCTAAAGAACTTTCTGGGATGCTATTGCTGCTAAGTCAGTCCCTGAGTAGCCACCACCTGGAGCAAAACTGTTACCCCCCATGTTTAACAGTCTCAATGTAGTGGCTATTCAGTGACACGTTAGCAAACCTTTATGTGAGTTTATTGAGTTATTTAATAGTCTTTTTATCTGTTTGCACACCAAGTTCCACAGCTGAAGCTGAAGTTAGGACGTTTTTCTAAATACTCAGTAGCGTGTCTTTTCCCTGGAAAATTCTCACGAAGGAATTCTGCCAATGGATGGAGAGTCTGAGCCATCACTATTTGCAATCCTTTATTATGCTCCTCTTAATAACGGAATGCGAAGTATCTTGCACATTTGTGTATGATTTGTTGAGGAAGATGAAGAACTACATTCTTCATTACAAATTAAATAGATGGGCATAATTACCATTTAAGAATTTATGTCATGTTGCAGTTCATTATAATTTTCAAGACAATGGTTGTATCTTGAGGAACTTTTATATCTCTATGCATCTTCCTTTCAAGACTGTTCAATGGTGCAATCTAAAAGAGCTGACTACAATGCAGATTTCAGCACAACATAGGGATATCTGAACTAGCTATAACAGAGAGAATTTAGATCCTGAAATATAGTAATTAAATACTCAATTGATACCTTTTTGATAATAAATGGATCTATATCTTTATATCAGAAAGCAAAGTGAAGAATTAGTCTGTTCACTTTGGGGCACCGTCATGGCTTCATGGCTTTATATCGGCATTCCACACCATTACATCAAACAGTGCACTAGAGCTGAAAGAATTAATGCATGAATTCCAGTCTCTTCCTCCAGAAGAGAATGAACTAAAACTCCCAGAAGACTTCCTTTCTTCTTTTCCATTTTCCATTTGGATGGAGAGAGAAAATGAACTGGAAGTCAGGAGACTTCTCTTTTTTGCTCCCTGATTCCTTTGGTTAAAGCATTAGAGTAAGGACTTAGGTTTCAGAAACACTTTCTCTTTTGCATTCTGTATGATTTATTATCTTCAATTTCAATCATATTGAATTGTATTGTATTATCTCACAATCAGCTACTATATTTAATAAACTGAGTTTTTGTCCCTTTGATTCGTTGTCGTTGTTTCCCTCATCCAGGCACATCTCCCTGCCTTTGCCCATCTTCTCCCCACCTTTCCTTTCCTGGAACATGGATATGTGTGTCCCTTCACTCTGTTGTCACAGAAACCTGACCAAAGAAAGATAATTCTGGTGCATTGGATGGGAAATGAAGTTTTAAAACAGAACTCTCTGAACTCTAAAACTATAGAGAGCTTTGTTACAGATCTTAGCTGTATCCTGCAGGCTTTGATTTCTGGGAGTCCTGCTAACTTTCTGGGTGCTGCACCAATTTTATTTTTTTTCTCTTCTTTCTGACATCATGCCAACTAGCAACTTCTTTAAAGGCAAAAGTTGTATATTCTGTGCTTAGAAGATTTTCTAAGATTGTCTATAAAGTTGTTTACCAGACATTGTTCCTCAGAACTCACTTTGTTTTGGGTTGGTTTTTTTTGTTTGTTTGTTTATTTGCTTTGTTTTGTTTTTAAACCAGGAGACCATTGTGTGCTACAGGACTGAAGGTATATTCGGACATTTATTGTCTCTAGGGAGTACTCTTAGGTGGTACTTGGTTGTTAATAATTCTTCAGAATGTATGATGATACATGACAAACTTCTTGGGTGCTATGCAAGTTTGTGGCACATTCAAACACTGCAGTTGCCCTGGATGTGCTTCTTTGCACTGGTATTTTTTTTTAATTTTTATTTATAGAATCTGGAGAAAATCTTCCCCACTCCTAGAGCCAGAAAGTGCTGAGTGGCAAGGCGAATGGGGAGGCTTAGCAGGGGCCTTAGTGAATTGGATGCCCTTGATGTTGTAGAGTTTTACTCCTGAATAACTGTGAGCTCCTGAGACTCTAAGCAGTTATTTAAGACAGGGATGTTGCAGCTCAGGTAGATCTGAGAAGGCACAAATTATTTGGGGCCTGTCTTATTCCTGCTAAGCCCTGTATAATACTGTTTTGTAAAAGGAATTTCTGAAACTGAACAAGACAGAATCACAGAATCACAGAATCACCCACATATGGGTGTCCAGTCTAAGATATCTTAAAAGAGATTGAGATAAAGAAAACACTGCCTTTTACATCTGGGCTACCCTTAGTGTACTTTGAGTTGGCCTTCAGAAATCAGTAGCCACTCTTGAAGACTTCAGTATCTACCAAAGTTGTTCTTTCTTCTCTTCCTCTCAATTTTTATGAAGCTGAGTTTAATTTGAGAGTAAAATTGCTAGATTAGTGTAATTTGTTCTTTCTTGCTGTATGAGATTATGTATTATGTAGGGGACTTTCTGATGACATTGACTTCAGTTTTATTAGTTTCACAGTTTGAGAGAAAAAAACTAATTACTGTAAAGGCAAAAATATGTTAAGAACTTGAAATCATTGAAATCTACAGCAAGTGAGAAGGAAGAAAGATGGCAATTTATTTAATTTTCTTTAAAAATGAGGATGTTAAGATTCTGAAATGTAACATTGAATGCTGAATAGTTGATGAGAATAATCATGAAGTTAACTTAATATTTATTCATTTATGAAAGTAGGAGCCCATTTCTTCTGCATATTTTTTCATATAATTCTTTAGTTCTTCATACATTTTTTATTTACAAAAGTTTAAAGTTTTGACAGTGTTTGGATTAAAAAAAACATTCAATTCCAGACACCTAAATATGTCTTTTAAAAACTGATACTGAGATTTCATTGAATTCATTTGAGTTGACATGATCAAAAGGGCAGCAAAAAACAAAGTCTTATAAATTATGATTTGAATTCTCACTGGTAAGATCATTATAAATTATGCTGAGCTGCATCTCCTCATCATTTCTGTAGTCTATCATTTTCTGCTTTACACTTAAATACTTAATTTTTTTCCTTAGTTTTGATTTGAATCTATTTATCAGAAATATTTTTTTTCAGAGAGAATTCACAAACTAGCACTTGGAATTCTTGATTCAGATCCAATGTACAGTTAATCTGTGTGGATGTAATCAAGATATTTTATATAACTTCAATTACTCTTACTTTTCACCCTAATTTGAATTGCTATTTATACTGATGTTCTGTTAGGCTGCTTCTATGACATTTCTTTGCAATTCTATAAAAAACTTATGCTTTGTTAAGCACATAAGAAAGTAAACACCCACCATTTGTTCATGACACTATTCTCTTCAAGTCATCCCTGTACTCAAATTAAAATGAAGATACTTTCAATGTTTCAAGTATCTTCTTTTGGACAGAAACAAGCTTTATTCTTTTTTCCTGAAATCTCAGCTAAACAAAAATAGTCAAACTTGCATGTGTTGGCAGGTTTATATTAAGTGTCTATCCCAGCAATTAAAAGATTGGTAACAGACAATCTGAGTATCATCTCATAAACCATCATATTACATTAAGTGCATAGCAAAACATTCTAATAAGAAAAAATCTCATATTATGAGATTGAAGCCCATTGTGGGGTTTGCAGATATGGAAGTTCCCTTTAGTCTGCAAAGAGAGTAAGAGCAGAAAAACCTGCATACAGTGTTCCGTCAAGTTCTCAGACACAGAATAGCACAGAACATTCCAGTTTAACTTGTCCGTTGTGTGTAGACCCTTAGGATGTAAGAAACACTACTACTTTCCCAAGAGCAGTGAAATGGAGTTTTTTGATACTGAGAAATGTAACTGACAGCAAGAGATCAATAAAACATGCAGGAAAAAATATATTGTCCAACTAATTTCAGAATTTGAAAGAAGAATTTGCATGCTAAAATTGACGCGTGCATACGACCACAATCTCCAATGCAAGTTTATGGATACAATATAGATACATTAACTAGATAATTTTTAGGCCTAATAGGTCTATATAAACTTATTTACATATTTCAAGATTGTTTATATTTAATGAGGCTGTTTGCCTATATCAACTGAACTCAAGGACGTATAAATGCCTAATGAAAACTAAACTTCTACATCCCTTCTCATATTATGAGATTGAAAGTCATTGTGGGTTTGCAGACGTGGAAGTTCCCTTTAGTCTGCAAGGAGAGGAAGAGCAGAAAGACCTGCATACAGTGTTCTGTCAAGTTCTCCAGCCTGGTTTTTCAGCTCTGCAACACCGTTAAAGTTGGACTCAGAGAATGTGCTACAACAAAGCCTATGATTCCCAATTGCTGTCATTAAACAGTAGCAACATTTGCCATGAAATCCACCTTATATCTTGTTTGTTTGTTTGTTTTTAATTAGTGCACAGGGTTATAACAGACTTAAGAGCATTACCCATGAAGAGGAACAAAACAGTTTATTTTTTTTCAGAACATTGGAGACAGTATTACAGCATGGAATGAACTGGTTAATGACCTACCTACCAGTATGGTGGAGTTATATTCCATTAAAAAGAAGGAGAACTTAGAGATACAAATCTATACATTGATAACTCTAGATGCCATAAAGTTGGCTGACTCGTATATTAAATTGGGACATACAGATATGAGTGGGACAACAGATACGAGTAACAAGGGAGGGGAAGTCTCCCTCCATTGAAACATGTAGAAATATGTAGAAATATGACATTCTTCATTCTGATTATCTAAACTTCATTCAGAAGCTGTATATTAGAGATCATATTTAAAAGTAGAACTTTGGATAAACCTTGGTTTTAAAATGTTAAAAGAGGAGAGAGAAAGTTTTTAAACTACAATATTTTTCTCCTGCATTATGCATTTGTGAATGATTTTCTTATGATTTTATTTCTAGATAAATACTAGTAATGAATTTCAAAGTACTTAGGTTATTCAAGATTCACATCAGAATTGTGACTGACCTTATAGTTAAAAGAAGCTACCATCATCTTCTTTCCTAATTCAAATTAAAAGGATTAAAGCGTTCACTTCTTAGAACATTTTGGCGAGACTCTGCATGAAGAGGTCAGTATTTCTATTTTCATAACACATATTCAAAAACAACTCTGGCAGACACTAGTTTCTTCTTAAATAGAGCTTTGCAGGGGACTACTTGGAGAAATTGTGAAAGGAGATTTAAATGCTTTGAGGAGATAGTTAAAAAAACAAAAACAAGACATTATTGTCTTCCAAATGCAAAGATCTTTGCAAAAATAAGTGCTCTCTTCAGTTATAAATAGATGTTATCACATCTTACCTAATATCTGAGCACAGGAAAATTTTTCTGTGCATCCTGCAAGTCCATTTGAACTGATTGCTAAACTAGAAAACACACACTGGTCCATGTTTCAGCCACACAGTTGACACATTTTTTTGGTGCAGGGTATCTCTATTTTAACATCCTCATACTTGCCCTTTAAAGTAAAAACACATATTTTTTCTTAATATTTATAGCAGGAAGAATACCTCATATTACACAGTTTGATGTATATATATTACTAGTTGGGTTGGAGCAAACATGTTTGAGCACACTCATTTTTATTGATTTATTTGTAATGAATATATTACAGTGCATTACTTTGAAGTAGGTGTATCTCAGAGATCTACCTCAACAGTAAAGAAAATCACTGTCAATTTGAGTAGATTTCTTTTTGCTGTCATTACATAACATAAAATTTTACTTAAATGTTAACTTCATATCATCATACCTCAGCTGACTTGGATAGGTGACATTTGGCACTCGAAGTATCCGTGTCCTTCGTCCTTCGTGTCCTTCTATTCGTGTCCTTCAACCACATTGTCTTCTTCCCAAACTAGCCTCACTGTCAGTTGAGGTTATGAAGTTTTTCCTCTCTATATATTAACTTTTTTCATAATTAGCTTTGTCTGACTGCCTAGTGTCTTGTGTAGTTTTAACTTAGTCTCTTGTGTAAAAATTGTCACCTAAATGTATGGTATGAGATATGTTCATGGTGAAAAAGTTGAGAGAAAATCATGTGATGGTTCAAATAGTAATGATAATTCCATCGTAATTGAGCAAAATTCCTTGAGAGATGCAGTTTTCTGAATATCTTAGCAGCTCAACATGACTGGCTCACTCAGTCCCATCTTTCTGTTCTTTTATCAATGGGAGCTGGAGGTGAAGGCATTGGCTCATATGGATACGCTTCTGTGTTGCTGAAAGCCTCTGTCAAGAGACTCAAAAAAAAAAAAAAAAAAAAAAAGAGAAAGAGAAGCATTCTCTAAGCTCTTTCAAGCTCTTTCTCACTCTTGAAGAATTCAGTGTAAGCTAACTTAGGATCTTCTGCCCTCTCATCTGTCATCTGCATCTTGAAAGAAACAGAGCACATGCTAGCTCTGTACATGGAAGTAGTTACAGTGAATGCAAATAGCCTTTTCAGCATAAGTAGCTGTTTTTAAAAATGACATAAAAATAAGTCTCCATTAAAAAAAAGTAAAATCTTTCACAATTACTGCAAGTTACTGCAAAAGCTGCAGTGTGAGAATAAAAGTCAGATTAAACTTGGTAGAATATACAGTCATAATCTAATCATAATCATTCCTACTGTAGATACTGTAAAGTATTTTCATTTTAAGAAGAAATCAAGCAATTTACTACTTATGTATTTTTACAGACGTATTTTAGGAAAATGGAAATGACATAAATATCCCTGAAAATATTAGTTCTAAATACAAAAAATCAACACGTTTTCCTCTGTCAGTGAGCCAAGTTCCTTTGAGGAAAAACAAACAAACAAAAAACAAAAAAGCACAACCATCATTTTTAAGCATAATATTGAGAGTTCTTGTGGAATATCATGTTTTATAGCCTTTTATATAAGAACTACTCTCATACAAGATGCTATCAGTGAACAAAATAACAAAAATATCTGAAACCAAATAACCACATATTTATAAATGGTGTTCAACTTTACATTTTGCCTTTTACTCTGTTTTCAGAACATCAAGGAATCTGAGCTTTTATTTCTTAGAAATATACAATCGTAGATGATAAATTATACAAAAATGACCAGTCATTTTTGCAGATTAACATAATATTTTGAATGCTTCCTATGAAAGCAAAACACAGCAAGATATATTATGAGGTTTATTTACATGCAATTTAGTTGTACTTTATAGTGTATTCTACTATAAATATGCAGATTTATTGTATTCATAAAATGTAGTCTCTCTTCCAATGTACTTTTAGATCAGTTCTCTTTAGAGTAGGACTTAAACTGTGTTAATGTGTAGCTAAAGTATATTTGAGAAACATATTTTAAAGCCTTTAAAATAGGGTTATCTTCACACTTTCATTAATTTTCGCATTAAGTTAACATTCAGTTTTCTACAACTAAGATCTGTATCTTTACAATGTCATACAGCTGTAAAATGACCAACATAGGTTTTCTTATCACACAAACACTAAAACAAAAATAAGTTTCAGTCAACCTACTCAATGTTTCTTTTATTTATAATAATATAAAATAAAACTGCTAATATTTTTCGAATAGTAGTAGAACAAAACACTATGTGTCTCTGTAGAAGCCTACATGGAAAAAAAAATCTCAGGCACGTTGTTAACTCTTGTGCTATTTGCCTTTTAGATGAAGCTGGTGAACCATATTAGAGAATTAAAGGGCGAAGGTAGTTGTTTTTTACTGGTGAGGGAAGGGGGCAGGAAGTTGTATGGTCAGAAAAGCTGGAGGAAGTATTCTAAGAATGTGGGATAGTGTTGGCAAATAGAGTAAAATAAAGCTAAAAGCAGGTGCACAGCTGTGAGAACCCAGCAGGCAGAGAAGCAGTTGCTTATAACATCTTTATTTGTTTGAAAATTATCAGATAATTACAACGCTGTCAGTAGTCTATCTAAAATCCATTTCTTGCTTCTGATATGCATATGGTTATAATATGTATTTTCTTCTTTGTGTAAATTGAGGAATGGTGGCCTTGAAAAGTTAGAATATTCTTAATCTCCCTGTTGCAGGTGCTGATAAATTTCATATGGAAGTATGGGTGGTCTCATTTCTTAGAAATCATTTTACTTATCATTCATTCTAAACCTGCTGCTCAGCATATTCTCAACAGAGGCAAAATAATATTATTTCAAGATTTTCTAAAATAACTACAGAAGGAACATATGAGCTAACTGTACCACTGTGAAAATGCATTGGAGCAAGTCAAGGTTAGATTGAATACAGCTAGCCTGAGAAGTCTTGTTTCATGTTCATATAGAGCTGGTGCTTTACATCCTACTGTCACCAAAGATACTTGATGTTCTTGTATCTTGACTTCAATTAGTTTGTAAGATTGTTAAAAAGTAGAATCTCATTGAAAATTAGGTGCTGCAATTGAATGGAATCTTTCTGTGCAGATACCTTGCAAAAATAAAACACAATTAGCAATGGCATGCAATTAATTTTGCGTGATTCGCTGTTGATGAATGATGCAAGGATGATAAACATATACGAAATTCTCATTTTAGATTCTGTTCACTTAGTAAGTTAATAAGTCAGCTGTGCCAGCTAGACCACCGTATTCACCTTTGCATCTATTGTGCTTTATCACAAATTCCACTTATGGCACTAATGCTATTATGCTCTATACTTTTTCATTTTTCGTTGCCAGACTTTTAGCAGTGGTATCATCCAGAAAAAGAGTCAATTAAATAATGAAGAAAACATTGGAATTAGTAACAGTAGAATTAATATACAGTAAATAACTTACTGGTATATCTATAATGTAGACACAATGACTTTAATGTTTTCAGTAATTTAATTATTCCCCTATGTATATTTTTTATATTTCTATTTTCTGGTGAAGTGGAAGTTGAATGGAAAAGGTGGATTATGAGGAAAAAGTGTTTTGGATTTTATTCTTGTCTTCAAGTAATATTCTCAGCTCTTCCTTTTGTCATCTTAATCTCAGATGTTAGAAAGGAGGAAAAAAAACCCAAAAAACTGTGTTCATTTCCAGCTTATATTAGTATTTTCACTGACATTGCCAAATATTGCTATATGAAGTTCTGTTGCTCGTATTTAACTATACGCTTTTGAATTAGATAATCTATAAATGGGGAATTAACTGTCGGGAAGAGTAAATATTTTTCTAAGAGGGATAAATAATTAAGGCTTTTGATGACAGATTTTAATAAGATAAAGTTTTAGACTGTGAATAGCTCATTATAATCATACATGGTCCAAGATTTATACTATTAGTCATTTTTTTTTTTTTTAATTCATCCTGCCAAAAAAAAAACCAAACTGATTTAATATTGATAGTAAGCATTCTATGTCATCAGTTATACAGCACTATAGAATCATAGAATGGTCTGGATTGAAAATGACCATAGTGCTCATCTAGTCCCAACCCCCTGCTGTATGCAGGTCACCAACCAGCAGACCAGGCTGCTCAGAGCCACATCCAGCCTGGCCTTGAATGCCTCCAGGGATGGGGCATCCACAGTCTCCTTGGGCAACCTGTTCCAGTGCCTCACCACCCTCTGGGGGAAAAGCTTCCTCCTCATATCCAACCTAAACCTCCCCTGTCTCAGTTTAAAACCATTCCCCTTGTCCTATCACCTTCCACCCTCACAAACAGCCATTCCCCCTCCTGTTTATACTTTCCCTTCAAGTACTGGAAGACTGCAATGAGGTCTCCCTGGAGCCTTCTCTTCTCCAAGCTAAACAATCCCAGTTTCCTCAATCTTTCCTCATAGGAGAGGTGTTCCAGTCCTCTGACCATCAAATAGCTGTTAATAATCCTTTATAAAGTATAGTAATAGACTAAGCATAACTGCTCTCAGGGACTTATAAATTCTGTCACAATTATTAAAAAACGGCTGGTATGATAGGTCCTATTTGTGTATTGCTTTTACTCAGAATTAATCTGATGAAATTGTTACGAACTTTACACTGCTCTTGGAAAGCACTTGAGCCTAATTTCAAGCGTGTGAATAGTCCTAATGGTGCTCACGGAACTTAAGGGAACACAGGTAGACGTGCATCTGTGACTTTAGCTGGTAAAAGGCAAAACCATTCTCAGCTGCCCCAGAATTAGATATAAGTAGTGAATCCTATTAGTGACTTAGCATGAATATTAAACAGATTTGGGGAGAGGCAGAAGTGAATGCAATTTTTCTGTGTGAGACCAGCATTTAGATATTTTTCTTTTATGCATGTGACATATCGTTTTCCTATTAGGAGCTAGGTATTCTTGAGTCTGGTGGGACTTCTGAAAGAAGGGACAAGCTGCTTGAAGAGGTTACAAGAAAGTTGCTAAGGTATGCGGGGAGGAAGTTAAAAAGGCAAAAACCCAACTTGAACTCAGATTGGCCACTGCAGTAAAAGAGAACAAGATATGTATTTTACAAATATATTAACAGTAAGAGAAGAATCAAGGAGAATTTCCATCCTTTACGTGATGCAGCAGAGAATGTGATCACTGGGGATAAGGAGAAGGCTGAGGTCCTCAATGCATTCTTTATATCTGACTTTAATAGTCAGATCAACTATCTTCGGGGTGCTTTATGCCCTGATCTGGAAGTCTGGGATGGTATGCAGAACACACCCCTGGTGATTCAGGTGGAGACAGTTAGAGAGCTCCTCCTCCATCTGGACTGTCATAAGCCCATGGGACCAGATGGGCTGCACCCTAGGATGTTGAGGGAGCTGGCAGAGGGGATTGCTGACCCACTTTCTGCTACCTATCGGCACTCCTGGTTATCTGGAAAGGTCCCAGAGGATTAAAGGCTTGCTGATGTGAATCCCATCTACAAGAAGGGCTGTAAGGAAGATATGGGGAACTGCAGGCCTGTCAGCCTGACCTCGGTACCAAGGAAAGTTATGGAGCAAATCATCTTGGTTGAGATCACATGCCATGTACATGTTATCCAGGGGATCAGGCCCAGCTAGCATGAGTTCATGAAAGGCAGGCCATGCTTGACCAACCTCATTTCCTTTTATGACTTGGTGACCAGACTGGTAGATGAGGAAATGCTGCTGATGTAATCTACCTTCAGCAAAGCCTTTGACTCTGTCTCCCATGATATTCTCCTGGGGACTCAGCACTATTGAAGCCACACCTTGATTACTGGGCCCCTCACTACAGGAAAGACATTGAGGCCCTGGAATGTGTCCAGAGAAGGGCAATGAAACTGGTACCAACTCAGTTGGTATCTGTATTTTATTCAAAGTATTTCTTTGAGATGTTTAACTGCAGTACCAGGAAGAAGTAGAAAATGGACCATATCTGGTAAGTCCAACCCATCAACCTCTTGCAGTATTGCAGGGCTTGTGCAGGCAGAGCTCATTCTGCAGCCTGCTCACTGTCCCACACAGTCGTGGCAGCAGCACTTCCTTGCTGAGTGTCCCCTTCTAGTGCCTGACCAATCTTTTGGAGGATGAATTTTTCCTAATATCCAACCTGAACCTCCATTGGGAAGGTAATGCATCAGAACAGGCTGCCAAGCAAAGTGGTGGACTCGCCTTCGTCCTTGGAGGTTTTCAAGAGAAGGGTAGATGTGGCATTTATGGATAGTGTCTAATGGTCATGGTGATGATGGTCAATAGTTGGACTAGATGATCTTAGTGGCCTTTTCCAACCTTAAAGATTCTAAGTTTCTATGAAGGGTTACACAGCACTTCTATTGTTTTTGTTTAACGGTTTCTAATTATTCCACAAAATGTTACTTGACATCTTTCACAGCAACTGATTTAAAGCTTGAGCCCATATTCAAACTTGTTTATTGGCAATACGTAATAACTCCCTCATTTAAATAGAACATTTTATTTTATTATGCTGTAGTGATAAGCTGTAACTTACTGAGTGCTTACTTAATTGCTATTAATTGCCCATCTGTGTCAAGAAGTAGAGCAGAACATGGAACAAGAAGGGTTCAAATGTAAGTGTAGATTTTTCTTTAGTTTTCTTTTTTAAAGGCAACTTGTAAACAACACATCAATACTGCCTACGATGAATGTAATTTATCTATAGTATCTGGATCACTAACCAACTCATGAAACTGTAACCAACTGGAAACTTGTGTGGCTTGTAAGAACTAGAGCAACTTTTAGCACTAGATTGCAATTCATTTGATTTACAAGTTCTTTCGTAAATTATGTGTCAAGAGTTAATTACAACTTAGTACAATACTCTGATAAATATCACTTAGGAAAATAAGTATTATTACTCTTTTAGGAGGTGATTTTTGGGAAACTATTTTAGTACTTCTGTTTTTACATGATTCCTCATGAGGAGGGTGGAGGGGCATGAGCAGATCTCTCTGACGATAGTGACACAACCCAAGAGAATGGCATGGAGCTGCGTCAGGAGAGTCAGATTGGGAGTTAGGAGAAGGTTTTTCACCATAGAATGGTGGGGCACTGCAATAAGCTTCCGAGGGTCAGGGCACCGAGACTTCTGGAGTTCAAGAAGCATTTGGACAATGCTCTCAGGCATAGTCTTGTGTAGAGCCAGGAGTTGGCCTTAATAATTCGTGAGAATCCCTCCCAATTCAGGGTATTCTATGATTCCATGATTTTCATTATTGAATAACATGAAGAATCCGCATCTCCAGTCAATCTTCTCTTTTGAATAAGCTCTATAAAATTGGAATAGAATAAAAACTGTGCTGTGCAGCCAGCTGCAGTAATGTTGGAAGCCTTTTTTTAGTTTGTCTAAGGAAGTGCTGTTTTTTGTTGATTGTCAAAGCAGTTAAGTTTAAGATTCCTGCAGTTGCAGCTTTCCCAGAAAAGAATAAGACTTCACTAAGCAAAAGTGCCTCCAGGCCTCTCTTATGGAGGATGAAGTTTAATCCACTGGCATGCTCATAGAAGGAGGAAAGCCATTTATGACATTACTGTACATAGGAGAATGTTTTTGGATAACTTCTGGTTTGTTTGTTTGTTTTTTTTTACTTTGTTTCAAATATGGCTTTTTCTGTGTGGCCTTGGAGAATGCACGTTTAGCTTGCTCCTTCATCCCAGCCCTTGAATAACGCTTGAATAATGCTTCATTGCATTGTTTCATAGGATAAGGAGAGCAGAAAAGGAGAGAAAGAAGAAGGATGGTAAGCCAAGCTGACTGCAAATGAATAACAACAATTAAACCAATGTATTTCTGGAGCCATCTGCTTAGCTCTAACACATCTATGATCGAGTTGGCTTCTAGTGATATCGAACTTTATTTTAACATCATACTCTACGTAACGCAGAGAAGTTTATTCTGTAAAAGGCCTCATAAATATTTTCTTCCGCCTGATAAAAGTTGGGAGTGTCACGTAGCATATCTCTGCTCACCAAGAGTTAAATTGAGGGATATACTATCTCATGAAATTATAATACACACTGGATTCTGTTCTAGTAATGTTTCATTCTTTGCCAAAGAAGGGTGGTCTTATGTTTCTCACATTGAAAAATCTTTTCTTAATCTTGAATTCCTCTGATAAAATGAGCATTCAGAATGAATATAAATGGTTTGTCAGAAAGCATGAATACCCTTATTGGTTTGGGAATAATAAATCTTATGGGCTCTTATCTTGCTTTAATACAACACAATGTATGTTAAATTCTTGCTATTGAAAAGTTCAGTGACATAGAAAGAAAGCTTCAGATTTTTTCAGTGAAATCATTCTTGCAGATTTATTAACATTTTACAATGACTTTCAACTTTCAAAACAAATGTCTCCCTGCATTCTTGTACTGTCTTGCATTGTGGTTCTGTTGCATGGTGGAGGGGGTGTGGCTCAAAGAACAGGTAATCATGAGTCTCCACCACCTCTTTTTAAAAAATGGGTCTGCTCCTAAAGCTAACACAACGCATGAAATGCATGCAATTCTGCAGGGTTATGGGATGAATCATAGAATCATAGAATTGCTTAGGTTGGAAAAGACCTCAAAGATCAAGTCCAACCACAACCTAACCATACTACCCTAACTCTAACAACCCTCCACTAAATCATGTCTCTGAGCACCACATCCAAACAGTTTCTAAACGCATGTAGGCATGGTGACTCAACCACATCCCTGGGAAACCTATTTCAGTGCTTAACCATTATTTCTGTAAAGAAGTGTTTCCTGATATCCAACCGAATCCTCCCACGGCACAACTTGAGGCCATTTCCACTCAACCAGTCACCTGTCACCAGTGAGAAGAGACCAACCCCAATCTCGCTGCAATCACCTTTCAGGTATTTGAAGAGACCAACAAGGTCTCCTCTCAGCCTACTCTTCCCCAGACTAAACAGCTCCAGTTCCTTCAGTCTCTCCATATAGGGCGTATTCTCCAAGATCTTCACAAGCCTCATTGCCCTTCTTTGGACCTGCTCCAGCACCCCCATATCCTTTCTGTATGGAGGTGCCCCAAACTGAACACAGTACTCAAGGTGAGGCCTCACCAGTGCTGAGTACAAGGGCACGATGACTTCCCTAGACATGCTCACCACACCATTCCTGATACAAGCCAGGATGCCATTGGCCTTCTTGGCTACCTGGGCCACTGGTGGCTCACATTCACCCAACTGTCCATCAGTACATTAAGGTCCCTTTCTGTCAGGCAGCTTTCCAGCCACTCCTCCACAAGCCTGTAGGATTGCCTGGGGTTGTTGTGACCAAAATGCAGGACCCGACATTTGGCCCTATTGAAACTCATACAGTTTACCTTGGCCCATCAATCCCGTCTATTTAGGTCCCTCTGTAATGGCTTTCTCCCCTCTGGCAGATCAGCACTCCCTCCCAACTTGGTGTTGTCTGCACACTTACTGAGGGTGCACTCAATCCTCTCCTCAAGACTGTTAATAAAGATGTTAAATAGAAGCGGCCCCTGTACCGAGCCCTGGGAGGCACCGCTCGTGACCAGCCACTACCTGCATTTAACTCCATTGACTACAACTCTTTGGGCCCAGCCATCCAACCAGTGTTTTATTCAGCAGAAAATGCACCCATCCAAACCATGGGCAGCCAGCTTCTCCATGAGGATGTTGTGGGGGACAGTGCCAAAGACTTTACTGAAGTCCAGGTAGATCATACTGACAGCCTTACCTTCATCCACTGAAGGGGTCACCTTGTCACAGAACAAAATCAGGTTTGTCAAACAGGTCTCTACCATTCATAAACCCATGCTGACTGGACCTGACCCAATCCCCTGATTGACCTTTACTTGATCCATGATGGCTCCCGAGATTATCTATTCCATCACCTTCCCTTGAATCGAGTTGAGAATGATTGGTGTGTAGCTTCCTGGATTATTTTTCTGGCCCTTTTTGAAGATGGTCATCACCATTTGCCAGTTTTCTGTCCACCCAGACATTCCCAGTTACCCAGGACTGTCGAAGGCTGACAGAGAGTGGCTTGGCGACTACATTCACCAACTCCCTCAGCACTGTAGGGCGCAATCCATCTGGGCCCATGAACATGTGAATTTCCAGCAGGGCAGCAAGGCTTACTGATGTAATCCACCAAAAAATATTGAGTAATAATTAAGAATGTTTTAAGATCCTTTTGAAATTAAGCCCAATATATTGCTAGTAAATTGTTATCTGTAGATTTTCTACAAAAATGTATTTGGTTTCTACAACATTTTACAGTAATTTCCTTTTCTTTTTTTAAGATACATTAAATGGTCAGATGAATTATGTAAATTAATACATTTTTCACCCTGTAGGACTCTGAAAGCCATTCAAATGGAGACCTCAGAAAAATTATAGTGTATCAGTACTCTCTGCTTTAGGCCTTTTATGTAGAATCAGTGGTCTTCCAATACTAGTTACACAAAGTTATTTTCAGCAAGAGAACTCTGGTGGTTCAAGAGATGCAGTCATCTAAAAATAAATCAGTCTTTTCCAAAGTGCCCATAGCAGCACATCATAATCAAAGTTGATTGCATTCACACTCTACTTGAAATAGATGTATGAAAAGGATGTACATCAAATCATAGACACATCAAATCACAGTAAACATCTGGCAGATATCTATTTGACATTTCACACTAGTAGTATAAGTGTTCCTGAGGTATGAAATTCACTATACTAGGCTCTACCATTCTTTATTGCAGAGCCATCTCAGTTAGGGCACATGATCATGTTCATTGAATTCTTTTAACATAACAGAAATTTTTCAACCTTAGTTCATCATAAAATTTTTGCCCCAATCTACTTTATGTAGAATGTTTTCCTTCGTAACAAGATATTGGTATAACTTAGTATCTTTCAAATTTTATGTAGCTTCCTGACTGGAATGATCTATTTTCCTGTTGCACAACTTCATAGACTGAGAAACAGCTTAAACTCAGTTTTTTTCTGTCTATACATATGCACAGTATATGACTAGAACTTTTCTGTGTGGGTTTTTCTCTTTTTCTTTAATCTTTTGTGAAAAAATATGTATGACTTTCTGCAAGCAACTAGCAAGATCTGATTTTTTAACTTTTTCTGTATCAGTATTTCCTCCATTAGGTCTGTTGTCTTCTATCTCACATTTGTTATGCATATTGGCTTACCTGAAAAATCTCAGTCTTGTTTCACATCTTGTTATGATTCAGTTTTTCATCAACTTTTCTTTGTAATATTTCTTTGCAATACTTCAGGTTTTCCACAATTTGAACCATATCGTGTCTGCTTAACTGCCAGCAGTGTGGCTCCTCCATGTCGTAAAGAGTGAACTTTTCTGATATGCTTAGCTTTACATAGCAGACAGTTTCTATCAGAAAGCCTATTAATGTTTTCACTATCATTTGCAGGATCTGAGGCACAGACTCAGATATGAATGACCAAATCATTTATTTAATCAATTATTTAATTAATCAATATTTATTACAGTTTTTAACATCCCTTATATACATTCATTAGGTTTCTCTTTTAACTTTACCACCCACTTTTACACATCAACAAAACATTCCACAAGCGCTCCGTGCATGCAGGCGCTTACCCGATCAGTCAGGAATCATTCCTAGCCACTTGATCTTCCTCCAATCAGGGTTGTTATCATGCCACCATCATGCAGCCCACTTGACTCGCTTTTCCCTTCTTCTGGAGATGTCCTTGGTTCTCAGCCTTGCTTTCTCATACCATCTATATTGCTCTGCAGTTTCTGCTCTGAATAGTCTCTCTTGTGTTCCCAAAATCCTCCCTTTTTTATTAGCAAACTATTAACATACTACAAAATAACATTAATCATATTAATAACATATCATGCCTTGTACACTGCATCCTGACTACCTGAATTAGAACTTTCTCCTTCATTTTGTAACAGCATTGCTGGATGCATTAGGTTATCATGACTCGATCAAGGCTTCAACTGGTAACATAAGAATAACATAAGAAGAGACAAGGCAAACATAACATAATGACAAGAAATACTGTTGAACCCAGTAAGAAAAGAACAAACACATGTTTGGCCCGTGGCCCAAGTTCCTGCAACTTAGAAAAGAATTCCTGAGAGTCTCATTTTGTATGTACCAGTAACTGAGTAGAGAGAATCTTGAACTTTTGTATACTCTGATATACTGATTTTGAATAATCACTATAATTCATACAACACATGCTCTTAAAATCCTCATAATCATGCCCTTGGGTTAATAGTAGAAAATCAGCTGCATGATTTTATGAAGTTGCATATGGGATAGGATCAATATCTGTGGGAAAGCCTCCCAGAGCATCACTCGTGGTATTGCTTTCCTTAGCCAGCTAACATCCTAACTTGGTGAGTGTGGCTAAAGTTTGAGTGGTGCTGTTCCAGGATACGTTTTGATCTGAGGGACAGAATGTCTCAGGAGCAAGCAGACTATGCACTCAGAGCAGCACAGAGGCTTATGAGTTTTAGCCAACACACACACACACACACATGCACACACACACACACAGGCATCCATTTTAGATAATCCCATAAGCGGGAAGCAGAAACTCCCTAAGCTGGTACATTATTACTTATTGACTCCTGAGAGACAGCAAACCATCAGAAAGGAGAGAGAAGGAACACGCTGGCAGTGCATGCGATAAGTAGTGCCAGCAGCGCATTGCCTGCTACAAGGTGCACACTTCTTCTCACACCCATCACAGACTCTGTCCTGTTTTTATTCTTCTCAGGGTCTGCAGGGTTTTTCCATTTGCACACTGCATCTGCATGGCCAGTGCGTGATACAGAGCCCAAGTGGAACATCTGCTTGCAAAACAAGTATTTGCAAAAACGAGATAGAATACCAAGGTCAGCTCTCTCTAAGAAACAAAATGTTTGTAACTAGAGCCAAAAATATCAGTTCCCTTTGAACTATCAGGAAAGTAGTATTTCCTGAAGTCCAGCCTGAATCTCACCCGGGGCAACTTATTCCATTCCCCCTAGTCCTATCCCTACTTATGCAAGAGAAGAGGCTACCCCCAGCTCACTTCAATCTCCCTTCATATTGTTACAGAGAGCAATAAAGTCTTCCCTGAGCCTCCTCTTTTCCAGACTGAATAATCTGAATAATCTTTTCCAGACTGAATAATCCCAGCTCCTTCAGCCACTCCTCATAAGACCTGTGCTCCAGACCCCTCACTAACTTAGTTGCCCTTCTCTGGACATGCTCCAGGGCCTTGATGTCTTTCTTGGAGTGAAGGGCCCAAAGTTGAACACAGTACTCCAGGTACAGCCTCACCAGTGCTGAATACAGAGGGAAAATTACTTCCTTACTCCTGCTGGCAATACTATTCCTGATACAAGCCACGATGCCATTGGCCTTCTTGGCCACT
The DNA here is from genome assembly GCF_951394365.1 of Tetrao urogallus. Classification (NCBI taxonomy): domain Eukaryota; kingdom Metazoa; phylum Chordata; class Aves; order Galliformes; family Phasianidae; genus Tetrao; species Tetrao urogallus. The sequence goes on from NC_136815.1 coordinate 92,330,662, forward strand.
TGGGCACACTGCTGGCTTGTGTTCAGCTGAGCATTGACTAGTACCCCAGGTCCATTTCCTCTGCAGCCTTTCACTCTCTCTGCCCCAAGCGTGCAGCGTTGCCTGGAGTTGTTGTGGCCAAAGTGCAGGACCTGGCACCTGATCTTGTTGAATCTCATCCTATTGGCTTTAGTTCAGTGTTCCAGCCTATCCAGATCCCTCTGTAGGGCAGTGCTACCCCCAGGCAGATTCACACTTCCTGCCAACTTGGTGTCAACTGCAAACTTACTGAGGGTGCACTAAGTGCCCTCATCCAAGTCATCAATAAAGAAATTTAAGAGGACAGACCCCAGCATTGGCGTTGGGGAATAGTACTTTTGACCAATCACCAGCTGGATTTAACTCCATTCACCACCGCTCTCTGGTCCAGGCCCTCCAGCCAGCTTCTTAGTTAGCAAAGAGTGTACGTGTCCATGGGCTGTCAGCTACTCCAGTAGAATATGTGGGAGACAGTGTCAAAGAGTTTGCTGAAGTCTAGATAGACTGCATCAATAACCTTTTCCTCACCCACTAGGGAGATCACTAGGCTTGCCCTTCCTGAACTAGGCTAGGCCTGATCCCCCATTTGTCATACCAATGGTTTTGTCATACCATTACCAGTGCTGTTATTGTGATGCCATACAGTGGGTAATCCAGTCATTTTTTGCCACTCCTTATGGCACGCATAAGTTATCTGCAGTACAACAAATTGAAAAACAATACCAGTGAGTAAAAAACACAATTTCAGTAATTATGAGAGCTGGATGTTTTCTTTGCCTTGAGATGAGGCAGAATGTATTGCACTGGAACCCACCTAGTCGCTGTGTAAACACAAGCATATACATGACCCCAAAGTATCAATGATACAGGATCTTTCCAATGCCCTGTGGCCATATTCAAACATTAGTCATTGGCCGTTCCGTGAGCATTAGGGAGGCCCAAAAATGAGTCTACTCAAGTTGTATCTATATGATCGTGTTCAAAAATTCAGCACAAGCAAAGATTTACATAATCTTCCTTGTGGTGTGCCTCCAGTATTCTCCCTTTTTTATTTATTAAGAGTACATTTCAATGTTTGATGAGCACATTCAATGATAGCTTGTCCAGTGGGAGAATGAGGAATGCCATAGCATGTCTAACCCTCCATTCTTGGAGGAAAATTTGAGTGGGTCTTACAAATATATGCAGGTACATTATCTGTTTTTATATTGTGTGGGATCCCTATAGCAGCATAAGCAGATAATCAGTGTTTGCAGGAATTGTGACTGCATTCACCCATATGTGCCGTGGCAAACGTGTAAGAAGAATAAGTATGTATTTTCACATGCACGTATTTTAAACGGCCAAATTCGCAAACATGAGTGGCATCTGTTTGCCAGTGTTGAAGAGGTGCTGTGCCATGGGGATTTGTCCCTATCTGAAACAAAGGGGCAATTTCTGACAGTCTTGGGATGTAAGCTCAATGTTATGGGCTTGATCCACTTTCATTTAGAAATGGTTTTGTAAGGCTCTTCTATTCAGATGGAAAAATTGATGGGAGAGTTGAGCTTATTGAAACAATTGAGGGGTAGCAAAGGCTTAATCAGCCTTACGGTTGCCCTCAGTTAAAGGACCAGGCAATGTAGTGTGTGACTGAATATGCATAATAAAATAAGGAAGAGTATGGTGAGAGACATAATGCAAAACTCGCTTGAGCTGTGCAAACAAAATAGGGTTGTTCCTCAATCCTTCCTTCAGTCTGCTGAATGATACCTGCAACATACAAGAGTCAATTGTTATATTAAGCTTTTGTTCTGCAAAAATTTGAAAAGCTCGAGCTACCACGGGAAGTTCTACAACTTGAGGTGACCCATCAATAATATGCACATCTGACTGCCATCGTGTAGCAGCCGCACACCAGAGAATCACCGTTTGATATGTCTTGGCAGAGCCATCTGTAAATACAGTATCAGCATTAGGTATTCAATAGGGCCAGGTGTTGGGTCCTGCATTTTGGTCACAACAACCCCAGGCAATCCTACAGGCTTGGGGAATTGTGACTGAAAAGCTGCCTGATGGAAAGGGACCTTGGTGCAGGTGGACAGTCAGCTGAATATGAGCCAGCAGCGTGCCCTGGTGGCCAAGAAGGCCAATGGCATCCTGGCTTATATCAGGAATGGTGTGGTGGGCAGGATTAGGGAAGTCATCCTGTCCCTGTACTCAGCATTGGTGAGACCTCACCTCAAGTACTGTGTTCAGTTTGGGACACCTCAGTACAGAAAGGACGTGGAGGTACTGGAGCAGGTCCAAAGAAGGGAAAGAAGGCTTGTGAAGGGCTTGGAAAATCAGCCCTATGAGGAGAGGCTGAGGGAGCTGGAGCTGTTTAGTCTGGGGAAGAGGCAAATGAGGGGAGACCTTGTTGCTCTCTTCCAGTACCTGAAAGGTGCTTACAGTGAGAGCAGGGTAGGTCTCTTCTCACTGGTGACAGGTGACAAGAAATGGCCTCAAGTTATGCCAAGGTAAGTTTAGGTTGGGCATTAGGAAACACTTCTTTACAGAAAGGGTGGTTAAACACTGGAATAGGGTCCCAAGGGAGGTGGTTGAGTCACCATCCCTGGATGTGTTTAAGAGCCGTTTGGATGTGGTGCTCGGAGATATGATTCAGCAGAGGGTTGGTAGAGTTGGGGTACTATGGTCAGACTGCGGTTGGACTTCATCCTTGAGGTCCTTTCCAACCTGAGTAATTTTGTGATTATATGATTCTATGATTGGAACATGTGAAAGTAAAACATCTGTAGTACTGGAAGGCCTTTAGAAGGTCTCTTCAGAGTCTTCTCCAAGCTGAAGAACCCCAGATCTATCAGCTTGTCCTTGTAAAGGAGGTTCTCCAACCACTGGACAAGCTCCAGCAACTCCATGTCCTTCTTGTGCTGGGGATCCAGATGCTGCTTTTATTTTGCCTGTTGATACCCAGAGATTGAAGAAAGTATGACATTTTTTCAGGGTAGGCTTTTTGAAGGTACATGATTTAAAATTGGCCTTGTTTCATTAAGTTTCTGTCATCATTGTTAAACATGTGATCCTCTACATGTTGGAATGAAGAATGAAAAAGGATGATACCAGAAAAAGAAATAAACAGAGGGAAATAGACATATGGAGCTTACTTTTATTTTTAATATTGTGTTGATAGCATTTCTTAAGGACTACATAAATATTAAGCATATCTCTGCCTTTCTGGATTAACATATTTAATATTAGACATTGCTTGAGAATTTCTTTTCTGTTGAAAATTCCTCAAAGAATGTTCTTGAATAGACAAAATGTATCAAGATTACAGAATACAACCTCTCAGTAAATTCCAGCATTGAACTTAAATATTTATTCACTGAAGTGTAAAAAATATCTTTTGTTGAAAAATTAAATTTGGCTTGATTTCCAGAGGACTGTCTGTTTTGTCACAGTAGAACAAAGTGACATATTGTAAGAGTGTACTGGTGAAAAAATTTCAAACAAGCTAGCAATTTTTTCTATGACTGGAAACATGATAGATTTTGCTTTTCATAGTTAAATATTGTATACTTTTTAAAAGGAAAATTATACTTACTGAAAAAAATTATTAATGCTTTCTTTCACTGAACCAAAAAAAGTTCAAAAGCTCTATTGTATTTAATGAGCAACAAAGAATTTAGGGACTAATTATTAGCATACAAGACTGGATTGAGAAACAAGATTTTAGAAATGAATGATGTGAGATGAAAAGCTGTACCAAGTCCCACACAAAATACAGACTTAATCTTCTCTCATCCTGTGTGACAGCACTGACCAGTACAATAAATATCAAGTTATACAGAAGAAAGGAAGGCCCAAATTTCCGTCTGAAAAACACTTTTTTGTGTGTGTGGGGGGGTGTTGTTATTTTTTAATTGCTAATGTAGTAAAATACTTAGTTTTCACTTCTACAAGGAACTGAAAACTGTAGAAGTGAAAACTTGTGAGATTTGTCAGTGAATAGAGTTATTTGTCTTCAAGCATTGTTATTGGAAACAATAGCATGACACATTTTTTTCCATCAGAAATGACTATTAGAACTTGCAGCCCATCCTTGTGATGCTACAGGATGTTTGACCACAATGTTATAATGTATAAAATAGTATTATTAAAGATTAATTATGACATTGCCCATCGTCTGTAAAAATATTACATCTTATTGCATTAGTGATAGTTGTATTACAGATCTTCAGTCATTGACATAATTTTATATTGTTCATGCATTTGGAGCTTTTTAGGCTAAATTTGGGAGTGGCTTTTACTCTCCAGCTTGATTCTGGTGCAATTGCCATAGGAAGTACAAAAACTTTTATACTGGCAGAGAGTAGCTGTGGCACAGAATCATAGCTACTCTGTGATTTATGATGGCATTGTAGCACAGTAATATGAAGTAAATTGAAGTTATTTAATATTGCCTACAGGAGAAACATACAGCCATATGGACCTCAGTATGGATTTCTTCAAACTTATGGATGAGACAAACTAAATTAACTTAAGTTTTCTTTTCAGTAAGTTACTGCATGCAATGTGATCATCCTAAACATGGAGACCAAACATTCCGTTTTCTGGACAATGTGTCATGGCACTGCTTTATGAAGAAAAGCCTTGATTTGCTGAAGCTGAGAATTACATGCTTAATTTTCTAACAAACCAGTTTGGAAGAAGGAATTGTAAAGAAGTTTTATTTAGCAGTAAATCACATAAGCCGCAGAATTAGAAATAGAAATAGATATTTTGGTAAGAAATCCAAAATATAACAAAACAAACAAAAAACTCCCAAAACAACGACAATAACAAAACCTCTTGGAGACTAGCAATTTATCCTATATGTTTATAATATTGATCTTGTTTTTTTTTTTGTCTGTTTGTTTGTTTGTTTTTTACAAAAGAAAAATTACATTTTTATTTCTTTTTTTTTTCCATCCATGTGCTTGGAACTCTCTCTTCGAAATAATCAACTGGAAAATGGAAAGAACACATTTCAAGTGTAGTATTAAAGAATCCTTGACTGACAGCAAACATCTTAAAAAGCTGCCTGCAATTTTTCTGGAATTATAGAAATAAACAGTAATTAATAAATCACAAGTATTTTTTAACACTTTTTCTGAAATTATGTTTAGAGTACATAAGAAGTTCAAAATACTGCAAAAATACTGTCAGTGACAAGGAATCCTAGCAATTAAGATGACCAAATTTGGCACAGGGACTCAGTGAAGAAATCACACCATTCAGCATTTGGATGTTAGCCTAACCTAGTTACTAGTACAGTTGTAAAATTTTTGTTCCTTGAAGATGAAGGCTAAATAATTTCCTGTTTTGAGAGAAATAACTAACTTCCAGATAATGTCCATATTCACTACTTACACTTCAGATACATTATTCAGAAGCTTCTTGCTAGAGTCTAAGTCAAATTTCTCAGGTCATTGGAAAGACGACCTCCATTCTTTCTGATGGTAAAAAGATTGTTTTGACTACTAATGAAATACATCTACTACACACACCTTCACTGTATAAGGAAGTTAAATGATAAACAGAACTTCTGATTATTTACATACTTGGATTGATAAATGCAGTATGTCATCTTTATGCACTTTGCACATATTCTTTGTTTCTCACTACAAAGAATTTAGAGGCCTTAAATTTTCTGAACTAGAAACAACATCCATTCACATGCAAATTGGCACCAATAAAGAGAAATAGCTAAAGAAATATTAATTGGAAAGGAAAACCTCAGATCTCTACTGCTAGTGGTGACAAGAGCATTCCTACTTCTGAAGGAATAACCTATGTTATATTTCCTGATTGTGTGCTCAGTTTAAACCTCAACAAAACAAAATTAATTTAGGGATCAACTGTCTGAAAAAAAAGAATAATGCTTTATGTATTAGCAATGGATGGGAAGCCTCTGCTGTTAACATCTTTCAAAGTAGTTGACAGGTACTATGGGGCATTAAATCTTTCCAATTCTAGTTATTGAATGAGGGTGCTGAGCAAAGAAGCTGGGCAGAAAGCATATTTTCTCCCCTGTATCAAAGCTATGAAGCTATACAAAGGCGTATGGAAAAGAGAGAAGTGTTACGGGACAACCAGAATGGCTTCACTGAGGGCAGGTCCTACCTGACCAACACTGGCTGGATGAGGCTGTGGGCAACCTGATTTTGCTGTAAATGTCCCTGTTTGTTGCAAGGGAGTTGGATTAAATGATCTTTAAGGGTCCCTTCCAGTTAAAAAATTCTATTATTCTATGAAGCTTAGATTACTTAATACGTCAAAAATTGCTGAGAATTTGAAACATTTTTATGAAATACTGACTTCCAATTTTGAAAACAAAAAAATTACTTGATTTTTAGATAGATTAGAGAACAGAAAAGATGTATTATTTTTACAGAATTTGAGTAGACTTTCATTCTTATATTTTCTCAGAAGTTATGGAATCATAAAATTATTTGTATAGAAAGGGTATTCTAAGGGTCATCTAATTCAGCTCCCCCACAACGCACTAGAATATCTATGCTCAGAATAATCTGACCTTGAATTTTTCCAGGAATGGGAGACTACCATCAAACTGATTTTCTGACTCCTACTGTAGTCAACACTCGTACTCTAAAAAAAAAATAAATTGCTTTTCGTGTTCTTTCCACATTTTACAGCAAGAAAACAAATGCTGTTTTTCAATATATCAGAAAAGCTGTACTTTGACCATCTCTCATTTTCAAAAGTATTAAGAGAATATAGTATTTAATGTTAGTATTGCAAAATATTGAACTCTGAAATAAACCAATATAAATGCACAATTGAGGAACAATCATATAGCAAAACAGAAAATAGCTCAGTATATCGATCAATTGAAAGCTGATTGGATTCACAGAATTTAGGATCTGTAAAGACAGAACATTCATAAGGCTGAAATAGTGAAATAAAATACAGAAATGCATTTAAAATTTTGTAAAACTAAAAATATGAAGTGCATTGCTTTTATTTCCAATATATCTTGGAAAACAAAAGAAAATAAATCATTTCCATTCATCCATCATACTCCATTTAAAATTACCTAGAAAGATTCTTTATGTGGATGAACTTCTTTGGTTATAGAGAAAGTCCTGTGAAGAATATCATCTTCAGAAAACAAGAAAGGAAGAAACTGAGATAGATACCACAACCCTCAATAAAATACAGACACATAGAAGAGCCTTGATTTGTGGATAGATAAGGGACTGTTTGGTCTTCATACTGTTCTTTAATGATGCAAACCAAAAAAAAAATGCAACTTATTTCTGTGTTAGATATGACAGTCTTAGTACAAGAATGAAACATAGATAGTCATTAATTCAGTGGAAAATCTTATGATTTCAGCAGATTGAGAATATTTCTCAGGATGTATTTTCCCCAGAGTGTGATAATTTTCAAGAAAGTAAAATGCGTCCCTATAGAAAATAATAATGTTTTATTTTAGTAAATTCTTTGAAACCACAGTATCAGGAGAACAATATATTCATAAGGGATGTTAACTAAGGTGTTATAAAAATACAAGAAAATGAGCTTCATTATGCTGTAGTAAAAGTGTCAAAGTGCTATATAGGAAAAAATAACAAAATTAGATACAGCAGTGGATAATAGTATATATGAGTAGTAATGGACTAATATGTGAAGAAAACTAAAATTCAGTGATTTAGAAGAACACAGTGATTCAAACTGAGTGAAAAACTCAGTGATTCAAACATTACTGCTATCTTGGCTATACAGTGAAAGATGAGCAGAGAAATAGTAATCATAGATGAATTAAAAACACTTTGAGTTGAGGTTTTTCTGCCTGGAGAAGAAACCCCTTTCTGCAGGAAAGGTAGGGAAGGATGTTTTAGAAGGGCATATAACAACAGGATGAGGGAAATGGCTTTAAACTGGAAGACAGTACATTTATTAGATACATTAGGAAGAAATTCCTTACTGTGAGGGTGGCGAGACACTGGAACAGGTTGCCCAGCAAGGTTGTAGATGCCCCCTCCCTGGAAGTTTTCAAAACCAGGTTGGATGGGACTTCGAGAAACCTGGTCTACTGAGAAGTGCCCCTGTTCATAGCAGGGGGGTTGGAACTAGATAATATTAAATGTCTCTTCCAACCAAAATGATTTTCTATGATTTGTCTATCTGTTCAAAGAAGAATTTGTTCTTTAAAATGTGTACTTAATAACATTTCTTTTTAATCATAATTAGCTCAATAGACACTAAACCCAACCCTGGGAATTGTTGCTTGAGTCTTCTGCTTTCACAGTACAATAAATGCACATGGGCCTGTGTTATCTTCTGTTTTTTGCAAAGCTAGAGATCACAGAAACAACTTTAGCGTATGTATACTTTCCTGGAATGAGAGAATGCCAGTTACGGAGAATGGCAAGGAAAAATGTTTTAGATCTTTTATCTCATGCAGTTATTATAGCCTTGCTAATTTCTCTTTTATTTGATGGGAAAAGGGTGAGAGAAGAACAGGTGCAAATTAACTGCTCTCCAGTTAATTTTAATGCTCTTATCACAGTCTGCCTTTTATTAAATACTAACAGGAAGCCATATATGACATGTTTCATATATGTGCCATATATTATCTAAGCTAGGTCTCAGTTATCAGTGTGCCGGTGTAGTTAAAACTGGAATGGAAAAGAGGGAGGAACTGAATGTAATATGCACAAACACTAAATAAATAAATAAATAAATAAAACCACCACAACTTACTTACTTTCAGCTGTTTCTAGACTATTTTGTAATTGTTCAGTAATTGCATAGGAGTGATGGCTCTGGACTGTAAGATTTTAATCACTTGACCAATATGGTCTTTGTGTTCACTGTCTCCACCTGTCTAATTAGCCTCAAATTAAAAGCAACGGAAAAGCAATAGTGACAGTTTTCCTTGGAGAAAGGCTTTCCTTTTTCGCATTCTCCCATTCAGTTTAGTTTCTTCTTTTGTAAAAAGCAGTTAGCTTTCACTATTACTTGCACTCACCTGAACCAAGGGCATAAGAACTCCCAGCCACTGATGCACTGCATCTGCAAAAAACTCCAGAACCACAGGATTGTAGGCTTGGGATTCATTCTCCTTTGTCCAAACACCTGTGCCTGTCTTGACCAACAAAATAAAACAATAACACAAAATATGGATATAAGATATAGACTCACACAACTCCAATTGCTGCAAATGCTGTGTATTACTGAACTACAATTTGAATTATTTTAAAACAACCCACACTGTTGTATCCACAAGGTATGTCTTTGTCATATCAATTTTATTCTTACTAGTAAACTTACATTAGATGGTGTTCATTTTCGTTTTCTCTTCCATGAAAGTCAGAAAGGAGTGATAAAATTGTTAATGTTTCTAATATTATTGTTAGTCACATGCATTTTAAGAATAAAAAACCCACCTCTCTTGTCTTCAAATCAGTAACAAGTTTAAGGTACAATTATACTAACTAATCTCTTAAAATCACTCCATGTTTAATGCAACTGTATAAGAGCTGGACCTTTCTAGTACTTTAGAGCTTTAGCATTTCAGAATTCATGTACAATTCCTTAGTTATGCTGGCTGATATCTTGATGCCTTCTTTAACTTTGCTTCTCTCCATTTTGCTAACACATCAAACAACTGCCCTACTCCCTCCAAGAAAAAAAGAGGGAAGTAGTTAAAATTATACATAATGTGTATATGTATATTCAGGAGATTATTTTCTTTCATTGAAAGTCTGAAAAATACAATTGCAAAGGAGACTAAAAGGGATGACATTACAAATGAGACAATTGGAGCCCTCTAAGAAATTGTTCCTAAAGGAAGCGTGATGCTACAATTGGGAAGTAAATGCATTTCAGAACACTTATTTTATATTTGCCCATTTAAACATAGACCAAGGTAACAGAGCAGCACATTTTACACCCACAGTAATTGGTTAGTTGTGAAAGTACCACAGCAGTGAAAGTAAGAGTTCATTGTAGAATGAAACAGCTTAACAGTCTGATTCTTTGAGAGACAGTCTGTAAATAGCACGTTCACTGATGGTAGATTTATACTTGAAATCAACAAGTTTCAAAGAGATTGTGTAGTACCATTATTAGTTGAATTAATTACTGTCATCTTGGCTTTCTTTCATGTGTGATAGACAGGACTACAAATAAGAAAAGTAATTTGACCATACCTTAATTTTCAGAATCTATATGGGAAGTTAATGCAAGTTACTGGTGTTACTCTCATGTTACTCCTACTGTCCTTTTGAGTGACGTTTATGATTCATTTGGAAGTCCAGAAAATAAATAAAACACTGTGAAGAGTCTATTTTTAAATTTAAACATGTTATGTCATATACATTTCATAGTAGACAGAACATAGTTCTGTGCTACTGTTAACTGGGTGAAAGAATCCTAGTGTTACTTCTGTTTTTCTTTTGTTCAGTTCTTATGGTTGTTTTTTTTTTCTTTCTTTTTTTTTTCTTTTTCATCCAGCTATTTATCCATGAGTTGGGGTGCTGGATTTTTTTGAATGCATAAGTTTTTTTTCTCGTTTCCGTTATGTGATCTATCTGATTATCTATTTGTGTAATCTACCTGAGTAACTAGCAGAAACTGATGGTTTCTTAGTAGTATTGCAAACATTTATGTGAGAATTTATAACCTTAGAAAGCACAGTCCCAAGGATCCTAAACAGGTTTCTGTTGTAAGCAATATTGTAAAAGGTACACATTCACTTCATTTTCCTAGGAGATGAGAGTAGTCCATTTGGTTTTACAGTATTTTTTACTTATACAGTCTTTCAGACAGATCATCTATTACCTGCACCTTCTCAGAAGCATTTCTACTAAGGAGTTTGAGGCAAAGTGTCTCATCACTCTATTCTAGTGAGGATTTGTGCCTGGTATTCACTCGAGCATGTACCTATACAAAATACAACGTAAATGCCTTTTTATTTATTTATTTTTTCTATTTCCACCCATGCATATCTGCAATTAAACAAGTATGCAGGAAGCTTAATACCAATTGTACGAAAATAGGTAGGAGGAAATGGTGAAAACATAGCATGTGTAAGCAGGACACAACCACTATGTACACACAATGCTAAAACATTTTAATTTCATAATATTTTATAAGTTTTGGTGTTAATTACTAATGCTTGTATCTGCTGCCTATATTGAAAAGTAATTTGGAAGTTTGTTTTAGAATAGTCATCTTCTGAACTGATTTAGGATGTTCAGACTGTAGTTGATGAAAGGCAATATTCAGTTTCCAGATTGTGCTGTTGTTGAGATATTACTCGTTTAATGCTTTCTTTACTAATAACACATCTTAAGATCTAACAGATAAACTCTTTGACTATCTCTAGCCGTCCCTGGTTATTTAAATTAAGGATTCCATAAACTTCTTAGTGTTTGAAAGTAGACAAAACTACTCATATTAGCATCCCACTCTATGAAAGTTGTTAGGCTATTAAGATATTCTCTTAAATTGTTACAAATGTCTTAGGTATTCCTTCAAGACTTAAAAAATAAAAGGAAATATCTTCTGAATACTACTAGGTTTTATTTACAATTTCTTGAGGAATTAACTATGGCTTTTATAAACAAACAGAAAATCACAAAGACTCTCTTTTCTGTGATTTAAATCCCCTGAGTCATGTATACCGTCTGCATTAGCGTAGCTGAATGTTTCACACTATCGATTATCCTCATTTTCCCATGTCACAGTTTGGTTGATGTTATCAAGAGCAATGAGGGGCCCTCTGGCATCTTTTACCCTCTCTCTCCCTTTTCAAGAAGATAAAAAATGGAGATGGCCCTATTAAGATAAGGAAAGAGAACTAATTTGCTACAAATGGTAAAGGAATGCAAGATAATGATATAAAATGGGAATTACAGGTAAAAAAAAACACAAATGGGAGAGAAAGTATTTCTCCATTAACCATGCCTCTATCTGTGCTACCCAGAAAGAAAGAGCTCTCTCTCACCACTTGTAAATCACATGAGATGTACTGGAAACTTCTGAAAACTGTAGTCCACCTTTTCTCAGCCTGTCTTCCCTAGGAAAGTCAGAACCCATGTGAGAATAGCTGAGACTGCAAAGAGCTAGGACCCAGGAAATGCAAATCCCTGGCAACTGTGTTCCAGTACTAAACAGCTTTCCACATGATGGAATACTGATAAAACCAGGACATCTCAACACTTTTTTCCAGCAGAAAGAGTTTTTGAGGAACGTTACACAGAAATGCCATGGAGAGATTATCAAGCTTGCTTAGTTACTGGAAATATTAATCTCAGTCTTTAAAGAGAATGGGTGGATGTCCAAACTAAGGGGGTTTTATCACCCTTGTTTTTTTACCCTATCTTAGAGTCTAAATCTTTCCAGAAGCCTTGTGTTAGATCACATAGCAATTTTCAGACAAATAAAGTTGATCAGACATATGGCATTCAGGGTACTCATTGTCTTGTATTTGATAGTTTGACTAAAATCTCTGTAAAATACATTGTCTGGTTGGCAGTTGTTGTCACTGTAATTAACACAGGGTAATTAACACAGTAGGATCCTTACTGGAATTTGCAGTTATTATTAAAAGTAGTAAAGCAACATGGGGTCATCTAGATCTATCTGTGTCCATGGCAGGGGGACATCAGGCCCACAGGCCCACCAGCCCAAAAAGGGGAGGGGAGGGAGCGTGTTTATGGACTGTTTTGACCTGGTTCTGTGACTAATGGGATAGGAGACCCACAGATCCGCACCCTGGGAAAGGAGAAAGGGAAAGGGAGAAAGGTAGAGAGATGAGCCTAAAAACAGAACAACGGCAACGACCTGAGGAGGAAAGTCAATTTACTAAGTATGATATTGGAATGCAAGATAGCACAATATAATATAATATATAACTGGAATTGAGGCTAGTATATCAAATAAAATGAGAGACAGTGTGCCCAAAACTGAAGGCATTACTGTGAACTGAAGGCAAAATGGCTGGGGAGCACACCCATACACTTCCAGGCAGTAAGAGAGACAGTCCCGTGACTTGCCAGCACCTTTATCACAGAATCACAGAATCACAGAATTGTAGGGGTTGGAAGGGACCTCCAGAGATCATAGAGTCCAACCCCCCTACCAAAGCAGTTCCCTACACCAGGTCGCACAGGTCGGCATCCAGGCAGGTCTTGAACATCTCCAGAGAAGGAGACTCCACCACCTCCCTGGGCAGCCTGTTCCAGTGCTCCATCACCTCACTGCAAAGAAGTTCTTGTGCATGCTTGTGCGGAACTTCCTATGCTGCAGTTTCTGGCCGTTTCCCCTCATCCTGTCTCCACTCACCACTGAAAACAGTCTGGCCTCGCCATTCTGCCCCCCACACCTTAGATATTTATAGACCTGGATCAGGTCCCCTCTCAGTCTTCTTTTCTCAAGGCTGAACAGACCCAGTTCACTCAGCCTTTCTTCTTTATCTTCCCCTTCGAATGCAAAGTCCTCTGGGGTATGTAGTTCTCTTCTGAGAGCCAGGTATTTGGAAAATCTGTGGTTCACAGAAGTGGGGCATTAACTCTTCAATTTCCAGTGCTTTACATGGTGTTAACGACGTGGAATACCAATAACAAAAATCATAAAACCATGACAGCAGCAAACAAAAATCTGAACTAGCATTTGTGAGGCTTACATATTAAGCACAATCTTTGCAGTTCCTTCTTGAAAGTATTTGTGTAATATTATGAAATCCCAAAGCTGCATCTTGCAGTAAGTAATGAGGTTATTTGGTAGTTAACAGATTTGAGCTCATGCTCTTCCATATTGCACTACTGTCTTCATGTGCAAATGGTGGCTTCAGTCATGCACTTTTCTCAGCTATAAATTTTCATATTTCTTTCAGGTGATACTGGCAGGTAGGACTGCTCAGTATGTGTTAGAGTGTGCATAAAATTGATGTGAAATGTAAATAATTCCAATTAACAATTTACTAATGCTTTAAAAGATGGATTCTGCAGTTTCCTATTATTTTATGAGTTCCAGTAAAACAAACAAACAAACAAACAAACAAACAAACAAACAAATAAAAATTAGAAATTAGAAATTAGAAATTAGAAATTAGAAATTAGAAATTAGAAATTAGAAATGAGTTAACACTTCAAGTTAAAATGTGACTTTATATTATCCCAACTGTGTCTATATGTTTATATGTGTATTCATACTATATTTAATATCACTTTCACAAAAGCAGTGTAAAGCACATTCAAACAGGTGAAATTCTATGGAGGTTTTACTAAAATCTTGACATTCCAAAGCTTTTTTTTTTGTCTTGTTTTAGACTGAAAATTTCTAAATCAAAGTATTATGAATTCTAAGTGTGAGATAATGGCTAAGATTAACAGATTCATTGTGTCCAATTCTGTGAAGTGCTGGTAAATTACTGTAAAAAAACTTTGTATTCAAATTTTCTTCTTTCTTTGAGGAATGTAAATGCTTTTGGACCTCATTCTGGAATGTCAGCAGTACTAAAAGGATGATGTTCTTTGTGGCAGAGGTCAGCATAAATCTCTAAAACTTAATTATGCTGACTGATTTCTATGTGGAGTTTGAGCTTTCTGCTGGCCCTCTACTCTGGGTGAATTTTATCTGAAAATGTGCAACCAAACAAATCATTCTGAGATCACTGGAGTGATTTTCTACTGCAGAGAAGAATGAGAGTGAAGGCTGGTCATTTTTTCTTCTTAAAAAAATAGCAACATTATCAGCATTAGCATTTCCAAAGCTTGTCTGTTACCTTTTTCAGAAAGTGATAGAAATGTTTTATCCTTTTACAATTTTTAAACAGAGGTCTGCATGCTATTAGAATGGGATTTCACAGGGATTTAGGAAATTATTAGACTGTCAATTGTTTCCAAGAGAAATATTGAGTATAGCCACACAATAGCATACCCAGGAAAGGCAAATGATAGTGCAAGGAAGGCAAAGGAATAGACTTGACATGACTGAGGGTAGTGTTTATCTATTTCAGGTATCATTCTCATCTGAGTAGTCCTGATTAAGTGGAAAGCTTGTATTTCCACTTTTGGCTATTTCTTGAGATGGATTAAAGGCCAAAATTTGATTTCTTTAGATATATGCCTGTCTCTCTATGCTAGAATTTCCAGAGCAATCCAGAATACAATTAGCAGAACAGGTTAATGCCTTTGAGGGTAAAGGGGAAGAGGAATTTGAATTAATCTGAGCAGATCAGTATCTATCCTTAAAACAGAAGTGCATGCATTGTAATATATTTTTCCTGTGTATTAGTAAACAGAAATGAGTTTAAATTAAGGCAAAGAACAAATGCTCATCTAAAATTTTAAGTTAAAAGTAAAGTACATAAATAAAGTACAAGATTCATCATTTCAGTACTCAGACATCAAAAAAAGTCAGGATGAGAAACTTTCTTCAGAAGAGTATGATTTTTTTTCTAGTTGAATTTTTTGAAAGAGAAAACAGAATTATAATGATAATGAATGCTTAATCTAATGAGCTGAAACAGCATGCCTTAAGAAACAGTTGGGTTACATGTTTCAGTAGTCAGTGTAATTAGTCTACAGAGTCAATAAAACCAACCCTCACTAGCTTTTTTTTTTTTTTAATGCAGCTAGTGTACTAACAATGGCATTTTACTTCTGGTCCGTTTCTGACAATCTGAAAAGAAGATCTTAAAGAGAATTAATTCCAGAGAATGTGTGGCAGTTATTTTTTTGTTGTTTCCTACAGAAAAGTTTTCTACTTGTGAATCTTTTTTTTTTTTTTTTGACATCATAGGAGTTTTTTTTTTGTTTTGATTTTGTTTTAAACATGTTCAATATTAATTTTCCTACAAATATATCTACATATATAAATATATATGAAAGAAATAACAGCTTATTTGAAAGAAGAATTAAAATCCTTGTTTTCAGATAATGGAAGTTACTAAGAACAAATTTTAAAAAGATAATTGCAATCTACATCTTAACCAATCTATTTTATGCACTGAAAAGAGCAAGCTAGCAGTTTTCATTGTTTACCTTACTTCAAAATCTAACAGCAAAAGAATATTTCAGAGATGTAAACACAGGAGCTATACATTAAAATGCACTGGCAGTTTGGGAAAGAATCCTTCCCTAGTACATAATTTCTAATGGTGGTATGGGAGATAAAAAATACATGGATCTTTGATCTGACCTTGTCTAGATGTTGTATGTGGATGAAGCTGTGTTTCTGAATCAGAATATACATTGCTAGTTCTTTTTTTCCTTGTAAAATCTTATGAATAACTGTAATCCTTTCTGTCGTACATCAGCTCAATTTTTTTTTTCCATAATGTATATTCCATATGCGTATTTATTCTTTCAAAAATCTTTTAATTCATTTTTTTTCTTTTTTGAAGATGATCTCTTAAAATTGATAATTTTTAAGGTTAATGGTCTTTATTCATTAAAAAAAATAATAAAACCTTTAAATTATTTTTCACATTAGTTGGCAGGAGACCAGAAGATACTATGTTGTCTTCTTAGTCTTTAGAAACCATTCTTGATTATAATATAAAGTGCTTCTTTTAATGTGTTATTAGCTTAATTATCTTCATTAACTTTTCAATGCCTAAGTATATTATAGATCAACATGAGCACTACAAGGTCTGTAATTTATTACACATCATTACTTAAAACAATATTTTATTAAAATTACATAACTATCTACTTCAAAAGAAAAAATATTATTTTGGAACTCTATGAACATTTTCTTAAACAACATGTACTTGAGCAACATTCTATATCCACAAACACATATTTGAAAATATGCATGTTTGCAAAATAAGTTTTTTTTTTCTTTTTTTTTTTTTTGAAGTCACTAAGTAGGTCTACAAAATAGCTGTGAAACAATCAAACAAAAAAAACTGCTGAACAATTTTCTTTCTTTAAGAGTAGTTAGGGCACTAAAGAAAGCTTTAAAAATAGTACCCTTAATTATGTGGCCAGATTACCAAGTGTGACAGCTTTTTGTGTGTTAGAACTCTTTTATTTCTTAATAGGTGTTTCTTTACTGCAACATAGAATCATAGAATCATAGAATGGCTTCCATTGGTGTCATGGTTTCATGGTTTTTGGTTATCGGTATTCCACATCGTAACATCATGTAGTGCACTGGGAGTTAAAGAGCAAATGTTCCAGTTTTAGGCACCAGTCTGAAAGAGAAGAAGAACTACATATCCTGGAAGACTTTGCATTCAGAGAGGAGATATAACCCCTGGCAAGGTCATGAGATCTTTTCTTTTCCATCTCTCCTCCCTGCTGCTCGTCCCAACTGCACGCATCACCTCAGCCCTAGTGTAAGGCCTACAGCTATCAGATACTCTCTCATTATATTTGATTTATTAGCTTCAATTCTAATTATTATGTATATCTATTATAGTGTGTTATCTTGCACTCCAATACCATATTTAGTAAATTAGTTTGTTTCTAGTCAGGTCGTTCCAGCTGTTTTTAATTATTCAGGGTCCTGGTTTCCCTTTTTCAGAGGTGCGGATTTGTGGATCACTGTGCCCCGCTAGTCATGGAAATGGGCCAAACCAGCCTGAAAACTGTGGACCTCAAGGATCATTAAGTTTCAACTCTCCTGCCACAGACAAGGCTGCCAGGTGCAAGATCAAATTCTAGATCAGATTGGCCAAGGCCCCACCAATCTGGCCTTGAACATCTCCAGGGACAGGGCATCCACAGCTTCTCTGGGCAACTTGTTCCAGCACCCAACTACTCTTTCAGTAAAAAAATCTTTCCCCAGACATGAAACGTAGATTTCCCTTCTTTTGTTTAAAATGATTCCCCCTTGTGCTATCACTACTTACCCTTATAAAAAGTTTGTTTTCCTCATGCTTATAAACCTCTTTTTAATATTGGAAGGCCACAATGAGATCTTCCTGCAGCCTCCTCTTTTCCAGCCTGAACAAGATCATTTCCTCCAGCCTGTCTTCACAGAAGAAGTGCTCCAGCCCTTCGGTCATCTTTATAGCCCTCCTCTGGACCCTCCCCACATCTTTCCCTTGTTAGGGCCCCGGACTTGGATGTAGTACTCCAGCTGGGGCCTCAGGAAAGTAGAATGGAGGGGAACAATCACCACCCTGTCCCTGCTGGCTACCACTCTCCTGACAGAGTGCAGGATACCATTGACCTTCTGAGCTGCAAGCGCGCACTGCTGGCTCATGTTGTTTTTCATCAACCAGAACCCCTAAATCCTTTGCAGCAGGGCTACTCTGAAAAAGTTCTTCTCCTAGTTTGTATGCATAACTGGATTACCTCAACTCAAGTGCAAAGTTTTGAATGTTGTTTTGTAGAACCTCACCAGGATCACAAGGGCCAACCTATAAAGTTCACTGTGGATGGTATTCCTTCCTTCTGCTGTATCAACTGCGTTGCTCAGCTTGGTGTCATCATCAAACTTTTTCAGGCTGCGCTCAATCATATCATCTACACCATTGACAAAGATGTTCAATGGAGTTAAATGTAGGTAGTGGCTGGTCACGAGCGGTGCCTCCCAGGGCTCGGTACAGGGGCCGCTTCTATTTAACATCTTTATTAACAGTCTTGAGGAGAGGATTGAGTGCACCCTCAGTAAGTGTGCAGACAACACCAAGTTGGGAGGGAGTGCTGATCTGCCAGAGGGGAGAAAGCCATTACAGAGGGACCTAAATAGACGGGATTGATGGGCCAAGGTAAACTGTATGAGTTTCAATAGGGCCAAATGTCGGGTCCTGCATTTTGGTCACAACAACCCCAGGCAATCCTACAGGCTTGTGGAGGAGTGGCTGGAAAGCTGCCTGACAGAAAGGGACCTTGATGTACTGATGGACAGTTGGGTGAATGTGAGCCACCAGTGGCCCAGGTAGCCAAGAAGGCCAATGGCATCCTGGCTTGTATCAGGAATGGTGTGGTGAGCATGTCTAGGGAAGTCATCGTGCCCTTGTACTCAGCACTGGTGAGGCCTCACCTTGAGTACTGTGTTCAGTTTGGGGCACCTCCATACAGAAAGGATATGGGGGTGCTGGAGCAGGTCCAAAGAAGGGCAATGAGGCTTGTGAAGATCTTGGAGAATACGCCCTATGTGGAGAGACTGAAGGAACTGGAGCTGTTTAGTCTGGGGAAGAGTAGGCTGAGAGGAGACCTTGTTGGTCTCTTCAAATACCTGAAAGGTGATTGCAGCGAGAGTGGGGTTGGTCTCTTCTCACTCGTGACAGGTGACTGGTTGAATGGAAATGGCCTCAAGCTGTGTCAGGGTAAGCTTAGGTTGGATATCAGGAAAATCTTCTTTACAGAAAGGGTTGCTAAGTACTGGAATAGGCTCCCTGGGGATGTGTTTGAGTCACCTTTCCTGAATGTGCTTAAAAACTGTTTGGATGCGGTGCTCAGAGACATGATTTAGCGGAGGGTTGTTAGAGTTAGGGTAGTATGGTTAGGTTGTGGTTGGACTTGATGATCTTGACAGTCTTTTCCAACCTGAGTGATTCTATTATTCTATGATTCTATGTTAAAGAGTACCAGGCAAAAGATGAATCTATGTGGGACACTGCTTGTTATGAGCCTCCAGCTGGACATAGAGCCTTGAACCACAACCCTCTGGCTTTGTTATACCTATCAGTTTCTTATCTTCCAAATATTCACCCTTGTAATCCATTTCGCTCAAATTTAAAGGTAAGGAGAACCATGTGAAAGGCCTTGCAGGAGTCCAGGTAGGTGACATCCGTTGCTTCCCCAGTTCAGTTCCCACCAGTTACCATTACAGAATAGAACAAGGAGCAAAGACAGCATGGGATAAAAGTTGTACAGAAGTACTTCAGAAGGTTTTGAAGGAAAAAGAGGATTTCCTATTTCTTCATTTTGCTTACATTGTCACTGGATTCTTCTACATCTTGCTCTCATTTTTCCTGTTTTTTGTCCTGTGTAATCTGTGTGTGTTACTATCTGAAAGAAAAAGATGGCCAAAAGAATGACTGGTATACGGCTCTGGCAGCATCTATAATTTAAAGTACTTGGAGTGCGAAGAACCATTTCCCTGGAAATGTTTAGTGGAGACCAAGACTGAAGATTCAGATTGGCTCTGTAGAGTGGATTGCACAGCTAATCTGAACTTTGTTCTTCTCACAGATTTTTGTTGGGATGTTATTTTTCTCATGTGAAGTACAGATGGGTTTTTCTTCCTCACCTTTCTCAGTAGGGCAGCTAAACGTTTAGTGAATAGAGACATGGACAGAATTCCTTCTTGCATATCAGTGATATCCAAGTCCATATCTCCACCTTCTTCTAACAGCAAAGTTAAACTCATGTATTTTGGAAAGCAGTGGGTCTGTATTATACAGTGTTGATAACACTATCCTCTGTGAGAAGTCTTGACCTTGTGGTTTTTAATGGCAAAACAGGTCAGCACCAATCAGTCAGCATGTACAATATCTTGCATGAAAATAGAATATTTAAAATTAGCATTCAGCTACTCAGCCACTTTCTTCCTATATTTTCCCTAACATGAAATAAAATAAATAAATTAATAAATTAATTTTTCATACTGACATATAATGACAGCTACACAGAAGCTATTATTTGTTTTGATAATATTCTAATATCTTATTAGACTAAATTTGTCTTCGCATAAGTATGTTAGCATAACTTTAATTATTTCTTTCTCTACTACTCAACAGGCAGCAAGTGGAAGATGCATCACTAAATACTTACAGAAAATATATTGCATTCTTCTTGGAAAAAGCAGGGATAGTGTTCAGGCAGTTTTCTTCTCCCTGTTCTTCATCAGTATTTTCTATTGTGAATTCTAATATGGCTGTCATCACAGCAGTTAGCAGGATGGTTCCAGGACTCTCAACAATGTAACTTTTATCATGCTAGATAGTAATATTGATTCCCTGTGCACCAGAGAAAAACATTGTATTTTACTTAAGCAAGACTTTTGTGCATTAACATCTTTGTTCCCAGAGGGAAGGGTCATGGAGCAAATCGCTTTGAATGTGATCACATGATGTGTGACAACCAGGGGATCAGGCTTAGCTAGCACTGATCTGTGAAAGGCAAGTCCTGCTTGATCAACCTGATCTTCTCTGACTAGGTGACCCACCTAATGAATGAGGGAAAGGCTATGGACTTTAGTAAAGCCTTTGATTCTGCCTCCCACAGTAGAATGTATAAGCTGGCAGCCTATGGCTTGGATGGGTATGCTCTTTGCAGGGAAAAAAATGCCTGGACAGCTGGACCAGAGAGCAATGTTGAATGGAGTTAAATCTACCTGTCAACTGGTCACAAGTAATGCTTCTTAGGGGCAGTATTTGGGCCAGCCCTGTTTAATACTTTTATTGATAACCTTTAAGAGTTAATTGAGTGCACTTCCACTAAGTTTGCAGTTAACACCAAATTGTTGATCTGCCTGAGGTATGGAAGGACCTATAGATGCGTCTGGACAGGCTGGATCAGTGGGTTGAGACCATCTGGATGAGCTTTAACAAGATTAAGTGCTGGGTCCTAAACTCTGTCCAAAACAACCTGATATGTGGTTGCAGGCTTGGGGCAGAATGGCTTGAAAGTTGTGTGGAAAAAAAAGAATCTGGGGATGTTAGTTGACAGAGAGCTCTTCTCCCAGGTAATCAGTGATAGGATGAGATGGAGTGGCTTTAAGTTATGCCAGAGAAGGCTCAGGTTGGGTATTACAAAAAATGAAAGCATGGTTAAATATTGGAATACACTGTCAAGGGAAGAGATGCAATCACTGTCCCCAGAGGTGTTCAAGAAAAGAGATGTGGTACTAAAGGACATGGTTTAGTGGTTGTGGTGCTGATGGCTTGACAGTTGGACTAGATGATCTTAGAGGGCTTTTCCAACCTTAATGATTCCATGATTCTATGATGCTGAGACTGATACTGCAAGATCTTTTATCGTATTAAATCCAGTTGGCCTTGTTGACAGCGTGTATGTATACAGTCATGTTATGTAAAGCATTCTCTTAGCATCATGTTTTCTTGACTGATTGTACACATTTAAATAAGAAAAGTTGTGTGTAAATCCAGAGTTATTTTATAAAGGAAGGTATGAAATAGTCAAAACCTGATGATACCTCAATGACTAGGGAGACAATTCTACTAACTCAAAAAAGTATGTAATATTATACACAATAAATTATTTTTGCTATTAGTGCAATAAGCCATTAGTTTAGGATTTTTTACATTTTTCTTCATGGTCACTCTTCATTTAGATCCTCTAGAGAAGTCAAGTGATCAATGAACCTTCTGCTTGTTCTTGCACAATATGAATTGATAGAAAATTTTTTCAAACTGTTCTCAAGCCACCTAAAAATATCCATTAGAAAAAAAAAATGCAGCGTGCCTTCCAGTGCTTTTCTTTTTATTACTAATGGATAGCATTCAGTGTCTAAGAAACAATTCATAGTGTTTTGCTTGTTCCCTTGACAGAACACATCTGATACAGGAATTTTTACAGAATCATGTACTTATAAATCAAATTTTTGTAGCAGGGGCTGAATCTGTGCAAATAAAAATGATCAAGAATGAAATAGCAATGTTATTTGACCACACTCCATCTCACTGAACTGCCTAAGTCTAGAAAATAATCAGATAAATTTTTAACTTGCCAGCTGCAAAATTTATTCATTTTTTTTTTTCCCCCCCTTTGGAGAATTTACTACCACATGGTCTATTCTGGAGAGTGATGTAAAATCCAGAGGGAAATTTAAAACAGCATATGACATTTAATACATGAGCGTGCATACAATAAAATGAAATACAGTATGCCAAATTTAAAGCACTTAATGTGATTTAGCTGCATATGACTGAGAATTTTTATTAGCCTTGAAGTCTCAAATGATATATCCTCAGAGTATGTATCTGCAGTTCAGTATGAATAAGGTGTTCTTGATTTTGCTTCAAAAAAATCTTTCAATCCTGTTTTGTATTTGACAAATTGAGAATGAAATATTAAAATATTAGCTCTGTGTAGATATTTATTTATCTGCTAAAATTCAAAAGGATGATATCTGTTGCAAATTAATTATCTCTGTTGTTGCAACATCTACCCATTAGAAAATGGTATAAGATGAATATAAGATGAATATTAGAATATGGTATAAGATGCTGGATAAACTGACAGTTGGCAAATAATAATTACTTGACATCTTCATTTTAGGATGAGTTTGTTGATAAGCTAATTGTAGAAAAGTATGGACCTTCTCACAAACTTCTTGAGCTATCTCTGTAGATTTAATATGTAACTTATTTGTATGCACAGTGAAAGTACCTGGTTTTGTGAAGTGTAACTAGATTACATAAACATTTTTTTAACATACATTTAACTCTTAAGCAAAAAAGGAACACTGCTCTGAATGTAATGTCTTTATTTTTGTTATGGTGGCCCACAAGTTCAGTTAGTTGTATGGCAATGGAGATGAATTTTCCTGTCAACTTTCTGTTTAATTTTGTTGTTATGTGACAGATAGCAGTGGAGAGGCAGTCTGACAAAATGGTGTCTGACATGGAAGTACACATGAAACAAAGATATGTAATTGAATTCCTTCATGCAGAACAAATTGCACTTATGGACATTGCTTGACACTCGCTGAATTTTTACAGAGACCAAAGTGTGGAGGCTGTGAATTCCCTGTCCCTGGAAACATTCAAGGAAGGCTGGACAGGGCTTTGAGCAGCCTTGTGTAGATGGGTGTGTTCCTGACTATAGCAGAGGGGTTGGAACTACATGGTCTTAAGGGTCCCTTCCAACCCAAACCATTCTATGATTCTCTGATTCTCAATGCATTGAGGCAGTAGGTGATATATTTCAGCAGTGGCGAAAGCAGCGTGAAAAACAAGCTGTGTTCTGGAAGGCCATGCAGACATTTATGAGCATAGCATACAGGCTCTCATTCACTGCTGGCAAAAATGCGTAGATAATGGTGGTGGCTATGTTTAAAAGTAATATTTGTTAGCTGAAAACTTGGTCTATGAAATAGTGTTCTTCTGATCTTTGTATCTGTTGTAGTCTCCATGGAAACAGATTGGATGAGTTACTTCCAGAGCAACCTGCATGATTAGAATAACACTACTTGTGGAAGTGGGAGCAAATATTTTTCCAGAGTCATAATAATGAGAATTATCTTGCTGTAAGTCCTTCCTTATAATATCTATGTAATAATTTACTTATATGGTAAACTAAAACTTCAACTAAGAGAAGAAGAAAAAAAAAGCACCACAAAACACTCATATCTGTACATTATTTATAGTCCACCTAACATTTCAGCTATTCACATAGGTATATGATATTACTTACCAATTAGAACAGAAATAACTACTATGATCCTTCAACTTACTTGCCATTACTCGGCATTATTAACCAAACAATGAAGAGAGCGTAAGCAGACTTTGATATTAATGGTCAGTATTTATGCTTTCATGAACATTGACACCTACATGTCTCATGTCAGCTGTGGCACGGACAAGTCATTTCCCAGTTTGTTAGCTTGAGGTGAATGTCCATTTCCTTAGTTCTGAGTGAGCCTGTTGTAATCAATGATATAGTTGCATGTTTTTTGTGTATTTTTTTCTTATCTGCTCATGCGTCTCCTCCTGGAGAATCTTCCACAACTTTGTAAGTCTTTTCTGTACTTGAAATTCTATTTTGTTTTATTTTTTTTTCCTACAAGGTTACAAGATAAACTTCTTGGGTTTGTTTGTTTGTTGGTTTTTGTTGGATTTTTTTTTTTTTTTCCACAGTATGGTTATGGATAATCTTAGATAAAAAACTACTAGCAAAGATTTCATTTGTGTGTTCTACAACTCAGTGGTTGGTGGTACAGGATTAAATCCTAGAGAATTTTCAGGAAATGTTCTTTATTATGAATGAAGTAAAGCTTGGTGTTGCTCTTTTAAGTTCATAATAAAATAGCATTATTAAAGAAAAAAATAAAGCTATCTGCAAAACCAAATCATTTTATAATCTACTGTTATTATTATTATTAGTGGCTATACCAGCTACTTTTTATGTTGATTAAAAACAAATGTCAAAATATAGATGGAATTGGATAACCTTTTGTTTTAACAAGCTCTTTTACCCATGAATCCCCAAGAGTACAAAAGAATGATCTTTAAATACAAATCTATATTTCTGGAAAGTAAACCAAAGGAAGAGATGGTGAGGAAGAATAATATCAGTGATTTTACTTGATGTGTATAATGTGAATAATATTTATTTATTTCCTGAAGGACAATTTGGCAATGTGAATGCAACTCAGGAAATAAAGTTAAGGAACACAGATATTAGCTATTGACTGAAACTGAAAAAAAACAAGAAAAGTTAACTCACCACAAATCACTATTCCTGGTACAAGATTACAAGAAATTACAAGAAAATTACAACAGATATTTAGTTTGGAGAGATGCTTAAACAGTGATGGCTCTTAAGTTATGCGCCATTCTTTCCTTTCCCTCAAGAAACTTCCTTCACTTGCTGTTTAGATCATTGTGATTTTCTTTAGCAGACTTGCTTTGTCACACAAGGAGTTGAGCAATTCTCAGTATCACCTTGTGAGAGCTCTTATCAAGTGAATCTAAAAAAAAAATCCCTGAATGTTTGGACTTTTTTCCTCCCAAAGAAAGCTGTCATGATGAAATATGATGGACATATTTGTATATTCTGTGAATGAATTTGAGGATTTTCCTTAAGTGTCACATGTTATTTCACCCAAGAAGATATGCATTTAAAAAGCAGTGATGAAGTGATCTTGTGCAAGAGATTTCAGCTAAAATGTAGGTACTACAGGCATCAGACTCCAGAGTCAGCAGAGTTTAAGGCAGGAACATAAACTGTACTTAAGCAAAAAAATCCTTACAGTGTATGAAAGGTTTACAGTTTATTGACAATGAAGTGCAAATGGGTTGGAGAATGTGTCAATACAGTACCAGAGCCTTCCCCCTTTAAAAAGAAATGTGGATCTTGATGTGCTTTTTATGCCTTTTAAATAAAATAGTGAAAAATTCTAGAAATTGCATGAAGTTTTATTTCAGCTGATTTTAAATCACAGTGCCACTGTAGTGTCCATTATAGAAAAGAAGCAGGTCCAGACTGATTTGAGAAGAGTACTGTGCTTTACCTTCTCTTCTCAAGAAACATAGAAAGTGAATGTTAACACTATAACTAAACTTTTTTTTTAAACAGTTTTGTTATAAATTCTTTCAAAAGCCCATGAAGATTAAACAACAAATAAATTTATAAGAAAAAAAGCCTAAGTGTCTTGGAATTGTGGTTTTTTTTTTTTTTTTTAATATAGTCAAACTTTAACATATCACTTATTTAACTAAGCAAATCAATTTAGCACGTGGGTTATGGGATGTCTCTTGTAGTTCTTTGTCTCCTTACCATGAAAAGCATGAATGGATCACACTGTTACTATAGACAAAAAATATCAAATAAGACCTTATGAATCTGTCTCATTAATCTGAAACTTCTGCATATGCATTCACTTTGCTTGCAGAAATTTTTAATCAAAAATAAGAAAGACTGCTGATAACTTGTTTTTCATCGAAAAGACGTAATTCCAAATGAAATGTATTTCCTGTGTTAGTGATGATGGACAGATTAACCACTTTATATCTTTCTAAATGTAAACGTGACTGTGGCATAAAAGTACATAACAACATCTGCAAATGCATGAATTTATATACCAGCCTACATGTTTGTAAGGAAGGCAAATATCAAGCAGGCTGAAGAAAACAAGGATCTTAGTGAAGAATGGATTCCCTTTATCTTTTGATATTTCTGAATTCAAGCATGCTGAATCATTTTTGTGTAAACTACGCTTGAAATAGGTAAAAGAGAACATATGTTGTCATGAAAGAATATGAATGAAACAGTTGGTAAGTAGATTCCTATGGATGTATGAAGTAATGGAAGAGAAAAAAAAAAAAAAAAAGAGTGGTTCAGAGCTGGCTAAGGGATTTCTGCTTTGTTCATGTTTATTGATTTATTTCTCTGACTTGGTTCTGCATTGGTATAAATCAGGTAGGGTTAATACAAAAAGAAGAGTAAAATGGAATTGTTATTTTCATTTGTATACACTAGTGTGGATACTTTCAAATTCAACAAAGCAGAATTTGAGTGTAGACCATTGCGTGATAAGTGCATGAAATACGGAAATGAAATTCATATTAAATTAGAAGTATATTCCCCAATTACACTGATGAAATTGACAAATTAACACATTGATTTATATGCTCTATATTGAAAGACATTCCTCCTGAGCCAACAGTACAGTATCCAAAAGCAATTATGAGTAAGTTTTCTTACTGAATATAAGTTCTAAGTTATTTAAAAATACTTTTTACAGTGTAAAAAAAATAGAATATTTAAAGTTCTGTGCCAAAAAAAGATTGTGCTTCAAAAACAGGCTGAACTCTGGGCTAATTTAATGAAGCTGTCTTGCTTTCCCACAGAAATTGCAGATAGTAACTTTTCCCAAAATATCATTCAGGTTTTTTGAAATGAATTGAGCAAATCATTTATAATTTTTCAGACTTAAATGAAATATGTCCTTGAAGTTCTTGGTCTAATTATTTACACTTGAAATGGTTATTTTTTTTCCCCACCAAAAAGATGAATAAATAGAAAAAATGAAATAAAAGGGACTGTATGTGTTGGTCAGGGTTCTTTTTGTCTGCAAAGTTTTCTATGATCATTAAAACGAACAAACAAACAAAAAACAACCAAAAAGCATATATCTATTATACAAAAAGCAAAATAAAAGCAAAAGCAAAAACAGTCATAATACAGAGATTTCTTCAATAACTAAGACCTTCTAGGATAGGAGAATGAATTTCATAATATTTTTGGAAAGAATGTTTTCTTTCCTCCAAGTCTGCCATTATCTTTTAACTGACATTCACTTATGCTACTTGTCTTTCTAAATTTTTTGTTTCATTAAGACAAATAACAACAAAGATGATTATTGAATGACCTGAAGAATGAGTTTTAGCTGAATATTTCATGAATAATATCATTCTGAATTCTTGATTTCAATAGATTATTGTGAGAAAATAATAAAAATGTAAAAAACTTACAATAATAATAATAATGCAATATAATAAAACTAAAATATCCCCATGCAAATGTCAAAATAGTTGTTTCAGATTAAAAAATTATTAAGATTATATCTCTGAATATACCTCTGGTTGTATCTCTGTATCTTCTTTAGAATGCCACTTAGGAGACCCAAACTGCAGTATGAATGACCAAGAAAATGAGGTTTCAATAATGTGTAGAACAAAGAAATAAATGAGGGGCTTTTTTTGTTTGTTTGTTTATTTGTTTTTGTGATTGTTTTCTGTAGCTTTGAACAGCAGAAAAATGTAGGTATCACCAAGGTAAATGCTTCTGTACAGATAATTTTCTCATATTTTCCCTAATTCTTTAAATAACATTACATACCATGTCTTAAATTGGAGAATCACACTTGAGAGCCCTTTCTTGGTAGGAGCTTAATTAAGTTGGTGCAGTAATTGGAGAGTGCTCCTACAACATTTTACTTCAAAGGGGATTAGCTTGTGGTTGCACTGTACTGTTTTACTACACGTTTCTAGCTTCTAGACTTCATTAAAAGATGCTGAAATCCAATTAAATCCAGCCTTTCACAAATTACCTAAGCACACGGTTGTAACAGCTCCCACAAATATATGACTTAATTGCATATAGGAGAATATGGGGCATCAACAGTAGTTTTCAATTATATTAATTTGTAATGTATTAATTGAGCAAGCCAAACAGGGGATCACAACAGGCTGAAATTAGTCTGTACTGTTTGCATTTCTACGTTTTGAAGACTCTGAGAGTAACATGACATAAAAACATGTATAAATAATAAAAGAACCCCAAATTGACTTTTTTTTTCTGATACTTTTTAATTTACTTTTTGCTGGACAATGCTAACCAACAGTTAATTCTAAAATCCAAGTTCTTGTGTGTGTGTAGCTCTGATCATTCTCTGTCAGCATCATATTTTCCTCTTCAAGAGAAGAAGCAGGGAAACAAGGACTGACTGTTTCACGCATGCATATTCATCTGGAATAGTTCAATAGATACATTTTATCTGGAAATCTGAAACTGGAGTGAACATGTAGGAAAATCAAAATCAGGTCTACCATCCCCATTAGAGAGAAAAGCTAGAAACTAATGTTGCATGATCAATTAATTTGTGTTATTCTATATTTAGTTCAGCTTTTCCACACCTTTGAAAATAGGTGTCCTTTGCAGAACAGGACAGAAGATTACACTGCTGCCATGTCCTTAGCCTTAGACTTGTACATTTATTTGGGATGTAAAAAAATATGGATTATAAAATCTACACTTGCCTGCTTTAGGAACACTCTCAAAACTCTGCTCCATTTTGTCTTAAGAGACGAATGAGTCATCTACAGGAAATTCACACATGGAAAAATATTCTGCTGAAGTTGCATTTTTAATATGCATGTATATTACTTCAAGGAAGAATAAAATTTTTCTCTCGATTTTTGTGATTGAAATTTTAAGTATGCAAAATAAATCTTTCATTTCTCTCCTCCCTCTTTCTTTTCCCCTAAAGAACTCTGATACATAAGCATTTTAAAAAGATGTAAATTCATTTTCTGCTCAGGTTACCAGTGTAAGTCGTCTTTGGAAAGATATGCACAATAGCATTTTATAAATATTGACTCAGACTGAAACCTGAAAATGTCGTGGAGTTTTAAATTTCTTTGTTTGGCAAAACTTTGTGCTCAACTGGTTATGAGTTTACTAGTAACTTTATCCGTCCAAATTTGTACAATTTGTAAAGAGAAAATAAAAACAAATAAAAACCTCTATCTGCTCTGAGCAAAAAAAAAAGGATTAAAAATAGCTCAGTAAATCACAGGCCACTCCACAGGAAAACAAACAAACAAACAAACAAACAAAATGCTAATAAAGATAGTACCTATGGATTATTGACTAAAACTGATATAGTAATTCTCAATGGCAAAATAAAATAGCTTAAAATCTTTGCTACCTGGAATGTCTAGATCATTCTTAACTATTAGAAAGTGCATATAGAATTTCCTTTTCTGTAATCACAGTTTGTAGGCAGAGATATTCCTCCTGATGAGAAATGCAACATTGCATTTGTCTTCTAAATTAGATTGTCTCTTATTTTTATTGAGCCAACAATCCAACTGGATATATTTTACTTAAGCTCTAGTAAAGTATCAGTAATTAAAACTGATGCAGTGATATCCTTGTGGCCAGAGGCTGAAGAGCCTGACATCCCAGAATTTGGCTTAATAGTGATTATCTGATTTTTATGTAAACACCTGCAGCTGAGAGTTCTACAGTTTTACCTACATTCACTGGCAAGATATTCTGGACAGCAGTATTACTCCAGATTTAGTTCAACAGTAAATTATAGTAAGTTAAACAGTAGCTATTAGTACCTCACAAGTCTACCTAGTATTAGTTGGAAAGTAAGTGATGTCTGTGCTTTTTTGGTTGCTTTGGCTTTTGGCAAATTCATCTTCCTTCCAATTCACTTATAAAAGATAAAAACAAACCTCTTCCCCAGATTACTTGGCTTTGACTTCTGGACCAGATTATTAATAAGGAAATCTATTTTGAGGGGAAGAGAGGATCAAGGTTATTTATGGTCCTGAAGATTAGTAGACTAATATATCTAAACTTACATGTCTCTTATCTTTAAACTGCACAAAGTAGTTTTTAAATTTCAAATGGTTTTGTAAGCATGCATAAACTGAACATTGTTCAAAAAATTATGAAAGAAATAATTATTTCAAGATCACTTGAATCTCATAGACTTGAAAGGTCCAGCATCTCGATCCAATTATTGGAGATGTTTCAACATATATATACATGGAGGAAGATTCAGGCAGCAAGCAAGGCCAAATCCTGTCCACTGTTTTATTACAAATTCTAAGCAACTAAGGAATGTGGGGAAGATGGGGAAGTTAGCAATAGTAAAGAAAGAAATCCCAGTGAATGGTTTACAAAGTAGGGATAGTCACCACCGGGGATCCAGCAACGTCTCATTGGTCAATGGGGAGGCAGCAGGGAGTTAGTCAGTGATGTCTTGTTGAGCTGCATGGCTGTAGTTCACTGGGGGGGAAAGGGAAGTGGTACCTGTTCTTCCTCAGAACTCTTCAGATTTTTATTCTTTCCATAGTGTTCTCTTGGTTGACAGGGACTGCAGCTGGTTGTCACGAGCATTTATGTATTGTTTGTCAGGGGAAATGGAAGTTGCCAAAGGTACTTCCGTTAGGGGCAACAGCACATCCATAGTACATACCCCTTGAATTGGGAAATTAGCCATTGATCACATGATTGTCACATGGTGGGCTGCTAGGTGTGCACACTGACTGCATGGTGGTCCTCTCCTTCAAGACAACCCCCATAAGTCAGCTTGAATGCTCAAAAGAAGCAACAGCCAAAAAGGTTTTTCCTGGTCTTTCAGACATGTATGTTTCTCTTTACTATTGTGCTCATGGTAACCATTAACCACAAAAGATTGTTGAGCAGGTTATGTCTTGGATGGGTGCTGCTGAAAAGTTTTAAGCCAAAAATGGTTCCAGCTTCTTACACGCAGTATCAAGAATTAACATTCTACTTTTTCTCTTTTACAGTAGGGATCAGGTTATGAAAAATCATACATATTTTGTCTGTATTCCTTTTGACTTTTTATCACCAATGAATTATTCATTTTCCATGAGATCTTGTATATGTTACCTAGATAGATCCCACTCTGATATGCAAAGAGTGTGAACAGAAAAAAAAAAGAAGAAGAAGAAAAAAAATGTTGGGAAACTGTTGCGAACCTTGATCTAATTTTTTTAACCAATCAATCAAAACAACACTCACCTTCAGAAGCTATTTTATGTCAAACCATTTTACCACAGTAGAAAAAGAAAAAATGCTGATTTTAGCTACTCTCTCTGCTTCCATACTGTGAGTCTTTTGTGCATCACATTGTGTGGCAGCGTATGAATGCTCTCAGTATCTGTGTGCAGTTGCAGGGAAAGAGCCCAGGGTCTAGATGATGAGGTAAGAGAGTTGAGAACAAGCCCTGGAACAGCTCACTGATAGATGGACATTAACACATGCAGATGTGCATCTACTGAAGGCACAATTAGGACACTTATAGAATATATACTTAGGTTTGTACTTGCTACAATTTTCTGAGCCTATGGGATTTAAAAACATCTTGCAGAAGCTGTTTGTAGGGCTGTTATCTATTGCTTCAGTTCAGGCAAAGCCATCTGATAACTGCAGATATGCTCAGCCTGCCACAGTAAATCGTATCATGTATAGCAAAAAATTGACTAGTAAGTGAAAGCATTCATAGGATTCCTAGTGGGAAAAGATGTCTGCAGTAATAAAGATAGGCCTCAAAATAAAAAAAAAAAAGAAAAGGTATATTTTGAAAAAAATAGAAGTCTTTTGATTTCTTGTAGAGGTATAGAATAAATATTACAAGCTGAAGAAGCTTATTGTTTGTTACACTGATCCTAATCCTTCCAAATTTAGACTTGGAATGGAATCAAGGTGTTGACTGAGCAAGTGTGTGCTTTTGTTTATTAAAGACAAGACAGCAAGAGAGGAAGGAGAGAAGAAAAGGGGGGAGAGAGAAAAGAAAAGGCAGAGAGAGAAAAGTAAGTCACCCTGTGGTTCCTGTGATGTCCTAAGGATCCATCCTCCTTCTTCTAGGGTGGTTGCGGATGTGGTGGGTGTGGTGTGTGCAACTGGTTGTGGGGCTGGAAATGCCTTTTATGCCATATGATGGCCTCTTTCGATTGGAGTGGGAGTTGTTGCCAGGCAGAGATTATCCAGTATCATTACTGTCCATATGTCATAGCAATATGCTATAACATAGCATATCCCCTACTTGAGAGTAGGGGAGAGACAAGACTACCTTAAGCAAGACAGCTAACTCTTGGCTTCTCCATTGGGTTTGGCACAAGTGTTTATTCTGCAATTTTCAAGAGTGATATGGTACATGTTTGTTTGTTTTTTGTTGTTTTTTTTTTCCTGCAGCCTTCACAAGATTGGTACAGTTTTGTTTTGCTAGTCACAAGTGACCAACAAGTCTATCTCTTAACCAATCAGAAAGAGAGCAAGAATTCACGGTGTTACAGTTCTATATAGTGCTGTCACACTCTGAGGCAGAAAGAAATGCCACTTTACTACCATATTCCACCATGTCTCAGACTTTTCTTGACTTTGTCCCCAACGTCGACACAGTCACTGGTGTCATCCACAGTGGTGATGCATACTTAGTATACAGAATGAGCAAAGAAATAAGAGACAAGCCTATTTATCACACACTTCACTAGGCCAGTGCCTAGTATTAGGAAGATAAATCCACTCACTACTGTTATATGGATTTGTATCAAACAAGCTCCCCACCCTGTCAGTCTCAGTGACCAGCTGGGAAGCCAGCTGTCATCATCTTGTTTGAGTCCATTCATCAATGATTAAAGGTCTTAATTCTCCCTTCTAGTAGCTGGAATTTTCCAGAGATTTTGAAACATTTCCCCTTGAAATCCTCACATCCATGATTATGGCATAGCAGCAAATAATCAGTTGTGTCATGATTCTACAATATGGCAGCATGGACTCATTCTAATTTATGGGTTGCAACTTGCAAAGTAGTGTTAACTGTTTTGGCAGGCACACAGGCCGAAGTGTTTAGCTGGTTGTGTTATGGACAGTTATTACAGGTACAACTACTAGTGAGGCTATGTATTGCATGTTAGTGTTACTGAAGTTATGCTGAGATGCAGTGCAATTTACTACTTCAAAACATTCCTCTGCTGAAGTAATATTTGGCAGTCTAGAAGTGAAAATTGCTGGGGTTATCTGTCTATCTTTCTGTCTCTTTACAACTTCTCTCTCTCCCTCTTTTTTCTTTTTTTTCTTTTTCTTTTTCTTTTTCTTTTTCTTTTTCTTTTTCTTTTTCTTTTTCTTTTTCTTTTTCTTTTTCTTTTTCTTTTTCTTTTTCTTTTTCTTTTTCTTTTTCTTTTTCTTTTTCTTTTTCTTTTTCTTTTTCTTTTTCTTTTTCTTTCTCTTTCTCTTTCTCTTTCTCTTTCTCTTTCTCTTTCTCTTTCTCTTTTTCTTTTTCGTATTGTCACTCACACCAGATGTATTCAGCTAAAAGTTTAAGATAATTTGATCTGCTAAAGTAATTAGGTGACCACATTAGCCAAAGTAGAACTAATTATCATTAACAATGATAAGTAGCCACCTGTCTTTGCTGTGTATATCTGACTGTATGTGTATCACAAGAAACACCACCATCAACATGCTGATGGGAACTAGTTCAGAGCACAAGTACTGCCATTACCCATATTGTTTAATCACCAGCATGGTCACAGGCAGTTTGGGTTAAGGCTGTCTAGTATTCCCAACAAGCTGATTGATTGCCATCAAAGTATGAGGGTGATGTGTGAAAGAGTAGTTTCTGGCCAATTTTCTTTGACAGTGTAAGCATGATCCAAACTCATTGTTAAGAGAAGGAGAAATACCCCTCCTACATACTAATGGTGATATTTTGAGTTACCTTTCAGTGCAAGAGAAGTAAATATTGTAAGAGAAAAAACATAGGCCCAACGATAAGAATGATGACAGAGTGAACTTGCAGGTGATACTGACATCTCAAGAGACCTAATAGTGGGCTTTCAGTATCTAAAGGGAGGCTATAAGAAGGAGACAGACTACTTAGCCGTGTGTTTTGTGATAGAACAAGGGGAAATGGTTTCAAACTGAAAGAGGGGAGATTTAGACTGAATATAACGAAAAAGGTTTTTGCAGTAAGTTTGGTGAAGCACTGGAACAGGTTACCCAGAGATGTGGTTGATGCCTTGTCCCTGGAATCATCTAGATTAGGCTGGACTGGGCTCTGAGCAACCTGATCTAGCTGCAGATGTCCCTGTTCATTGCAGGGACGTTGGATTAGTTGATCTTCAAAGATCCCTTACAGCTCAAACAATTTTATGATTCTATTATTCTATGGTTGTAAAAATACATCAGAGAATAGTTGAGCTCTCTTTTGAGGAAAAAAAAAAGAAAAAAAAGGAAGAAGAAAAAGTGCTATTTGAAACTAAAAGAGAATGGATCAAGAGCAATCACTGCAGTGAGACTGCTCAACAGCATGAAAAGTAATACTTTAGCCTAACAATATTAGATTAAAGTACATTTATTCTTTTAAGAAACTCTTAAGTACAGATAAAATTGGAAGAACTTTGGGATCTGAATGGTCTAATAAGCCTCCGGAGAATTTAATATTTCCTAGAGACTAATTCTTTTCCTCTGCATTGTGGACATATTGTATTCCGAGTCCAGTTAAAAAAGTGTAAAAACTAAAATTAATTAGTAGTATCTATAAACTATTTAACTGAAAATTTTATAGAGTGAATAAAACAATAGAGATCCATGCCTATGAAAGATCCCAACTTACATACACCTTGGGCAGATAATGAGGTTTTAAAAATTTAAATCTAAGTAAAAGTTGTAAAATATACTTTGATATCTCACTTTTACATTTTTCATAAGAAAATAAATTTTTCACTTACTGGTGCAAATACAAAGTAACACTACAATCTATCTGCCATCTTAAACAAGAAAGAATGAATTAACACTTAGATGTTACTGAGTATGAGGGATGCTCTGAAAGTGAATCCTCCTTTTTTATTATGTTGTTCTAAGACATCAGCGGTGGATGTTGGTGGTATGGAAGTAGAGGCTGAACCATCCAGCCAATATTCAATTTAATTTTGATGCTATGTGACACATGGCAGCAGAGGGGCAATTTGACAAAATGGAATCTAGCATAGAAGTGCATAACAAGCAAAGGTGTATAATCGAATTCCTCCATGCAGAAAAAAATTGCACCCATCGACATTTATTGACACTTACTGAATGTTCATGGAGACTGAAGAATAGATGTTAGCTCAGTGAGGCATAAGGTGGTGAGTTTCAAGAGTGACAGCAGCAATAGCATGTTACCTCCGCTGGTGCAAATATTTACAAAGGCAGCATGCTTGTTCATCACTGGCAAAGATAATGGTGGTGACTATGTTGTAAAATAGTATTTTGTAGATGTGACCTTGCTCTTTCAAATAGTGTTATTTCTCTTTGTGCATGTTGTATTTTCCATTTGAATAAATAGGAAGCAATACTTTTGAAGCATCCTATATTATCATATAATCATATAAGCATAGAGTAATGGAATGTCCTGAGTTGGAAGGGACCTCGAAGATTATATCATTCCAATCCACTTGCCATGGCAGAACCCCCAGTGAATATTGGGGCTGCAACAGAACTAAGCATGCCTATGTTCACTTGCCATACCAGACTAAACTTTGAGGATGAGGATCCTAAGGTCTTCCTTGGAATAGAATAGAAGCATAGAATCACTCAGGTTGGAAAAGACTGTCAAGATCAAGTCCAACCACAACCTAACCATACTGCCCTAACAACTCTCTGCTAAATCACGTCTCTGAGCACCGCATCCAAACAGTTTTTAAGCACATTCAGGAAAGGTGACTCAAACACATCCCCAGGGAGCCTATTCCAGTACTTAGCAACCCTTTCTGTAAAGAAGATTTTCCTGATATCCAACCTAAGCTTACCCTGACACAGCTTGAGGCCATTTCCATTCAACCAGTCACCTGTCACGAGTGAGAAGAGACCAACCCCACTCTCGCTGCAATCACCTTTCAGGTATTTGAAGAGACCAACAAGGTCTCCTCTCAGCCTACTCTTCCCCAGACTAAACAGCTCCAGTTCCTTCAGTCTCTCCACATAGGGCGTATTCTCCAAGATCTTCACAAGCCTCATTGCCCTTCTTTGGACCTGCTCCAGCACCTCCACGTCCTTTCTGTATGGAGGTGCCCCAAACTGAACACAGTACTCAAGGTGAGGCCTCACCAGTGCTGAGTACAAGGACAGGATGACGTCCCTGGACATGCTCACCACACCATTCCTGATACAAGCCAGGATGCCATTGGCCTTCTTGGCTACCTGGGCCACTGGTGGCTCACATTCACCCAACTGTCCATCAGTACATCAAGGTCCCTTTCTGTCAGGCAGCTTTCCAGCCACTCCTCCACAAGCCTGTAGGATTGCCTGGGGTTGTTGTGACCAAAATGCAGGACCCGACATTTGGCCCTATTGAAACTCATACAGTTTACCTTGGCCCATCAATCCCGTCTATTTAGGTCCCTCTGTAATGGCTTTCTCCCCTCTGGCAGATCAGCACTCCCTCCCAACTTGGTGTTGTCTGCACACTTACTGAGGGTGCACTCAGTTCCTTCATCAAGATCATTAATAGAGATGTTAAATAGAAACAGCCCCTGTACCGAGCCCTGGGGGACACCACTCATGACTGGCCACCAACTGGATTTAACTCCACTGACCCCAACTCTTTGGCAGCAGTCATCCAACCAGTGTTTCACCCAGCGGAGTTTATGCCCATCCAAACTGTGGGCTGCCAGCTTCTCCAGGAGGATGTTGTGGGCTTTACTGAAATCCAGGTAGATCACATCGACAGCCTTACCTTCAGCCACTAAGCGGGTCACTTGGTCATAGAATGAAATTAGGTTTGTCAAACGGGATTTTCCATACATAAACCTGTGCTGACTGGGTCTGATCCTCTGGCTGACCTTAATTGGTCCATGATGCTCCCAAGTTTATCCATTCCATGACATTTCCTGGCACTGAAGTAAACCGATAGGTCTGGAGCTACCAGGATCATCTTTCCACCC
This sequence comes from Tetrao urogallus, assembly GCF_951394365.1. Classification (NCBI taxonomy): domain Eukaryota; kingdom Metazoa; phylum Chordata; class Aves; order Galliformes; family Phasianidae; genus Tetrao; species Tetrao urogallus. Next base: position 92,368,520 of record NC_136815.1, read on the forward strand.
CTTTTTGAAGATGGGCATCACATTTGCCAGTCATCTTGATACTTGGATTCTACTTGCACTGAACTGAACTCATTTGGCTGCTAGTAAAAGAGCATTTTAGTGGGACTATTAGATCAAGTTTTGAATCTCAAACAGCTTCTAAATAATCAAGACTGTGAACCTGTGAAGACTGTGAACATGACAGTGTTCTCTATAAAATGAGATGTTGATATTGCTGCTTACTCTCTGGGAGGGAGCGCAAATGGTTTAGACCTCCTGGGAAGAAATCTCTGATTCACTGCAAGGTATATTTGAATTGATGACTGCCGTTCATTTTCTGTGATGAAGATCTCAGTAGATGATACTGAAGATAGAGGACTCTTTCCAAGCCAGATTGGAATATTTTATGAAAACTAGTAATTGTACTGAATGCACTAAGTATAATTACTTTGGAGAGTTTTGATTGCTTCTTAAAAATTGTAGAAAAAAAGATAATTGTCCAGAAACTCTTTCATTATTTTTGTAAAATATGCTGTTTCTGTAGAATAGAACTTCCACCTGATTTCCAAATTGTGACCTTAGGAACATTCATGAAATTCATTCACATGAAACACAGAACATTGAAAATCCATAGAACAGACTTATTTCTCCAGGGACAAACTCTAAATAACAACCTTGTTTTCAAACTTAATCATAAGAAGACACTATCTGATGTGAAAATGCTTCTCAGAATTCAAAGCTTCTATGCCAACTAAATTTTGCTGTAGTCTCCTTGAGTTATGATGATAAAAGTTTGAGGGTGATGCAACTTTTCTTTTATATTTCTGAGCTTCTGAGCACTACTTAACGTAGTGTTTAGGAGCAGATTCACAACAATGTAAAAAAAGTGAAGCCAAACAAAATCGAAGGCTTTTCAATGGCCCTGTTAATTCAAGGCTAAGAAAGGAGGACAAGTTGCAAGTTAGAACTGCTGTGTTAGGCCATGAGTCAAAACTGCAGATGCCTGAGCACAATGAATCACTAACTCACTTGCTGGAACTTGAATTATTCATGTTTCTTCTTCCTAATGAATTTCTGTGTGCAAAAAAAAATTGTGTCTCCAAAAGTGCAAATTAAAGTGCAGTGGCTTTAGCTGATTCTTGTAAAACAAGAGCTTTGTTTTCAGGTACCTGGAGAAGTGCAAAAGGCAGACTTTTTTTCCTCATGGAGAAAACCTAACCCTCATGTGAACATTAATGAAAGTTAATACTGAGCACCATGTATGAAGCTTTAAAAATGAATGTTCTGGGCATTATGCGAAATAACAAATATGTCTGTAGGCATGAGGAAAGTTAATTTGCATACTCGGATGTTATAAGCAACCACAGCTGTTTGAGATATTGAATATATTACCAGCAGATAGCAGGTCTATATAAATTTGTTCTTTGTTCTCTGAAACAGCTGCCAGACTAATGCACTTTTTGCCTTCCAATATTTGAAAGGAGCGTATAAAACAGGAGGGGGAATGACTGTTTACAAGGGTGGATAGTGATAGGACAAGAGGAAATGGTTTTAAACTGAGACGGGAGGTTCAGGTTAGATATTAGAAGGAGGTTTTTCATGCAGAGGGTGGTGAAGCACTGGAACAGTTTGCCCAGGCAGGTTGTGGATGCTCCATCCCTGGAAGCATTCAAAGTGAGCCTGGATGTGTCTCTGTGCAGGCTGGTCTAGTGGCTGGTGACCCTGCACATAGCAGGGAGGTTGAAACTAGATGATTGTTACAGTCCTTTTCAATCCAGGCCATTCTATGATTCTATGATTCTGTGATTCTATGATTCTATGATTTTGGGGGGTGTTCATCCTAGGTTTAATCTCACAATAATTCAAGATGAAAATAGATCAAAATACTAAAATGCTATAATTTTCTTTAAGTTATAATTTGGTGAAATACATATCTCTAAGAGATCATCTAAGACATGGGCGATAGGACTTTTTACTCAAGTCTGTGAGAAAATTTGGTTTTTCAACCAAGGATAAATGAAAGAGGAATATCATAGAAATGGTGTGGATAGAGAATATAATTTATGACAGTATAAGAATTTAGTTAAACTATCTCTTCCTCTTTACATCTCCATCAATGTTAATTTACACATTCATTTTACAACCATGGTTTCTTCTTTCTCGTTAAAATTCATGTTTTCAAGCATTGTTTCTTCTTTCTCGCTAAAAATTCATGTTTTCAATAATTGCGGTCTTTCACAAAGTAGACATTTATTTTCTGTCTTTGGGATTTTGTGCCTAACTCCTATTTTTGACCAATTCATGATAAGCTACTGAATTTGTCTCAGAGATTTTAATGGAAATTATTTCTCTCCACATATCCCTTGCTTAATTCCTCTTATCCCTTGATATCCAAGAATGCTGAAAATGTGATTGTGATTTTGTGAGAACATCCTCAGACTTTTAAGATTTAAAGACAGGGAAAAAAGTGCTTCCCTTGGGTAATCTTGATTACATTTGTGTAAAGTACGTAAAGTACAGTAATTTAGATACAGGAAAGAAATTGAAAAACAATCAAGAAGGATGCAACAAATATACATAGAAGCATTAGAATGATGTCTGATCTTTTTATCGTTTTTACCAAATCTTTGTCTTCGAAGTAAGCAGAAGTGTGTGTAAATTGATCAAGGTCAGTGAAAGCTAGAATATGTCTTCTTATTTAGTTGTTGTTCTTCACAGTTTTTGTTATCCCTTTTTTTTTTAATTATTTTTTAAGCAACAGAAAAATGAATTTTTTGAAAGTTAAGAACTGATTGTTTTTCTGTTTTTTTTTTCTTCATCAAAGCTCACTTGAAAATAACTCTGCTGATGTTAACCAAAGTTTAAAAATGATTTGATAGGATGTAATATTTACTATTTATTTTATATTAAAATTAGAGTTATTAACATCAGAGTATTAATGCATAGTGCATTGTTCATTTGAAAGGCATACATGCAGCAGCTTAAAAATTTGAAATATACTGATGAGAAAAAAATATTCAAACATGGTCTACATATGCAAAATCTTAACATCTTTTAGTTTCTTCCCCAGCTCAAGGAAAAATACATCCAGGAAAAGTTTCTGTTTCTCTATTTTGCATTCATGATTTATCCCATAATAAATATATGTTGTTTTTTTGTATTTACACGCCGTAAGATATATAAAGACTTGTGGAAATGTTTGATAACACACACCACACTTTGAAAGCATATGGGTTCACCTTCTTTCTGACATCACTCACAAAGCATACGCTATTTCTCAATAACAGTTGCCTTGTTGTCTCTCAAAGTTAAACATAACTGAACAAGCAGCAGCATATCACATATGTGAAAGCCCCCTAGGATTCTGCCAGTGCTTTTTCAACAGTAGTCACTAGTGCTGAGGAAGCCCTCTATTGACTTAATAAAATGCTATAAAAACTAAATACTAAAAAAAAAACCAACCTATATTAAAAGAATTATTCATGAATTAAATATCATTTTAAATTCAAATATATAATGTTTAATATTATTACTGAAACCAATGAAACCTGTAAAAGATGAAGCTAAGGTGAGGAATTAGTTTTTAACATGCTCTGTATGCAGGTAGAGTAGAGCTTACAGAAATGTGACATTACTATCTTCTGGAATAACAGAGAATTCCTAGTGCAGCAGGAAGATGTCTCCAGACTGCAGATGCAATTCTTCTTTCTGTGAGGCTTCTGGCATACAGATACATTCCTTGCAGCAAGCCTGCAAACCCATTTCGGAGTTTTCCATTCTTCTATTGAGTATCACCATAGGGAGGATAACTATAAGGATAACATTTTTCTTATAGGTAGAAATATTGAAAGAACAGCGAAGAAAATGTAATGGATGAGGCTAGGTAGGTGTGAGGTAGGTTCAGGCAGTAGGCACTTTATTGCTCAGAGGGATGGACTAATTAGATAGTTGGGGTCTCTATTAAAACCCTCTGTGTTATGAAAATTCGTAATGATTTGTCTTAAACACATAGTGTTTATTCATACATGCTTCTTAAGCAACTGGGGAAATCTTTGAGCCTCCTCCCTCTCCCCAGAATAAGAGAACAGAAAATGAGAAGTTCATTTTCTGCTCCAGAAATGAAAAGCAACAGGTAGCATATTGATTTTATAAAGAAATTTCATATTTACAATTATTAAACATAATTAAAAATACACAAAAAAAGAAAGCCAATACCTCTACAAGGTTTTATTAATTTAACAGCAAAACTCAGAGTAGAAATCCTCTAGTTTCAGATTACATTGTATTCAAACAAAAAACTTTATGTAAAAATTCATGCTTCCACTCACACTGGATAATTACAGTTCCCAAACAGAGCTGGAGTAACACAACAAATATGCTTTTTAATACTTACTGACACACACACAGAAAAATTATACTGAGTTATATTGAGTCTTACATAATGGAGCCACTTCTGAAACCTAAGTGCAACTGTTCAGTCTTAATCTTGTGGGGTTAATCTGGCTAGAATTCCTAACCAAGAATTCAGTTTCAAATTCCATATAGGATATGAAAGAAATAAAAAAATATAATGTTTTTTTTAACTATCAGTTTCACAATTCTTGTAGTATAAAAAAGATGTCATTAATTCGCATAACCCTTTTGAAGTTCAGACTAAATTATTTTCATAGCTTATGCACAAACAGGGTTGTAAGGTTTAGTGGAATTCTTTTCTTCAGGTTAAAATAAATCCAAATTTTATTTTGTGCTACAAACCTGAGACCTGGGTTGTGTGCTTATATAGCAATGCATTGCACTACATCACCAACTGCAGAAGGATTTCTGGTGCAGGCAGAACTAACAGGGAATATGACTTGTAGAAGATCCAGGTGGTTTGGGACAAGCAGCTGGAGATAAGATACCTGAGCAGGTAATAGGGCAACTGATTTCCCAAATTCAGTCTTAACAAAGATTGTTACATAAGCAGAATTACTTAAAACATGATGGCTACTTAGTCTTGTCCTTATTAAAATGTATATTCTTAGATTCTTATAAAGTGTTGAACTATCACAAAGATTTTATGATTTATGAATGAGTGTATACCTTTTCAAATCAAGATACTATTAATATAAAGTCTTCAGAATTTAAATTTAGCAATTAAAAATCTACTTCCAGCTGTTTTTTATGCTAGATGACAATAATACATGGCAATTATTTGCCTGTTTCTTGTTAAATAACATCAAGACTACATATAATTATTTAATATCATTGCTTTTTTTATTTCAGTTCAGTGCATATCCAAATAAATTTTTGTAAAACCAGGTTTTCATCTATACTGTATGAGAGTTATCCACATGTTAAACCCAAGGCAAATGTTCAAACTGAAATGTCAAGCATCAATTTTCAAAATGTAGTTTTAAATATGGAAACAGAACTGTGTTCATAATAAGAAGCAAATTATATGAGCAGCAGTTGTAAGGCAGCCTGTTGTCTGTGAAATAGCTAGTAGATCTATCACATATTTTTGAAGTATTACTATCATCTATAGATATATATAGATATCAGTAGTGCTTACTTTTCAGTCATATCAGTCATCTTAGCAGCTGGGGTTGTTTGCCATGTTGTTACTTCTTTTCTAAGAGACTGTTGTGTAAATCTTGTTTTCCCAAGTATAACTACTACAGGCATTGAAATCATGCTGCTTAAAGGTATTCCCCAGAGACTAGCTCACCTTCAATATCTGAAGAATCAATGCATTTAGGCCAATCTGAAGGCTTTCCTGGATGATGAATTTTCTTGCCTAGACTACCTGAAAATGGAAGGAAGAATAATCTTACATAAGAACTTGCAAGCATAAAGTCTGCATCAGATTAAATGATCAGTATATAATTTAGTAATGAATCCCTTTTATAATGATAGCCTCCTTTACATAAGCCTTCAAGCGATAAGGAAAATAAATGAGCCTCTCAAATGAGTGTAATGTCCCTCAAAGAGAAGATTTTGAGCCCAGAAACTTGGGACGTTATACTTCTTTGCTCAGAGATGCTTGAATATCCTTTGGTCAGCCAGCTCTGAGATGGAAAGTTATAGAGGCCTCATTAGTGTTTATTTGATTCCTATTTTTATTTGTCCTACTGGAAATGGGGACTAATTGAGATGGACTGGTTAAAAGCTTAGAAAGCCTGTCATCTTTCTGCTTTTTACTTGAGAGAAAAAACTATGTCACAATGTTTCTCATCTCTGTTTCTTGTGATGAGAGACCTATTGGATGGCTGAAGTTGCAAGTAGAAAAGGCAGGAGTGTGAGAGTTTGCAAGGGGAAGGATCTTCTTCCAAAGGCTTCTCACTGTTGCCTAGCTGAAAGGTGAGTCAAGTTTCCCAACTTTTTTCTTGATCTGCCTTCCTCAACAGATTAAGCATTTGGCTAAGCATCTTGACTCCATCAGTTTCTTTGATTTCCGGATCTCTTTACTTATTTGTCATGTGCTAACAACAGGCGGTGAACTTGAGGATCAAACAAGGTCTCTCTGGGTCTCTCGCTGGGATCCTGGTTTTGTGGATTTGAAGACAAGTAATTGTGCTTGGATGGAGGATTGTAAAAAAATCATGTTTGTGGTTTAAGAAATAATTAGTCTGGTCTAGCATGTGGAAGTCTATCAGACCTGCTTCTATAAGGAGCAGAATCTATGAAGTAATAGACAATAGACTATTCTCAGAAGATAAATGCAGAATTTTAGAATAATAGAAAAATAAGTGTTGGTAGTTACCTTTGAAGGCCGAGTAGTCCAACCTCCCACTTGCCATAGGAATAAATTCAAAGTTAGAGTAGGTTGCCTGATTTGCTTGTCCAACTGAGGCTTGAAAATTGCCAAGGATGGAATTTCTACTACATCTCTAATAAAATTATTTCAGTGTTGCACATTTGTCATTATTACTATTTCTTCTTATTTCCAAGGAGAATTGTCCCTGCTATATCATGTGATTGCTATTTCTAATCCTCATATTGTATACCACTGAGAAAAATCTGTTTCTTTCTTCTCTGTAGCCACTCTTTAGGTAGCTAAGGCCACACTTACATTTCTTCCAGTCTTTTCTGTGCTGAAAGCAAGTCATTTTAAAGAACTAGAGGTATTATGATCCTGGTATTCATAGCAGTTGGACTTTTAACTCTGGGGTAGCAGGAATACAGAATATACTGAATAGTTTGAATAAGGACATACAACATCAAGACTGCCACCACATTCCCATGTTCAAGCAGCATTTAAAAATATTGAGTTTATTTAACTAAGATTCAACAAGGAGCTTTTCAAGTGTTCCTCATCAAAGTCAATATAGCACAGTTGAATAACAAAGGTTTTTTCCTGTGATTTTAAAATCCTTTAGAATGCAGAGAGAGACCTTGAAATTGAGACCTATTTTCTTGGCCATCACTGTCTTCTGGTTATTCAGCTTGTTCTTTCCTATTGACAGATATTTGTGTTACATAAAAATGCTTTGCATAAAAAAAATAATGCTCTGCATAAAAATGCTTTGGCTTGTGAAAAATATGTCAAATTGTTTAATGGAGTAAGAACTGTTCTGTCATTTTATAAATGCCATCATTATGCCATATTCTTCCAGTTACACAGTGGATCACAACAAAGAACAAAATCTATTTAACTGCTAATGCTTAGCATAAATTAAATTTTTTTCTTTTCCCTGATGTACTGTAAAGTTTAATGATAGCCCCTCGTACGTTATGTTTTGTGTAGAAAGTGTAATTCTTTTCTTTGTTGTGACACTAATGTATCAGTTCCTTTGGTCACTCAGTAGACTAGTAATCACTTGATTGGATCTCCCAAAAATACACAAGAAGACCAAATTCAGGGAACTCTTAATAAAAAATTTAATTGGCTGCAAGTTGTAGAGCTAATCAAGAGAAAGAGAGATTCCTGTATACAAGAGATTTAAGTACAGAAAATATCAGGTTTTAATTCCAAAATTATCCTGTCATTGTTTCTTTTTCATTTTAAACTCATGATTTGTAATATTTAAGTTTTGCATCTAAATCTGATTTTTAGTTATGTATCTACATACTAAAGAACCAAGACAGAGTTAGCTTTTAATTTTAGTTATATTGAAATGTAATGATCAGTTCGTGCAATGGGCAGAGAAAGATAGTGATTAGAGTACTGCATATGTTATACTCCATTAATTTCTATTCCTACATAAAACTGAATGAATGCACTGCAGAGTCCAGGGAGCCAAAGCACTGTATAAACAAATAAACATCTGAGAAGAAAAACTGGACTCAAGGCTGAAAAAAATATAAATTCCCACTCTGCGCCATGAAAAAAAAAAACCCACATGTTTTCTCATGCCACATGTTTGTTTGTTTGTTATTGTAGATTATTTGTGAGTCTCACTCATGGAACTGTCCCATGTAATATATTGCTGGTACCTCCCAGTTGTCCTGACAGGTCCTTAGAATTTTGAAACCAGCAAACATATTTCTGAAAAGCACTGCGGTTCCTGCAACTGATTTGCATAATAGTGAAATTACAATAAGCATCCCAATATGTATTCCATATCTTAAAGTGTTCTTAATTTTTCCCTTTTTTTGCAAATGGGATCAATAAATATCCCGGTATAGTAAATCTCCCTCATTATTCATTTCTCTCAGATCAACACTTTCAGTAGAAGAAGATTGATTGAGTATATTTATTGAAGCAAAACACATGGCCATATGCTTTACTTTGACTAGAGGTGAATAACTCGACTTTCCTATTAAAAAAAAAAAAAAAAAAAAGTAAAAAAAAAGTGTATTAATTAATTAACTTCCTTTAGTAAACATTTGGAAAACAGTGCTTGTGCATTTGAGCTTGTTAATATAAGGAAAATGATACGTAGAGCAGTAACAGCAAATTATTTCAAAGGATGATCAAAATAACATGTTGACTACATAATTTCTTTAATACTGGCTATGAAGTTGTTCTTCAGTCAGCTACACTATAATATCCTTAACCAAATATTCTCAGTATGGATGCTGGCAAAATGTAGCGAGGAAGGAGTTAGCCACACGATCACTACAACTATTAGAGAAGAAACTACAGTTAGTTGACAAGAGAAAGAAGCAGTAAGAATCAAATATGCACTACCATTAACACTGTGATTGTCTTGATGTTTTGAGCAATTTACTGGTCCCACCACTGAAAGCATAACAAAAGTAGCAAATGCAGGAAACTCCTAATAAATTGTTCTTTAAAAAAAGAGGACTAGAAAAAGAATTAAAAACTCATCGATACATCAACAGCAAATCGGAATACATAGCAAGATTCTCAAATCAGCATAAAAATGTGTCAAATAATCACGGAAGCTCAGTGACTGACAAGTAGAAGTCATAAGACTTTGGATGAAGCTGCTTTCTCTGTGAAGAAAATAAAAAGAGAAGCAGGAAATCCTGACTGTATCTATATAAACAGAAAGGAGAGAACATTTCAGTACAGAATGGTTCACAGCGTCTTTTTACTTCTTCAAATAAAACTAGTACAATTCACTGTTGAATAATAAATTAAACTCTAGGCAAGATTATCTATGTAGCCATCTCATTACAAGGAATAAAATATATAAAAGAAAACAACAGAAATACTCAGAATCAGAAAAAAAAAAACAACAGTAAGGAACAAGTTTTCTGCTTGGAAAACCACAAGGGTGCTGATGTGAATGGGCTTTAGTGGACCTCTGTATACAATCTGTATATAAATGGAAGGTCAAAAATGCTTCTTAGATGCTACAGTATTAGAACTAAAGGGCTGGCAAGGGTGTAAATGTGTGGAGGTTTTGTATAAATGTGGACTTAGTAGATGTAAGGTAATAATGGTTCACTGGATAGCCATAAAATATCCAGTTTCTTATTGTTTATCACTTTGTTGCTATCTTCTGTGAAATAAACTTTGTATCTATATTCCCATAATGATTCTGGCCTCTGTAATATTCTAGGTTTTATTCACTTCAGACAAAACTTTGTTCTTCCAGGTTTTTAGGTTCTTTTTTAGAAAAAGAATTCAAACCTGTACTTTTATATTTCTACCTTAGGTGAAAACTATAGTGCGAAAGGAATTACTTTCTAAAAAAAAACAGTGCATACTTCCAAGAGCTAGGTTTCTCAATTTCTTCTTTAGACATACTTACTAAAAGATACCAGATCTGACAATCTCCTTGCCTACAAAGTTTTATATTATGTAAAAAATGTATGTATGTAGGCTATGGAGGCAAAATTCACCACTGTAGTTGCACATTACCTAAGATACGTACACAGAGCAGTTAGAAAATTTTCTTAGCAGCTTACTTTCATCATAGAATCACAGAAATACAGAATGGTTTGGGTTGGAAGGGACCTTAAAGATCATTTACTCCTCTGCCATGGATCTGTCAATAGATAAATCTGCCCAAAATCACATCCATCTTAACTTCTAACACTTCCAAAAATTGGGCATCCACAACTTCTCCAGGCAACATATCCCAGTGTCTCATCACCTCTGAGTCAAGAATTTCTTCTTAATATCTAATCTAAATGCATACTCTTTCAGTTTAAAACATCACCCATTGTTCTATCCCTATACTCACGTATTTAGAGTCCTTGTTTTTCTTTTCTTTTCTTTTTTTTTTTTAGGCCTCCTTATCATACTGGAAGGCTGCTATAATACCTCTCCAGAACTTTTTTTTTCTCTAGTTTAAACACCTCAACTTCTCTCCTCAGGAGAGGTATTCCAGTCCTCTGATCATCCTCATGGCTCTCCCCTGGCCCCAAACTCCATGTCTTCCTTATGATGGGAGCCCCAGAGATGAATGAAATAATTTGGGCTCACAAGAGCAAAGGGGTGGAATCACCTCCCTCCTTCTCTACACAGTCTCTCTTAATCAATTCATGACCAAGAGTGTACTGATATTTGGGATTGCCTCAGCCCATATACACAACTTTGCATCTGTCCCTGCTGAACTACATGGCATTCACGTAGTATCCCTTAGAACAGTACTCATCACTGATCTCCACTTAGACATAAAATCATTGACCACAATATTTCAAATTTAAATTTCTTATCTACCCTCTGGTCCATCTAACAAGTACATGTATCTCTTATTAGAGAGAACAGTGCTGTGTGGGGCAGTATGAAATGCACAGCTCAAAGTAGATGATGTCCATTATCCACCCGGTTATTTTAATGCTGTTGTGGAAGGGCACCAAGTTTGTCAGGTATGATTTGTCCTTAATAAAGCTGTGTTGGCTGTCACACATCACCTCTGTTTTCCATGTATCTTAGTGTAGTTTTGAGTTCTGTGATCTTCTGGGCACAGATTCACTGGCCTGTAACTCCCCAGGTTATCCCTGTTTCCCTTTTTAAAATGAGGGTAATGCTACCTCTTTTGCAGTCAATAATCATGTTTCATTACAAGGGACTTTGAAAACTGTAAGCAATATGGAGTCTATACACTATAGTGAAAAGGTTTTTTTAATCAAGGAAGAGTAAAGAGTAATGAGAGCTACCACCAAGTATGTTTTGGGGTTAAAGGATTATTCTGTTCAACTTTTACTGTGGATAGTTATTTATGATAGTTATGAGTTAATTGCAATTTTCAAGAATAGAATTTTTTTAGTACATATAACAATCAGCAGTGGTGACTTGATGTTGGGATAAGGACTGTGAGAATTCTCAGTTTTGGTTTTGGTCAGAGCTGTCATATTTACAGTCTACTTTTAATGCAATTCAGGTGAGAATGTGTGCTATAGTAATCCAATCAGTTAAAACAAACAAGTTTGTAAATGTAATCTAGAATTGTAAATTTCCAAATCTCTGAGAGGAAGAACTAAACCCTGAACTGCCTGGGTTCCTCACCTTTATTACAATTATGTATCTCTCCCTCACACAACCTTTATTTTGCTTTGTTTAAGGTTAATTGCAAAGGAGTTCTTTTCTCTGTTTTGTATCAGCGCTGCTTCTTTATTTTCTTGCATGTATCTTTACATTGTTGGCAAAAAGAATCAGTCACTCAAAAAGGATGACCTCTCAGATACATTATATTCAAACAAGATTTAGATGACTTGTTTTCCTTTCTCCACCTCAATCCTTCATTTCCATATTTTGGAGTCAGGGAAAGCATAGAAATATGTTCCAATAGATTTTTTCCAATAGATTATAATTAGATCAAGGTATCACTTCCTGCAGTAGAGCTTATTCCTTGTATTGTCTGGATTCAATTTGACAAGCACTGATCTACAGACATTGCTAAAATGATTGATGTGGCCATTCCAAAGCAATTAGAGATTCTGCTTCTCTTCATTGTGTCAAAAGGGTAGTTTCAAAAAATTGTGTTAAGTTCAAAATGTTCACACTTATTTCTACATTCTTATAGTTCTGAACATAAGCAAATTTGAAAACAGAATAAAAGGCATGGGAACGCATTCCTATTCTTGATGAAATAAATGCCTGTTAATCTCTTAAATGTTACTGATCTTCTCTCTCAAGGGAGACTCCTAACAAACTGTCACCTACAGTTTTTCTTCCTTCTGGACTATGAGTCATTCCAGCTCTGCCATGCTGTACTCTTTCCCCCCTTTTGGAAATACATGCACTGTTAGTTTTACTGCAAAGTAATTTATTCTGCCTAGAAAACCTCCAAGTTCTACTTTTGAAATAGCTTTGAAATATGTTCAATTTCAGAGTCTTACAGTTTATGAGTGCTTCCTGGCTGCAATCTGATACATGCAATTTTATGGTAGCACTCATTTCTTCATCATGGATTCATTATATAGTATGTGCACAACTTATTGTTAATGGCGTGGAAATATGTTTTTGCAACTTCCTCTTTTAAGTACATCTGCTTCCAAATTATTTTTCCAAAAGCATCTGTTAGGCCTCCTGTAAGTCACTCTCTATTAAATCCCACTTTAATTTAGACTACAGATTATGCAGTGAATAGAAATAATTCATATTGCTCAGTTTTTCCTTATCCTTTTCCAACTTTTGGGTGAGGAAAAACTCATGGTTGTCAGTTATATTACACAATTTAAATTGCAGCCAGGGAAAGATAATATGCAAATAGAGTAATTTAATTACATTGTAAGTAGACAACAAAGTATATTGAAATTTGATAATAGATTGGCAAAGAATTGAAAGAAAGAGTATACTTCAGCTGATGATAAAACAGCTTCTTTCTCTTTCAGCTGTGATTTTCTAGTGTGGTGGCAGACAGAGAAGCAGTATCTGCAGTACTATACCTTCAATTTCATCCCATTAAATGAAGCTCCATTCAAGGATCTTCAGAATATATTTCTCTTCATGCTACATCTTATTTCTTGCAGATTTTTTATCGAAATCCTCCCAATCTCAAGATAGTTCTATATTTTCCCCCCTAACTGTTATATCCTTACTCCTTCTCTAAGAGGAAGGCTGACCTTAATTGCAAGTTTATTTGTTATATCATTTGGAGATGTAAACATCTCTTTCTTCAGCTGGATATCATTTCTCATATTTCCATGGTTGTGACCTTCTCATTTCACTTAAGGGTAAATTCCTCTGACGATTCACTGAACATTTGTGGAGGTACATCTTATTCTGGATGATTGATATGGGACAACCAGCATGACTTCAGCAAGGGCAAATCTTGCTGCACCAACCTGGTTGCCTTTTATGATCGTGTGCCACTGCACAAATGGACAAGTGAAGAGCCACTGATATTATCTATCTTGACTTCAGTAAGGCCTTTGACATGTTACCCTACTACATCCTTTCTCCAAATTGAAATGATAAGGATTTGATGGGTGGACTGTTCAGTGGACAAAGAACTGGCTGTAAAACTGAGTCCAGAAAGTGGTAACCAATGGCTCAGTGTCTGGATGGGAATTGTTGATGAGTTGTGTTTCCCAGGGCTCAGTACTGGGGCCAATAGTCTTTAATATCTTCATCATTGACATCAACAGTGGAATCAGGTGAACCTCAACAAATATTCTGAAGACACCAGCTGTGGGATGTGTTAGACACAGCAGAGGATGCCATTCAGAGGGAAACAGACAGGCTTGAGCAGTGAGCCCAGGTGAACATCATTAAGTTCAACAAATCTAAGTGCAAGGTCTTGCACCTTGGTTGAGGCAACCCCTGTTACCAATACAAACTGGGGGATGAAAGGATTGAGTGCAGCCTGCTGAAGAAAACCTGGGGGCACTGGTGAATAGGAAGCTGAATATAAGCCAGTATATTCAGCTGTGGCCTCGCAGCTCAGAAAGCCAATCATATCCCAGGCTTTATCAAAGGAAGTGTAATCAACAGGTTGCGGGAGGTGATCCTGCCCCTCTGTTCTGTGCTGGTGAGGCCTCACCTGGAGTACTGTGTCCAGATGTGGAGTGTGTCCAGAGAAGGGCTGCAGAAATGGAATGGAAAACTTCTCCTACATGAACAGGCTTAGAGAGCTGAGGCTCTTCAGCCTGGGAAAGAAAAGGATATGTGATGCCCTCATAGCGGCCTTTTGGTATCTAAAGGGGGGTATCTACAGGAAAGAAGGGGACAGACTCTTTAGGAGGGTCTGTGGTGACAGAATAAGGGGAAATGGCTTCATGCTCAGTGAGGATAGCTTTGGTTAGATATAAGGAAAAAATCTTTTACAGTGAGGGCAGTGAGGCACTGGAACAGGTTGGCCATTGCTGTGGTTGATGCCCCATCCCTTGAGACTTCCAAGGTGAGGCAACCTGATCTAATCATGGTGTCCCTGTTCATTGCAGGGGAGTTGGACAAGTTGGCCCTCAGTTGTTCCTTCCAACACTAAGGATCATATGATTATATGATTCTATGATCTAGTAAGTTGCATATCATTTTGCACATTAAAGTACTTCTACATATAGCCTCTAAATGGGTGGAACCTATTGGAGGTACTTGATCTCAATAGGAATGAGGGTTTTTGAAATGATGTATTCTATAAATTTGAAAAGTCAGGAGCTGAAGTACACCTCAGTCGTACTGCTTTGTCTGTATTTAGTATTGATAACAATTAAGAACTGTACATTTGATTGACTGAAATTTGGAGTAAAATTTCATGTAAATGAAAAACAGGCAGGCTAACATCTATTTTACTAAATTGATCTTATATCACAGTATCATGTTTTATATTTTTACTTCATCATTCATTGTGAAAGTAGTTTGTGTTTCCTTACATTGTGCAGATATCTTGATAGAAATGAATTGAGGTAGTGGAATTTATGCTCTTTTTTGAAATTTTCAGTGTTACATGAAATTATGATATTATTATTCTTTGATTTAAATGTTATTGTCAAGTTAAACTGTAATCTTGATAATACAGGAATATTAACTGTGTTTTGGAGGAAGCCACAAAGAAATTCCAAGTTAATCTATCTATCTTTTCTTATGTAGTTTTTTTTTAATATTGATAGATAATATTTTGTCAGAATTTTTTTTTATTGAAATTAATTGTTATTATAAGAGCATTACTTTAAGACTTTATCCGGTCAAAGTGTTTAAGAGTTAAAATTTACCCCAGAAATGATAGTAACAGGTGGAACTTCTGTGTATGAGAAAATATCTTCAGTTTCAGTAAATCAGCATAACTACACTGCTTCTAGCAAAATTAAGCTAACTCTCACTAGCAGCAGGTATGGCAGGTTATGCAAATTTTCTTCTAATTTCAGTCTCTTTGTTATTATTTCCCCCCCAAATATTTCACTCTACCTCATCATCTATCCTTTGGTTTTGGTTCTCTTCCCTTTCTCCCTACCCAAATACAAGTTATCAGCTTCCCCAGTTCTGTCTCCTTTTTTCTACTTACTACTAAGCCAACTATATTCTCGTCTCTCCTGTGTACAGCTGCATTTGTGAGGAGTCTCTATCACAACACCTCATTTTCTTCCTTCAAATACCTTTCTCACATTTGCTTTCTGCTCTAGAACTTTGCAGTGTCAAAGCTGTTCTGCACTACTATGCTAACATATTTTGCCATTCAGTTCTACAGTGTTTGCTGTCTGTCTCTTGCTGAGTTCACAGTGAGTAGGGTCTTGAAGTAGAAAAAGTGTAACTATTTTTTTTGTTTTGAGTTTACAAAGCAAGTAGGATACTAGAGCTCTTGGATTCTAGGCCATATGTGCGATATAAATTAACTCATATTCTACTGGGTGTGTTCAGTGTTTCCTTATATATTCTTCTCTACTTCTATCAATAAATTCATAACTTTTATGTCAGAACTGTAGAAAATGTTCATACACGGATGTCTGAATTTTCCCCAAGACTAGGTTAAGAAGAGAAGAGGAAAGGAAAAGTAACCAAAATAGAAATTTGTACAGATATATTCCTAGTTTCCTAGTATATATACAATATATTATATATATATATATTCCTAGTAATTCCTAGAATTACATTCTGCTTCACTTTTGTTTAGCACTTCTGCATTAATGCAGAAGGCCAGAGAGCATAATGCTTTCTTTTGCATTTTTTGCTTCTAATGTTAATACCACAAATGTTTATTTTTATGTTGTAACTTGTTGCTTTTTTTTTCCCCCGTATACATACCTCTGTACAGATCTGAGACAAGTAACACTGATTTCACTCCATATTATTTCTTTCTTCTTATGCTGCTGCGTTTCTTTAACTTATTCATTTCAATCTTTTGTTCTCAAGACTCTGCTGATTTCAAAAGATTCATGATTCAGTCTATGCTAGCTGAATCTTTGCATGGATAAATATGATTTGTTCGTCATTTTAAAATCCATTCATAGAGAAATTGTTTGATTTTACCAAGGATTTCTGTAGCATCAGATTTTTATTTTTTTTTTTAATTCCAAAACATTTTATTCAGAAAATGATTGCAACTCTCAGTTATTTTAAGCCATTGGAAATTTAAATGTCAGAAAAATACGATTATTTCATGTCGTTAACCTCTTCCTTCTAGTAAAATATCCATTCATATTGTTTTCACAGAAAGAATACATAAGCAGAAAACTGAAAAGTTGATGAAAGTGCAGTTTCTTGTTGGTACAGTATAAATATTCTACAAAGCAAATAGAAAACCCACAGCTTTTCAATTTCTTCCTTTTGAAGTTTACATTTTTAAATTATTTTTTATTAGAACTTTAAATTATTAATGTTTATCTAGATTTTTAAAGCTTTGTCAAAAGTCCTTGCAATATAATGCAATTAAGTTTCAATTAATTAGGCAATTATAAATGAGTGAGATTTTTTTCCATGTGAACAATGCACTCAGATAAACTGGTTTGTGGAACTAATGTGATAAAAGGAAAGCAGCTGAAGGATTGTCATATTTATTATTCAAATTTAGAAAATCCTTTGAGTTTGGAACTTTTAACATTCTGTTTTCAGATATTTTTTTAACATGGAAAAATAGATAATATGTAAATTATTGCCCCTTTATTTTCTTTAAGTCGATTATTCACATAAAGTCATCACTACAATACATTTGTATGTATAATTCAAATTTATTTGTGGAAAAAGAAAAGTTCTTTATGCATTTCAAATATTTTAATTAAACTAATGACACTGGTGTTTATGAAACAAGAAGTAAATACTTTTATTTGTTTTACTAGTGATTACCAATGAATGATAATTTTCTACTTTGGGACAGTTTTAAAGGTTTCTAAAATTCTTTTAAAGATTTTAATATTTAGAGTAGAACAATACTTTTCTAACATTTAAATCACAGCACATTAAGCCACATAAGTTAACATTAAGTCACAGCAACAAATAATTGAATTCTTTTTACTCTTCGTAATATCGTATGTATTAGAGATGAATATGTATCTAGAACAAGCAACCTAAATTAAGTGACAGATTATATAGACTAGATGCTTTATCTTTTTCTTTATTTTGTTTTGTTGTAAGAGATGTGTGTTTGTATGAAAATATTCTAGTCATTGAACTATTTCATTCCAAGAATGATATATTCTGGAAAGAAATAATGATAATTCATATCAGTATTTGATAGAAGATATTATGGAACCAGGTTTTAATAATGAAGCTTTAAATGTTTTCCTGGTAGACATATAATTTTTAGAATTGCACAGATTCTTATTTTTGTACCATCTTGCTGTTCATACTACTTTTGTGACTTCAGTAGAATTACTTCTCATTGCGCTACGTGCAAAATGAAGATCACTTATATTTGACCACACATTTGAATATTTTTGTAACACTTCACTTGTAGTTATTTTTCTTCAAGAATCCAGCCCAACTGAAAACAAGTTACACATTGTCTAACTTATGGGTTAGATCCTTTTTCTGTGAAAATCTTATGCATGATTGAACTGGATTCTAAGTGGATCACGAGTTACTCATTTTGTTTTCTGATTTCTTGTTATCTGATTTCAACTCATTTTGATTTAACAAGGAAATTGTCCCAAGAAAACAAAATATTTACTTTTAATCTACTCTTTTAAGTGGAGCTAGAGTAGTCCAGCTCCTTGTCTCACTGCTGCCAATAATTTTGGGATCTGTTGATCTGTTTACACTTAATTTGAAAATTCAAAGAGAAATAGATCTCTGTGAGTTTTATTACAATCCCTGGCAAGGAAACCCATAGTTGAAAATATATCTCCCACAGAAAGGAAGACAGAGAAGTCATACGGTTGCTGATTTACAGCAGCAGTTAGAAGACCAGGATTTTTATAGATCTGCCTCTTGGCAGAGTTTTTATGCTCAGATCCAGAGAAGGGCTGAATATTTCATAAGAAAAGCTGGGTTCAGTCAGCACCTTTGTGTGGAAAACACAAATTAAGAAGTAAAGGTAACAAATCAATAGAACATTAGTCCTATCTTCTCCATTTCAGTTCAACTAAAAGGTAACATATGGACTTGATCTAACATAAATATATACATACACATGAAAGGAGAAGAATGTATTCTTTATTTCTCACTATTTATGAAGTGGAATGAAAAACATTTCTATGGAAATTATGTTTTGGGGAAAAGGAGAGACAAATGAATATTTTTTGTCAAAATTAAGATATATATTGAAGCTTCAAAACTTTTGAGTCTGAAAGCATGTTTCAAAAATAACAAAAATGAAAATTAATAACATTTTCTCAACAAATATGGCACAATGATTAATCTTATGTAAATTAATTTTTATCTTTAAATTATAACTGTAGCAGCATTTTCCAACATACCACTTCTTGATGAATTGTTTTTCCTTAGAAAATACATTAATTCACAAAGCTTCTGAGAAAGACTTTTGTCTTTTGTCTTCTTAAGGAAGAAAACACAAAGGAAAATAAAGAATCTATGCAGGAATATTGATATTTTACTTTTGATTATTTAATTGACTAATTTGAATCCACTCTGCATTCTTCATGACAAAATACATTCTTTTTCTTACTCCAGATTATAAAATTTTAATTTCCTAAATATTTTCATTGATTTAATTTTTATTTTCTTATTGGCAAATCATTGAGCAGTGCATTCCATTCCATTTCATAATCCAGTTTTGGATGGGTCTGTGGCAAGATTTGTTTCCTCTTTTCAGCTGCAGAATTGATCTTGTAATCCAAAATGCATCTTAATGGTTATCTAAAATGCAGTTTGTTTATTTTTATATTTTTAAATGCTATTGTAATTGTATTGTAAGTTTTTCAAGGATAGGAAATACATTCTACTGAAAAAATTTGGACTTGATGAGTGGTCTGATGTTTTATCTGCCTTGCTAAGAGTAATTATGGGCAATATTTTTTGCCTTTATATATATATACTATTATTTGTGGGCTTATGAGATATATTTTTGGTTTCCAAGGAGTATATGAATAGAATTTTGTAAATCTACTTTGAGAAATTCTTTCTTTGGAAAGAAATGTCTAGCAGTATGCCATCCTGTCAACTGAATGAACTTTATTTCATTTATTCTGCAAAGTAAACAAAGCTCAGACATCTTCAGTGTCAGCAAATTTATCTCTGCAATACTTCATGCATTTTTTTAAAATTAACAGCTGCTGATATTTTCACAGAAAGTAATAAAGGACACTTGGAAACAAAGTAATCATTTCATATATAGTATAAATAAAGTGAACGATGAAATAATTGCCCTGTAAATGCTAGTGACTTTGGAATATTTTTTGTTTATTTGTTTTGAAAACTGTTTAGATAGAGTTATTGGAGTAACTTTAAATATCTTACTCAAACTTCCGATTGATTGGTACAAATAAAAAAAAAAGAAAAAGATATATATAAATATTTAATAGTACTTAAAATATTTGGTCACAGATAGAAGCTGAAAACTCCAGTAAGTGTGTCAAGGGTATTGTTTAAATGAGGCTTGCAATAACCAATTTAATTTTATAAACCTTCCTTGTACTTCTGTGAAGTGATTGAATATTTTAAACCCTTACAGTTCTGTCTTCTTGCAAGCCAGGAAATAAGAACTGGAAGGTCTTATAGTAGTTTAAAATTTCTTGCTCATGTTATTATGGAAATCTGTTTTTAGCAGTATTTTGGAGTAAGAAAAGAGGTAAAGAGGCAAAAATATTTCATGATATTTTAACTTCATGTGATGTAATTTTTAAAAGGATTTAGATCAAAGGATTTAAGTCCAGGGATTTAATTATTTACACTGGATGAGTAGATATGTTAGCAGCATATAATGGTATAAAACCAATTTGGACTGGTTTATATAATGTCGTCTTTTATATCCAGTTCTAACAGCAGCAAAATGACCTTTGGTCATTACCATACAGCATTAGGATTAAAATCTATTTATTTAAAGTCTAATACCAGTAAGTTCATTCAAAAATTCATGTTTGTTTTTTTTTTTTTTAAGTTTAAAATATGATTCATGACACAAAATCACTGATATACTGCACTTGCCCTTTAGCAGCATCTACATCAGCAAAATGTCTTTTTCACTACTGGCAAAATCTGGAAGGAAAAAAAAGAAGTATGAATTAAAACACTCCTGCTTACTATAAGAGTTATAACGGATGGACTGAAAACATATCTGAAGTTCAGATGATGGGTGTCAGATAATATTCCTGCAACTTGCTATTTTCCTTCTGCAATTCTGAGTTTTCCTCAGGAAAACTGAATTTTGCCAATCACGATGAGCCAAGTGAGGGCAACTTGGGTGTTATTTATGTGCACTTATACATGGCCACTGACATTATTATCAGTAAATTGTAGAAATATGCTTGTGAAGGCAGGAATATTCAGTAGATAAACAGTTGGATCATCACAGACAGAGGGCTGTGATCTATGGTTCTGTGTCCAAGTAGAGGGTGGTCATGAATGGCATCCCCACAGTCTATCTTGGAACTTCTACACTTCCACATCTTTATCAACAGCAGATAGTGGGACTGAGTGCACCCTCAGTAAGTTTACTGATGTCAGTAATCTGAGTGGTGCAAATGACATAATAGAAGGAAGGGATGCCATCCAGGATAGGTTTAAAAAGTGGGTCCATAAAAATTGAATGTGGTTCAACAAGACCAAGTTAAGGTGATGCACTTGGGTTGGGGAAATCCCAGATTTGTGTAAAGGCTGGGAAAAGAGCTTATGGACATGAACCTGTGTGTGCCTGCAGCCCAGAAGGCCATCTATGTATTGGGCTGCATTAAAAGAGGGATGGCCAGTAGGGTGAGGGAAGTGATTGCCATCCTCTTCTATTCTGCCCTAGCAAGATCTCATCTGGAGTACTGTGTCCTTGGGTCTTGGGGACCACAGTGCAAGAAGTACTTGGAGCTCTTGAAGTGGGTCTAGAGGAGAACCATGAAGATAATCAGATGGTTGGAGTATGTTTCCTTTGAAGAGAGGTTGAGGGAACTGGGCTTTAGCTTGAAGAGAAGACTTAAGGAGACCCCACTGTGACCTTCCAGTACTTGAAGGGAACTTATAACCAGGAGGAAGAGTGACTTTACATCGTCTAGAAGTTACAGGAGAAGGGAGAATGATTTTAATCTAAAAGAGGGGAAATTTAGTTTAGATATTTGAAAGAATTTTTTTACTCAGTTGTTGGGCACTGGAACAGGTAAAACCCAAATTGATGGATGCCCTATTCTTGGAGACATTGAAGACCAGTTCAGATGGGGCCCAGTGCAACCAATGTATTGAGTAGCAAACCCAGCCATGGCAAGGGAGTTGGAACTAAATGGTCTTTAATGTCCCTTCCAACCTGGGTCATTCTATGATTATGGTTCTATGAAAATGGCAGAAATGGCAGATGTTATTTTGTCCAGAAGGTAAAGTGTTGTCTTTTTTTTTTTTTTTTTTTTTTTTTAATGCTTGTGTTTCTGGAATGGAGGTGATCTGGTGTCAGGGGAGGTCTACCATCTACCAGGCTACTGCCATCACAGGGAGGTAACAAGGTTGAGGGTGTCAACAGCCAAGCTGCAGGTGACTTTTGTTGGGCTTTCTGAGATATGCACAGTCATGTAGATACTTTGAAATGAGTCTGGAAGCAGCTCAGCCTGATGAATACTTGTTGAGGCTACAGGAGGAAAGTCCCACTTTGTTGCTACGTAAAACGTTTAAGAGATCGAAACTCTAGTCTTATTTGTGCAAAATTTGTCTTTCATTTGCACTGTGGAACTCATTGTTCAGGAAAGCCTAGGAAGACACTTATTTGGGGCTCTGGAAAATTTAAGGTCATGTTCAGCTGCATTTAAGAGTCTGGCCTCCAGCAGCAGCATCCCCTCAGAGCATTCCCTTCAAAGTTCCCTCTGCAAGGTCTGTAGAAACCCTTGTTCAACGTGAGCCCCTCACAGAGCTCTGCAAAGTGTCATGGGCAGGAAATACCTTTTATTGGGGCAGAGATGTTAGCCTGGCTCCTGCTCCCTGATGTGTTGAGACTGAGAAGAAAAACCTCACTATTAATGAGAGTTTACCTCCTTGCTTCATCATTACTGAAATATTAGCTCAGTAGCAACCATCACTACCCTCCTAACATAGGAGTCTTCTTCAAAGTATTGGAAGAGAAAGGCCTTTGTAAGCATTATATTTTTTAAGGGGGGCAGCTGAGGCCTGAGGCTGGCTGCAGGGTGTGACACATGGAATTCAGAAACATTGTTAGAGCAAAGATAAATATTTAAATTATGCTCAATTTACAGCTGTAATTGATAGCTAATTGCATTTTGCACAAACTCTAGATGTTTTTCAATAAAGTTGGTGAGGTTTAGTATATATCCATGTCATAGCAGCTGAATATGCCTTCAAGGAAAATGCAGACAATGGAGAGCACACACTGGAACAGATTTTCTGGCAGAAGCAGTGTGGAAACACACACTGGAGAAGCTTGTTCCTGAAAGACTGCATCCCATGGAAAAGACCCACACTGGAGCAATTTGTGAAGGACAGTGTCCTTTGGGAGAGTCTCCATGATGAAGGAGGGGAAAAGAGGGAGGAGGAAGAAGACGACTGTGAATAGCAAAGACAATTACAGCACATCCCTTCACCAAACTAAGAGGAATATGAAGTAAAGTTGAGACTGAGAAGAAGGGAGATGGTGTTTTTGTTTCTCACTGTCCTATCTGTTACTAATTTGCAACTAATTCATTTTCCATAGGTCAAGGCAGTTTTGCCCATGACCTTTTATCTTATTTACTCCCTTTGCTCTCGTGGGGAGGGAGAATGAAACACTGGTTTAATAAGCCCATGGCACTGAGAAAAGTTCAAACCAGTGTAATGGAATATGTAGATCAGGGTCAAAAATGTGTTTTACTCTGATAAATTTTTCATTAGAATTTTAATCAAAGGTTAAAACAATGAAAATATGATATGAATATATAACAAAATTAATGAACATATTTGAGCAATCTCAACTAATTCCTGAAAAATAAATGGCTTGAAAACACTTACTGAAAATAATGAAGAGCAATTTTTTTTTCCACTGAGGTCAGAACTGTTCTTTGTTAGGTGCTAAAGAAAAGCATTTTTATGTAGATTCATCAACTTCTTTTTAACGTTGCTTTTATGACTGTAATTATCCTCACTTTCTCTGATCTTTCAGCTGAGAAAAAGAAAGAGTGTATCTTCTTTTCAAGCCCTTTACTAATTTACTGTAATCATTCTGTAAACAGTAGCAAGATCCCATTGGGATATTGTGCCTAAGAGATACAAAGTGGTGCTGAACCTCATTGGCAATAATAATTAGGTTGACCAATTTTCAAAAACTAAACAAGAGAAACCTTAATCTTTCTTTTATTCAAAATTTTGCTTAATTCACTTTGGTACTGTTGTGACTGTGTGGTAGGATTCCTAGAAGGGACACTCAGAATATCCCTTTTTATTCTTTTTTCCTCCCTACCTTTAAGGACCCTTAAGGACAAGACAATTAGTGGATTTCTAGAGGTTATAGCTTGATTTTTTTGTTCTTTTTCTTTGTGCACAGTCTTTTACATACTACTTAGCCCACCAGATAAGAGAAGGACAGAAAGGATGTCTAGCAAGAAAGAATAAAGCGCAAAATGGAAAATAAACAGAAGAGAATATTTTGATACACAACCCACTGTACATGAAGTATATCTGGATTGATTACTTATGTATTACAAACAAATGCAGAAAGCTGTTAAAAGGAAGAAACAAACCCAACCCCAATAAAATTAACAGTCATAGAATCATGGAATCATTGAATGGTTTGGGTTGGAGGTGACTTGAAAGATCATCTAGTTCCAAGGACAGGGACACTTCCCACTAGACCAGGATGCTCAAAGCCCCATCCAGCCTGGCCTTGAATGCTTCCAGTGCTTCCAGGGAGGAGGAATCCACAACCTTGCTGGGCAACCTGTTCCAATATCTCACCACCCCCAGGAAGGAAGAGTTTCTTCCTAATATCCAGTCTAAACTCCTCCATTTTAAAACCATTTCCCCTTGTCCTGTCACTACATGCCCTTATAAGTAGTTCTTCTCCAGCTTCCCTGCAGACCCCCATCAGGTGCTGGAAAGCCTTTAGAAGGTTTTCCTTGGAGCCTTCTCTTCTCTAGGCTGAAAAGCCCCAGCTTTCTCAGCTCCTCCTCCTAGGGGAGGTGCTCCAAGCCTCTGATAATCTTCATGGCCCTCTACTGGACCTACTTGCTCCAAAACCTTGAAGTCATTTAAGCAGGAGAGCACTGGTCCCCAGAACTAGACACAATAGTCCGGGTGGAGGCGTCACAAGAGCAGAATCATCTCTCTCAATTCTCTTGATGTAAAGATTGACCTTCTGGGCTACAAGCACACATTGCCTGCTCTTATTTAATCTTTCATCAACTCATACTCCCAGATCCTTCTCCTCAGGACTGCTCTCAAGCCATTCTCTGCTCAACCTGTTTCTGTTCTTGGGATTGCCCCAACACAGGTACAGGACCTTGCACTTGGCCTTGCTGAAATTTGTGAAGATGGCATGGGCCCACTTCTCAACCCTGTCCAGGTCCCTCTGGATTGCATCCCTTCCCTCTAGCATGTCAACTGCACTGCACCACTCAGCTTGGTGTCTGAAAACTTGCTAAGGATGCACTCGATCTTACTGTCCATGTTACCTATAAAGACGTTAAATAACACCAGTTCCAGCACCAATCCCTGAGGAATGCCACTCATCACAGATCTCCATTTGTACTTTGAATCATTAACCTCAACCCTCTGAGTGTGGCTATCCATCCAATTCCTGATAAGAAAGTGACCCATCCATAAAATCTACTTCTCTCCTATTTGGTGACAAGGATATCATGCAGGATAGTATCAAACACTAGGCACAAGTCCAGGTAGATGACATGAGTTGCTCTTCCATTATCCACTGATGTCATAACTCCATTGTAAAAGGCCAGCAAGTTTGTCAGGTATGACTTGCCCTTGGTGAAATGGTGTTGGTTACCACTAATCACCTTATCTTTCTTTTCCTTGTGCCTTAGTAGGGCACAAAGGCTTAAGAGGATCTGCTCCATAGTCTTGCCAGGCATAGAGGTGAGACACGCTTCCTCTATAGTAAGATCCAGGAGGCAACTTCTATACTTGCAAAAACATTAGTAGCAGACTGACTTTGGCTGGATACCAGACATGCATGGGGCCACACTCTCATTTTCTCTAACTCCAGGGTGAGCTCAGCCAGGAGCATCTCATCTTGGCTCCCTTCCACCTCACAGCTCTCTCTACCCTAGCACAGGATCACCAGGCGCTGCCATTGGGCACCATGCAACATGCTTCTCATTTAATCATAAGTCAACTAAAACACAAAGAGCCTTTTAGCAAGCTGTAGGTTTTATCCACAAATCATCATCATTTCCTTTCTTTTTTAATTTAATTTGTATAGGATTTTATCATACACACTGGGATAATAGATGCTGTTACAATCATACTGTATATTTCTTCTGCTCCATGCTAGACCTGAGACCAGAAACCAATGGGGATCTGAACAGAACTTTGCCACAGGCCCCAACCGAAGCCGTGTTGAGTGACGTGAACGTCCAACTCGGCTGGGAGGGTAGGATCAAATATAATCAATGCCTGGGCTTGTTTAACTGCAAGTTTTGCTTGTTGGAAAGCATCCTGTTCGGTTTTCCCCCAGTCCCATAGCTGCCCCTTTTTTGTGAGTCTGTATAGTGGCCTTAGCAGCTGCGCTAGGTGAGGTATAAAGGAACGCCAATAACCCAATATACCTAGAAACTCTTGCAGCTGCTTTGATGTTGTAGGGATAGGGAACACCTGAACCTTATCAATAACAGCACTAGGTAGCACTTTGGTCTTTCCTGACCAAACCACCCCCAGGAATTTTACGGACAGGCCTGGACCTTGAACCTTTTGGGGATTTATAGCCCATCCCCTCTGTTGTAAATAGGTGGTTAATGAATCCACCGCCTGTCCTACTGCCTCCAGTGAGTCGGATGTCAGCAGGAGATCATCAATATAATGATATAGGTTAACACCATCAGGTTTTCTCCAATCAGCCAGGTCACGCGCCACTAGATTGTGACAATACGTTGGTGAATGCATGTACCCCTGTGGCAGGATCTGAAAGGTCCACTGCCTGCCTCCCCACGTAAACGCAAACTGATCTTGCGATTCCTCAGCAATTGGGATACTGAAGAATGCATTTGCTAGATCTAGGACACAATGATAGGTTTTTATCTCCCTACTCAATGTGTCCATTAGGGAGGCAATATTGGGTATGGCAGCATGAATAGGCGGTGTGACCTTATTTAATTCTCTGTAATCTACTGTCATTCTCCATGTGCCATCCGACTTCCGCACTGGCCATATGGGGGAATTATATGGGCTGTGTGCAGGTCTTATAATGCCCACTTTTTCTAAAGAAAGAAAGAAAGAAAGAAAGAAACAAAAAAAAACCACCCTGAACTACAAAGTTGAAGGTCAGATTTTTATGAAAATGTCCACATGACCACAGCTTCTGAATTTTTTTATTTTTATTTTTTAAATCATACTGGTTTTAATAACATAGGAAGCACAATTCCTTCCCTTATCCTCAAGTTGCTGTGGTGGCTGCTTTTCTCTGCCCATCCCAACTTCAGCTCTGCGGGCTTAGATCTCCCTGGTAATCAGCTGCAACTAATTAGGTAAAAAGTGAGGAAAATGGGAGGCAGCAATTGGAAAAAGGTACAATGTGATGAAAAAATTGGGATTTTGAGATACAAGATAATTCTCGAGTGTACTGGATGGGTTTCTAAATGTGGATGTTAGCATGACATGAAGCACAGTCTTGCTAGTTATGTGTATGCTTCAAGTCTGAAGCATCTCAAAAAATTTCCATGAAAAAATAACCTGGCAGTATATGTCAGAATATATAGTCAAGTTAAAATCTTTCTGACAAAGGCACCCTTTAGCAGGAATACTCTTCCTTTAACAAATAGAAAGCATACTTGCAAAATTAACATTATCCAAATGAAGTGATTAAATATAAGACTGGATACTGTTTATCAGATATGACTGATACGTGCATTAAACGTCATGAACTTTAAAAGCGTCTGTAGCTTTGGCTACAAACCTGAGAGTAAAATAGCAATATCCAAGCAGACTGCAATTGCTAATATTTCCTCCCCCTAGTCCTCCAACTTCCAGTATAGAGGCTCAATCAATATTTTAGAATAAGCATTTCATATTTGACTTAATATAAAAAGATCTAAAATCATCTGCTTTTTCACTTGTCATTTCTCTAACATTCAAATTTAAGCACAAATGGAAGCATAAACACGCTTCTTTCAAGAGCTGCTTTTGCTGGTAAGGCACTTAACATGCAAATCTGTAGCATAAATTTAGCTCACAAATGACATTGCACAAAGATTGCTATTACATCTCCTTCTGTAACCAGACAGAATGTGGAAAAGATCAGTTGTTTCCAAAAATAACCATAATTCAAGAGAAAACTGGCTCAAGTTATTACAGCTTGATCACAGAAGCTCATACCTTAAACTGGTGCATACCATTGCTAACTACCATGGGCATAATCTTTATTGCTTTGGAATCAGAAATGACAAAAGATGGATTGCAGCCTTTTAAGAAATGTGCATGTCTCAACCCAATTATTGGAGATGTTTTGGCATATATGTATACCTGGAGAAAGTTTCAGGCAACAAACAAGGTCGAATGCTATCCAATGATTTATTACAAATTCTATGCAACTACAGAATGCAGGTAAGGTGAGGAAGTGAGTGACAGTAAGGAGAGAAATCCTAGAACATTGTTTACAAAGCAGGGATAGTCACCACCAGGGATCCAGCTATCTTGTTAATACTGTGCTTTTAACTCAGTAGTTTACTATTTTAGTCTACCAGTATGCTGAAAAGTAATGCACTTCATAAATAATAATAATAAAAAAAATCTTTGGAAAATAGTTTCCAAGTAGAAGGTGATTTCACAGGGAGTTGTTTTTTTTTTTTTGTGCGTGTGTGTGTGTGTGTGTGTTTTCTTGCTTAAACTTTTGAAGTTGCTTGAACTTGTGAAGTGAATATATACTTTTTTCAGATACCATGATTTTTCTCCTGAAGCGATTGATTTGTTAGGAGTTGATTTAAAAAACAAAAACAAAAACAAAACAGTATGCTATGCTTACCACAGTCCTGCTAAGGTTTTATACAGTTCTTGTAATAGCAGAGGGACCAGTGCAGTGGAAGAACATTACAAAAGAAAGAAGTAACTCACCCATCTCCGGTGACCTACACTTGCAGTCGAAACTTCTCACAGAGGAGGGATGTCTGACAAGAGATCCTTCCACAATGGCAGTCAGCCAGTTCTTTAACGAGGTCTAAGAGAGGTGGAGACAAGCTCCATCCCTTCTGGTCACACAGTTGAATTGCCTTTACTTGTGTTCCCAGAGCTGACCATTCTTGTCTTCAGGTACTCAATCAGTTCTTTGGGCCATGATTCAACAATTCCGGCCATGATTCAACAATTCCCATACAGTTCTGTATGTAATGAATTTTACATTTTTATTTTGTGTGATTCTTTGATATATTGGACTTCAATAGCAGTAGATGAAGTACATTGCCAGGGAAATTCCTGTGTCTTCATGTATAGCTAGTCTGCATGCCATATACTCACTTCCAATGCCTCTTTCATTTCTTGTTGGCTGTAGCATTTTCTCCAAAGATACTATCACTTATGTAGCTCCAATGTTTGGTAACGTGTTAACATTTTTTGTGTTCTTAAGAGCTCTTCAGATGAAATTTCCTGCAGTTGTTCTGTAACAACTCTTCCTTCATTCGTTTCAATTCCCTTCATGAATATAAGGAGTGAATAAAACTGTATTTTTGTTTTGTTTTGTTTTGTTTTTTAGCACGGTTGCTTTGATTGTAATCTCTTCTTAATGTTTCAAGTCTGAAATTGATTATATAGAATTAGGAAATTATGCCTTGCTGAGAACCAAGAAGTACATGAATGGGACAAAAAAAATTATTTTAAGAATAATGGCATTTCACATAGATATTTGTTGGCTGACCTGCAGGAAAAAAAAAAGAAAAGAAAAGAAAAACAAACATAAATGTGGAAACGGATGCAAGATTGGAGTGTGAGCATTTCTGTTTGCTTTGAAGAAATCAAATCTAAAATGAAATATGGAAATTATTTGAAATAAAATCTGTTGGGAATATCATTTATTTAATTACTATGTAATAGAATAGGAGTTCACTGAAAGTGAAGAGGACCAGAAGTTCTAAGTCAGTTTGGCCTTTTGTCCTAACCTTTCTGTTCTCCATCTCAAATGCTAATACAAAGTGTCATTCAAAATTCTGAGCATGTAAAATAAGGTTCTTTTTTTCAATGACTTATCTGGGCCTTTTTCGTGGTTTCTTTAGCCAGGCATATAGGCTAAGAAAGAGCTCTCTGTTTTGTATTCTGTGTATTGCCTGATATCCGAGACATCAAGTGAATCAAGAGAAAAGGAATAGGATGTGGTAAGCAATTCCTCTGCCATCCAGACCAAATCTGAAAAGCAATTTTCAGACACTTTTTCTTGTCTGGTGATGAAAAAAAATTGCCAGACTTTATATCAACATTATTCCACAGAAGCAAAAGGAAAGTTATCTGTACACCATTTATCTTGCTTTCTCAAATACTTTGCATTTGTTTATATCAGGAATTTGGGAAATGCCCAAGACAATGTAGCTGTCAATTGGTCAAGCTGAATTAGAATATAATGTATTACACTGATACTGAAGGATCTTGGATATTATTTAATGTTTTAATTATCAAAATCTAAAAGCAAAATGATATATTTTTTTCCTCTCTGTAACTCTGTAGTGTGATGGAAAGCACAGAAATAAGAGTTGGGTGGCAAAGTCCTAAGCTGCAGCAAGATGAGATCAAGTACAGCAACCATGGACATTGAAACAAAGAAAAAAAATGCTTACTCATGGAAGACCTCACATAGACAGGGATGTCCAGTAAGATATCCTTGCCTCTTCAGCCGACCATTAAATGAGTTCTGGGAGGAGGTTGATCTACCCCTTCTGGTCAGTCAGGTGCACTGCATGCACTTGAACTCCTCTGGGTTAACCCTGCCTTCCCACCAGGTTCTCAATTACTGTTTCAAGTCACAACTTAGCATTTCTTTGACACTATCTTGTTTTATACCCAAGTTTCATGTATCCTTACTTTAATACAGAAGTAAAGAGAAAGACAAAGTGATGTATAACCAAGACTTTCAGATAACAATATTTAACACAAAGCACCTCTGTTTTTTGATTAGTGAGAAGAATTTCACAGAATCACAGAATCAGAACCATTTGTGTTCGAAGGGACCATTAGAAGTTGTCTAGCTCAACTTCCCTGCATTGAACAGGGACATCTACAGCAAAATCTGGTTGCTCAGAGCCATATCTAGCTTGATCCCAAATATCTCCAAGGATGAGGAATCCACTGCTGGGATTCAAGAAAGACTATTCCTAATCTCAGATGCTGAAGTTTAGAGAGCTATTTAAATATTTTACTGTTAAGTTAAATGTATCATTGCAAGAAAAAGAATTGAGTGAAAGAACTCTCAATCCTATGACCAAACTCGGAAATTTTGAGTGGGGAAAAGATGTCAACTGAGACTGAGATGGACACAGTTCAAAAAGGGACTCTTGCATCAGCACAGATTTAGAGACAAGATCATTGTAATTGCTTGTATGCACACAGCACTGTAGTGCAGACATGCAATGAAAGCATAACGTCTCAGCTGTGATTGCTCAGTGAAGTTTGCTTTCAAATAGATCTAACATTTCAAAACTGAGAAATGCTAATAGAAGTAATAATCTACATCACAGCTGAGTGGAGTAGGGGAAGATAAAGACAAGTAATAGAGGATAATGTAGTAATGCTGCTATGTAAATGTGATTATTGCATATATTTGTGTAAAATCTCTGTTTCCATTTCAGTAGGAAAAAGGAGATAGCTGTGTTTTTATGTTCACCACATCAACATGTTTTACATCGACGGAGTGATATTCAGAGTATACGTGATGACAGAGAAGTTGCTTTCTTTTGCATTAGTAATAGTAAACCCGACAAACACTTTAGAGTGTTGTGCTATGGCTGCATCTGGCACGACAAGCATTATCTACCTATAGTTTTATCAATGAACCTGACCCAAATAGTTTTGAAAACATTGGCAAGATTTGTCTGCAGAAGATGCAAGGAAATTCAAGATATAAGCAGGGGAAGAGCACAAAGGAGAGAATTTGTATGGCTTACTGATGAGCGTTAAACCATATTTATACTGATTTAGGGCCAGGATTACAACTTGAAAATATTTTTAAGTAACTTAAGTAACATTTATTTATTTATTTACTTATTTATAAGTACTAAACAGCAAAGATGAAAGAGACCAGAGCGAGGTATGCAAACTTCCCAAGTTCACAGTAGGATTCATTGAATCTTCTTGTGGTCCACTCCCCATCTATATAATTCACCCATACTTAGAACAGCAGCATAAAGGAATCCCTTCACTGGTTTCTGTAGCTTCAGTGAACTTCCTTGCTCTGGTGCAAGCCTGCCTGAATGTGAGCTATATACTTCAATGTTAGCTTCCCAAGAAAGAGAAACTTCCTATGGTTAACCTTGGGTGCTATAGTCTAATCAATGATAATACAGCAGGCAACCAACCATATCCTGGGCTTCATGAAAAGAAAAGTGCAAAAGAAGCATGCAAGGAAGGTGATCCTTGAGGAAGGTGATCCTGCCCCTCTACTCTGTGCTGGTGAGACCTTGTCTGGAGCACTGCATCCAAATGTGGAGTTCTCATTATGGAAGAGACATGGACCCATTAGCATACATCCAGAGGAGGATCACAGAAATGATCCAAAGAATGGAACACGTCCTCTGTGAGGACAAGCTGAAAGAATTAGGGCTCTTCAGCCTGCAGAAGAGAAGGCTCTGGGAAGACCTTCCAGTATTTAAAGGGGAGCAACAAGAAAGAAGGGGTCAGACCCTTTAGCAGGATCCGTTATGATAGAAAAAGGGGAAATGATTTCAAACTAAAAGTGGGAAGATTTGGTTAGATAAAAGAAAAAGATTTTTTACAGTAAGAGTAGTGAGGCAGTGTTACAATTTGCCCAGGCATATGGTGGATGCCCATTCTTGGAGACATTCAATGTCAGGCTGGATGAAGCTCTGAGCAACCCAATTTTGCTGTAGATGTCCCTGCTCGTTGTTGTAGTGGCTGGTCAGAGCTTGTCTTGTCCAGTTGAAGTGACTAATAATGACAGGACAAACTTAGAAAGCAGTGGAGCCTGCTCTTTCGGAGTGTCAGCTTCTGGCTTCAGGATTGTAACAGGAACTCCTTTGTTCCCATCTTTCATGCCTTGCCAACTTAAGACAGACGATAAAGAGGGAAGCAGGGAAATGCCAGCATGTATTTTGTCCTCCCAGGATACAATAGTATCATCTCCTAATGTACTGTATCAAGATGGTTTCATTTGCTCCCAGGCAGAGTATTCAACCAAAAAGCATTCCTGAGTGCTCCTGTTCAAAGGCAAACAATTCCAAAGAGATGCTTTCAAATGTAAAACTATTCTTAAAGTGATGTTGATTGCCTCATGTTGATTTGAGACACTAATTACTAGTCTCAGACAAGTATACTATCCCCTAACACCACAATCTGTGAGTGACGTGGAGAAAAAAAAATCAGTCCTGCTTCACAACTCACTAGACCTTAATCTTTTCTCTTTCTGATTACACAAGGAAAAATCTGACAGTTTCTTCACAGGAGTTTTAATTATTTTGATGTAGAGGAGAAAGATAGTTTTTAACAGTACATGGAGGTGTTTTTTCAAAGATATTCTACACTGTTTCTTATTAAGCCAATAACAAGGTTGTTGTAGATTAATTCGTAGAGATATGAATCAAAATTTTCTGCCCACATTTTTCCTTCTTGTTATCCTTGATAAATTTCTACTGTTGAAATCAGGGAACATAAAGTGTTTTAAAAGAAACTGTACATTATCTGGTAACATAGTTCCTTTTTCTTCCTTCCTCATAAATAATTTAAAAGTGTTGTTGTTATCTGACTGAAAAACACAAGGCAAAAAGTCTATCAATGCAGTTTTGTTACAGAACTTCGAACATTTGAAAATCATTGCAATTACTGGAAAGTATTTGTCATTTTTAATAACACCATTATTAACATGTGTAACAGACTACATGTATTTATGATTTTAATTATTCCATAATATATAATAATATATATTGTACATATAGCATAATAATGTGTATTCCAGTAGCAGTTGTTTACATTACAGAATGACTCCAAGTATTCACGTCACGGTTTTGGATGTTGTCATAGTCTGAGATGATGGCATGGAGACTCTGTCAGCTTTACTTAATCCTGTAAGTGTCTAACATAAGTGCAATTACAAAAAGAATTGGTATGTTGCCCATTCAATAATGCTTTTCTTTTTTGTGGTTCTCTGCATTTTAGTTCGCTGCCATTATTAAGATTTTTTTTTCCTGGTGTATTTTTCTTTTATCTGTGAATATTACATCATTAGATGTAATAGATAGTTCTAGGAGGAAACAAACTTGTTTAGTAGCAAAGTTCATTTGGACTTGCAGACATTAGGGAATGAGAATTCTTCAGTGACTGACTTAAACTTTTAACATCTTTACGACAGTAGTTAAGTGTCATCAATTATTTTACTTATTTGTGTTTGCAATTAATGGGATGGGCTCTTGCCTTTTAAAATTAGTACCTATCTTAATTTCAAATCATGTTTCAATGATTTTCAACACAAGCAAGAGACCTGGAAATATAATTCTTCCATCTGCAATAATTTCCATGGCAATTTCTCTCGCCAGTGTTTAGTTTTTATTTTGCATAATGGAATCCTTGTTTCAGCTTTGAAGAAAACTAGCCAAAATGTTTTGAAAAATTAATTAAAATGTTTCTAATAGCCATTAAAGGACATTGCATGAAAGTAGAGTACCTTAATAAAAATACATGTTTATAAAAAACAGAGGAAAGATGTAAACAAAAAACATAAATGGGCAACTATAAAAATTATCAGCCCATAAGTTCTTGCAGCTGCATCTATCAATGCATTCTTCTTGATAAGCAAGGGATGCATGGGGACGGATAAGACATCTAACTCCTTTTCTTGTATAAATAAAGCTTGCATACTTGTCCCCTCTGTAAGATCATGGTATCAGAGAGTTGCACTTAATTACAATACTATGTAAAGGTTCAGGTTACACAAAACTGTGTAAAGATAAAAGATGCACCAGATAAAGCAACCCTTTTTCAAGATCTTTGAATTTGAGTCCTTTTAAGGAGTACATTTGAGATTTTTTTTACCCAGTTAGTGTAGATGTGTCTACTGGCTTGGGTTGGAAGAGACCGCAAGGTTCATGAAGCTCCAACCCCCCTGCCACAGGCAGGGCCACCAACCTCCCCGTTTAATACTAGACCAGGCTGCCCAGGGCTCCATCCAACCTGGCCTTGGACACCTCCAGGGACGGACACCTCCAGGGATGGACCTCCAGCCTCTCTGGGCAGCTGTTCCAGCACCTCACCACTCTCATAGAGAAGAGCTTCCCCTGACATCCAACCTCAATCTCCCCTCCCTCAACTTCAAACCATTTCCCCTTGTCCTTATCGACAATCTTATCGAAATGTCCTATCAACCCTTTCCAAGAGTTGATTCCCCTCCTGTTTGTAGGCTCCCTTTAGGTACTGAAAGGCTGCAATGAGGTCATCCTGCAGCCTTCTATTCTCCAGACTGAACAAGCCCAGCTCCCCCAGTTTGTCTTCATACAGGAGGTGCTCCAGTCCCCTGATCATCTTTGTGGCTCTCCTCTGGACCCTCTCCAACAGCTCTCTGTCTTTCTTTTACTGGGGGCTCCACACTTGGATGCAGTACTCCAGATAGGGCCTCACAAGGGCAGAGTAGAGGGGGACAATCACCTCCCTGTCCCTACTGCCCCCCCCCTTCCGATGGAGCCCAGGATACCGTTTGCTTTCTGAGCTGCAAGAGCACACTGCTGGCTCATGTTAAGTCTTCCATCCATTAGGACCCCCAGGTCATTTTCTGCAGGGCTGCTCTCAAGTATTACTCCTCCCACTCTGCATACATATCCAGGATTTCTCTGACCCAAGTGCAAAACCTTGCACTTTGCTGTGTTGAACCTCGTTAGGTTCATGCAGGCCCACCTTTCCAGCCTTCTGAGGTCCCTCTGAATGGCATCCCTTCCTTCCATTGTGTCAACTGCACCACTCAGCACGCTGTCATCAGCAAACTTGCTGAGGGTGCTCTCTATTCAATCATCTGTATCACTGATGAGGAAGTTAAAGAGCACAGTTCCCAAGACGGTTGGAGTTGCTCTTGAAAAATCAGAGATGACAATTAGAATGGAAAGCAGAATATGAGTGTGGTGGAGGTTCAGTTGGGAAGAAGTATTCATTCTTGCAAACGCTTAGAGTCCAATTAAAAACAAGTAAATAAATGAAAAAAAAAAACCAAAACCATTAACATATTTGTATATCCTTGAAGATTTTACAGTTTTGTACAGTGGGGATATCAGAATAAAATTAGCTAATTCGATATATTCCAACTGGAAGTGGGAGATAGGGTATCAGACTAAAATTACCTTTAGGCATGAGGTTTTTTGTTCTGTAAAAATAAGACAACTTGACACTTCTAATCTAATAATTAGAATTTGTCAGTGCCTGCAAACTTGGAGGTTGTATGTTTAGAGATACACATATTTTGAAAATGGTTAATGAATAATAATGAATTGTTCCATTTTTATTCATCATAAGCCCTCAATTTCTCTTGAAAAAATAAGATATTGAAAAATACGGAATTGAAACTGAAATTCAGTAGCAGGTTCTACGTAGTCTAATAAATTACATGAACACTATGCCAGTTCACAGTCTTTATTGCATTTGCTTAAAAACTTCTAAAATTCTAACAGGGTTCACTGGTAAAATTAGAACTACAAAATTGATTCTCTGCAGCTCAAATGGTATGGCTACCTTCCAGAGGGGCCTGTTTTTTTCAGTTTGAAAAAAAAACCCAACCACTGTATGAAGAAAACTTCAGCAGTTACATCACAGCACGAATTGGATACTTACTGCAGGATGAGTGATTCTCTGTAGTGACAGAAGGTGCCTAAAATAAAATTCAGTCTGCCAAACTAAATCAGAGGTGATGTAGTTACACATATAGATACCCATTAGTGACTGACTGTGCTGCAAAAACACTGCAGAATCAACTCTAACAATAACATATGCTGTCTGTTGTGATTATATTCAGTTGTCAAGCCTTGTGCTTTGAGTGATCACAAAGAGCATGTCTTGTTCAACATAACCCTTGGAAATAATTGTTTTTTGCTGCTCTATGATTTTTACCACCTTCTGAAAATCGTAAGAGCTTCCCAAGAACAGGCTTCCTTATAAATCTGAAAAAAAAAAAATAGAGAAGTGGGCTACCAAAATATGTATGTGTTTGAATTTTTGCATAAAAACCACACATTTTCAGACCCATGCTTAAGATCTGTGTGCTTTATTTCACATTACTTCTGTTAGTTTAGCTACAGACTCTAAAAACTAGTTCTTCATAGGAAATGCTACTTGAAACAGATAGAAATGTGATAGTTTAAGTTTCATCTCAACTTATGTATTGCAAAAATTAACTATATAAATAGGCTGCATAGTAAAAGTGAAACACAAACATTGTAAATTCCAAGATAAAGGAAGAAACTTTGATGTATACATGTGTATAATCAGTGAATATACAGATTCTATAATTATGAAATAAGCAAGAGAGCTTGGCTAAGCAGGTTATTATACCAAAAAGAGAATAGATAGAGTGCTCACCCTTATCCTAGCCTTGCTGTAAAACTCCAAAGGAGGCATCTCCAGAAAAAGATCCTTCCCCACTGGTAGTCAGCTGCTCTCATTTGAGAGCAGCTCTGTGGAGAATGACTTGGGGATCCTGGTGGATGAGAAGCTGTATGTGAGTCAGCAGTGTGTGCTTGCAGCCTGAAAGGCCAACTGTGTTCTGGGCTGCATTAAAAAAGCGGTGGCCAGCAGGGACAGGGAGGTGATTGTCCCCCTCTGCTCTGCTCTTGTGAGGCCCCATCTGGAATACTGCGTCCAGTCCTGGAGTCCCCAGTACAAGAGAGCTGTTGGAGAGGGTCCAAAGAAGGGCCACAAAGATGATCAGGGGACTGGAGCATCTCCCCTACGAGGACAGGCTAAGGGAGCTGGGCTTGTTCAATCTGGAGAAAAGAAGGCTGTGGAGCGACCTCATTGCAGCCTTTCAGTACCTAAAGGGAGCCTACAAACAGGAGGGGAATCAACTCTTGGAAAGGGTAGATAACTGCAGGACAAGGGGAAATGGTTTGAAGTTGAGGGAGGGAAGATTGAGGTTGGATGTCGGGGAGGTTCTTTACAGAGGGAGTGGGGAGGTGCTGGAACAGCTGCCCAGAGAAGTTGTGAATGCCCTGTCCTTAGAGATGTTCAAGGCCAGGTTGGATGGAGCCCTGGGCAGCCTTGTCTAGAATTAAATGTGGAGGTTGGTGGCCCTGCCTGTGGCAGGGGGCTTGGAGCTTCATGGACCTTGAGGTCCCCTCCAACCCTGGCCATTCTGTGATTCTGTGAGCTCTTGGATCAGGTCCAGAGGAGGGCCACTAAGATGGTCAAAGGGCTGGAGCACCTCTCCTGTGAGGAAAGGTTGAGGGAACTGGGATTGTTTAGCTTGGAGATAGCTCCAGGGAGACCTCGTTGTAGCCTTCCTGTACTTGAAGGGAGCTTATAAGCATGAGGGGAAACGGCTGTTTACAAGGGTGGATAGTGATAGGACAAGGGGGAATGGTTTTAAACTGAGATGGGTAGGTTTATTTTAGATATTAGGAGGAAGTTTTTCACATAGAGGGTGGTGACACACTGGAACAGATTACCCAAGGAGGCTGTGGCTGCCCCATCCCTGGAAGCATTCGAGGCCAGGCTGTATGTGACTCTGGGCAGCCTGGTCTGGTGGTTATACATAGCAGTGGAGTTGAAACTAGGTGATCATTGTGATCCTTTTCAACCCAGGCCATTCTATGATTCTACGACTTCATTTCCGCCTTCCAATATTTAAAGGGAGTGTATAAATGAGTGGGAAATCAACTTTTTAGAAGAGTAGATAGTGATAGTACAAGGGGGAATTGTTTTAATGAAAGGAGGGAGATTTAGATTTGATATCAGAGGGAAGTATTTTACTTGGAGGAGGGTGGTAAGGTGCTGGAACAGGTTGCCCAGAGATGTTGTGGACATCTGATCCCTGGAGGTGTTTAAGGCTAGGTGCCATGAGGCCCTAGGAAATTCTATCTAGTGCTTGATCTCGCAGCTGGCAGCTCTGCCTGTGGCAGGAGAGTTGGAACTTGATGATCTTTCAGGTCCCTTCCAACTTAAGCTATTCTATGATTGTATGATTCTATGTTCCTAATTTTGGTTTCCTAATAAAAGTCAGCTTTCCTACACATGATTATTATGTTGAACAAAACATTCAGTAGCAAAGATGAAGGTAAAGTAAGTTCTTTAACTATCTTTAAACTGTTGACTCCTGAAATTGAGGAAGAGGGAAGGCTGCATAGTACCCAACTTGTTTGTTCTTCTTTACATTTCACCTTCAGTTAGCTGTTGAAGACTAGATATTTATTGGCTCTTTGGTCCCACTGGGAACAGTTCTTCCAAATGAAAAGCCATCACTTCCAAATTGTACAGTAGAAATTAAATTTTATGTAACTGAATTTAGTAGAAATATGTTTGTGAGGTCTTCCAGAGAAATCTGAGAGCATAGGCTTCGTTAAGTATTTTGAATACCTAATGTGGGTCTTCTGTAATGTAGGCTAGGGATAACTTAATTTCACTTGTTATGTGAACTGCAAATCTTGCTTAGGAAAAGCAAGCAAGTACACTACTAATGTGCATAATCATGTTTAATATATTGCACATGGTGTCTGAGGTTCTTTAGGTTATAATGAATCTTAAAATGAAATTATCCTATGTAAAAGCTCTACTGCTTTTCAGTTTAGATAGCCTACAGAACTTTCAGTTCTTTTCCCTGACCTTTTGTTTCCTCTGAAGACTGTACATACTGCCAGGTCTGTTTTATGTCTGAGTATTGAATTCAAATAAACTCTAAAGCTCTTGTGTTTAATGGGAACTTAATTTGTATAGTAGATATCCTGGCAACTTTCATTGAAATGAAGCTTCAGGCAGGAATCTTGGTGTGAATTTCATCGTGCTCTGAAGCCTCTGTGCCAGGGAATATCTACAGTCAGAAACCATAGTTAATAAAGACTCGCTGCTTTTTAGAGGAGCTTCAGTTAGTTCTGTTCTGGATTTTTCAAGAAATCTGAGAGAAGCATCAAGTCTACAGTGTTTGAGAGAAGGAATTCTGTCTTGAGACTATTACTGTCCAATCACTGCCTTGAAATGAAAGGTAGCATTTTAGAAATATCAAGCATTTAATCTTTGCAGGCACTGCCAAATAACAGAATTAATCCAATAACACTGAGCTTCTTAACAAGAGAAGATGTAATAGATCTCTCTAGCTGAATTTTACATGTGATGATTTTACATGTAAATCCTTTCCTGAAGACAGATTTGCTTTTAGGAATGCAGTGTGAAGTAATTAGGTTGCCTAAATCTGATGGTTATTCTACCTCATGTCTGAAAGCTTCAGTGATGAAAGAGAAATTCATGATCTTTTTGTAGTTGAGTTTAAATAATTCATTTGCTTGCTTATTAATCAGAGCATACTGATAAAGAGAATTGTCTATTGGAGTGAAGACTTTATAGTTGATGATAGTAAAAGTAGCTAGAAAACATCCATTACTGAGCTCTTTTTTTTTTTTTTTAATCTTTCCTGTTAGATGTTACTGTTGGTGTTGTAGATATTTTGTTACTATATATTTTTTCAAAATAGTGATTTCTTACTGCTTGCTTTTTTTTACTGTGCAAACAAATTAAGACATAAAATATTTCCA
Source organism: Tetrao urogallus (assembly GCF_951394365.1). Classification (NCBI taxonomy): domain Eukaryota; kingdom Metazoa; phylum Chordata; class Aves; order Galliformes; family Phasianidae; genus Tetrao; species Tetrao urogallus. The sequence goes on from NC_136815.1 coordinate 92,409,380, forward strand.
CAGAAAGTAGTGCAATACAGGATAAATATATTTAAATCAAAATATCTATTCTTCTCTGTTTAATGATATCTTTTTGTTTTTGTCTTTCTCAATCAAGGTTTTCCTTTTTTTTTTTTTTTTTTTTTTTTTTTTTTTTTTTTTTATGTTAGGAGATCAAACATCTCTCCAAAAAGAAGTGTTTGAAGGACTAGCACTGTAGAGATGTGTTAACTATTGCAGTCACTGATGTGCTGAACCACCAGCAAGAAAAGGTGCTAGGATTATAATTTCATAAGCATAAAATATGCTCAATGAAGCGTCATCACAATTTTGATTTTAATACTAGCATAAGAAATTTCCTCCTATTTGATTATGGTTGTGGCACTGCAAAGCTGAATTATTTTAGTCAGGACGTGGGTGAAAATGGTGATAGAGTTTAATAGCTTCTTAGCCTTGAGGAAAATATAGTGGGAGAGTGATAATGAAAATGTTATGTCTGATTTGTTTGAAAGTGACACTGCGATTGGTAGTGGCACTGTGACTGGTTGCTTTGCTAGATGAGGTGTTAAAGGTGGCAGATCTTCGTCTGCTATGTACAATTTATATTTTAGATACTGTTTACTATTACGTGAAAAGAATACTTTCACATTGAGCAGATGAGTTTGGTAAGTTAGACAAAAATGAAGAATGGTTGGTCTCCTGCATCATGATATGTAGACTACTCTTGTTTCAGGTGTTTGAACTAAACCATGGGAGAAAGTCTTGAACTAGAAACGTGAAACTAGAAAGCTGCACACCACTGAATATGTTCTTAAGCTTTTTATAGACTTGAATGCACAGCTGGTAAATTAGGAGGTGCATGAATAGCTCTGAAATGCTTAAAGACTTAAAAATTAAATTCTTTTTCAAGGAAATTCATATCACACAGAGGGTTTTTTAAACTCTCTGTTTTTCCATAATGTTAGTATGAGAAAAATAGTTTTTATAAAAAATATTTTAAAATCTATTTTTTCTGGTAAAAAATGTTAGAACAGCACAAAGGCACCTTATCAAAATGCTTGCATGTAGGTGAATTTGAGGATTGAAAACCTTTTAGATGTTGATGTCAGTTATCCTCAAAGGGAAATAAAACCAATTAGACTGTGCCAGTCACTCACCAGTTTTTATCTCACATAATATAAATATGAAATGTGAATAAATAAGACAGCCTTTGCCACAAATGAAAGGCTGTATAATTGAATAAAACTTCTGAAATATATAGAAAATTTGACTGGGAAAGCAATTTTGGAAGGCTATCAAAATGAACTGTTGAAAATTGCAGCCAGTGCTTGGGCATTTGGTTCTACATAACAGCACTATACTGCATGGAAAAGTGAAACAAGCTTTTATCCTGATTCTAATTGTCTGTGTTCAGAATCTGCTGACTCCAATCAATAGATCAGACAAAGGGGCACAGCATGTATGGCTTACTCATTGGTCAGCACATGAGATTTACCTGAATAACAGAAACACATGGCAGAAACATACAACTGCTGATGATAGTTTAGCAGTGATGTGCTTCCTGATCAAATAATACATTTTACTATCATGAGGATGCTGCAATGTCACGCTCAGCATTATTGTACAGCTAGTAATCATTTCTGTTCAGTATGCTTTATTGGTGCTACTCATGGCTGATGTACAAATCTATGGTGCTGTCTCAGTCAAGCTAACTAGGAAACGTAATTTATCTTAATGTATTTGCATAAGAATTGTTACCTCTAAAACATGGTAGTCCAACCTCCTGGCTTTCCTGGGCCACACAGAGCAAGCAGAAATTGCCACTGTTACAGTTTTATGATTTCTATTGTCGATGCTCCACACCATAACATCATGTAGTGCATTGGGAGTTAAAGAGTTAATGCTCCAGTTCCATGGATTGTCAATAGTTCCAGGGTACCTTCCACAGAAGAGAAGAAGAAATACTTCTCTCAGAAGACTTCACTGTTCCATTTTCCGTTCAGAGGAAAAGATAAAACTGTTGGAAGTCATGAGACTGGCCTTCTTGTTGTTCATGTCTATGATGCGCGCTCCCTAGCTGTTTTGTTTCCAGCATTAGAATAAGGAGTGTTTTTGAACATTCTCATTTTATTTGATCAATTAGGTTAATTTCAATTATACTGTATTGTGTTACTTCACATTCTGCCTCATAGTAAATAAGTTTTCTCCCTGTTTTCTCTGCTGTTTTGTTTTCAGGCCCATCTCAGAGCATGGGTCTGTGGGTCCCCCTGCCCCATTTAATCACAGAACCAGGCCAAGCGGGGCCAGGACTGTGACAGGGCTGCAAATAAAATGTATAATAAACTTTATAAAAGTAACATGATTTATTTTCTATGCATTTCTATTAAAACACAAAAAACACGAAGCAACAAAAGCATAAAACTAGTGGAATGTTTGACCTTGTTTTTGTGATACTAATGCAATCAGGCCAGTTCAATGGCAGTGGGTGATGTGCCCAGTGAGTTCTCAAGGCATTCATCAGAGATTTTTGAAGAAATCTTACTTTTCCTGTGCTTCATTCTTGGCAAAAATTGTTGACAAACGTAAGTACTGACAAAAAGTGATGACATTTGGGAAGGAAGATATAGGGAACTACAGACCTGTTATACTGACCTCAGTGCCAGGGAAGGTAATGGAGCAAATCAACTTGAGCATGCGGAGGACAACCAGGGGATCAGGTCTACTCAGCAAGGGTTCATGAAAGGCAGGTCCTGCTTGACCAACCTGGTCTCATTTTATGGTCTACCAAGACTTCAGAAAAGCCTTCAGTACTGTCTCCCACAGTATTCTCCTGGAGAATCTGGCAGCCTGTGGTTTAGACAGAGGCACTCTTTGCTGGGTAAAGAATAGGCTGGATGACTGGGCCCAGGGGGTGGTGGAGTTAAACCCAGCTGGCAAATGGTTGTGAGTGATGTTCCCCAGGGATCAGTATTGGGGCCTGTCCTGTTCAATATCTTTATTGATGACCTTGATGAGGGGACTTAATGCACCCTCAGTAAGTTTGTAGTTGACACCAAGTGACAGGAAGTGTCCATCTACCTTGAGGAAGAAAGGTCTTGCAGAGAGATCTGAACTGGCTGGGAAGCTGGGCTGAAGCCAATGGGATGATGTTCATCAAGACAAAGTACTGGGTGTGTACAGTAACCCCAGGCAGTGCTGCAGGTGTGGGGAGGAGTGGATGGACAGTGGAGGAAATGGATCTGGGGTCATTGGTTGATGCTCAGCTGAATGTGAGCCAGCAGTGTGCCCAGGTGGCCAAGGCAAAGGCATCCTGGCTTGTATGAGCAAATGTGTTACCAGAAGGAGCAGGGAAGTGGTCATCATTCTGTACTCAGCCCTGCTGAGGCCGCACCTTGAGTACTGTGTTCAGTTTTTGGGCCTTCACTATATAAAAGACATTGAGGCCCTGGAGTGTAATAAGAGAAGAACAGCTGAGGGAGCTGGGATTGTTTAGCCTGGAGAGGAAGGGGGTGACCTTATCACTCCCTACAGCTACCTGAAGGGATCTTGAGGTGAGATGGGAGTTGGCCTCTTCTTCCATGTAACTAGCAATAGGACTAGAGGAAATGGCCTCAAATTGCACCAGTAGAGATTCAGGTTGGATGTCAGCAAATAACTCTTTCTCTCAGAGAGTGGTGAAATGCTGGACTAAGCTGCCTAGGGGGGTGGTGGAGTCACCATCCTTGGAGGTGTTCAAGAAATGTTTGAATGTTTTATTGAGGGATATGTTTCAGTGGGAAATATTGGTGATAGATAAATACAATGAACTGGATGATCCTGTAAGTCTTTTCCAACAATGGTGATTGTGTGAATCTATTTTCAAAGCTTTTGTACATAAATTTTCTTGATGTCTGATGCAGTTATATTTCATCAAATGTGAGTTACTAGTGGTAACTGCTGCTTCTACTAACTTTATAAGTCCCTATGTTTTTTTTTTAACCTTCCATCACTGGGACACCATCAGTAGCTGTATGAGATATGTTGACAAAGTTTTAAGAAAAATTGTTTTAATGTATTTTTTTACTGCTTCATGTAAATCAAGAGATTTAATTGTTTCTTCTGATGTCGGTAAGGAAGCCGTTTCTTCAATGACGTTATATTCATTGTGAATACCTGTAATGAAAATGGTAAGTTGAGCAGTATCTGTAACATCAGTATTTTTATCTATTGTCAAAGCATAAAATTTGAAACTAGCAGCTTTACTCTCCAATTTTTTTTTTTTTCAATAGATTTTCCTGTTTCTTTACTTCACCTGATTATTGCCTGCTGAGGCAGACTGATTTTAGTAATTTTTTTAAAATTCTTTTTAATCAGGACCTGTAATATCTGCCATGCTTCCTGTACATAATAAGCTCACCATCAGGAAACAGTTTTGATTTTTTTTTTTTTTTTTTTTTTTTTTTGCATTCAGATTTGCTACCGTGTTACCAGCTTTCATAACAGTTCATTTGAATTTTAACATTATTAAAATGTTTTATTGAAGAGACAGGCTTCTTTCAGTTCTGCTGTTTTGTCTTTATGAAGCATTTCTTGATATGCATCAGATTTTGCAGCATATTATGTCTTTTCAAATTTTAATCTATGAAAACTGACACAATTTCCTTGCAAATTTAGCATAGTACTGTATTATTTGTCAACAGTGCCTTGCACCCTTCCTGTGATCTGGGGCCAGGCTGGGCTGCTCAATGAGGCAGAGCTGCTACTATGATGATGTAGCAGCAGGGGATGAAGCCCATGGTGAGAGCTGAACTGGGCCACATATGGCCTATAGGTTGAACATGCCTTATCTAAAGCATACTAATCCTGGGTTAGACTGAAAAAAATTGATCTGTCTTTTGATTTTAGCTATATTTTAAGTTCCTAGTGCTGTAGAATTTTTGATAACCTGTCTGAAGTCTTAAATTATGCAATTTTTTTTCTATCTATCTATAGTTGTTATTCAGAAGTTCAAATCGTCCCATTAATATCAAGAAGATCACGTTCAGTGTAGCATGGGATGATGGGATAACAACATAAAATTTTTTTCTAAGAGATTAGTTCAAATGTTTTCATTGAGTGTGTTAACAATAAATGACTGTTGTCAGTTGTTTGAAAAGAAATAAATAAAGATATTAAAATCAAGCAAATTGTCTATATTTCTGAAGCAGTAACTCCCGAGAGTCTCTTTGATCATACTTACCTGAAATTAATTAAGGTAAATATTAGCTACTTATTTAGAGAACAGACTTTTACATTTATAAGTAAAACTTGCGATACAAAGGAATAGCTAGTGAAGCATTTACTGAAAGGGGAAAGAATACTTTGTAAATAATTTTTTAACTCTTTTTCAAGATAAAGTTCATGCATATTTTCACTGAAGTTATATAACAGGTATGGGATAATACGTTTCTAAAATTAAACACGCATAGTTACGTGATTGTACTTTGCAAAAAGCCAAGTTAAAACATATCTCTGTGGCAACCAAAAAATAATGACTAATCCCTATTCTAAGTAATATGCTTTTTTTCTCGGTAAAATATTTTGCTGCAGAAAAATTGAATTAAATCAATGAAGAAGTGTTTTTACAGTATAGATGCTTTTAAGTTCTTTGGCTTCATGCTAACCAGGACTTTTACTACCAACTTCTCCTGATCATCCTGGGCTGCATTTGTGTGGCACTGAACCAGTCTTTCCATGGTATAATATTCAGTTACTGTCTTTCCCACCACGTTCACTGTAAGGCAAATATGCATACCTCTGGTATAGATATTTCAGTATTATGATTTAAACATGGCTTTATTATTTTTTTTCCTTATCTCTATGATTAGTTTGAAAACAGAGAAGGATTATAGGTAGGGTATATTAATGATTAAACCTTCAGTTTGCAACATATATAAAACTGAGATATTGTTTAAGAATTGAATATATTTCAAAATGTATTGTTTGAGGCTGTGATATATAAAGATGTAATTTGTCATTTAATAAAGGTACTCTTTAGACACTACTACAGAGAATCATGTTAAAAACAGTTGTTTATATGAACAGATGGATATACTGTTCAGGAAAGGTTTTATCTATTAAGTCATTGTTGTGCTCAGCAGTGAAAGTAATGAATATATTATGAAATTTAAAAGGTAATAGAATTCCTTTGAAGACAATGTGAAATATAATTACAGCTGTCAAGTTAAAGCATGAATAAAACTGGTGACTTTGGAAATCCATCAGTAAACAATTTTCTTTTTAATGTTTAAAGGGTTATACTAATATCCAGATGAGTCCTTTTTTGCTTCTACAAATAAATAAAAATAACTTCAATGATATATTTTACTTGTTTTAAAATGAAAATATTAAGAATTAATTTGTTCAGCAACATAAAAGAGTTTAATTTGACAGTATATTTTTTTCAAGTTACAGTTACTGAGAAAGTTAAAAAGATCTTTTGAAAATAAATGAAAAAAGAATACAATACTTAGTGGGAGATTTTAATTTGGGATATTCCTTTCCTCCCACTGAATAGTGTTCACTATGCTCCTTTTAGAGAATTTTCTGGCTCAAAAGATTCAGCCTGTTGAAAACATACAAGTAAGGTGGTAATGGATAGCCAGCTCTATTTGTGACTGCCATTCTATACTCTATTCAACTCAATTGGAATTAGTATAGGAGAACTTCTACTGAAATGCTCATGTTAGCTCATTTTTCCCCAAAGCTGTGATTTTCACATCTGTGGGAGGTCCTGTTGGTATTGTTTCAGGCTAAAGGAAGGCACAGCAAGCAGACGGTGTTATCTATTACTTCTGTAATGCATACCTGTTTTTTCTCTAATCAACTGAAGAGTCCTTATTTGTAGTGAGAAATGGGGAAAGTGAGAAAGTGAAAGTCTTTGGGTTTATTTTACTTAACTATAGCTAGCTTCTGAAAAGAGTGGATGCTTCCTCTCTGCAGTGGTTTGGGTTAGGAAATTCATTTTGACCAAGATTCTGCTTTGTTAAGTTAGTTGATTCATACTTTTTTTTTTTTTTTTTTTTTAAAAATTATTTGCCACGTGAGATTTGCATTGCGTATTAATATGTCCTGTGTCACTCTTTTTTTCTAGGAAAAATTCAGATACTCAAAATATTTGTAGCAGGATCATGTCAAAAAAAGCAATTCTTTATAAGCCTGATGTAAGGAACATGAAAGTATGTTGTTTTAAGCCTTCAGTTTACCAAACACAGAAAACAAAGAGCTCACATAATTTATTTGTAAAGGGAAATGCATGAGGGTTGTGAAAGTAATGCCTACTATTTTATTATGGCGACTGCCTTGCTCCAATTATAGGAGGGAGAGGAGGTTCTTTTTGATACATGTATACCCAGTGGCAAGATCAAGACACAACATGTCAAATGTTTGCCCGACCAGTTTATTACACATCCTGGTAGGGATCTATTTGGGGAGACAGGGAAGGGGTGATAGAAAAAGACAGGAAATAAAAGCAGGGAATCTTTGTAGAAAGCAAGAGAGAGAGAGTCACCACCAAGGCTCCTAGTTTTTCTGTTGATTTCAGAAACTTGTCCAGTCACCCGGAGGGATTCTTTCCTACGAGGCTTTTTTCTCCATCTAAGGTTTCTTGTCTTTGGGAGTTCTTCTCCAAAGTCCTTAGTTTAGTGGGGACATTTTATCCCCCACTTTTCAGTATCTTTCCTTTTTCTTCTTCTTTTCTCTGTTAGTGTGACACACCTGGCCCAACAGATAAGCCAGTGGGGAGTGGTGCCTTGGTTGCCATGCACAAGCACTATTGCCTTTTGCAGCGGTCAACTCCTTCAAGTCGCACCCCTGAAAAACACTGCTTGTCCCAGTTCTGCTTATCTTAACAATCATGAGCAGAAGTATTGTGGCACGGTGACAGTAACCATGATCCCCCGTTTCCCCCGAGATAATTTGCAGTTATCATTTAGAGTCTTATTAGCAAAAAGGCCTCACGAAGCAAGCTTTGAGCCAGAAAACAAAAAAAAGAGGTGTTCACAAAACCATTTTTCTCAGTGGCCAACACCAGAGCGAGATGCTGTTGGTATGGCACTATATGTTGAATGTTCTCATCAATATTCCATTAAATTTTTTTGCAACATGTGGCAGCAGAGGGCCATAGTCAGACAGAATGGCATCAGACATGGAAGTGTAAATAATGCAAAGATGTGCAATTGAATTCCTCCATGCAAAAATAAATTGTACCCACTGACATCCATTAAAGCTTGCTGAGTGCTTATGGTGATCAGAAAGTGTGTGTTAGCACAGTGCGGTGGTGGCTGTTACGCTTCAGCAATGGTGATGGCAAGAGTAGTCCTTTGCTGGTGCAGATTTTTACAAGCATGTCTGGAAGACTCTTGTTTATTTCTGGCAAAAATGCATTGTTAGTGGTGATGACAATGTTGAAAAATACTGTTTTCTATCTACACATATGACCTACATACGGATCTGTTTCCTCATTGTTTTGAGAGTGGAGTAGAAGTTTTAACTGAAACCTTCTGTTCTTCTGTTGTTTGTGAGATGTGAAGACACTGATTGTGTGACTGAATACTCTGTTAAAAATAAAATATAATAGAGTTAGTTAATATGCCATTAAAGGGTGTTGGTGTTTTGAAAATGAGTACTAAATCAAAGAGAAAGCCACTAGTATAATGTTGGCAGTGAAACTTGACATTGCTTGCCCTTTCTGCAGCTGCATAGAGTCAGTGTCAATTACACACACATTCACTCTCATTGTAGAGTGCTTACTCTCTTGAAAGCTCTCTTGAAAGGTGACATTGAGGATGGAGAGTAGGAAAAAGACAACGAAATTGATCGTTTTTCTCTAAGCTAAGTTTAATGCTGAGAATGTGTATTCAAAATGACAGTAGGGGAAAATATGTAGTTGCAATTCTAGCTGTAAGTTTCCTGACTGGTACATGTCATTGCTTAGGGCTGGTAGCTGTCATTGTCTTCAAGTATCATATTTATTGTGTTATCTGGAACTAACTAATTTGGATTTCAAATTTTGACCTTAGTTCACACCAGTCTTACTTCACTGATTTTCTTCTCCACAGGAGTAGATAATAGGTGGTCTACAGCTTCCTTGCAAGGGAAGTGAAGAGGCAGGCTCTGTTCTCTCTCTGGTGACAGTGATAGACCCCCAAGGGAATGGCATGAAGCTGTGTCAGGCAAGGGTAAAGTTCAGTGATAGGAAGTTATTTTCACCAGAGGGTGGCTGAGCTTCTCCCCAGTCCTGGTTGGAAACAGGAGTTGATCTCACTGACCCTTCCAACTTGGGATATTCTATGATTCTGTGGAAGTGAAATGCCAAGTCCTGCATCTTTGGAGGAATAATCCCGTGCACCTGTACATGCTAGAGGATGACCGTCTGTAAGGAAGTTTGCAGGAGGCCCTGGGTGGACAAGCACCTGAGCAGCAGTGTGCCCCTTTTGTTACTACATGGGCGATAAAACTCTGGAAAGGATTTCCTAGGTTTGTTATGGGATCTGCATCCTTGGACATCTTCAAGACCTGACTAAACTCTGTGGAACCTGCTCCACCTCATTCTGCTTTGGCCAGAAGCACTGGAACTTGCCAGAGGAAAGGTATTCTGTTATTCTTTGATTCAGTGAATATACATGATCTGGCACCTAAGAGCAAGGTCTGGGTAAAATTGAGCAAAAGGCGCTGGCTGAATCAGTAAGAATATTTGCTTTCTCCTCCATTGAAAAGCGATGAATTAACCACAGATGATTTTTAGAATTATATCAAGAGGATATTTGGGAGGAAAATAAAAAATGTGAAGTCCACTATTGAAGGCTCTTATTCCAATTAGATCAGTGCTTGTACAAAATCAGGAGGATTTGTTTTACAGTTTAAAACACTCTGCACTGACTAGCATCTTCTAACTCAACTATTAAGAGTGCTCACTAGACACTCCAATTTTTACATGACAGGAAGTTACTCTTCTAAATAAGATGGATTTTTTTATTACAATTACTTTCAATTTTGAGCGGTATAATTTGTCAACATATGATCTCATATTTCATGATTTTGAGATCTGCCTAATTCTAATTTTTCCACTTTAAAGGACAAAAGATAAAGGTCCATGAAAACGAGTGGCCACAAAACAATGACGTGACAGATTTCAATATCTCTGAGTAATCAGTTAAGTTACGCTTGTCTCTTTCATTAAAAGCACTATTAGACAGACAGATGCAAAAGATGATTGTGGTAAATGATCTTTCAGGTAATTCTTGATAATGATAAATATGGTTGTCATTTCAATTGACCACTGTTCATCTTTTCTTAAATATCCATCCATCTATGTGTGCTGACTAGTCAATAAATTGTGTGTGGAAATCATTAGGATAATTTGAAGAAAAGAATTTCCACAATTTAACTAGCTGCAGAATGTTTTCTTTGTTTCAGTGTGGTGAGATTTTTTCATTCTCTCCTGAGGAAAAAGGAAAACCTGAAGTATAGATTTTTTTTTTCTCCTTTGTTTCTTTGTGTATTTCTTCCTATTTCAGGCTTCTTTGGGAAATAAAGTGTACAATCAATGTACTAAGCAGAAAGCTGTAAATCTGTGTAAAGGCCTATACACTGCCTGCAGTCTCTGCTCATGCTTGCCTTTCATTTTAGTGAAAAAAGTGAAGTGAAAGATTGGCGGGGCCACTGATAATAATCATAGCATAAGACTGAATTATACACACCTTCCTTTCTGTAAATGCATACATTTTGCCAAGATAAAGCCTGCAGTACTTGGGTTATTCTTCAGATCCTTTTTTTTTTTTTTTTTTTTTTTTTTGTCATATTAATTTTACCCTGAACATAAGCCATAATTGGAAATGTTGGAGAGAAAAAATCTGTGAATTATGGATTTTGTTTTCAAGGAAATATTTTGAAGAAATGTTGGATAGTCACTTGGCTTCTTTTCACTGTTGCTATTATATCAGAAGAGTAAACAGATGCAAAGAACACAGAGTGCAATGCTATGGCTTTTACTGAATGCCACCATTCAGTAAAATGGTGTAATACCACCAATACTGGAGAGGTAGAATGGTAGTATGGCAAAATTCCTGATCTGAGAGCAAATTCACTGAAAAGCATCCACTAAGTTTAATGTGTACATTGCTTATGTAGTGCTAATGGCATTACCATAATGGTGATTCATTTGCTGCCTGGTTGTGCAACTGAAGGAGAAGACAGAAACATTAAGAAGCATCTAAGAATGTGGAAGGGAAACCAACTTGTACAGTCGTTCCTTGAAACAGAATTATAGAATCACCAAGTTTGGAAAAGACCAAAAGATCATCCAACTGTTCACGTATCACCAAAATTTCTCATTTAAAGCATGTCCATCAGTACATCATCTAAACATTTCTTGGATACCTCCAGGGACTGCGATTCCACCTCCTCCCTGAGCAGCCCATTCTAGCTCCTGACCACTCTTTCAGAGAAAAAGCTTTTCCTAATGTGCTACCTGAATCTCCCCTGGTGTAACTTGAGGTCATTCCTTCTAGTCCTATCACATCCCCACAAGAGAGTCTTCTGGGGGACCCCCTGTTCTCTTGCAGAGAAGGGCACCTGAGATACAAGGTAAAATGGAGATATATTCCTGTTCGAGGTGGCAGGAGACACCTGTACCAGTCTATCTCACCTTCCCAGGTGCCCTTATATATTAGGTAAGAGGCTCTGGAACATGAAGAACAGGTAAGAAAAGAAATGGAAGAAATCCCATCCAGAGGGCTGTCTAGGATGAGGCAGTCACCCCACATACCAATGCAGCCTCTGTCAAGGAATATAGAAGGGTGATTGTCATATGAGTTTCTCTTCTGAGAGGAGCTAATGGCCAGATAAGCTGATCAGACCCTATTCACAGGGAAGTGTACTGTCTCACTGGAACCCATGCCAGGGACATTACTAGAATGATTCCTAGTCTGGTTATTGTCTGCTCCAAGTATTCCAGGTAGGCAGCGATGAGGTTGTGAGGAGAAGCCTGAGGGCTGACTTTGGGGCATTAGAGCAGTAAGTTTATTGAGTGGGAGCTCGATGGTGTTTTCTCCCGCCTGTTCAGAAGCCAGCAAAGATATTGAGAGAAGCAGGAGACCCACCTGATCAAAACGTGGTTAAATGAAGGAATTTTTGTTTTTGATCATGGGTAATTTGGCATCAGGCCACCTAGAGGCAGATGAAATTCACCTAAATCAAAGGAGGAAGAGGATTCCAGACCAGGAGTTGTCTGGGCTCATTGACAGGGCTTTAAGATAGATTAGAGAAGGGAGGAAAGTGATAGTGAGATCTAAAATATCTATATCATCCCTGCACATGAGATAGTGTGGGATGATGTAGATAATTTAGAGGGGCAAGACGCTAGAAGGGGCCCCTAATCTGCTGCACTCTTGAAATCTTATAGTGATGAAAGCAACAGGAAGATTAAAGGTAAATACTTCATAGGAATTAAGGAATTCTCCTCCAATAAGATAAGACCAACTGCCCAGTTGAAGTGCCTCTACACCAATACACTCAGCTTGGAAAACAAACATGAGGAGCTGGAAGCCACCATGCTACTGGAAAACCATGATATAGTTTAAATAAAATAGTTAAAATAATAATAGGAAAATAATGTGAGGAGCTGTCCCTGAAAAATGACCATGAGCAAGTTGAAAGCCTATGAGTTAGATTTAGAGACTGGGGGCAACAAAGGGAGCCTTATGATTGGTAACTACTACAGGCTGCATGATCAAGTGGAGCCAAGTGATGAAGCCTTCTTCCCTCACTTACAGGTGTAATGAATACAGATTCTCATCCTGTTGGAGGGACTTCAACTACCCTGACATCTGCTGGAAAAATAGCGCAGTGAGCTATAGGCAATCCAAAAGGCTCCTGGAACTTGTCAGAGATAACCTGGCTCAGGAAGCCAGGTAACAGCCCTACCAGAGAGATACAATACCAGACTCATCACTCACCAGAACTAGTGAACTGATTGGTGACATGAGTATTGGAGGCTGCCTGGCCTGTAGTGACCATGTGTAGCAACAGGACAGATCAGTACAAAGGGAAAGGTGTTACAACAAAGCTGTGATGACAAAAGGACTAGCACAATAGAGGGGTGCTATAAAGAAAGGGAAGAAGACTGCTCATCTGAATCAGAAGATTCCAGGTTCACAGGGAAAGCTTCACAAAAGAACAATCTCCAGGAAAAGATCTTTCTTCAGTTGCAGTCAGCCCTTAAATGAGGTATAGCAGAGGTGGAGCCAGGATCTACTCCTTCCAGTCGCACAGGTGAATTTCCTGCACCTGTGTTCCCAGGGCTGAGTAGGTCCTTTCCCCAGGTGCTCGCTCAGTGGTTCAGGATGTGGCTCAACAGTTCTCATACACCATCCTATGGTGAAGTTTGTACTCCCATGGGATATCAGACAGGAAAAGACTAAAATCAGGAGACTCTACTTCTGAAATCCAATTTCCAACTTTTCAGGGAGTTATTCAACAAAATCCCCAGAGAATCTGTCCTTAAGGACAACAGAGTGGTGCAGAGCTGGCAGATCTTTTAAGGAATCTTTCTTTAGGGCATAAGGGCACTCCATTCCCTGGTGTAGGAAGTCAGGAAAGGAAGGCGAGAGACCGATGTGACTGAACTGGAATCTGTTGGTAAAAGTGAAGAGCAAGAAAAAAATGAACAGGCATTGGAAGCAGGAACAGGTAACCTGGGAGGACTATATGGATGCTGCTAGACTGTGTAGGGTTGGGGTCAGGAAGGCCAAGGCTCAAATGGAACTAGACTGGCAAGAGCTACAAAGAAATATAAGAAAGGCTTCGGTAGGTACATCAACTAGAAAAGGGAAGTCGAGGAGAGTGTGTCCTCCCTGGTGACTAATACAGGCAGGCCAGTAACAACAGACAAAGAGATGGATGAGGTACCCAACAACTTTTCTGCATCAGTCTTCATTAGTGACTGTTCTTCACCTAGCCCTTGAGAGGAGGGATTGTAAACTGGAAACTAGGGGAGCAACATCCCTCTCAGTGTAAGCGAAGATCAGATTTGCAACCACCTGGGGGATTTAAACTTCTATTAGTCTATGGATTCCAATGAGATACATCCCAGAGTCCTGAGGAATGTAGTTGCCAAGGCACTCTTGATGTTTTCTGAAAAATCCAGGCAGTCAGGTGAAGTCCCTGGTGACTGGAGAAAAGGCAATATTGGACCCATTTCAAAGAAGTGTAAAAAGGATGACCAAGGAAAAACACAGCCTGTCAGTCTCACCTCTGTGCTAGGGAAGATCATGGAGCATATCATCCTGGAAGCTATGCTAAGGCACATGGAAGGCAGGGTGATATTGGATAAGCATCATGACTTCAAGAACAGGTCCTGCCTGACTAACCTAATAGCTTTTTATGATGGTGTAACTGTGTCAGTGGACAAAGGAAAGAGACATTCATGTCATCTATCTGGACTTCAGTAAAGCATTTAGCACAGTTTCCAATAACTTACTTCTCTTCAAATTGAAAATATATGGATTTGACAGGTGGACTATTCGATGAAGAAAGAATTGCTTGCAAGATTGTACCTAGAGAGTGGTGCACGATGGCTCAAAGTCCAGATAGAGATCAGTGACAAGTGGTGTCCCTCCAGTACTTGGAACTGTGCTCTCAAATATTGTCATCAATTACATCAGTGTGGGATCAAGTGCACCTTCAGCAAGTTTGCATATGATTCCAAGGTATGTAATACAGTCAACACACCTGAGGGACAGGATGCCATCCAGCAGGTCCTAGAAAAGCTCAAATAGGGGGCCCAGGTGAATTTCATGAGGTTCAACAGATCCAATTGCAAGTTGTTGCACCTCAATTACTGCAACACCCACTAACAATACAAGCCAGGGGATGAAAAGACAGAGCACAATCCTGGGGGTACTGGTGGATGGTAAGCTGGGCATAAGCAAACAATGTGCCCTCGCAGCTCAGAAAGCCAACCATATTCTGGGCTTCATCAAAAGAAGTGTAGTCAACAGGTTAACGGAGGTGATCCTGCCCCTCTACTCTGTGCTGGTGTGACCTCAGCTGGAGAACTGGGTCTAGAAACGGAGTCCTCAGTACAGGAGAGATGTGAGAGTGTGAGACTGTGAGAGTGCATCTGCAGGAGGATCACAGAAATGATCCAAGGAATAGAGCATCTCCCCTATGAAAACAGGCTGAAAGACTCAGGACTCTGTGGGAATACAAGAAAGAGTATTCAGAGCACTAGTTGTGGAGCAAGATGAACAGCATGAGAAAGTGATACTGAGAACAAAGGACATCTCAAGAAGAGGAGTATAAAAGCAAAAAGTAAAAGCAAGTATAATAAGCTGCTTGATGGCTGCATGATAATTATTCTGATTGGAGGAAGAGCTTGTCACTAGGAACGACTCGTGGCTATGATTGGACAAGTCCCTATATGCACAGTTAGGGAGTGTTTGTGGAATGTTTTGTTGACGTGTAAAGGTGGGTGGGGAAGTTATAAGAGGAAAATTGTGAATGCATATAAGCGGTGTTAGAACCTGTAATAAACAATTTGGATAATTCACAAACAGAATCACAGAATGACCAGGGTTGGAAGGGACCTCAAGGTTCATGAATTGCCAACCCCCCTGCCACAGGCAGGGCCACATACCTCCCCATTTAATTCTAGACAAGGCTACCCAGGGCCCCATCCAACCTGGCCTTGAACATCTCTAAGGACAGGGCATTCACAACCTCTCTGGGCAACTGTTCCAGCACCTCACCACTCTCTCTGTAAAGAACTTCCCCCTGACATCCAACCTCAATCTCCCCTCCCTCAACTTCAAACCATTTCCCCTTGTCCTGCTGTTATCAACCCTTTCCAAGAGTTGACTCCCCTCCTGTTTGTAGGCTCCCTTTAGGTACTGAAAGGCTGCAGTGAGGTCACCCCGCAGCCTTCTTTTCTCCAGACTGAACAAGCCCAGCTCCCCCAGCTTGTCTTCGCAGGAGTGGTGCTCCAGTCCCCTGATCATCTTTATGGCCCTTCTCTGGACCTTCTCCAACAGTTCCCTGTCTTTTTTGTACTGGGGGCTCCACACTTGGATGCTGTATGCCAGACAGGGCCTCACAAGAGCAGAGTAGAGGGGGACAATCACCTACCTGTCCCTGCTGGCCACCCCTCTTCTGATGGAGCCCAAGATACCATTTGCCTTCCAAGCCACAAGAGCACTGCTGGCTCATGTTCCGTTTTTCGTCTATCAAGACCCCCAGGTCCTTCTCCACAGGGCTGCTCTCAAGGACCGCTCCTTCCAGACTGTATGGATGCCTGGGATTCCTCCAGCCCAGGTGCAAAACTCTGCACTTTGCCGTGTTGAACCTCATCAGGTTCACGTCTGAGTCCATGCCTCATTGTCACAGGGCTCCTCAGCCTGGAGGAGGGAAAACTCCAGAGAGACTTTTCACAGCGTTTCACTATCTAAAGGAGAGTTGTAGAAAAGAAGGGGGCAGACACTTTAGCAGGATGTGTTGTAATGGGACAAGAAGAAATGGTTTCTAACTAGAAGAGTGGAGATTTACATTAGATGTAAGAATTTAGTATAAGGGTGATGAAACACTGGAATAGTTTGCCCAGAGATGTGGTGGATGATCCATTCTTGGAGACATTCAAGATCAGCCTGGATGAGGATGTGAGCAATCTGATTTTGTTGTAGATGTCCCTGATCACTGTAGAGGACTTGAGCTAGATAATGAAGGGAATGATCCCTTCCAACTCAAATGGTTCTTTTACACTATGATTCCATAATATCTTTCCTCTACCTTCTATCTTCTGGAAGTAAGTTTCTCAAAAAAAGTCTCTAGTAAATATATCACTGGACATCTTCTACACAGTGTGTCTACAACTTGTAGCATGATTTAATCTTTTTTGCATGACAATCAAGACTTCACTAATTCTTTTACCCTTCTGAATTCATCCATGTATAATACTAGGCTTTACTCACTTTTTTTTTTCTTTTCAGTGAAACCCAGTTGTGTAATGATGATAAAGTGATTGCAGCCCTCTCATTTCAAGCTGTATTAAAGACTCTTGCACAATACACTGTTGTTGATTTACTATCAGAATATGTTTATACCTATTTGAGTGCATTCTGAAATTTTTGACTTTTCTTGGTTTCATGCTTTGACACCAAATAAAAGATATTTCTTCTGATGAAAATGCCCTCACGGTTCAGTAATTTTCTGGGTTCTATTCTTCCAAAATGTACTGTCTTCCTTTTTTTTTTTTTTAATTTATTGTTGGCTTTACTGTTGATAGATGTTTTGCTTTATCTAATTTGTTTAAGCAGGTAAATACAAGATTTTTAAATAGCATATTTCATTTAACAAAGCATCCTAATTAACACATTCTCCATTTACATGCTCCAGTAATCCTTTAATTCAGACTCCCTTCACAAACTGTGTTATTACAGGTAGGCAGAAATGTCATAAATTAGAGGTTTCAGAAATTTTTAAAGAGGACTTTCTCTTCAAATTTGAAAGGAGCCAGTATTCTAAATGTCTGTTGTATGCTTATAAATTTTATCAAATCTCTTAGGTAGTTGTAATTAAATAAAGTCTTTAGAGTTTAGAGAAAGAATAAATAACAAGTTGATGAAACTAATTTTTATAAAGTAAGCACTAGGATATTTGCCATTAACATATATTCATGATCAACTTAAGATCCCTTAGATGATCTTAAATAATTATTAAAGCAAAGATGATGATAAAGCAAACTAGCTGATTAAATACAGAAGGGACAGAAAGTTGATTTTTGGGATAGAAAGGTGTAGTTTGGAATTATAAGTCCAGAGCAGATGTGGGAAACTGTGCGTGGTTAGAGAAGATAAACAAAAGAGAGCTAGACTACTTTAATGAAGAACAGGTAGAGAAGAGCAGGCAGTTTGGGACTAAAGCTAGTGATAAACATTTTGAGACTGAAGTTTGAGATCTTGGGCAGGTATTGATCAGCCAGCTGGAAAAGTAGATAGGTGATGAAGAGCAGACTGCTGAGGATGCTTGATGGTAGAATAAGAAAAGAATGATTTAGAAATAGGAAGAGCAGGGTGGAATTGTGGTGAGCGCATAGAAAAGTTGTGTTCACTATACTTCACTTACCTTCTGATCTATAAATGGAACAACAAATTTCAGACTTGCTATCCCTCTGCTGTCAGAATTCCATCACAGGCATTCTTTGATTCTGTGTTCCCTGTGTTGTATTTTCAGCAGATACACTCACTTTGAGGATGGAAAATTTTATAGCAGAGTTCAATACATGCTTTTGTCCAATTTTTTATTTGTCAAAAGAAAAGCATTCCCAGTCACTGTGTATTTCAGTGACTGCCTGCATCACAGTACTAGATGTGTTTGTATGGGCTTTTTTTGTGGTGGTTGTTTGTTTTTTGTTTTTTGTTTTTTTATAAAGCTGTCATTTTGACAAAAATTCCTGCAAACTTGAGATGTGTGGTCATTTTAAAATAGTTATCTTTATTATTAAAGATAGTTATTATGTTAATAATCATGTTTTCATTTTGTTCTCAACTGTCCAAAGGAACTCTTCTACAAATTTGAACAACTGTCATTCTATGCAAGATTAAGAGGGGGCTGATATCATAGGATGTAAGTCTTCTTTGAAAGTCATTAGGCAGTGAATGGGATGGTGGATTTTTACTAGACTTACTGTCCCAAGAATTCTGTTCTTGCCTTTATTTTTGTTTGTAACACCAGGAAGTTAACGGTACTTCTCATAAGCGGTTGATATATATTTTTCTCATTGTTCAGAGTAACAACCTGATATTTCTGTGGAAATATCGTGCAGAAAAGCTGAACAGTAATTACATAAGCCAATGGGAATGCTAGTTTGAATGGATAAAGTACCATACCATAATTACATTCTAAAAAACCTTTTGTTGGAGTTGTCAAGTTTCGTCCCCAATTTTTTTTTCTTTAGTTGCCTGTGTCTCAGTCAACCTTTAAAAAATGGGATGATATCGTATTTCATTTTACTGCCATTTTAAAGTTCTATGAAACACTTCTTTTTTTTCTGAAAAGTGCCATAGAAAACTAAAAACAAATGAAGAAATGTAATAGGTTCACTATAGGTTTTAGCAGTTTGCAGCAAATATTGACCTTCCGATCATTAATAAAATGTCATTTATTACATGTACTGAATGGACAAGGTTCTTAGGCAGGAAGAAAAAGGCAATTATTTAGGAAAGGCATTACATTTATACACACGGGAAGTGATTGAGTAAAATTTTTTACTTCTTACAACTTTGCATATAGAGTTATAAGATCATGTTCTTTTAGCTTTGTAAATCTTTATCTGTATTCATGAAGTTCTTAAATGTATATTGGTAGACAACTGTAAAAGCAAATAATCATCATCATTATCATCATCTGTGATCTTTTCCTCTATCTTTTCACTCATCTATCGTGAATGAAATAATCTATGAATATGAACATTACTAGCTTGAATGCCAGCTAAAAATTTGAAAACTTTGCTACTATATTAGAATCATAAATTCCTTTTGGTTGGAAGGGACGGTTAAAGGTCATCTAGTTCAACTCCCCTGCAATAAACACGGACATTTACAGCAGGATCAGGTTGCCCAGAGCCTGGTCCAGCATGGCCTTGAAAGTCTCCAAAGACTTGGGGTTATTTGGATCCACCACTTCTCTGTGCAACTTGTTCCAGTGCCTCACCACCCTCACTGTAAAAGACTTTTCCCTCATATCTTGCTATCTCCTAAAACCTTTTTAAGCTTGAAAATATTTCCCTTTGTGCTATCACAACAGGCTGTGCTACAGAGTCTGTCCCCTTCTTTCTCATAGTTCTCCTTTAGATAGTGAAAGGCCACCATCAGGTCACTTTGGAACCTTCTCTTCTCCAGGCTGAACAGCCCCAGCTCTTTCAGCCTGCTCTTATAGGAGAGGTGTTCCATCATGTTTACCATTATTCTTCTAGTGAAACTTCAGGTACTGGCTCTTGTTATGTGGCACTCAGGTTGTAGCCATACTTTGAACTAAATCTCTGTGTATGATCATGGTGTCTATTCCTAATGCTACTCATTACTGCCTTCCTTAGAGATATGCTTAAGTGGAAGAGAGGTCTTCAAAAGTGCTCCTGTCAAAAAGACAGAAATGACAGTGCTAGCTTTGTAACTGTTACACTGCTTTTTTCAGTGAGACATGTTACACTTACCATTACTGTAACAGTGGTAAGAATTATCTTGCTGGACACTCAGGTTGCTGTGATTGTCTATCAGTGATATGTCTGGCATATTATGACTACAAATCAGTTGCCACCAACAGATTTCTTTTTCCAGCAAGTATGTTCAATTTTTTTTTTTTTAATAGTGAAAAACAAAAGGAAATTAAAATATTGAAGTGAGCAGTTGAGAAAAAGCTAATGAGAATTCTTCTCTTAGTTATTGACATTGGTGCATAATGTCCCTCTTGTGTGTTTCACAGATCTTGTGAAACAAGATCACAGTGTGATGCTCAGCTGCCTGTCAGATTAATTCCCAACAATATTACTACTATTCTTTCTAATACTGGGGGAGAATCTGTTGAGCTG
Source organism: Tetrao urogallus (assembly GCF_951394365.1). NCBI lineage: Eukaryota > Metazoa > Chordata > Aves > Galliformes > Phasianidae > Tetrao > Tetrao urogallus. The sequence continues at coordinate 92,429,955 of NC_136815.1, forward strand.
CTAAATAATTTGAAATAAAAAACCTCATGCATTTCTATCATATATGCTACAAAAACTGATGTTGAAAACAATTAAAAATTGAAAGTAAACATTTTCTGCTTGTTCAGAATAGTATTTGTTACCTGGTAAGTTTCCTATCTATCTGCAGAAAGTAAATTTAGCTAGGATCACTTCAGTTTAATCTACCAGGAAAGCAGTTTCATCAGTGTTGGTAGAACTGTGGCTTCTAAGAGAACTTCATCTGTGAAAATTGAAATAGGTTATAAAAATATGTTTTCTGATACTTGGTATAGGCATTTTTCATTAGCAAAATATTGAGCAACAAAGTCATATTTTTCTTTGTTTTAGATAGTAGTCCTGTTATCACATTCAGTACTGATTGTGGGACTGCAGAGGTATAAGAGAAAGAAATTTCTGCCTTTCTAGGTGTTTTTGTCCCTGTTAGGGTTATTTTATATCTCCAATTTTTGTTACTTTTTAGTGATTGAAACATGAATTTGCTTATGAATATGAATACTTTCTGGGAAATACTTTCATCACTGGTGTTTTCATAGATAGCCTTAGATTGTGCATAGGAGCATTTTGCCAGTTTTTCCTAGGCATCCAAAAGGATTGTGGTATTTTTTTGGTTCTTGGAGGTGGTGATTGATTAGACTTTGTGTATTCAGAAGCCAAATCTAAAATCATTTGCCACTCCCGAATGAGGAAATATAGAATCCCCAGTGCGCCTTCCCAGAGGGTTGATCTCCCCGTGGCCCCAACCAGGATGAACACACTAGAGCACAGCTGTCCTCTGGAACGCCAAGAGAAGCAAAAAGAAGAATGCAAGAGTGAAGCTCACGTCTGAGTTTTACAAGTACTTGATCATGTGTGGTAAAAGCTGTACTACTGTTCTTAAGGGTACCATTCATCTCCTCTTTATCATCCAGAAATAGTTGGAGGGATAGAAGAGAAGAACAGTTCAGCAATCCATCCAGTACCTCCCAGTCAATACAGTAGTTTCTCTTGCCTCACAGCAAATTACGATCAAATAAAAATGGACAAAAATAGTTTCATGTAATTACCAAAAGGCTACTTTTGTCAGATAATTATTGCACTCATGCTCTTTGACTGACTGCAGATTGACTGACATAAGATGATGTACTGGAAGTCTGCGTGCTACATAGTACCAGAAACCCATTTCATTAGTCATTTATGCTGTAATGGTTTGGAGGATATGATTTCACACAGAATCACAGAATCACAAGGTTGGAAACGACCTGCAAGATCATCTAGTCCAACCACCCTCCCATTCCTATTAGTACCACAAGCACTAAACCATATCTCGTAGCTCCTCATCCAGGCGCCTCTTGAGCACTACCAGGGACGGCGACTCCACCACTTCCCTGGGCAGCCATTGCAGTGCCTGACCACCCTTTGAGAGAAAAAGTTTCTCCTCATGTCCAACCTAAACCTCCTCTGGTATAACTTCTGGCTGTTTCCTCGGGTCCTACTATTTGCCTGGGAGAAGAGGCCAGACCCTTTTGCACCACAACCTCCCTTCAGGAAGTTGTAGAGTGCAATGAGGTCTCCCCTGAGCCTCCTCTTCTCCACACTAAACAATCCCAGTTCCCTCAGCCGCTCCTCACAAGACTTGTGCTCCAGACCCCTCACCAGTTTCGTTGCCCTTCTCTGGACACGTTCCAGGGCCTTTTCTTGTAGTTAGGGGCCCAAAACTGAACACAGTGCTCGAGGTGCGGCCTCACCAGTGCTGAGTACAGGGGATGATCACCTCCCTGCTCCTGCTGGCCACACCATTTCTAATGCAGGCCAGGATGCCGTTGGCCCTTTTGGCCACCTGGGCACACTGTCGGCTCGTGTTCAGCCGAGCATCAACCAACACCCCCAGGTCCCTTTCCTCTTCACAATCATCCAACCACTCATCCCCAAGCCTGTAGCACTGCATGGGGTTGTTGTGGCCAAAGTGCAGAACCCGACACTTGGCCCTGTTGAACCTCATCTCATTCACCTCGGCCCAGCGATCCAGCTTATCTAGATCCCTCTGAAGGGCCTCCCTGCCCTCAGGCAGATTGACACCACTTCCCAACTTGGTGTCATCTGCAAACTTACTCAGGGTACACTCAATCCCTTCATCTAAGTCATCAATGAAGACATTAAACAGGACGGGCCCCAGCACCGACCCCTGGGGGACACCCAGGGGTCTTGAAACAGGTCTCCAGCTAGACTGCACTCCATTGACCACCACCCGTTGAGCACGGCCCTCCAGCCAGTTCCTCATCCAACGGAGGGTAAAACTGTCCAAGCCACGGGCAGCCAGTTTCTGCAGAAGGATACTGTGAGAGACCATGTCAAAGGCTTTGCTGAAGTCTAGGTAGACTACATCAGCAGCCTTTCCCTCATCTACCAGTCTGGTCACCCAGTCGTAGAAAGAGATGAGGTTGGTCAAACACAACCTGCCTTTCATGAACCCATGATGGCTGGGCCTGATCCCATGGACGTCGCGCATGAGCCATGTGATCTCTCCTGGGAGGATTTGTTCCATGACCTTCCCTGGCACTGATGTCAGGCTGACAGGCCTGTAGTTCCCTGGATCCTCCTTACGGCCCTTCTTGTAGATGGGAGTCACATCAGCAAGCCTCCAATCCTCTGGAACCTCTCCAGTCAACCAGGAGCACTGGTAAATGGTCGAGAGCAGCTTAGCAATCACCCCCGCCAACTCCCTCAGCACCCTAGGATGAAGCCCATCCGTTCCCATGGATTTGTGACTGTCCAGATGGAGGAGGAGCTCCCTAACGGCCTCCACCTCAATCTCTGACATTCTGCATGTCAGCCCAGATATCCAGATCAGGGCACAAAGTACCCTGAAGATAACTGGTCTGACTATTAAAGGCAGATGTAAAGAAGGCGTTGAGGACCTCAGCCTTCTCCTTGTCATCTGTGGTCACATTCCCCGCCGCATCAATTAAAGGATAGAATTTATCCTTGGTTTTTCTCTTGCCATTGATATATTTGTAAAAGGATTTCTTATTCTCCTTCACTGCAGTGGCCAGTCTAAGTTCAAGATGGGCTTTCTCCTTCCGGACTTCCTCCCTGCATACCTTAGCAACTTCCTTGTAATCTCCCCTAGTAGCTTGTCCCTTCTTCCAGAGGACATAGACTTTCTTTTTCTTCCTGAGTCTTGACAGTAATTCCCGGCTCATCCACACCAGTCTTCTCCCCAAAATCTCTTAGTAGAATATCTAGACGTAGAAAGCTGAGACTGTGTTGTCTGTGCCCAAATCTTAGATTTTATTTAGAAGACTAGAAGATAACTGGGAAATAGGCAAATAGTTCTAGAAAACCAGGGTCTGTACACTGTAAGTCAACCTTACTTTGACCTTGCTTGTTTGAAGTACTTCAAGAAGGATCTGTCCCTGAGGTACCACCAATTACACAGAACATACACAGGTCCTAAAGAGAACCTGAAAATCCTGCAATGTGAAGAAATGAAGAAGTGTACAAGACTTGGCCCTGAGTCATGTTTTCCCAGGCCACATATGGTCAAGAACATGAAACAGGAGGTGATATATCTGTTCCCATTGTACTTAAGTCTAAAAATGTTATAACAGAATTGAAAAGCTATTCAGAAATCCTAAGCATTTATTTTTTTTCCTTTGGTTTTTCAGCATGCTGACAATCTCTTTGCTAACTATTTGATAGATAGGAATGTTTCATAGAAGGTTATTCTACCCCCTCTCCAAGCCGATTCTTCTGTTCCTTGTTTGTGTCAGATTTACATCTGTTTCTTTAGCAAGATAGTATAAAAAATGTCTTTGAAGTCATTTACAACATAACATCAACTTCAGAACACTGAGCAGAACGCAAAACGTATTATTTTGAATAAACAACTCAACAACCCTGTCTGGATTTTTAAATTCACCATATTCTTTTTTCATTTCCTTTTGGACAATCTCTGACTTTGAATTATTCTGTTCTTGACCTGAGTATAAGCTTGCATACTAAGAGCTTTGATTGGGTTAGATGAATAGCCCTGTGTGTTGGCATTTTCCCTCCATTTTATTACGTAAAGCAGAAGAAAAAAGTTCAAGGAGATTCATAACTGAGTAATTTACCACATTTTTGCATGAAAATTTAGCTCTTCTGAAATGCAACTCAAACAGATAGAAGCAAATGTGAACAGAAAACATGAGAACAAAAGGTGATCTCTTTTGCAGCTGTTCAGTAGTTAAGCTCAAATGACAAACAAACCTGAAGTGTACTCTAAAACAGAACTGTGAAGAAAATCTGCATATTAGCCATCTTTGTATAACAGTCCTAAGTAAATTTGTTGTTTGACCACTGGAAACTGTTTTGGTTTTTTTTCTGTTAACATTGTAATACTAAGGATTACATGGTACTAAGAACCACAGGTGCATGAAACCACCTAGTGACCTAAGAAAGTGCTTCTTATTAAACTTCATACTCTTTTTACTGTTACAAATTTCTTCCACACCTCAAATCATTATTGAACTTGCATATGAAAGTATGAATTTTGCTTATGGAGGAGTGTGATGATGGAGGAAAGTACTTCAAACATAGGTTAGAAAGACATTTCTTTTGGATATTTATCTTCTGTGAGTGACTTCTAATTGTATGTGGCATGACTTTGAAGGAATACTTGGAAACTTGATTTCCAAATATCTATGTGGAACAGAGAGTGACAAGTTTTCTTAAATCTACAAAATTATTTTATATAAGTGCTTATTTCTTGGTGGGTCGTTGTTTCCACCTTGAGATGCAGATGCTCATCTTTCATGTTTGAAAATGTTCATCTCATAAGAACAATTTTGAATCTAAAAGTCATTTGGAGGGTTAATTGTTTGCTAAGTGAAGCACCAACTACAAGTACTAGAGGATGATAAATCTATGAGATTCTGCCAGTTCCATAGAAATGTACGCAAACCTGAAATATATTCCACTTTTTTTTTTTTTTTTTTTTTATTATTAAGTTTATTTTAACTCCCACCCCCAAGAAAAAAAAACAGCTAGGCTATCTCAATTTCTTTGTTCAGGAGATGTGGATATAGATTCCAGTTCAAGGTAATTTATCAACTAGGTTTATTACAGATGGTTCACACTCAGTTCTTCTTGCTTCATACTGAAGTATTGGGTACTAAAAATGCATTTAGGCTACTGTTTTCTAAAATGAAAACTGGTCTGTCAAATTATAAAGTAGAATTATCTGTTTATATAGCAAGAAAAAATATTTCTAGGTTGTTTTTTTTTTTTTTTTTTTTTGTGAGAGTGCCTTCTAATAATTAACTGCACAGTAAAAATACAACTGAAGTTTTACATCTTTTTAGTATTTTCAGACCTCCTTTCAAACACATCAACCAAGAATGTAAATCAATCTTAACTTCTGCAGTAAAGTACACTGAATGCTGGTTTGGACACCTATTCTTCAGAATTTGTGTCTAATAATTCTTCTTCTGAGTGGCAAAGTTTTGAGGGCATTTGTTTAAGTGCGCTTATATTCTCACTACTTCTATGAGTGTTATTTGAAAAGAACACAGATCTGCTGAAGTCTTCAGAATTTCTTTCTCACGTATTCTTATTCAGTAGAGTTCTCTTCACTGCAAAATATTTTATAACCCATGGTGCTCTCTCTGGTCTCATTCTACTTTATTTACAGTACCATTCTACTTACTTTTTCTGCATTAGCAAAAAGCTTTGTCCAACAGGAGTAGATTTGTATAGCAAAGCAGTAGAATCTCAGTCTACAGTATTTAGTTACAGTCTGGGAGTTGTACTTTGAGCTTGCTCTGGTCTAATCCTGATGAGCAATATCAGATGAATAGAATTCATTGGATGTATTCAGGGACTACATCTTCCAGTTTCGCTTAATTTAAGAGGCATCACATAGGCATTCCCTGAGAAGGTTCACAGAGTTACTCTGGTAACTCTCAGAAAGCTGCTGAAGAGTACAGATATTTCTGTTTTAAAATTTTAACACATTTTTATAATGTTGCTTTGCAATTTATCAAGATTTAGAATCAGTTTGACTCTGTGTTTCATGTGGTTTACTATTTCTATGTCAGTTTTACCACCAGTTTATTGAGTTGGAATTAATAAAGGTTGAGAATACATCTAAAGCACATTTTGTAGCAAACTGCTTGAATTACTGCTCAGTTAATTTTGTGGTCCAATATAGGATTTTACTGCATCAGCTATGTCGCATCTAGTGATTATAAACTCAGTCATTTTGGAAGAGTTTTCTGAGGAAAATCATGATAGTAGTCTGCAGTAAATGTACTTAATATTTCCTAGTTAATGCAAACCCATAATTTCTATGTTCAGCTGGTCAATTACTCATTTACCACTTACTACTATCATGGTTTCCTTCCTTCCTTCCTTCCTTCCTTCCTTCCTTCCTTCCTTCCTTCCTTCCTTCCTTCCTTCCTTCCTTCCTTCCTTCCTTCCTTCCTTCCTTCCTTCCTTCCTTCCTTCCTTCCTTCCTTCCTTCCTTCCTTCCTTCCTTCCTTCCTTCCTTCCTTCCTTCCTTCCTTCCTTCCTATTTGTTTGTAGGAGGTGTTTCTAGGGGATGAGGTGTTTCTAGGGGATGTATTTTTTGCAAATGCTCAGATCTATTAACATCACATAAGTGATAATAAATCCAATATGTAACACACATGGGCTTCTTTTCTAGCTTTTCCCTTCTGCTACCTTTACACAATTTTTTTTGGTGCTAACTGCTGTTTTTAAACTGATAATAGGGGTTGGAAATATCCAGTGATAACTTTAATTACATGTTTCATGCTCTTCTGCAGCTCTGTCAAATGCAAACTATGTTTTATCTGAGATAGGACTGTTAAATCAGATTGACATGAACAAAGTCAAGCTGAGAAATTTGATCAGCTGAATTTCTTTGAATGTGTTAGAAAATTCAAGCACAGGTTGCATATCATGTAATTGTAATTAGATAAATGATCTCTATATTTCTCCAGGGGTGGAATGATGAGTTTATCAGGTCTTCCTTAGCAAATTAGTAATGATTTTTTAATGGTTACTTTTGGTTAGTATCAATTTACCTTATGTGATTTTTCTTACTGATTTCCCTCTATTTGTCTCCCCATTCTTCAGCAGAGCACACTACTAAGTTTACTTTGTAGCTCTAACCAGTTTACCATGGACTTATTTAAAAAACTGTTATTATGTACATCATTTTTGAAACAGCAGTAGTGAGATTTGATGATTAAGAATATTAATTAATTCTTCTCCCTGAAAAGATTTGGTAGTACTCAAATCCTATCAATAAATTGTGATTTGGAGCAATAATGTTTCACATAATGATATGGCCTAGTAAGCCAACAAAAATTGAGGATCAATCACTACTCAAAATATTGCAGATATATGAGGGACTCTCAAACAACACTCCTACAACCTCTTACATTTATTTGTCAGTTTGCATCAAGAAATTAGTTGTGCTGCCCTCCTACCCTCCTTTGGAAATGTTCCCTGAGAGTCCTACATTACTGTTCATTAAAAAATGTCTTGTGCCCACCTCATAACCTTTGGTTCTTATGTCAGTATTTGTCCACTACTTTCCCTTCTTAAAGGATTCTCTATGTACTTCTAAAGAACAACAACACTTCTTTTGTGGGGAGGACAAAGTGAAGCAGTTTTATTCCCTTTTTCTTTTTTTTTTTAATGATACTGGCAGGTTGTTTCTTTGCCCATCTGTCTCGCTCCAATTTATAGGAGGGAGAGGAGGTTCTTTTATTATCTATATACCCGGCGTGAGATTAAGAAGCAACGGTTCAAATGTTGGTCCAACCAGTTTATTATAAATCTTAATTAGGGAAATGGGGAAGGGGAGGACGAACACTATTATGAATTAGGGTAATGGGGGAAGGGAAAGAGGGCGATAGAAAAGATAGAAAAGGAGAAGCAAGGAGTCTTTATAGGCAGCAAGAGGGACATAGTCACCACCATGGATCCAGTGAGGTTCGTAGTTCCGTCTTTGATCCTCAGTAGTGGTGGGTCGTCGGGCATTGTTGTTCTATTGATGAGGAAGGACGACGAAGCACAACCATGGCGATGATGGCCCCTTTTCAATGGTTTCAGAGTGGTTGAGTCAGCTGTCTTTGGAGTGACAGCTCAAATCCAAAGTGGTTGAGTCAGCTCCCCTTTGAGTGGCAGCTACTGGCTCTGGGATCTCAGCAGAAACTCCTTTGTTCCCATCTTCCGGGCCTTGCCAGCAGATTAGAGGGAGCAGGGATGCCCATCTGCATCCTGTTTCTCACAGAACATGATGGTATCGTTCCCCAATTTTCCCACAACTAGCTGGAGCTGTTTAGTCACAGGCCAGATCTTCCGCCAGTAAACACTCCTGAGCACTCTCATCCGCTCTTCTACAGAGCAAGCAGCTCTGGGGGAAGGGGCTTTCAAATGTTCCCAAAGCGATATTGATTGTCACACGGTTAGCACCCATTAGTTGCCTCCTCAACAAATCACTCAGAGTCTTATCACAAGAAATACCTCAGGAAGCAAGCTTTGAGCCAAAAAACAAAGAAGGATTCTCACACCATCCTTGGAGATTGCCTTCACATTTATTTTGGAGCGAGTTTTGTTTTTCTTTTCTTTTCTCATGTGGATAATAGGAATAAGATGATGTTTTGAATGAAGTCTCTTCCAGGCAAGGTTTGCTAAAATTAGGCTTTAATGTCTGTCCATTTATAGTAAAACTCTTTTCCTGCTGTATCTTAAAATTTTCTTTCCCTTCTCCACAGTTGCATCATGCCAGTAAATAATAGTCAACCTGAAATAATAAATACAGTCAGGTATTGTTATCATTTTTAGCTGATGTACTCTCATTATATATCATGGATTCATGTTAATAGTCCCTTGGCCTTGTTCTTTTATGCCTCATTTCATTTAAATTACAAATCTCAGAGGAGGTAATTTTTCCTGGGTAATATTTGACACCTCCATGATACAGGCAACCCCCATCCCAACCTACCTCGGTTCCCCAGGTGCCCCTTTGTAGTAGGTTTGAAGCCCTGAAACTGGAGGGAGAAGTGGGTGAAGATGAGGTGGGAGGACTGTCTCCAAGCATGTCTAAAGTGAGGCAGTCAGCTCCTTGCTTGAAGACTGCCTCCTCCAGAAAACAAAAGAGGGTGATAGTCATAGGTGACTCCCTTTTGAGATGAACAGAGGGTCCAATATGTCAGCCTGACCCCACAGGTAAGGAGGTGTGCTGCCTCCTCAGGCCGCAGGTCAGGGATATCTCTAAAAAACTTCCCAGCCTGATCCACCCCTCTAATTACTATTCTTTATTAATAGTTCAGGCTGGCAGTGATGAGGTCACTGACAGAAGTCTGAAGACTATAAGAAATGATTTTAAAGAACTGGGGAGGTTAGTTGATGAAGCAGGCATACAAGTAGTATTTGCCTGTATTCCTACAGCGTCAGGGAAGGACACCGAGATGACCAGGAAACCCATTTTATAAACACATGGCTGAGAGACTGGTGCAAACACAAGAATTTGGGGTTCTTTGATCATGGGGCAGTCTACTTGGCACCTGACCTGAGGTTTGCCAATGGATATCACCTGTCTCAAATTGGGAAATGGATCCTTGCCCAGGAGCTGGCAGGACTTGTAGAGAGGACTTTAAACTAGATATGAAGGGGGAAAGGGATAAAACCAGTCCACTAGTGATGAGCCTGGGGGAGCGGTAATGGGATTAGGGGTGAGAAGAGGGGCTTAGCTGAAGTGCACCTACACCAATGCATGCAGCATGGGCAAACAAGTAGAGTTGGAAGCCACTGTGCAGCAGGCCAGCTTTGACCTGGTTGACACTACAGAAACATGTAGGACTGCTCCCATGACTGGAGTGCTGCAATAGATGGTTACAGAATCTTCAGAAGGAATAGGCAAGAAAGAAAGGGTGGTGGTGTGGCTCTCTATGTTAGAGAGTGCTTTGATGTTACTGAGCTTGTGGATAGAGATGATAAGGTTGAATGCCTATGGGTAAAGATCAGGGGAAGGGCTGACAAGGCAGACATCCTGGTAGGCATCTGTTATAGACCACCAAACCAGGATGAAGAGACAGATGAGGTGTCTGAGAGCAGCTGGAAGAAGCTGCATGATTGCCAGCCCTTGTCCTCATGGGGGACTTCAACTTCCCTGACATATGCTGGGAATATAACATAGTGCAGAAGAAGAAGTCTAGGAGGTTTCTGGAGTGTATGGAGGATAACTTCCTGATGCAGCTGGTGAGAGAGTTTACGAGAGGAGCTGCCCCGCTTGACCTGCTGTTCACAAACAGAGAAGGTCTGGTGGGAGATGTGGAGGTCGGGGGCTGTCTTGGGCAGAGTGACCATGAAATGGTAGAGTTGTTGATTCCCAGTGGAGGCAGCAGGGGGAACAGCAAAACTGCTACTTGGACTTCTGGAGGGCGGACTTTGAATTATTCAGGAGACTAGTAGAGGGAGTCCCCTGGGATTGAGTCTTAGAGAGTAAAGGGGTTCAAGACGGCTGGTTGCTCTTCAAGAAGGAAGTCTTAAAGGCACAGGAGCAGGCTCTCCCCTGAGCAGCAAAATGAGCTGGTGGGGAAGAAGACTGGCATGGATGAATAGGGAGCTATTCTTGCGGCTCCAGGAGTAAAAGAGAATCTACCTCCTATGGAAGAAGGGTCGGGCAACTCAGAAAGAACACAAAGAAGTTGTTAGGATGTGCAGAGAGAAAATCAGGAAGGGAAAAGCCCAACTTGAACTCAACCTGGCCACTGGGGTAAAGAGGAACAAGAAACTCTTTTACAAATACATCAACAGTAAGAGGACCAAGGAGAACCTCCATTTTTTAATGGATGAGGCTGGGAATGTGACCAGTGAGGATAAGGAAAAGGCAGAGGTTCTGAATACCTTCTTTACGTCTGTCTTTGAAGGTCAGACCGGTTATCCTCAGGGTACTCCACTCTCTGACCTGGTAGTCTTGGCTGGGGAGCAGAATAAACCCCCCACGATTCAGGATGAAACAGTCAGAGACCTACTACTCCAACTGGACTGTCACAAGTCCACGGAGTCAGATGAGATTCACCCGACAGTGCTGAGGGAACTGGGAAAGCGATAGCTGGGCTGCTTTCCATCATCTATCAGTGCTCCTTGTTGACTGGTGAGGTCCCTGAAGGCTGGAGGCTTGCCAGTGTGACTCCCATCTACAAGAAGTGTCATAAGCAGGATCTGGGGAACTACAGGCCTGTTAGCCTGACCTCGGTGCCAGGGAAGGTTATGGAGCTGATTGTCTTGAGGGAGATCACATGGTATGTGCGGGACAACCAGGGGATCAGGCCTAGCAGCATGGGTTCGTGAAGGACAGGTCCTGCTTGACCAACCTGATCTCCTTCTATGATCTAGTGACCCGTCTGGTGGATGAGGGAAAGGCTATTACGTAGTCTACCTAGACTTCAGCAAAGCCTTTGACACTGTCTCCCACAGTATTCTCCTGCAGAAGCTGGCAGCCCGAGGCTTGGATGGGTACACTCTTGGCTGGGTAAGGAGCTGGCTGGAGGGCCGGGCTCAGAGAGTGGTGGTGAATGGAGTTAAATCCAGCTGGCGACCGGTCATGAGTGGTGTTCCCCAGGGGTCGGTGCTGGGTTCAATATCTTTATTGATGACCTGGATGAGGGAATTGAATGCATCCTCAGTAAGTCTGTGGATGACACCAAATTGGCTGGAAGCATGGATCTGCCTGGGGGTAGCGAGGCCATACAGAGGGATCTGGACAGGCTGGAGAGCTGGGCTGAAGCCAGTGGGATGAGATTCAACAAGACCAAATGCCAAGTCCTGCACTTTGGCCACAACAACCCCAGGCAATACTACAGGCTTGGGGTGCAGTGGCTGGAAGACTGTGTTAGAGGAACTGGACCTTGGGGTATTGACTGATGCTCAGCTGAACATGAGCTGACAGTGTGCCCAGGGGGCCAAGAAGGCCAAAGGCATCGTGGCTTGTAGTGCTAAAGTGTTGTCAACAGGAGCAGGGCAGTGATTGTTCCCCTGTACTCAGCACTGGTGAGGCCGCACCTTGAGTGCTGTGTCCAGTTTTGGGCCCCTCACTGCAAGAAAGATGTCGAGGCCCTGGAGCGGGTTCAAAAAATGGCAACAAATCTGTGAGGGGTCTGGAACACAGGCCTGATGAGGTGCGGCTGAAGGAGCTGGGATTGTTCAGTCTGGAGAAGAGGAAGCACAGGGGAGACCTCATTGCTCTCTATGACTATCTGAAGGGAGGTTGCAGTGAGCTGGAGGTCGGCCTCTTCTCATGTAACTGGTGATAGAACTAGAGGGAATGGCTTCAAGCTGTGCCAGGAGAGATTTAGGCTGGATGTTAGGAAATACTACTTCTCTGAAAGAATGGTCAGGCACTGGAATGGGCTGCTCAGAAAGGTGGTGGAGTCACCAAACCTGGAGGTGTTCAAGGAATGTTTGGACATTGTGTTGAGGGACATGGTTTGCTAAGACTTAAACATCATCTAAATTTAATTCCACACTTCTTCATCTCTGAAACTGCACTAGAATTTGCACAGGTATTTGTTTAGAGACTCGGGAAGTATAGACACAAAGATGGGAAAGTATTCCAAACTTGTAAGTCATCACAGATTACTTGATCATAAGTGAATCCTCAGGAGATCAGTGTAACTAAAATGCGAGACTTTTTCACACATTCCAAGTGGTGGAAAAAGAATGCTTGCTTTGACATAGTAAAAGTTCTACCTGAAAGCCTACTGAGGTAATTGCCACTGCATCTTTTAACGTATTAAACTTCAGGTCAACCAAAATCAACCCCAAAATGGTAGAAGGATAGGATGGTATTCAGACTTTTTTATTCACTTATTGTCTGTGTAACAAACCTATACACACATACAGAGGATAAACCAGCTATACATTAAAGTTTTTTACATATCCAAAATGAATGTAAATGGAAATGTTACATTCTTGATTCTAGAAAGATGTAAACTAACTTTTAATATTGAACAAAACAGTCATAGCAAAAAAACAGTTTTAACTGTTCTGATCTTTATCATGCATTTTCTGTTAATAGTAGGTAAGTGAAAGTGGCTCTTTTACTGGAGTCCTGAACTTCATATATTTTACAGTTCGCATGTGAGAATTCAATAAACATAAACATGAAATCTAATTTAAATGTAGTAATTAATATATACAAGTTACTATTTACCTTAACGTGCTAAAAAGGATAAAATATTTGTAATTATTTATATAGTACAGTTATCAACCATTTATCAACCATGTTTCAGATTTTAATGTGCATGTCATCCTAAAGATGCACATTATGCATCATGATAACCAATGTATCATGACTTCAGTAGAAGGTATAAGATGTTAAACTACAGTCTTCCCTCAGGCAAGAATATCTGAAATGCCACAGAGAGAATTGGAGAGGTTTTGACCCTTATTATACAATTTTGCAATCACCCTTTATTTGCACGTTCCTTGAAATTTTTGTGGTCCATATTGTTGAGTCTACCTTATTTTCCTGTTGAAGATCTGTGAGAAATAGCTCATGAATAAGCAGAAAGAGAATTTTGATCTAGTTAATGCTGTACATGTAAGTGGTTTGGGACTTTTACCATGTTCTTTTTAGTAGAGTCCAGTCTGAAACATTTAGAAGTAGCTCTTATTTCTCCTCTCTAGATACGAATATTAGATCTGTGGTAGAGAACATCTCATCACACTTTCATTTGTGGGGAGTAAGAAGATTTAAGACACTTAAAAACCTACGTCACTCTGAAAGTAATGTGGCCCACTTATTTCCATGGAAACCACAAAAACTACAAACATAATTTAATAGAGCAAATTCTCAGCAACTCTACACTATTTTTGCACATAGTCACCACCATTAGCTATGCATTTTCACCAGCACTGAACAAAAGACTGCATGTCACACTTATAAAAATATGCATGGTCATCTGGAACATGGCTTGTTTTCCATATCACTGTCTCCAATGTTAAACTACCTCACTGTGCTAACATCCACTCGTTTCCATACACATTCAGCAAGAGTATGTGAATGTCAATAGGTGTAGTTTTTTTCTTCATGGAAGAATTCAATTATACATCTTTGCTTCACACACGCTTTCACTTCAGGCACCAATATGTCAGACTGCCATTTGTCACAAGGGAACTAAATATAGCAGAATACTGACAGGAAGGTTAGGCATCTACTGTCATAACAATGTCTCTGACATTGTGGGGCAACATAATAAAATGGCATTACTTTTGGAGTAGACCTCATATTAAAAAATGGACACTGTGAGAAGATGCCATCCAGAGGGATCGTGGTAAACTCGAAAGGCGGGTCTTTGTGAACTTAATGAGGTTCAACAAAGCAAAGCACAAGGAGTAATTCCATATACATATACAGACTGGGAGAAGAGATCCTCAAGAATAGCCCTGCTGAGAAGGACTTAGGAGTTCTGGCTGATGAAAAATGGAACATGAGCCAGAACCAAGCACTTGCAGCTCAGAAGGCCAGTGGTAGTCATCAGGAGAGGGGCTGCCAGTGGGGCAAAGGAGGTGGTTATTCCCCCTCTACTCTGCCCTCATGAGGCCCCAGCTGGAGTACTGCATCCAAGTTTGGGGCAAATAAAGTTTGGGGGGAAATACTTGGAACTTTTGGAGAGTGTCCAGAGAAGGGCCACAAAGATGATCCAATGGCTGAAGCACCTATCCTGTGAAGATATGCTGAAGGAACTAGGCTTGTTCAGCCTGAAGAAGAGGAGGCTATGGGGAGACTTCATTTCAGCCTTCCAATATTTAAAGTATAAATGTGAGGGAAATCAACTTTTTAAAAAGTAGATAGTGAGAGGACAAGAGAGAATCATTTTAATGAAAGGAGGGGAGATTAAGATTTGATGTCAGGTAAAAGTATTTTACTTGGAGAATGGTAAGGTGCTGGAACAGGTTGCCCAGAGATGTTGTGGACATCTGATCCCTGGAGGTGCTTAAGAGTGGGTTGGGTGAGGCCCTGGCAGCTCTGCCTGTGGCAGGAGAGTTGGAACTTGATGATCCTTGAGGTCCCTTCCTATCCAAGCTATTCTATAATTCTGTGATTAAATATATCCAACACCCGAATTGAGACGTTTCTTATTTTCTGGTACTCCCTTGATAATGAAACATCATGTTAATTGAAGTATTCATTACGAAGGCTTAGATTCTCTCATTATGGAGGGAAATAACTAAATACAAAAGGCATTAGTGGTTTAGGAATAAGGGATATTTATAAAAGATATTTTCCTCCTCGGCATATAACCCTTCTACACAAATTATTTTTGAATTCTCTCCAGCTGCATTCTGAAAGTTGAGCCTGAGAATCTGAACGGTTTCCCATTCCCAAATCACACTGTCAAAAAAGAGCAAAGTAATGAGTGCTTTGCTGCATCTTTCTCTTCACACATCTTAACTGTTCATTTTTAAATCGGAATTCTTCTGCTGGGGTTACTATTGACAGAGAGCACCAAGAAATTAAAAAAGCAGAAATAACTGTGCCACTGCTCTGGTTTGATACTCTGACTCAAACCTCATCACTTCCTTTTGCTTTTTCTCTCACACAGGCAGCAAAATCCTATTAGATCAGATTTAGTGAGTGGCAGAAGAGGTTCATAATTCTCAGCTTCATTCCCTTTTGCATCTTAAACAACATTTGGAAGCATACAATAAATTTTAATCTTTTCAAGAAAAGATGCTAATCTGAAGCTGACTTTTGGCTCAGTATTGGTTTCGTGAGACTTTGATGTAGCTCGTGATTCATGGTGACTGAGCATGGATTGAGATGGAAGCTTGCAACTTACACTCCAGCTGTCCTTGACTAATGACAAGTAGACAGGAATTTGTAGTTCATTGAAGTTCAGTACCATAAAATTTAAGTAATTCATTAAGGTTTCCCCTTTTGCACGTGACTCTTCTTCACTGACCACCAGGCTTGTTGGAAAACAGGTGAATGTCCAGCAAGGTCTTAACCTCTCCAAGTATGCTTCTGTTATCCGTTTTTCCATCCCACATTCCTAATAAATACTTTGATTTCACACTTCCAAGCACTGCAAAGAAACTGTTAGCAATTTGATGTATAAACAACACTGGCATTTCAGTGTACGAGCACCGTAACTTTAATTTCAGTCCCAAAGAGAACAAGTGTTAGAATGCTTGTTTAATTTTCATGAATAAATTAGTAAAAGCAAATTATGTTCACTACGTATTTCACATTGAATATTTAAGTATTTATTAAGTATTTAGGTAGGGAAATTCTAAGAGTATTAACTTTTCTGACTTAGGCTGTAAAAATTCTTTTGTCATTTACAGGGATTTAGGAAAATCTACATATTTAAATTTTTATATTTGAGCCTTCAACTGTGTATTCATTTGTTGCACAACACATATCAAGTAAGATTCTGTTGTCAGAGACACTGATGTAAGTCAACAATATTTTTATTATGGATACTAAAATTACTTCAGTTTCTTTTTTTTTTTTTTCTCAATGAGGTCAGAAATTTTGACACTGATTTGTAGTGATTGCAGATTTGAATAAAGTGAATAGCTTTCAGAATAAGTCTGGGAAGAAGTTGTCATCAAAACCAGCAATTCTGTGAATGTTGTTAAGATGCATGATTGACATCTCTATCATCCCTATAATTTTGTTTGTTCTCATCTGCATTTCCTTAGAGCATAGCTGTTCAAGATGAAATGACTGCTGTTCACAGTTCTCTTGGACTCAGTTTTCACTCGTGAAATTTGAGGGGCTTGAAGACAAGAATCTAGATTTTGTTTAAGTCACTATACAAATTTATAATAATGAATATTGCTTATGAATTCAAACTTCTGTTTCCATGGAAAAAACATTTTTGCTTCTTTCAGTAAACTACATTTTTGAGAGATTTTTAATGAAGGAGCAGGGCACTTCAAAATTCTCTTTCTTTTACTTTATTTTTTTTCTCTCCAATTTGCCATTCCTAATTTTCCTACTGAAAAAGGAAGAAAGAAGGTGAGGTAGGAACAAATTGTAAAAAAAAAAATAATAAAATTGTGGATCTTGGCTCTCACATATCTTCATGCTTCTACAGTGAGTTTAACAATTCACTGCAAAATCTGAGACTGTAAGATACACAATTTCTGAAGTGGCTACTGATGGACTATGTTCAAATCTTATGGCAAAAGAACATCTGAGATGCATGTTAAGTGGTTTCATAGTTAACTAGTAGAATAGCCAGACTTTATAAATATCACTATTTAACTTGCTGTACCTCAAACGGGGAAAAGACTCATGTAAGTTCTTCAACAGTTTGAGGAAATACAGTGAAAGGAAAAGATTGCCTTTCATTATCTTAAGTTACATGAACTAACCAATTCAGGTGAAGCTGAACTCCAAGGTGCAGTGTCTGATGCATGGACTCAGATGTGAATGAAACAAATTGTTTATTATGAGTTCTCACATCACTTATATACCTTCACAAGTTCTCTTTTTCCAGCTTTCCCATCCACCCCTACAACTTTCCCATCCACATTTACATGTCAGCAGTGCATTCTACAAACACTCTTCAACCATTCATGCAGGCACTTATCCAATCAGAGACATGAGCTCTTTCTTCTTCTAGAGGTGTCCTTGGTTCTCATGCTGTTTATCTTGCTCCACAGCTGTTGCTCTGTAGAGTCCTTCTTGTATTCCCACACTGAGGCACGCTCTGTTTTTAACCAGTGGCATTCCCACCCTGCCAGGAAGTAGACTCCCCATTTCCCGTGAGCAGTCTTGTGACAAGATGCAGTCTACAAAGTATAGAGCCTCTTGCGACAGACACTCTGATTCAAGCCTCATCACATCCTTTTGCTTTTTCTTTCTCATGTCTGTCTGCAGCATTGGAGTCATAAAAGCATACAGAAGAATATGTAAAGATCTAGTTGAAATTTTAAAATACGTTGTATGATAAATTTTGTTGGGTATGACATTTTTTAACCACCTTCCTCTCTCCAGTTCCTATTCAATTCTCTTCTTTCATACTTCAGTGATGAAGCATTTCCTTAGCCTTTTTTTCCAGACTAAGCAACCCCAAGTCCCTCAGTCATTTCTTATGATCCTTATTTTCTAGTCTCTTCAACCAGCTTTGTTCTTGTCTGCACATGCTTGAGAACCTCAATGTCCTTCCTGCAGCTAGGGGCCCCAAACTGGATACAGTATTCAAGATGCAATCTCACCAGCTCTTTGGACAAGAGGATAATCACTTTCCTTGTTCAGCTGGCCACATTATTTCTGATTCAGATCAATGTACTTTTCTTCTTCTTGACCACCTGGGCACACTACTGGCTTGTGTTCAGTTGGCAGACAATGAGCACTCTCAGATCTTTTTCTGTTTCATATCTTGTTCTGTCTGACAACTTTCCAGATGCTTTCCCTCAAGCCCATATGGCTGCATGGGGTTGTTGTCAATAGTTGGACCTGGCATTTAGTCTTATTATTATTGGACTCTGCCCACCAATGCAGCCTACCCTGATCCCTCTGCAGCGCCCTCTTACCCTTAGGCAGATCAACAGTCCCACCTACCCTTGTGCCTGAAAACTTATCAAGGGGGCACTTGATGCCCTCATTCTCTGATAAAAGTGTTAAACAAAGCTGGCCTTAGTACTGAACCCTGGGGAATGCCAGTGGTAAACAGCCACCAGAAAGATTGAACTCTATTCACTGTGACACTTAGTACTTGGCCACCCAGGCAATGCTTCACTGACTGAACTGTACACTGAACTGTCTAAGCCACAAGCAGCCATTTTCTCCAGGAAAATGTGGGAAACAGTGTAAAATTCTTAACTAAAATCATGGTAGACAACATCCACTGCCTTTCCCTCATCTACCAAGGAAGTAGTCTTGTCAAGAAAGGAGATCAGGTTAGCCTGACAGGCTTTCACATACTCAAATAAAGGGAGCAGTGTATGAGACTCTCAAGACACTGGAGGAATACTAAGTGTATATTCAGCAGTTGAGTGAGTTCCTATCTAAGGAAAGTCTGTGAGGACCTTCAAAGTACCACTTGGTTTTCAATTTATTTATCAAGTATCTAGGAGCTAACCTTCACTTTTTTTTGTTCAATTATAAATCCTTGGAAGATAATTTGTATGGTAATTTTTGTGAAAGAAGTGTCCTGGGAGATAAATGAATATCATTTCACAAATGTGAAAAACTTATTCTACCCTCTTAATTTTTTAACAGATTTGTTTGTTTGTTTGTTTGTTTTATGACCACCGGTGTACAATGCATCTCAAGGTCAATGGATATATTTTCATTCTGACTCCTAGAAAATACACAATTATATTAATATGGAAGTGATTGCAGTAAAGAATATTTAAAATGATTAGTATATCTAGAAAAAAACAAACACCTCAGAATTAATATTTCTAGCAGACAACTGATTTTCTTTCAATCTTGAAGGATATTCATGAATTTTAAGTTTCTGCCATGGTCTACTGTGTTCACAGAATCATAGAATGGTTTGAGTTTGGAAGGGATTTTTAAGATCATCTAGTTCCAAGACAAGGCAGGGACATCTCCCACTGGATCACGTAATCACGGAATCAGATATTTGCAGGGACTGGAAGGGACTTCAAGAGATCATCGAGTCTAACCCTGTTGCTAACGCAGGCAGGTATCCAGGTGCATCTTGAAAATCACCGTTGATGGAGACTCCACAATCTCTCTGGGCAAAGTGCCTGTTCCAGTGCTCCGTCAATCTTGCTGTAAAGATGTTCTCTCACATGTTTATAGGGAACATCCTGTGCTATTAATTCTTGTCCTATTGCTACACATCACCAAGAAGAGCTGGGCCTCCAACCTTTCTTTAGTTATTTATAAACATTAATCACAATCCCCTTCTTGTCTTCACTTCCCTAGGCTGAGCAGACCAAGGTTACTCAGCCTTTCCTGGTAGGGGAGATACCTCAGGACCTTTATCATCATTTTGGTCCTCTGCTGGACTCTTTCTAGGCGATCCTTGTCTTTTTTGCTCAAAACACCATCCAGCCTGGCCTTAAATGCTTCCAGGGAGGGAGCATTCCACAACCTCACTGGACAACCTGTTCCAGTGTCTCACTACCCTCACAGTAAATTATTTCTTCCTAATATCTAGTTTAAATCTGTACTCTTCCAATTTAAAACCATTTCCCCTTGTCCTGTCACTACATGCCTTCATAAAAAGGTCCTTCCTAATTTTCCTGTAGGCCGTCTTCAGGTACTGGAAGACTGCTATAAGGTCCCTCCAGAACTTTCTCTTCTCCAGGATGAAAAGCTCCAACACTCTCAGCTTCCTAGGGGAGGTGCTCCAGCCCTCTGATCATCTTCATGGCCCTTCTCTGGACCGGCTCCAACAGCTCATTGTCCTGCTTGTGTTGAGGCCCTTAGAACTGAGCACAAATTGATGCAATCTCCTGGGTTCTCACAAGAGCAGAGTAGAGGAGAATCACCTCCCTTGACCTGCAGGTCACACTTCTCTTGATGCAACTCAGGATATACTTGGCTTTCTGAGCTGCAAGTGCACATTGCTGACTCATGCTGAGTCTTTCATCAATGGATATCCAAAAATTCTTCTCCTTGGAGCCACTCTCAGCTATTCTCCAGACAGCATGTACTTGTGCTTGGGATAGCCCCAACCCAGATGCAGGGCCTTGAGCTTGGCCTTGTGGAACTTCCTGAAGTTTGCATGGGCCCACCCCCACTCAAGCCTGTACAGGTCCCTCTGGATGGCACCCCTTCCCTCTAACATGTTAACTGCACCACTCAACTTGGTGTCACCTGCAAACTCGCTGAGGGTGCATTGGATCCCACTGTCCATGTCACCTTCAAAGATGATAAATAACACATTCCATCACTGATCCCTGAGGAATGCTACTCATCATTGGTCTCTACTTGGATATTGATCCATTGACCTCAACTCTCTGACTGTGACCATCCACCCAATTATTTATTCAGTGAATTGTCCATCCATCAAATCTATTTTTCTCCATTTTGATGATCAGGCTGTCATAGAACCATGGAATGGCTTGGGTTGGAAGGGACCCCAAGGATCATCAAGCTCCAGTCCCCCTGTGTCAGGCAGGGCCACCAACCTCCACGTTTATTACTAGACCAGGCTGCCCAGGGCCCCATCCAGCCTAGCCTTGAACACCTCCAGGGACGGGGCATCCACAGCCTCTCTGGGCAGCTGTTCCAGCACCTCACCACTCTCATAGTAAAGAACTTCCCCCAGCATTCAACCTAATTCTTCCCTCCCTTAATTTAAGACCATTTCCCCTTGTCCTGCTATTATTTACCCTTTCAAAGAGTTGACTCCCCTTCTGTTTATACGGTCCCTTTAGGTACTGGAATGCTGTAATGAGGTCACCCCGCAGCCTTCTCTTCTCCAGGTGAACACACCCATCTCCCTCATGTCATGTGGGACAGTGTAAAACACTTTGCACAGTTCCAGATAGATGATGTCAGTTGCTCTTGCTTTATCCACTGATGCTGTAACTCCATCATAAAAGTTTGTCTGGCACTACTTGCCCTTGATGAAGCTATGTTGGTTATGACCAGTCACCTCATTTTTTTTTTCATGGGCCACAGTAGTGCCTTCAGGAGGATCTGCTCCATGATCTTGCCAAGTACATAGATGAGGCTGACTGGACTATAGTTCCCTGGATCTTTTTTCCCCTCTTGAAAATGGGAGTTATGTTTCCCCTTTTCTCATCCATGGAAAATTCACCAGTCTGCCATGACCTTTCAAATATGACAGTGGCTTGGCAACATCATCCACCAGTTCTCTCAGAACCTATGGATGGATCTCATCAGGTCCTATGGACTTGTGCACCTTCAGATTCTTTAGATATTCTCAAACTTGATCTTCACTAACAGCGGGCAGTTCTTCCTTCTTCCAGTTCTTATCTTTGCCAACGAAAACTGAAGCAAATAATTCATTGAGCACTTCAGATTTCTCTATCTAATGAGAGAGCATTGCTGATTAGATCATCATCATCTGGCATTGAGCATAATTGTCTTGCTATCTTCTGTTCTTTGGCTGAACTGCCAGTGGTCAAGATCTAGCTTTGAATCTATTTACCACTAGTTTATTTCTGACTCAAGGAGATTCTTCTTGTTTATAACATTACATTTTCATTCACGAGCAAGTAACTGTGGCAGCAGATACGTTTCCACTACAAATTTCATCTCCAGGTTTCATTAATCATATTACATATCCAATTAAGCTTTGTTTATCAATCTGTTTCAGTGTTGTTCTTAAGGGTATCAGCAAATGTGTTTTATGATTATGTGCTCAAATATTAGAATTTAACGATTTGTAAATAGAGGGTTTTTAAATTAGAAATCTGCCTCCCTCTATTATTTTAGAAGCTAAAATCTAATTTACATCTTCACGTTAAGGAAAATTCATAAAATGGACAGCACTAAAGCATTGAAATACATTTTTAATTAAAGGAAGAAAGCTGATAACCAAGGACAACTTAGAAACATATAACCTAGTAGCAAAGGTACTGCACAAGATCATATAGTTTCTTTATGGTAGAGGACAAAATAGAATGATGTAAAAAATTAAATGAAACTTAACTTAAAATGGTGAAGTTTCAATTTGCCATATCGTAGAACCATAGAACCATAGAATCATAGAACGGCCAGGTTGAAAGGGACCTTAAAAATCATCTAGTTCCAACTCTCTGGCCATGGACAGGGTTAGCACCCACTAGATCATGCTGCCCAGGGCCCATCCTACTTGGCCTTGAATACCTCCAGGGATGTAGCATCCACAGCTTCTCTGGGAAATCTGTTTTTGTGCCTCACCACGCTCTGGGTAAAAAATGTCCTCCTAACATTTAACCTAAATCTCCTCTTTTTTAGTTTAAAGCCATTTTCTCTTGTCCTATCACTATTTGCTCATGTAAAAAATTAGTCTTCCTCCTCATTATAATCTCCCTTAAGTACTGGAAGGCTGCAGTGAAGTATTCCTGGAGTCTTCTTCATATGAAGTGTCCCATGGCAGAAATATCCCCAGTAATATCCCAGAGCTGAGTAATTTTCTGTTTCAGCTAAAAAAAAACCCAAACAGTTCTAGACAGAACAGAGTAACAGGATTGATTTAAGATGTGAGCAAAGCAGACAATTGCCTGCAATGGCATATTGATGAAATTGGCCCTCATGGAGATTCTCATGACAAAATTTTCATGTCTGAACTCTGCTTTCCTCTGCAGAAACAGCACTACGCAGTACTTGTACTACTTGGCACAGAAGCTTTCTCCAGTTCATGAACCTGGGTGGATTCCCAGGGCTTATCTGAGCAGGATCTACATCCTTATTTATGCAAAAATTAACTAAATGTACAGGACCAGGTGGAGACACAGGTATTGTCAGTCTGCCTATGGAACCAGGATGTTGTACGATGCCATCACATTTTCCAGTACACTCCTACTCATCAGTCTAGACAATATCTGAAGCATCTTTTCCAAATTACTGGTATCCTTGAAGGCAAACAAGTGTTAGAAACAATCTTGATTATCTGCCCAAGTAGGAGGTAGCCCTTACCCCTGACTGTATATCTTGCTCTGGGTAGCCTGCTTCTGCTTCTCCCACAGCTGTTTTGAGGAAGATGTACAGCAACCTGTTAGAAGGGAGAATGGGAGCACCAAAGACTTGCTCTTCAGTTCTGCCTGGCATCCCCTTCACCAGGACAGCAGTTCAGCGCTGCCTTATGATCAGGACTGTGATGAGGACATGAAGAGTGCTCTGTAGTAAACTGTATTTGTAGAGTCATATGCAGTTATGTAGGCAATATTTGTCTATTTGGGCCACTAGGGTCCCATTGTGCCATTCTGCACTCCATAGGGAGAAATGGAGCCCTCAGGCATTGTTTATTTAGGTGATATTTGTTTCTGTTAGTCCAAGGTGCAGAGAGAGAGTGTGCTGAGGGAGCACACAGCCACAAGTTCAGTGAAAGCTGAGGAACTTAGAAAGGTTGAACCAGTCCAGAGATTAAACTCACGTATCCTAGGAATTTGGCACAGGAGAGACATAGAAGACATCTTGACAAGTGAGTATGGCTTAAGGTGGATTTTGCAAATTAACATACATCAGTTGTTTTAGGGCTGTAAGCTGTAAGCTGACTCTTTAAATGGGTGAACTTTCTCTGCTATGACTTAATTGCCAGGAATGCTATTGTATTTATTATTTTAGCATAGCCAGTGGATTGTGCAGTAAATACTTTCATGTTTGACTCATAAATCTGTGGACACTGTTCATCTTAATTTTCTTGACTACTAATGACTTTCCTGATATATTTCTACTTTTCATCAGCTTAGTTATGTTTAGCTTCCCATTGATACCCCGTGCAGAAAGGACTCACAAGCACCAACACCTTCAGAACAGTCACTTCTATGAAAATGGAATTCATTCAGACATACTGTTTGTCCTCTTGCTTATGACATGT
This sequence comes from Tetrao urogallus, assembly GCF_951394365.1. Classification (NCBI taxonomy): domain Eukaryota; kingdom Metazoa; phylum Chordata; class Aves; order Galliformes; family Phasianidae; genus Tetrao; species Tetrao urogallus. The sequence goes on from NC_136815.1 coordinate 92,454,446, forward strand.
GGACATGCTGAAGTTTACTCACCTAGCTCTTGCTAAGCACTTTGATAACTCAAGGAAACTTTCAATTTTGCCACTTACATATTACACAAAATATGTCTACAACTATATGTAGATAAAATTCCATCTCATTTTTAGCTGCGTTTTGTTGCCAAAGAAGTGAGAAACCATCTAAATGTAAACAGGAAAGTGGAATACACAATCTGCTAGAATAGGTCTTGATTAATTAGTCAACTGTTTTGAGTTTTTGTTGTTTTTGATGTGATCTGGGAGCACTAGAAATGACATTACTGTGTGCTTTCATTCTCAGGGCGTGGAGGAGGGAAATTAGCAAGACTGTTACATAAAATTCTACTTAGGCTTTTTGAATAAATGAAATCTTTTTCCTCCTCCCTCCCTCCCTCTCTCCCTCCCTCCCTCCCTTCCTTCCTTCCTTCCTTCCTTTGCACTGAAATACAGACAGAAAAATTCAGTCATTAGTGGTATTATTTGCAAAGATGATCAGAAGATACACATCCCACAGTGGTACAGATCTTAAACTATAATAAAAAATAACATATATTATATCCTTCATTAATATTTCAGTATTGAGGGAGTAAAGAGAGCAATTCATCTCAGTGCAAGTTAGAATACTATTTAGTAAGATATCCTGTGAGACAAAGTTAATGCTAATAGTGGTTTTTTTATTCATAATAAAATGGTATTAACATCAGTAACTCACTCTTTCTGTTAAAAGTGGAACTTCTGTTTTGCAGTATCCACAACAGTAAGGTTAAGCTGAAAAAAAAAAAAACCAAAACATGGGCTATAAACAGAGACAAGCCTAAAAATAATGAAAAAATATATCTGTTTTTCTGAGCTGAAATCTTGCTAGAATGACTACTCTTGTAGATGAGAATGAAGGTGCTGAAAGCTATAAAGCTATTCAAACAGAATAATTCAACTCTATTTTCTCTCCATTTCATTAAGTTCATATTTCCTTTTTTTAATACTCTCTGTGAATTTGAGACTCAGCTAATTATGATTCAAATTTGTTGAGTTTCTTTTTTTTTCCTTTTTGTCTTGATTCTTACAACAATACATTTAACCTAATTCTATTTCTCATGTTTTAAGGCATAAATGAGCTTTGTACAGGGATTCTTGAAGTTATATTGAGCAAAGCCTATATCCAAGAAAATGAATTCAATAAATTTTTCCAAGTATATAAAAGAATAGTTCACAAAATCAAAGAAACAGAACAATTAAGGGAAAGGATCCATCTGGTCCAACTCCTGCTTAAGCAGGGACATCCAGAGAGGGTTGCCTTGGCAGCTTTTGAAGATCTCTAAGGAGGAGACTCCACAACATCTCTGAGCAATTTATGCCAGTGCTCCATCACCTGTACAGTAAATAAGTTCTTCTTGATGTTTAGACAGAACCTCTTGTGTTCTAGTTTGTTCTCACTGCCTTTTGTCTTGTATCTGGGTACCACTGGAAAGGGACTCCATCTTCATTGCACTTTCCCTTCAGGTGTTTATATGCATTGATAAGATTCCTCTGAACCTCTTCTCTGAACTGAGCTGTACCAATTCTCCCAGTCTCTCCTCACAAAAGAGGTGCTCCTGTCCTTTGATCATCTTGGTAACCCTCCATTGGACATCTTTCATTGGTACAGCAGAGTCCAGGACACAGTAATCCATGTGTATTCTCATCAATGCTGAGTAGAGTGGAAGTCTCTCAGCCTCCTGGCAATACTTTGCCTAATATAGCCAAGCCATTAGTCTTCTTATGAGCAAAGGCACACTGTTGGCTCATGTTCTACTTGTCCATCAGGACTCCCAGATGCTTTTCTGCACAGCTGCTATCCAACTGAGTGGGACCCAGCACGTCCTGAAGTTGTTCCTTCTCAGATGCAAGGCTTTGACTTCCCCTTGTAAAACTGCATGAGTTTCTTATCAGCCTGTAGTCTGTGGAAGTCCCTGTGGATGGCAGATCTGGTGAGTCAGCCACTACCCCCCAGTTTCAGATCATCTGCAAATTTTCTGAGGATGCACTCTTCCCCATTGTCCTCTGTACACATTCAACTCTCACTGAACTTTCTCTTGAGTTTATAAAGAAACTGCTTGTAGCCAACATGTACACCTTTGAATGTAATTATTTAGCAGAAATTATTTGTGCAGTGTTTCATGCAACTCTGTCTACAAAGGATTGATCTGATCTGCTTGGTAGCTTTTCACCCAAAGTGGAAAGTATTTGCAGCTGCACAGATGAAATGTGCAGATTTAAAATACTTTAGAATCTTATTTCTATGCTTACCTAAGAATTTTGGTTTGCTTGCATGAGTATTCTAGTTCTGAACTATAGCTAAAATTCTGTCTTCATTATCAATAAACGTAGTGGAATATGTTTGCACAAAAAGTTAAATGGATATCAATCAAGTTGATCACCTAAGCATGGCCTACAAAGTCTAATGTAGAGAAACATATGTTTGTTAGTAATAGTTCCATACTTGGTGATGAAACAGTCAACTGTTAAATAATTCAGAATATTCAAAATTCCTTCTGTTTTGATAATAGGCGCTGGTTCTTTTTATGCATTCAGATATGCAACTGTCCTGTGGAAATATCACACATGAAAATTGTATGTACATGTAAATACTCATGAACAGTTTATTTTTGAATAAACTCCTATTTTTTAATAAATTCTTTATGCTCTCTGTAGAAAATCTGAAGAGGGTTAGGAAATGTGCAAGGCTTTCTGTTGTGGGAAGACTATCTAACACTTTTGTATGCTCACAGAGTTTAGAGAAGTTCAAATTCAGCTCAGCGAAGATGGAACCAAAGTTTCCCAAAAAATCTAATAATGGCTGTAAGATCAATGTTTGATTGAAACAAACACCAGTGATAATCATGGCCTGCAAGATTTATTCAGGGAATAAAGTATAACATTTTCACAAAGAGAGGGCAGCATTACAATGAAAAGAGATGGTTGCCATGTTTTACTTAGCCTTTCCTGAGGCTCCATGAGAAAAAGAAAATCTACCTCCTGTGGAAGAAGGGAAGGGAAACTCAAGGAGACCACAAAGAATTTGTTAGGATATGCAGAGAGAAAATTAGAAAGGGAAAAGACCAGCTTGAACTCAACCCAGCCACTGTAGTAAAAGAGAACAAAAACTTTTTTCCAAATGTACAACAAGCAATGTTTTGTACTCTGCCATCGTTTAAAGCTGTTGGGCATCTAGCAACAATGAGAGATAGCATACAATAGGGCAATAGGGCAATAGCATAAAAATGAATCTCTATATACTGTATATATAGAGTATATTGTATTACTCGAATAGGTCCACAGTTATATTTGAGTCTTCCAGGAATGCATTACAAAACAAAAGCAATATATTCAGAATTCATATTCCAAATTAAAGAATCATAGCAAAGGATGTAATGAGAAATACTTTTCTGGATGGAAAAGGAAAGTTTGTAGGTAGTGATTTCCAATGACAGTATATTGCTTTGAATACCATCAAATTAATAATCAATTGTATCAGTAGTTTTCAGTAAATTAATACTCTCCTTGTAGTTTTAACATTGCAACTTTACATTACAACTATGTAACCTCGATTATAAAAATAAGATTTATTTTTGAAGCAGAACAATAAAAATAAATCTGAAATCACTTTGAAGGCACAGATAGATCTTATGAAGGAAAACAGTTCAGTTTGGTCAGTGGAGCAGACCTAAGTAGGGAAATGGAGACAGATCAAAAAAGGCACATTTCTCACATCTACACAACAGATTGGTGAGTAACAGTCACAGTTGTGCAGTGCTCTGTCCATTAGACTATGCAAAATACTCCCAGTTCCTGAATTGACAATGAACAGTTTAATTTAAAACTGACATATGCACTCAATGTGCTGCACAGCTGAAAAGTAGAATTGAAACAGTAGCAGGACAGTGGATACATTTTTATGAAGCAATATTTTCATTTACAGATTTTGCAGCCCCAGTGGTGTGTTTGCAGCCCCAGATTCAGTGGTGTGACGTTTCAGCAAATCAAAAAGCAGATGGTTAAGTGAGACTTCTCCTTAATGGTCATTTGCTATGTTAAAAGAATAAATTTTGATTTCTCCCATGGTTTATAATAAATGCCTTCCTCTTCACATTCTCCCTCTCAATTTCCCATATAATTATTTTGGTAGTCTAACAAAACATCTTGGTTCTACAGTTTATTCCAGTACAAATTTGGCTTGTGTTTTCATCTGCCGTTGACAATTAGCAGCCTTGGATTGAAAGGTAAATTGATTATCCTGTAGGTCTCTTACTAGCCTCCACTGAATCCAGATAAATCAAAGGAGTCAACTGTAGGACTGTGCTTGATAGACTGTTATGGTAAAGCTCCAAAAAAAATGTCTCAAAGGTATTTCTTGAAAGAAGTCCAAGTAGTTTTGTTTGCTTGCTTGTGATTTCTCCTTCAAAAATTTTTTTATCTGAAATGCAATGACAAGTATAGTTTAGTTCACAGTTGATGTACGTAATAGATAGTAAGATTTCTGTATTTGTGGAAATAGAAATTGATTGCTGAAATCAAAACTGAGTGGGTTTTTTTTCTTTGATTGTCTGTTCATTTGGTTTTTTTTGTTTGTTTGTTTTTTGTTTTTTGGCTAGTGTAAGATCACCAGAACTATAAGATAGCTATTGCAAATTCTTATGCAGTGCAGCAAACTTCATAAATGATGTGAGATAAAGTTACAGGCTCATTTGAAACTGATTTGTAGGTTGTAGTGGGGAGGTTGATGGAGTATAGTATTCAGCTATTTTTTTTCTTACTATTCTTGCCATTGTTTTGATAAACATCCTCGCCATGGAGGGAATGAATGTGCATCATGTACACAGATCAAAATTTGTGCAGTAAGAACCTGCCATCTCTGCAAGTCAGTTTTCTATCAAGAAGTGTTTTAAATGAATCATTTCTAGCAATTGTTATTTGAAACAATACAAGTTCAAAAATTTCATTTTTCTGAAGTTCAAAGTGATCTAACTAAATGAATACAGACTTTCTAGTATGAAAGATTTCAAGAAGGTTTCATTGCTGAAATTAGGTTAGGTGTTGAGTCATCTTAGTTAAAAGTATTTAAAACTCTTGCAGCATTTATTCTGAAGACAAGAGTTTAGAATGAGGAAAAACTGGCTCTTAAAGGCTTACAATTAATCTTCCAATTCTTCACCCTTCTGCCCAACAGTTGTTCCTTTAGATTCCTTTAGATTACATTATTAGATAATAAACCAGTGCATTCTGTGTTCTTACGCAGTAACAGTCCTACTTTCACTGTTTTACTGTCTTTGCTTTTAGTTTTGTGGATGTTTTGAGGTTGTTTTTTCAGGATGTCCTTGATGTCTGTTTTCAGTCAAAGATATTAATTATTGGACATTTTTCTTTTTTTCTTCATTAAATTCCTGCGGCTCCTTGACATTTTAGCCAGTTTTTTCTTAACTCCTAGGTGCAAAAAATGAAGCAAGTACTATACCAAAAAATCAATAAATATCTCTTAGCAGAAATATTTTTTGAGATATTTTGAAGCATTGGAGAAATTAATATTGGATTATAATATTGGAGAAATTAAGCATTTCTACTACTGCTGTTTTTATTTTAAAAATGTATAACATTCTCATGTCTATATATATATAAAGGTTATGGCAAAAAATATATCGAATTATGATGGGAAAGAAATTTTTTTCCATCAGATTAATACTGTATTTGTTCTTAAAAATTGTAATGAAATAAATAGAAAAAAAATAAATAGGAGAGACTTTTTTAGCCCCATTCAGTTGCAACACATATTTCAGCTGATTATGTTAAAAATCTTACATTTTTAGATGCATAAACTATTTACTTAAATTATTCTGTTGTTACAAGACACTAAAATTTGTAGTTTTCCACGTATACGAGGTATTCATAGAATCATAGAATATACTGACAGGGGAAGGAATCCACCGTAATCAAGTCCAACTCCAGGCTTGTCTCACTCCATTTTTTTGGAGGGAGAAGGGGTTCTTTGATAAATGCATACCCAGCGTGAGATTAAGAAAAAATGGTTCAAACGTTGGTCTGACCAGTTTATTACAAATCTTAATCAGGGAGATGGGGAAGGGGACACCAGAGACTATTACGAATTAGGATGATGGGTGTATGGGAACTACTGAGTCACGGCCTGAACCTCTGATTGATCACCCGAGGCGAGCCATGAGTCAGCCAGAGGAGCACAGGTGAAGGCAATTCAGCTGTGCTGCCGGAAGGGGTGGAGCCAGGCTGCACCCCTCCTAGACCTATTTAAGAGCTGACTACCAGTGGGGAAGGATCTCATCTGGAGATCTTTCCTTCTGGTGTTTTGTGGTGAGCCCAACTAAGGGTAAACCTTCCATTTATTCTCTTTTGTTATCATAATCTACTTTGCCTAACTCTTGTTTATTTTGTGATTGTTAGCATCTTAATATCCATTGATTATACAATGGGGAAGGGAAAGCAGGAGATAGAAAAGATAGGAAAGAAGCAAGAATTGCATAAAACGGGGATGGTGAGCACCAGGATCCAGCAGCGTCCCATTGCACGCTGTCCCAATGGTCCCAGACAAAAGCACAGGGGGGAGCAGCAGCAGCAGCATGGCCAGCCTTCAGCAGCAAGCAATTACCGGGAAGAAGCAGCAGGGTAAGTCCAGGAGGAAGCAGCAGGTCTCAGGTAGCAGGCTCAGGAGAGAGTCCGTCAGCATGCAGGCATCAGTTTGTGAGTCTTCTGATATCAGACACCTTTTTGTTCTTCAGCATACAGGTCTCAGGTCATGAGGGATCTGTTGTCAGAAACCTATTCTCATGGTTGTTGATCCCTCTTTTTTCCTTTTTTCCTGCCTACTTGACACCCCTGGGTGCTTGGGTGTCATGTCAGTACCCCCTGAGATGTCTATCTCCTTCGAAATAAGTCCACACAAAGACTGCTCCCTGGCTATTAAGCTGTGGCTCATCCCTTTCTCATGGCCCCTGACCTTGTCCATCTGTATCCCTCGGATGAAGGATTTCACAACCCCTGTCCAGGATTTGTCTACCTAAGTTCTCCAGACAAAGGATTTCTCAACCTTTGGCCAGGGCTTGCTTGGACTTGTTCCTCAGCAAGTTTTGAGGCAATGGCATAAAAGAATAATCTCTTACAGGGTTCTGCAAGATTATCTAAAACATAGGCATTATGTCTAAGAACATTGTCGATATGCTTCTTGTTCTTCAGCAGTCTTGGAGAATTCTGAGGAGAATTCCCATCCTTTTACTGAATGTGGAGGGGAATGTGACCACTTAGGATAAGGAAAAGACTGAAGTTGTCAATACCGTTGTTACTTATGTCTTTAAATTCAGATCAGTTATCCTCAGGGTACTCTACCCACTGACATGCAAGTCCAAAATGTGGAGAAGAATAAACCCCCACAATTCAGGTGAAAACAGATACCACTGCCCGCATTTAAAATAAAATTACCAAAATTACCAAGGGGTCAGAGTCCCCCTTGACCCACTGCGCTAACAGTCCATAGGATTGAAAAGGAGAGTTGATAACAAAAAGTCTGATACAATGATCAGGTTTTCTTCAGTGTGCTGTTTGCTGGGTCATCTTTGAGATGGCAGTGTTCAGAGCTGTTGATGCTTCCAGTGTCAAATGCCATGGTGTTGATAAGTCTGAATCTCCTTCCAGTAATCTGAAGAGGGGGCAGAGATCCTCTGTAGAAATCCTCACTAGGGGCTTCACCAAAATGATGGCACCTAATAACTTTTGCAGATCATTTAAGGTGCTAACTTTGGTACCCAAAGTTAGAGTCTGAATGGATTTGGGTCTGTGAAATCCTCCAGCCCAGATATAGCCAAGGTGGAGTCTTTTGGTCTTTGTTCTGTGTGATCTGCAATCCTGCCTGAGTCGCTGCTGTTATGATCATTGACAGAACTTTAGTCATCGTCACCTCTCTTGGCACGATGACTAGGATATCATCCATGTAGTGGTAAATGTAGACATCGGGAAACCTTCTCCATCACTCTTCTCTCAATCTATTCATCACCCAGTCTATACTGATGTTTGGGATTGCCTCGATCCAGGTGCTGTCAAAGGAAGAATTATAAGGAAGTAAATGTCTCTGCGAAGAAATTATTCATCCGGATAAAACTCCTCTGGTACAACTTGAGACAACTGCCTCATGTCTTATCACTTGTTAAATGGAAAAAGTGACTGTCATCCCCCTCACTGCAACCTCCTTTCAGGTACTCATGAAAAGTGATGAAGTCTCTCTTTCTGCTCCTCTTCCCAATCCCATTTCCCTCAGTTGCTGCTTATAACCCATGTTTTTCAGTCTCTCAATTGCTATTTTCTACATATGCTCAAGAAACTCAATATCCTTCTTGAAGAGAAGTGCCACAAAACTGGGCATAGTGCTCAAGGTGTAGTCTTATCTGTGCTGAGCATTAGGTGACAGTCATTTCCTTAGTCCTGCTGGCCACACTGTTTTTGATACAGGCCAGGTTACCATTGGCATTCTTAGCCACAAGGACACACCACTGGCTCATGTTCAGCTGACTGTCACCAAATGCTCCCAGGTCTTCTTCAGGACAGAAATTTTCAAGACTTTCCCAAGCCTGAAACACAGCATGGGCAAGTCATGACCCAAGTGCAGTAAGGCAGTATTTTTCCAAATTGACTAATTTTCTTCCCTTAGCAGTATTCTGACTAGCCATAAAAGAGAGTAAAATTGTTCCCAGTCATCCAATAAGCAAATATGTTTGATGAACCTTTCGATGTTTTTTTTTTTCCATATATAAAAAGGTGTGTGATTTTTTTACTTTTTCTTTTTTATTCATATAAGTTAAGAATCCGAGGATAGAAAAATGGTCTGGGTATAGGATTGTTTCTTTCCTTGTCCAGTACAAATTGTTTTATCCTGTTAGTATTTGAGTATATGCTCAGAAATCTGCTTGTAGAAATAGCATGTTAAGGTATCATTAGCACAGTTGTCTTTTTGGCTATAAAAATGCGATTCAGAAATTGTTGAAAGTTAGTTGTTCAATGAATTCATGTGGTTTGATCTGTAGATTCTATCAGGAGTTTCTTGTGAACAGTTTGCTTTTTGGCAATACATAATCTTTGTTGCTGTTCCTCTGCTCATTAGATATTTATATATATTTCTAATTTACTTTCTCCCACTAGATTTTTGCCAAACAATACATATTCTTTCATTGACAGAGAGTTTATAAAAATGCATCTTTTTATTGAGAGCTACACTATCTACTGTATTTAATCTAAGATGCTTGAACACCAACAGAAATAAGACAAATTGGCTTAACTATTTGTGAATGATCTTGATGAATGAATGAATGTATTATTCAATATTAATAATTTAATAATGTATTATTAAATATTAAATGATCTTATTAAAGATCATATTTTAAATGATTACTGCAATAGCAGGCAGTAACAGTTCATCAAAATACAAGTTTCAAATTCATCACAAATCATGCTATTTTATTTATAAGTAAAACGTATTTTTTATAAGTAAAACATAGAAACCTCTTAGGATATCATTGAGTTTGTTTACTTGGTCTGATCTTATATGAAATAAAGCTAAAATAGGAGGAATGATAGCGATCCTTTCCATAAGTTTGGAAAGCATATTTTTTCTGACTTCATTTTCTGTTTCAACCACAGACTGTTTTCCCTGTTTTAGGTGGAGAATACAAGTACAAAGATTTTTTTTTTTTTTTTTTTCCATTAGTGCTTACACAGCTCAGTTTTTATCCCATTTTCAAACTGTCTCAGACATTCAGGAACTTACTTCTGCAGAACATCAATTTCTAAGCAGCATATTGCTTTTGAAAAGGGAACTTGGGATCCTCAGGCATATACATCATAAAGAATAGTGTTAAAAATTCCATCATCGATTCCAAATGATCTGGTATGAGGTTGTTGAGAAGCATAGTGTTGTCCAGAAATACTAGTTGAGGATGATGCCTAGCTCAGACAGTCTAAAAGTATCACCCTGGTCTCAGGACTGCTTCAGCTTCTGAGATTAACTTGTTGATAGTCAATTCAGTTACCTGGGCAGTGGCATAAAATGAAACAGAAGCATAACAACAAAGCATGCCTGAAACAGTTTCCTTTACTCTCTTGTTAATAGTCTCAGCAAGGTGTTTGTATAAAGAGCAGGACATTCACAATACAAGTGTCCAGTAAAATTGAAAGTGAAATACAAGAGGAAAATAGGTGGGAATATGTTTAAAACAAAACTTTGAAATGGATAGAATGCAAATAAATGCTGATAGCAAAACCATAATCTGATACTATCGGGCCCCTCACTGCAAGAAAGATATTGAGGCCCTGGAACGTGTTCAAAGGAGGGCAACAAAGCTGGTGAGGGGTCTGGAACACAGGCCATATGAGGAGAGGCTGAAGGAGCTGGGAATGTTCAGCCTGGAGAAGAAGAGGCTCAGGGGAGACCTCATGGCTCTCTATAACTTCCTGAAGGGAGGTTGTAGTGAGCTGGGGGTCGGCCTCTTCTCTCGTGTCATTAGTGATAGGACCAGAGGGAATGGCTTCAAGCTACGGCAGGGGAGATTCAGGCTGGACATTAGGAAGTATTACTTTTCAGAAAGGGTGGTCAGGCACTGGAATGGACTGCCAAGGGAGGTGGTGGAGTCACCGAGCCTGGGGGTGTTCAAGGAAAGGCTGGATGTTGTGTTGAGGGACATGGTTTAGTGGGAGCTATTGGGAATAGGTGAACGGTTGGACTGGATGATCTTTTAGGTCTTTTCCAACCTTGGTGATTCTATGATTATTTAAATTATAGCCAAGTAATGTCAGCAGTGAAACTGTAAGACTGGACAGCCTTGTGGATGTGTTTGAATGATATTTCTAATCTTTTCCATTCAAAATAGTTCTATTTTTCCTTAGGAAGATGGAAGAGAAACATTGTATGCTTTTATTTAGTTAATTAAATGCAGATTTCAATGAAGGAATTTCTCTTTGTTTGTTGAAGGAATCTGTTAAAATGTTAAACAATACAAAAAAAAAATCAAAAGTTTAGAATAACAGAAGAAATGCTTCTATTCAAAGAAAGGAAAGAAAATGACAGCATTTGATTCATAATCCTTCTTCTCAGAACATATTCCATATTTCCTAGTTCAATATGGTTTAGTCCAGAAAAAACCTTGTTCACATTTTAATTCCAGCATGAAAACTGTGCTTTTGCATGTTAAAATTCATATACTAGAGTAATTCAGAACTGTTTTATTTTATAAGTTAAAAATTTAATTACATATTTTGCTGTTACAGAACACCTTTTCATGTTGGAAAAAGGCATGATGTGCAACTGAATTTTTTTTTACAGTAGATATATGTGTACTGTGAGGTTTTTTAATACTAATTTCTACAAATATTATATTGCATTGTTATTTATATTTATTTGGTGAGCGGGGAAGGGTGATGGATGTCATCTACCTGGACTTCTGCAAAGCCTTTGATGTGGTCCCTTACCACGTCCTCCTTTCTAAATTGAAGAGGTATCGATTTGAAGGATGGATTGTTCAATGGATTAGGAATTGGTTGTCTGGACACCGCCAAATGGCTGTGATCAATGGTTCTGTGTCAGGGTGGAGGCCAGTCATAAACGGTGTCCCACAGGAATTGGTCTTGGGACCAGTGCACTTCAACATCTTTATCAATGACAGACAATGGCATCAAGTGCAAGTTCACAGATGACACCAAGCTGAGCAGTGCAATTGATAAATTGGAGGGAAGGGAAGCCATCCAGAGGGACCTGCACAGGCTGGAGAAGTGGGCCCAAGAAAACCTAATGAGGTTCAATAAGGCCAAGTGCAGGGCGTCAGGACAATCCTAGGTTTTTATACAAGCTAGGGGAAGATCTCTTTGAGAGCAGCCCTTTGGAGAAGGACTTGGGCATCCTGGTGGATGAAAAACTGGACATTAAGCAGCAGTGTGTGCTTGTAGCCGACTTTGTTCTGGTCTGCATTAAAAAGGGGGTGGCCAGCAGGGACAGGGAGGTGATCGTCCCCCTCTGCTTGGCTCTTGTGAGGCCCCATCTGCACCACTGCATCCAGCCCTGGGTGGGCCACTAAGTTGATCAGAAGGCTGGAGCATCTCTCTGTGAGGAAAGGTTGAGGGAACAGGGCTTGTTTAGCTTGGAGAAGAGAAGGCTCTGGGGAGACCTTGTTGCAGACTTCCAGTGCTTGAAGCGAGCATATAAACAGGAGGGGGAACGGCTGTTTGTGAGGGTGGATGGTGATAGGACAAGGGGGTTGGTTTAAACTGAGACAGGGGAGGTTTAGGTTGGATATGAGGAGGAAGTTTTTCACATAGAGAGTGGTGAGGCACTGGAACAGGTTGCCCAAGGAGGCTGTGGATGCCCCATCCCTGGAGGCATTCAAGGCCAGGCTGGATGTGGCTCTGGGCAGCCTGGGCTGCTGGTTAGCGACCAGGCCATTTTATTCTATGATTTTTTTTTTTTTATCTCTAATAAGAAATTTCATTATCTTTCTTAATACATCCATTTGCTATGTAGTCCCTTTTTACCTAGGGACTGATACTGTCACTTTTGCCAAGGTTTGGATACCCTGACTGCTGTAGAGTCAGGTGATAACACAGTTAAAACTTACAATAAGAACCTCACTGGATTATAGAATTTCAAGATCTGTTCCAAAATGTGTTTATTTGAAAGTTCAACTCAGCTTTCAGACTTTATAATGTGGTTTTACAGGAGAATTTAAAATCAAAACAATAGATATTGCAATAATTATACTCTTCAAAGTTAAACCAGATTTTATTGTTTCCCTATAAAAGTAACTCCCATTGCATGTATATAATCAGAAATTTTTTTTATAGCAAAAAAAAATGTGAGGATGTTAGGCAAAAGAGAAAAAGTACATTTGTGGCTGTATATTTTCTTTCTTTTTACTTTAACATATTTATATAGCTGTGACTCAGAAATAATGAAGTGTTGCAATTATGTTCACATACACACTCCATCCCTTTTACTCAAATATTAACTACATATATATTAACTATATGAATGTTTGTATGTAATCTATACATGAACAGAAAAAAAGCAACATAGTCATTGGCAGCAATTCCAGGCATACCATTTTTTACTCCCACAGATTATTGGAGTTTTTGGAACAGGTTAATTGCGTACTTGTTACTATGATATTTCTTGATTTACTCTGAAGTTTTCTGAGAATAGTTCATGTTTTTTTATTTTTATCTCGTTTGCAAAACTAACATACACTGTATATTTGGAGCCTAAACATAAGTCTTGGGTGCTCTCTTTTGTATCATACAAAATTTTTAAAGATCTTCATAAAAGCACAGTCTATGAAATGCTTGAAGTTTTTTTCTCACATATGTGAGTAGGATGTAGAGATACACTCCTACAGGCTCTGCTGTTACAGTAGGGGACCTCTTTGACTTATTTGCTATCATTTAAAGCTGACAAGGTTGCTACTTTCTTCAAAATCCTATGCTTAGATAAGGTCCAGTAACTTCAGCTCTGAAATCATAAGCGATGAGTACTTAAGGTACAAATCCAAAAGGATAATGAGAAGACCACCACAGTACCAGAGATATTTCTCTGTATCTCTGAGTTTTCTCTCCACTGCTGCTGGCTTTTCTCTAACCTCTGAAGTTAATTAGTAGCACAAGTCAGAATCTTAACCTCTGTTCATTCACTCATTTATAAATTAGAGAATATTACATGTACAATACTACTTTTATGTTGAGTACATTCGTATCTAAAAAGCTTTTTTAAGAATGTAAAACACTTTGTAAATATGTGCTATTAGCATACCTTTCTGCTTAACTAAAACGTTAGCACCAGGTGCTACAAGAGTTCATATAGAGCTCCTGAAGCAGTCCAGTGCAGACTGAAGGATGTATCCTCAGAGTATCTCTGAAATAGCAAAAAAAATCTCACACTCACCCTGACCTCAACACACTCATCACTGAGTCTTGTAAGACAATATATTAAAACTGGTTTTTTCCTTCCTGATTCCTGTTGGGGCTGATTTTTTTTTTTAGGAATTCTTTTTTTTTAGGAGCTGAACATTAGCCTGAAGGAAGCTTGTATCATTTACATTGCATAGACCATAGAAATATAAGCCATGATAAAAACAAAACATCCCAAACAGCATCACCTTATCTGATCTTACCTACCCCTAACCAAATCAATCTTCTGCTTTAGTAGAAATCTATCATTCGCTGGAGAGAGGGAACAGGAACTCTCAACCGTTTTGCTCACCTTAAGTATTAGTATCATAAAAAATATTTGCAGTATATCAAGGCAGGAGGTAAAAGTAATCAGTCTAGTATTTGATCTAATACAAAAGAGAAAGTTTTAAGACATTTGTACAACAAAATGAACAAGGCTTTTTCATTACTTCCATTCATAGACTGTCTTCTGGAGAGCACCATTAGGCCTCAAATATAAGGCAGTATACTGCTTATGCATTTTCATGACACATACTTCTTTTAAGAAGGGTATTTAAGATTAACAATATGATGTCCTCTTAGAATCTCACATATTTCTATTAATATTTAATTTAAAAGAATAAAAGTCAGGAAAGATTCTTATATTTCTTAGATGATAGCATAAAGAGAAAAAATGATTTTAGTATGGGGTAAATAAGGCTCTTCCTTTTTTCCCTTTCTTTTTCCCTTTTCCTTTGTCTAAATGAATACTGGAAACTTTTCATTGTTGGAAGCCACTGTACAATCGGGAAATTCGCTGTGGTAAAAAAAAAAAAAAAGAGGGCACTGAAAAACCATTCAGATACGTATGAGCACAACTACAAGTTTCATGCCTCTACACACCTGTGATTCTGTCTATTAAGGTTCTTTAAAGTGGTTCATATTGTGGGAAAAAAAGTTATACTTCTTGCAGTATTTAATCTAGATGTGGTATATATTTCTAATTTTTTTGGAATAGCAACTGGAAATTAAAAAGATAGCACTGCCACTGACAATATCCCATTTTAAGTTATTATAAATAGTCAAACAATTCAGGAAGCTCTGTATAAATGATGTGCTTTGCCTGTGATATTCCTTAATGAGACACTCTTGTACTGTATACTGAAGATGTATAACCAGTGGTAGTGATTATATTAAAAAATAGTACTCAGTAGCTAAGAATTTTCTCTATCAAATAGTGTGCTCATTGTTGTAGTTTCCATGGAAATAAATTGGAGACATTACTTTTGGAGAGACCTCCATAGTAACATCTCTCATCTCACCCTTAAGATACTAGTCACAGTGGGTTTTTTTTATACATATCTTAGCTGGGTCTTATAATTTTACGCTTACTGCTGGTAGGCTTTCAGTATAGAAAAGTTCAAGGTACCTGAAAGAAATTATCAACTAACACTTGGACTTATCCTCAGTTACTCTGACAGGGAATGTGGAGCACATTAGCTATATATGCACACATTTGTACAGTCAATGAATGTACAGATGTTATAGTTATGAGACGTATCAGAGATCTTGGCTACACAGTTATTACACCAAAGCAGAAAAGATAGGATGCTTACCCATATCCTGTGTTTGTTTATGAAACTCCAGCAGAGTATTAGATTTTACTGATTAGCAGGTGTGGATATATTTCTGTTGCTGAAGTTACACAGAAACACTGAATAGATTGATGACTTTTTCTTTCATGTTAAAGACATTCTATTTTTTTTTCTAATAAAAAAAAAGGAAGAAATTTTTTTCAGCTCCCGTCTTCCCAAGTAAATAAATGAATTCAAAAAAAGAAAATTTTTCCTCCAAATATTATTGATTTTCTTCTTAAAATTTTTTTTTTTTTTTTTTACAATGTAATTATTAAAGTTTTAGTTTAGGTAGGTCTATTTATACTTCAAAAGGAAGATTGTTTCTATGTAACATAAAGCGATATTTCCAGATAAAATGAAATAGATTTTTTTAAAGCAGCACAATCTTATCTTGCTGTTATTCCTGAAAATCATAGCAAAACTTATATTTTAAATTTCAGAAAATCATTGCATTTCAGAAATTCTTGAGTATTGAACTTGTATTAATTTTAACCATCTATACCTAAAATGACATTACTGAGTATTTTTCTACCAATACTCCAAAACTACTCTTCCTTGGGTATAGCAGATACATGGGACTCCACAGTTATCACAGAACTGTAGGGATTAGAATGGACCTCCAGAGATCATCAAGTCCAATCCCCAATCATATCTCTAACATTGTAAACCTTTCTATTAAAGATGTTGTGTTTGTTTTGTGCTTTTTTTTTTTTTCCTCAGTCTTGCAGTAGAATTTAAAAGCATGTGTTGAAAACAGGTGTCTGAAAATGTTACAGATAATTATTGTGATTTTTTTTTGCCATTTTTCTCCTTTTATCCAAGATGTGTTCTATTTCTTGACCCTTTTAACTTCACACTATCATTCCTTCCGGCAAAGCTGCCTTGATGTGCCTTCCTTGAGATGCTGATGACACTTAATTCATCCTCTATGATACACAGTCTTTCTTTAACCCATCAGCAAGCAGGACACCTGCCTGCATAGCATCTTATTCTATATTTGCTAACTGTCCCTCAGAGTGGAGCAGTGAATGAGCATCAAACAGATTTCGTATAAGCAAGGCCAGAGTTTTGAGAGACTGTCACTGCCTCATGCAAACACTTCATAATTGAATGTTCTACATCAGTTAACCCATTTGCAAAATCTTACTTGTTACATTTTACAAAGTATATTTAGTTCCATTTGGGAGGTGAGGCAAAGTTGCAAACAGAGCAAAATGGGCTGCTCTGTATATGACTTTGTTCACAATATCTAAAGATCTTGTATTACACATACTTCTTCAGGAAGGTCAGGAAGACTGAATTAAAAATATGTTTTTCTGGAGGCAAAACGTAGCAAGGTCATTGAGCATGATGTATCCAGAGTTCCACTGCACTGAGGATTAGAACAAACTGTACAGGAAATGTCGTCCACTGTAGAGGCAAAAATTGAGAGATCAAGTGAGCACTTGAGAATTAAATTCTATGGAATAAAGTAAATGGTGATCTCTAGGGTAAGAGTTATACAAACATGATTTCAAATGTTTATAATGGAAGGTTAAGGTAATTAGAAGTATCTGTATTTGATATGTTTCCCACCTTTGGTTAGAAGTGATTATAGCCATGGATTAGTGTTACTGTGCCTCAAATCAGAACAAATGATGAGAACTAACTGCAAAAGCAGGCACTGGCGATCTAGAAAGAAACTATGGTTCTTTGCGGCAGCTATAGCTTGTATAGGTTGACAAGACCAAAGCCAAATCATAGGAGGGTGAGAGATGGTGTAAGCAGGATGTATGTCAGAACACCACTTGGCTTTCTTTGTCCTTTGGTCATTGTATTGAGCCTGCAGAATTGGCCTGTATGAGAGGTCTGCACAAAGGAAACTTCTTCATCTCCATTTCGCTTTACAGTTCTCTTAAATCATATGTTGTGTCTGGAACATAAAAGAAACAAGAAACATATAAAGCCTAGGTAGATCACATATGAGAAAAAACATCTTAACACACACTATTGAATCCTTATAGTATAACATAATAATGTAGTATAATTATCCTGTTAAGTGACTTGGGCTGATTTACTTTCCAATGTGAGAGCTGGCAAATACTCATACTCATCTCCTCTTTGTGTAACCATGTAACTTTGTCTGTTAAAAAAAAAAAAAAAAAAAAAAAAAGCCATATTTTCAGATGAAGTATTTGGAGCATATAGATTACCTCATTCTAACAAGGTCAGTGGAAGTATTATTCAGGTACAAAAGTTAGAATAAATTGCCTAAGACAAACATCTATCCATGCTGTACTTTTGTATCTGTGACGGTTGTGCTGCAGTGGGTATAATGACATAACTGTACATGTATGCAGCATAGCAATAATGTATAAGAAATGTGATTTTACCTCTCTTTAGACCTTCAAAAACTTTGAAATTAATGCTGATTTCAGCATCACTGCTCCATTCAACTATTCAAGGCCTCAAGTAATTACACTTTAATCACTATTCGAAGAACTCCTTTTTCACCTTAAGAAACATTTCTGTGATTGTGGAAATGTCCATGGTTTCTGCAGGCAATGAAAAGTCATTAGAACCAGGGAAGGGGGGAGATGGGAACTAGGATAAAACTTTTGGCAGCTTTGAGGAAACCTAATTTCTGGGAACTTAATTTATACAAGCTAATAGGAACTCCTACAGCAATCCTTTAAAATGAGAAACTTCTTAGCTGAAATTCCACAGCAAAGAAAACTGTTAATCAGCTCAGCATTGAAGATAAGATCCTATTTAGTCCTGTGAATACTTCTATTCCCACTTGGGATCCCAGTTCAGATTAGTATAATGCATATCCTTGTACTGCATCTCCTATAGACTTCTGTCAAATATAGAATTAACTCTGCTATGATAGATTGATATAATTCAAGATTAAGCTCTAAATAATCACATTTTGTTTTTCAGTGAGAAGGATTCACACAACTTCACCTATATTTGTCATACAAATAAGGATTTTTCTCTGGTGAATGCAAAACATAAAACGTTATATCCAAAGATAAGACCTGCAGAGTATAAGCACAAACAAGTTCAGTTGCTCAGTAGGATACAGAATTTCCCCATTTAATATAAGAGAAAATCATATTAACATAAAACATCAATAAACATCTCGTTAACCTCAGGAGTTCAAGGGAAAAATCATGAGATAGAGAAAACATGCAATGTGATTTGAAACCAAGCATAGTCCTAGTGTGTTGGATGAAGATTTGAAAAGATGGGAGAAGAAAAATCCTCTGTGACTAATATTTTTTAATATTTTTGTTATAGTCTATATTTTAATAGAAATTATGATAAATATCCTCCAAAATACTAAATATTTAAATTCCAGTATCCTGACATATTAAGTTCTCAGACGTTAAACATGAGGCCATGTATTTCAGAGAGTTATTTCATTATGCTTTCTCATTGTATTACATCATACTTTGTATGTAATTTTTTGCAGATTCATGTAATTATTATCATTGTAATTTTTAACCATAGTGATATTTTTCTCCAGGGAAAAGAATGTCATCTTTTCAAATTCAAATTAAGCTTAGAATAACTTAATTTAAGATATATAAAAATTTTATATAATACCTAACATATAAAATACAAGAAACTATAAGATATATAATGATTATGTAAAATTATTATAGCCATCTATTTTCATTAACACTCGTGAGATTTAAAATTGCAGTTCTTAAATTATGCTTATATATTTTAGTAGGATAGATAAGCAATCTTATTTTGTGTTAGGGAAGGGATCCTATTTCCTATTAAGAAGATGAACATTTGTAGTCACTTATGACTAAAGTGATACAACCTGTAGACACTGTAGAGATCTTTATCAAATATTAGGAAGAGCAATCATTAGAACAGCAAAAAAAGCCTGTAAACATCCTCATTTGACACCTAGGATTAGAATAGCACTGATAGAATAAATTTAACTTCAACAATTCTAAGACTTTGAACTAGGAGATGTCTTTTTAAAGCTGTCCACAGTGCCATAGTTAATCTTTTTCTAACTTGTAACCCTAGAACTCCTCTTTGTGAAATAAAGAATAATCATTCAGATCACCATTATAAAGTATTTTCAAAGAAAACCCATAGAGAAAAGAATAAAGAATAAGGTTCTTTTTGAGGACTAATGCTATTTAATAATATTAGCTTAAATTCCATTTTATATTAATGCTAATAGAACTAAACAAGAGGAGTCAGATAAAAGATCTTGTAGGTGAGAATTGAACAATTCAGGAAAAGACACTTGACTTGAATCTGTCTATCATCAGTTTCAACATTGAGACATTGCTTTCCTACAGTTTTGAATGAAGATTGAGATACTATATCAATGAAGAGGAATTAGGAGTTGACTAGGATTTTTTTAATATCTAATTGGTTATAATGCTAGACTATTTTTTCCTTTCTTTTTTTACCTGTTGAGATTTTAATTTGTATGTGGATGCTTTTCAATTTAATAATGTGTTGTTTTAAATAGAAATAAAATACAGCAAGAAAAGTTGAACAATTCCTTCAAAAAAAAAAATAAAATAAATGATTAAAATTTTTGGAATATTAAAACGATTTTTTGATGAAAAAATTCGAACATGAATTTCCCACATTAAAAAAATGTGACTTCTACAAAAAAAAAAAAAAAAAAAATTTATTTTAGTGAGTATTAAGTTTTCCAGAAGGAGTAGAGGGGTGGCTGTCTGAATTCACTTAAATTGTTTAGTGTTTCATTCAGCAAAGTAAGTATCAGATTAAGTCTCTTATTACATCAATGTCTTCTGGGCATAGTAGTCAGCCTTTCATTTTCTCCTATGGTCTGAACTCCATGGAGACTTCATTATGAATAAGTATTATATGTAAAGTAGTCCAGTTAGTAGTCTGACATGAAAGAGATCTGGGGATGTGGATCTTAAGACATTTCTTTGCAAAATGATGTAGAAATACATGTTGGTTCCCCCCCCCTTCCAAAAGGGACAATTTGATAACTTCTGTGAAGTAAAATAAAACATTTCAACTCAACAACTATCATTTCAGCTAACATGTTTTGATTAGTACTGTCAAGAATACTTTGTTTTGTAATTGTAAATTTTACTGCTTTTCACTGTCATTTTTACTTTTTGATACTTTCATCTCACTCCATTCTTAGGTATAAATAAGGAGGCTGTGAGTTATTTTTCCACCAAATGCTTTCAGTCAATTTTCAAATTCTTTTTACATTATCAACACTGTGGCTTTGTCTGCCAGTTCTACAATTAATAGCATCTGTCAGAGTACAACAGAAATCTGCCCTGACCAAATATCTCCATTAGTAAATCTCTCTGGAAACATACATTCTTCAAGACCAGTTTTTTTTTTGTTTTTTTTTTTCCTTGATCTGTTGCTTTTCAACATAAAGTGGATAGTTGTGTATTCCTGAATCTTGCTTTCTCAAGCTTCTCTTTGCTGCACTTGTTAAAGCAGTAGTTAAAAATATGTTTAGAACTACTAAAAAAAGAGTTAATTCTGACTGCAAGTGCCTTCATTTTAAATATTCAACATACTGAGACAGTACCAGAGTCTAAAAGCTTGAAAACAATTCTATCTTATGAACTGTAGCAATGCACTTGGATCTCATGTATTACATATTAAGTGATGAGTGCCTTTTTCTCCGTCGTAATGTGTAGAGAATACGACAAAATTATTTCGCATTTTCTTCAGATGATAGCTTTTTCATAGTGCAGTGGAATTGCCAGGTCACAGACTGAACCAATGGTTGAGCACGAGTTGAGATGTGGCTAATCCAGGTGCAAGTTACACATCTAAGTGAGCAGAAGGGGGGGAGTTTGGATGCCCCCCTCCTCACCTTCATTTAAAGGTTAACAGATAAGAGAGTAAAATCTCTCTGGATAGACATTGTAATCCTCTTGAGCTGTCACTGATTGTTGGGAAGGAATATTCCCTTTGTTCCTCTTGATTACCTGTTATTGCTTCATAGTGCCTGTATCCCACTTGAAGGCACTGTTATTGCATTCTTTTACTATATACATATGCACAGTTATAGAACTTATCCTCACGCTTCCATCCACAAAGATCACCATCAACAGAGAATGCCTTATTACAGTAATAAATCCATTACAGATTTCAAACTGCATGCTGAAAAGCATGTGATTCGGGCAGGTGAAGAGTGGTGAGTAATGGAAAAAAGTAAAATGTTATATCTTTGGCTTAAGATGGGAGATATCACTCAAGGAAGGAATTCTTATTAATGTCTGTCTTGTGGCATTTTTTTTTTTTTTTTTAAAAATAACCTGCAAGTAAAAGTTGTAAGTAGTGTCCTCAGGTGCAAATGGTGTCATTTTAAGGTGGCATACTCTATTTATTTACTTTCACTTCCAGTTATCTGAAGCAGTTAATAAGAAATACAAAATACTTTTATCTAAATGAATACCAAATCTCAGTTGACTAAGAAAATGCCACACAATTCCTTAGAAAATTAAGAGCAGTATGCTTTCTTCCCAGTGTTTTCATGGCCATGCCTATACTTGCTTCACCAATAGTATGGTAAATAGTATGGTAAACAAGAAAAGTTGAGAAAAGTTAAGCAGTTAGCAGTTCTTTATGAATGAACGTGAAATGAAATCTTCTTCTTAAGAAAAAAATAAAATAAAATGCTTTTCTTCTTTCAAAGTTTTGCAAGGGATGGAAATATAGTACTTGTAGAATTCTTTTATCTTAAAATCAGGATGCAATCTGCTGTAATATAAAGCATGACAATGCATCCAGGAAAGGTCATGCTGAGAATTAGGGAAAGGTTCCTCACCAAAAAGGTGATCGGGCACTGGAAAAAAGCTCTCCAGGGCACCAGTTCTGCTGGAGTTCAAGAAAAGTTTGGACAATGCTTTTATACTGTACAATTAATGAACATACAGATGTTATGGTATAGCACAGAGCTTGGCTGTGCGGTTGTTATGCCAAAATAGGAAACAGAAATGATAGGTAACACTCACCCATATCCTAGGCTCCTGTGGAAAACTCTGGTGAAGTAGATCTCCAAAAGATATCCTTCCTCCTGGTAGTCAGCCCTTAAATGGGTCTAGGAGCATGGAGTCAGGCTTCACCTGTGCTCCCAGGGCTGACTCCTTGCTCGCCTCAGGTGATTAATCAGGCAGTTCCCATACACATACATAGCATTTGATTTTTGGGTAGTCCTGGGAGGAGCCTGGAATTGAACTCAGTGATCCTTGCGAGTCACCTATATGGATGTTTTATGATTTTATGATTTGAATTTATATCATGACAGGATGCATTACTAATAGGCTCAGTCTTCACTGAATGAGACATTAAAAAAAGACTTATCTGAAACAGTTATTTTTTGCCAAAGAATGGTTAAATTTGTAGCTGTCTTTACTTTTTGCTTGTGGTATAATTTGATATTTAGTGGAGTAAGAAAAACAATGTATACAACAACAACAATTAAAAAACAAACAAACAAAAACAAAACCTCCACCAATAAAAAAGCAGAAAACCACAAGTCTTCCTAAGAACTGGTTAGATCTGTTTAATTTTTCATTTGTGAAGAAGTAGTAATTTCTTTCATGGAACTCAATTTACCAAAACAAGTGATCTATCTTTGTTTAAAAATCTCTCAATGCTTAATACATAGTAAATAAATACAGATGGAACTTAAAACTGAGGGTGATTCAAAACATTCTTTACTCCTATGTACCTTTGTGTAAATATAGAAATAGGAATTTTTTTTCTAATGAAGAAATTGGTAAAAATCTTTAAAGAACTGGTTTTCCTGAAGATAAAGCCATTTTTTTCCTGCCTGTTCCTACTGATGGATTTACCAGACTCTATTATCTGTAATGAATCACATTTCAAGACCTAGTCTCTCTTGTCCCTATGATAACTGTCTTGTCACCAACACTATAGCTAACCTTCCAGATATTTGACTGTTGATGTTTATTTTTGCCCACAAATTGTGTATGCTGAGGAAAGCTTGAACAGATCTTCTTTTTAGTAGTGTTTTGTAAACAAAACATTCTTAAAAATTTGATAAATATCTATATTTGGGAATGGGCTATGGTACTACTACAAAATGGTGGTGATATATATTTCAGCGTATTACTGATGTGATTCCTTTTTCCTCTTTTCCTCTGTTCTCTTTCTTCCTTCTGGAACTCTGATGTTTTACCTTGGACAATGCTATGGACTGTGTTCTGTTTCTTAAGTGATAATTAATTTTGTGTTTAAAGTTTAACACTTGTCCAAATAGTCTTCAGAATCTTATTTAATTTACATCCATATGCCTATTGGTAAGATTGCAGTAGCAATGCAGTATTTTCAGTTCTTCTGCTGCATTCTTCTCCCTTAATGTTTGAATATTTATACAAAACTAGTGGAGACTGTACTCATATATTTTGAAAATGAATTGAATTGAAATATCTATTTGCCAAGAAAACTATTAGAAAAGAAAAAAAGAAAAAATTCTTCTGGAGAGTGATCCTGCCGCCTTTTTCATGGTTGTGAGTGAAATTTCATTGCATAGTTCCTCTTTGTCAGCTTGTGACCTGAATATATATCAGTAAATACATAATTTTTTTCACAAGCATGCATTTCTTTTCTACTTAAACTATACTATGTGAAAGGTCAGATAGAAGTTACGATATAATTTAAGAAAAATAAGTGTTGCACTGTACACAGATCTAACAGACTGCTGAGAGAGAAGCCAGGGAATTTTGTCATGCTGTGACACCCAAAGCAAGTGGGTTATCGGTCAAATCCTGGAAGTTTATAATTTGATTTTTTAGATAGATAGATGGCTATCAAAAATGTTCAAAAGAGGGTCAGAAAGCTATATTGTTTAAAATTCAGAATTGTACAAAGTTTATCTTCTTTCTATTTATCTTGACTGTTCTACCAGGAATACAATTGTCATTCTATAACACAGAAATGAGCAGAAAATGTGTGGTTTTTTTTCACACTTATTTTCATTTTGGTTTATCATCTGTTTTAGCTGTTTGTTAAATTACTACATGTAGCTGTTTCTTTCTGAGAAAAAGTTTAAGAATATTAAATCCAAACAATAACGTCAGAAAGCTCCAGATATTGTAAATTGTAACATGATTATATTCAGACTTCTTTCAGATACAAGATGAAATTTTTTAAGGGTATGTTTTGATAGTTGAGTATATATATAAAATAAACATATATACTAATGTATGTACAAATGAGCTAAAATATAGTGTACTAATAACACACTTTTCAAGCCTTCTGGGTAGCTACTTCTGATTAACTTCAGGATACTTCTTTTGGGTTTGCAGTTTCATAATGTCAATCCATAGGCTAAAGAGAGAGGATTTTCCTCTTATTTTCTTGGGACTTGCCTGGGAAAAAAATGTGATGAACAAATCAGTATACATAGTGCTCTAAAAAGTATTCACGATACATTGTATGTGAGAAGTGCATGTAGGAAGAATGGAAATTATTTGAAGTGAATGGAAAGTATTTGAAGATGGGTAAGTAAGCCACTTTTTTTGTGAAGCATTTCATTATATGCAAACAAATAAGGATTTCCTTGCTTCTCTTTCTGTGGAATAATAAATATATTAGGCTCTGAGTTCCATGTTAAGGAAAGTAATTTCTAGATGTAGTGATGTCTAAGAATACCTACATGTAGATATAAATATAAACTAACATAGATGTAAATATGGGATATAACTTCAATACTACTACTCCCCATATAAATATTGCTGTGATGGAGAATCCAACACGTTTTTCCATTTTGTGATGCTTTGAATATAAGAATTCTACTGCATTTCCTCTTAAGAAAAAATAATGACTAATGTTCTGCTCTTTTTTAGAAGGACGGGTTTTCAATACCTTATTGCCTGATTTTTGATTTACAGCTTTGTTTTCATTTCTGCTCAAAACTAGCAGACTGGAAGAAGATAAAAAGAACTTGATTACTTTTGCGTTTAAACTTTATCTGGAATAAATACATTTGCTATTAGATACTTCAAGAATGATGTGCATTTTAAACACATAACACTCATTATATAAGTGAATTTCTATGGGACATGCTGGCTGTCACGGATCATCTCTTCACTTTTCATGTGCCTTGACACAGCTTCCATGAGGATATATTCCACCATCTTCTTAGGCAGAGATGTCTCACCAGCCTGTTGTTTCCTTCACCTTCCTTTCTATCTTTCTTAAAAGTGGGAGTAATGTTTATCTTTTTCCAGTCACTGTGAACTTCCCCTGTCAGCCATGACTTTTCAAATATTCTTTCTGAAGGATCTTTGCTTTCAATGACTCCTATAGTCAGAAACTCTTACTCCAGGAGCTAATTCCATTATCATTTGGTGACACATGCATGTCCGTATGTGGTGTCCAGATTTCTCCAGTGATTGTTTTGGAGTGGTCTTTATTTGGTGTAAGTACTTTTAAAAAAATTAAAATATTTATTGACATTAATACCAGGGCCGTGGATTCTGGAAAAGAAAGGACTGCCTGTGCAAACTGGCATCCCAAACAAAAATTTATTACAGTTAATTCTACTAGCCTTGTGGAAGCTTTATCAGTATTTCTCTTGCTGGAGATAACATCAAGACATATAGAAGACAAGATAGTAAAAATTGAATGGAAGAAAACCCAGGACAGTAAGATGCTTAGCTGTTTTTGGTTTTTGTTTTTTTTTTTTTGTTTTTTGTATAGGAAGTCTTCAGGAAAAAAGAAAGAATCATAGAATTGTTTGGGTTGGAAAGGACCTTTATGATTATCTAGCTCCAACCGCCGTGCTACAGGCAGGTACACCTCCCCCTAGACCAGGTTGTTCGAAGCCCCATCCAGCCTGGCCTTGACTGCTTCCAGGGTGGGGGCACCCACAACTTCATTGGCCAACCTGTTCCAGTATCTCACCACTCTCACAGTTAAGAATTTCTTCTTAATATCTATTCCAGATCTACACTCCTCCAGTTTAAAACTGTTTCCCCTTGTCCTGTCACTACATATCCTTTCATGTAGGCCCTCTTCAGGTACTGAAAGGCTGCTGTATGTTCCCCCTGGAGCCTTCTCTTCTCCAAGATAAAGAACTCTAGCTCTCTCAGCCTGTCCTCCTAGGGGAGGTGCTCCAACCCAATGATCATTTTCATTGGCCTTCTCTGGACCTACTACAACAACTTCATGTCCTTCTTGTCTTGGGGTCCCCCAGAACTGCACACTCCAGTTGGAATCTCACGAGAGTACGAGAGCAGAGTAGAGGAGCAGGATCACCTCCCTCGACCTGCTGGTGATGCTTCTTTTGATGCACCCCATAACACAGTTATGGCTGGGCTGCATGTGCACATTGCTGGCTCATGCTGAATTTTTCATCAACCAACAAGAAATTTTTAAAAATTCACATTGATTTTGATTCTGTTTTTTGTTGTTGTTTGTTTGTTTGTTTGTTTGTTTTCTGCCCTTGTTTGCCTTGCTTCTCTTATTCCAGATCATAGATAAAGTCATGAGAATACATCCATGTACTGCTGGCTTAGAAAACTAAGCTTATAACTTTGAGGTAGCTGATTTTCAGATTTTTTACCCTCTTTTAAATCACAAACTGTTTTCCATCCCTCTTTTATTCAGAACCACAGCTTAGTTAAAGGACAATGGCAAAACTTTGTCTAAAGTTAATTTCCATGGGGAAAAAAAAAAAAAAGACAATGAATGTATGTAATGGTGAAAGAAAAAACAGACAAAAAATCACTGGGATGGTTTCTGCCATGTTTCTTTTATCTTTATTTTGAAGTAAGTATTTAAAATTTGGCCCAGCGGAAATCTATGCATGCTTTTATTGTTATCCTACATTAATTTACTTACTCTGTTACGTATGTGGAATTACTTTATTATGTGTGTGGAACAGAAATTGAAAAAGAAAAAACACATTTAAATGAAGAAAAGTACATAGTTAAAAAGTTATGTACAAGTCCAAATAACAATTTTCCTAAAGTTCCTACCATAAATTTGTAAATAAAGTTTGTGTCAGATAAATAACAACAAAAAAAGTTATATTAAATTCGGTGTCATGTGTGAAGGCCATTGTTCATCACTATTTTGTCCCTTGGGAAACAACTTCCTCCTCTTGGGTTTCCTCTTCTTTTCTTTACTTTGTTTTTCTCTCTGTCAATCTCCAGAAGAAAAAAAGAACTATCCTCCACCAAACCTTTAATAGCACTGATCTACTGACAGCTTTTGTTACTATATTCCTTGAGTTGTTCATAAAATCGAACTTGAGTTGTGATAGTTAGATATGACAAAGCAGCTTAAATTATTTTGAGGCAATCAGAATATGTAAGTTTAAAAATGCTATCCTAAATTCCTTATCTTTATATCCTTATTACATAAACTCAAGGAGTTTTCATTCACAATGCACAAATGCTGCTTCATTAGCACTGAGGGAATTCAGTACTTATGCGCTCCATCAGATAGACAACCTGGAAATGAAGTCTTCTCTTTTCTGGAAAAGAAACAAGGAGTTGTAAAGATACTTTAATTCAAAGGACTCTCAAAATACTTTGATGTGGTATGTAATTGCTTAGTATTGCTGTAGTAGATGTTCAAACATTTGTATGTTAGCCGATCCATTTGTCTCTAGGGGAAAGAAAACAGTTCATTTTCTATGGCCTATTTATTTGTAGCTGAGATTGCTAGCAAAAGTAATAGTTTTGATTCTAAGGACAGCTGTACATTAAGACTTGACCTGAAATCATCAGTTTTTCACATAAAGCCACTGAACAGCTGGTGAATAGTAGTTCTGAATATATCTGACTTGGTGCTTGGCAGGGGATCAAAATGTGCATGTGGAATTATTGATGCTCTAAATCATTCAGTTGTCAGGAAATGGATTTGGGGAGCTTTTGTAACTATTTGGAGAGGGAGAAAGAATAAAAATCTGAGCAGTCAGACGTTTCATCTGCTGCTGTTGTATGTATAGACAAGAAATCCTAGAAAAAGCTTTTTTAATCATATCCTGTAAGTTGAAATGTAGCACATTTTTACTACCTATTCTTATGGGAAAATGCATACAGTACTGTAGCACACCATCACAAAATACCAGTCAGAAAAACTTGCAGAAAACTGTCGCCATGGTCTAGGTTTTGAGAAAATTACCTAGCAAGACACTTCCATTTTCAAGACAAACCTGACGCTATGTTTATGAATTGTTTAGATTTTTCTTTTTCCTCTTTGTGTGCATCTCTATCTAGAGTTTAGAAGGAAAATAAGACCTGCTGTGATGTGAGACCCAAAGGACAGATATGCTGCCTCAGTAATGTAATGAAATGTCAGGAAGTCATTTATTGAGCTACTTGTGACTTTAGTGGCTGGTTATAATTTGCTCTGCTGTCTGATAGTGTGTGTTTGTAGATCAATTACCTCAAGTGGTCTTAGGAACCATAAGGTCATTTTTTGTATTTGTCAGATACTTCTCTGCAGAGATGCCAAGTTATAAGCTTTTCTTCCAGAACTTAATAGACATCTCAGAACATAAAGAAAAGGACTTTATGGTGATAGTGAGTCTCTCCAAGATTTAGCTTTCCTAAAATATATTCACATAGATACAGAAAATCATTAAATTGTATAAAAGAGTTCTGTGGGGGGAAAAATAAAAAAAAAACAACTAGCCTTTAGCTTCTTTCAGGTTGACCACTGGTAATTCTTATGAATACTTTTATTCAAATATCAGTCTTTTAATTTTGATTGCATCCAAGAGGGCAGGACAGCTTCAGAACTTAAGCATCTTTTATCTCAGCATCCAGGAATTAACAGTTCTTCTGGGAGGAGTTCAGTCTTCAGTGCTGGAAACAGGACTTATGAACATCAGCATGGATTGATTTCTTCTCAAGAATGTAATGCTACAACATGTTTTTACTATGAACTGAGTAGCTGGAAGGGAGAAAAAGAGTTGAAATCAGAAACGTTAAGCAGATGAAATTATTTTATACATAAGATGATTATTATTTATCACCTTCAGTAGAAAGAATTAAGGCACTTTGTAAACATTAGTTGTGAAATGAAATGTATAATAAAATTATATATGGTTAAATTATATATAGCAAGATAAAAATATAAAATAATTTCCACTTCATAGGAGAATTTCTACTTAGAACTGCTCTAGAATCACCTCTAGTCAGTAGCAGTTTTACACAAATACGCTCAGAGGTTGCTCCAAAGTAACATCACCACTGCTGAAGCACACCACCCACAACATCTATCTGCTAAAATTCAATCTCCATAAAAGTTCAGCAAGCATCCACAAATGACATTGGGTACATGTCACAAATGGAAACCTACCACACTATATTGCACTGGTAACAGAGAAGCTAGAATGTATTTACTGACATAATACAGATATAATGTAGAGCTTTAATAGTGACTTAACAAGGTTCAAGATGGCTTGATTCACTTAGTTATCGAGTTTACTGCATAGACTGTAGGGTAAACACACTTATACGACACCGTCCTGTTGAGTCCTGAGGTTCAGAGTGGAACCCTGTTGCTTCTTTTATCGCAGAGGTAAGGAGAAAAGGTACAGCTGAATCTACTCCTAATCACAGGTTTGATAAATGTTTTGTGTGTAAGTGATTACACGTGAAAGGCTGGGGAGGCCCTTCCATTGAGTCATGAAATTCGAAGTGGATCCCCTTGCTTTACCAGAAAGGTAAGGAGTGGAGATGCAGCTGAATCCACTCCTGGTCCCAGACTCAGTCAATGGTTTGCATATCAGAGATTATATCTGCACAATCAGATATAATCTTAGCAAAGTTAACAAAGATTACAATCAATCTAAGATACTATCTTAGTGAAGCTAACAAAGTTTACAAAAAATCTAAGATGCTAACAAATTCTAAAACTTATAAGTCACTTACCTGTATCAGCAA
This sequence comes from Tetrao urogallus, assembly GCF_951394365.1. Classification (NCBI taxonomy): domain Eukaryota; kingdom Metazoa; phylum Chordata; class Aves; order Galliformes; family Phasianidae; genus Tetrao; species Tetrao urogallus. Next base: position 92,484,951 of record NC_136815.1, read on the forward strand.
GGCATCTTGACATCAATTAGTAAGGGATCTCTGAGCAAGTGTAGCCTCTAGAGGCATTCCTGTTCAAAGACATGTTGTGAAGCCATCTCCCATTGGAAGATGCAGGGGCTCTTGGGCTTCTCACTACTTATGGGGTAAGCTATTTGACCCACAGTCATAAGTTTCTTTTTAAATGCATGTTCAGTTGATCTTCAGCTGTTGAATCAGCTATCTGCTATAAGTTCTTTCAACCCCCAAATCCGAGACAGATTTGTGATTCTTAAATGTTTGAGTGCTATCATTACTGTTTGCTCATAGTCCTACAATGTGTTGTCTTCAAGGTCAGGTCAAAGAAAGGATCTGGGGAAAGGAAGGTGATGGTGGGGAGCAGGGGCAGTGCATAGTTGCAGTAAAATGCTGTCCACATGGAAGAAATCAATTACAATTTATGAGTGCTTTATTTGCACTTCCATGTAAGATGGTATTTTGTCAGACTGCCACTTCGCTGCCATCTGTCACATGGCAACAAAATGTAATAGGAACTGGTGAGGTGGTTCAGAATTTACTGCAATACGTCAACATAAAGGGTATATCTGAACTGTATCTTAGCAAGTAGGATTGGCCAAGATGGATGGGCCCAGAACTGCTGTTGAGAAGTCAGTAGTCTTTGTGTTTTCAGGATTTTTATTTTATTTTGGACTGGCTCACAACTGACATAATGGACCAAGTAATCATTATTAGGGGGCAGCTTTCATTGTAGATCGATCTGGAAGTGAATTAATTTGTGTATCATGCCACAGTGTAAGTGGGACTGTTCTTGGAAAGTGACTGATCTGAACTGAAATTCAAATGTAGACCTTCCCTCAAAGAAGGACAACTGGAAATGCTGAAGGAAGAGGCATATCTTCTCTCCTTTATTACTGTGCACTGTGTCTGATAACTGCATGCCAGTTTAAATCCTTCCTTTAAGGTAAATACAGGTTTCAGTTTTTCTTTCACTGCTGCAAGGAAAGGAGTAGATAAGTGTCAGTAATATGAGATACTGCCAAATAGATTTATTTACAAAATTGAAAAACCTTTCCTTTTTGCTTTTTTTCTTTTCTTTTCTTTACTGTTTTTTTTTTCTTAAGCTTTCCCTTTTGAATCTGATTTTTTTTTTTTTGTAGATTTGCTTTTTCTGAGTATTTTTAAACGTTGTTTGTACTTACACAAAATCTAGTGTCCTGATAGTTTACTTTCATAAACTATCATGCTCGTAAAAATAAGTACAGTCATTCTCTGAACAACAATTTTTCTAGAACACTCTCCTTTCTCCTATCATGATAAAATGATGCTCTGAAGTTTTGATAAGGACACTTAGGCATATTTCTGGGAACACAAATCCTAATCAAAGAGATAGCCTCCTTTTGGAGATAAGTCCAATCACAAATTTCAAACAATTTGAAGGCTAAATCCTCAAAGAACAATATTTCTGTTCAGCTGATCAAATAATCAATTGTTAAGTTCATAGATAATTTCTGAATTTAATCTCCTGAACTGAGAAAAAATCCTGCAATTTGCACAAGGCTTGAAAGATAGATTAAAACCTCATAAGTATTAATAACTTCCTTAACATTGAAGTCTTCCCCAAAATTTCTTTCATGGCTAGAAATACCTTTGCTACTAAAGCAAGGAGATTTTGATTTATGACAACTGGAAGTTTTAGTTCAAGTGTTTAATGCTTATTTTCCTTAATATCATCTGAAATTTGCTTCAGAGACAATTTGTAGCTAAAATAGGATATAAAAAATTTCCTCTTCAGAATGTAAACAAATGCACAAAAATGGTGGCTTTCCAAAAGAAGATGACAGAATTTTAAAGTGGAGCATTGTGCAGAAATTACACACTAAGTTTCTTTTGGATCTTATGCAAAGTGATCAGAAAGATGAGCAACCAGGACATTAGAAAGAATGGCCTCTGCGAGGACAGTTAAGCAACAATCAGAAAAGTTCAAGTATGAGGGAATATAGTTATTTTTGTTCCTGGTTTTTTATTTTGTTATTATTGAATCCTTGCTTTCTCCAGTGTTGATAGTGATTCTCCACTGACACTCCAGATTGATAGTGCTTATATGTACTAAAAAGGCTCAGATTTCAAGAGAAACTAAAGGCCAAACAAATGAAACATTTCTAATAAGTGAAACTTAGTTTTTCATTCATTTCTACTTTCTTTGGTGTATTTTTTTTTAATTTATATTTTATGCTTCAATGTCTTCTTCTCATAGAGATGATTAACTTGATCCAAACATTGCTTGCAAATTTACAGAACATTCTGTATGTTAATAAAACAGAAGCAAGTTGTCTTCAATTTAAATATTGGAATAGCATTACAATGACTCAGAGTTCAATTATACAATTTTTTTGTGCAATTAACCATCAGCTCTGCCTTTATGTTCTTTGTAGCTTGTATAACATCCACTTCAAAGCTCAAACCAGTATATTACCATTTTAAAAATAAAGAATACATTAAATATTATATAAAGTTTTAATATTATCTACATTTTTATCAGAATTTATAACTTTGCCCTATGTATCTTTCCTGGTGGAGACTTTTTTTTGGCATAATACAAAAAATACTGCTTGTAACTTCTGCTCATGCTGAGTATAAGGTCAGTATGGACTGGCTACTGCCAGGAAAGGCTGCATATTTTTGCTATTGATTTATGAAAGAAGAAAGCTGAGGGCTATTTCTATTGTGCTTTGAAGCTAATAAATAATGACTTATTAGGACAGCATCCTGAAGCTCTCTGCTGAGCAATCTTTTGATACAAGGGTCATATTGCTGTTCTAAATGTACCTGCTATCTAACAACTGGGAAAACTACTGTTGTGATATGTATAAGAGCAGTCCTAAACTCTGCCTTCTGGAATTTGTCCTTTGCTGAGGTGGGGAGGTGGAGAAACAGGAAGCAAGCAGCATTTCCTCTCTGCCATCTCTCTCTAGGAACACTTCTCCATTTCTTTAGCAAAATGATGAGAAGCTCTATGAATGAGGTGCATATCCTTACATGTGAGCCATCATTGTGTGAGGACAGGATATCCTGCCATTTTCATTGGCTAAGATCAGAGGGAGAGAGTACAAGATCATCTTCTCAATACGACTTTTGTCACATGTAAAATTAACTGGAGATCACCTATCTCATTCATTTGGAAAGTGAAGTTAGAAAAAAAAGCACATAACTATTTTCAGCTTCCATATGAAAATAAATAAATAAATATTTTAGTAATGTTTGCCTTTTTCATAATATTGGTTGTACTCATCCTTAATAAAACCATGATTCAGTATTTCATTAATCAGAATTTTATTTGAGAAAGATTTTAAAAACCTCCAAGGTCATAACTTGGAAGTACTCAACAAGCAGTACATAAAATGTTTAAGTTGGAAGAAATTTGATTATTTTAGAGCTATATATTGTAACTCATTTTTGAATCATCAGAGAATCTGTCAATACTGCCAGCCAATGTAGTCTTACAGACTACTGCTCCATAGATTCATTAATTTCAGCAGTTACTATCTCCTTAAAATTCCTGAACTGCAAACACATTGGAACATTTGAGTGATGGAAAATAAATACAAAATCTTGATATTCCCAGGTTAATTTCTATTAGTGAAGGTTTGTTTCTTCACACTTCTGTCAGATATACATATCACAATGTGGTGGGACAGCACAGAAACCTGTAGGTAGAGGACAACACCATCTATGGACTTAACCAGTGTTTTATTTCATAGAATCATAGAAACTCTGAAGTTGAAAGGGGCCTTTAAAGGCCATCTATTCCAAATCCCCTGCAATGAGCAGGGACATCCACAGCTAGATCAGGTTGCCCAGGACCTGATCTTGCCTTATTCTCCAGGGTATTTCTGCTGCAGTGAGACCTCTGTCCTTTCCTTCCCCTAGCAACAATAGTGAAGAACTGGGGGATGTGTGGCAGTGGCAAAAGCAGTGTAACTCTCTCCCAGAAAGGCACAGATTGATGTTCACCAGACAGTGGTGGACCCCCTGCCCTGCCTTTGCTGTGCAGAGCAAGGCAATTTGAGAGAGGAGGAGGAGTGGAATTGGATACGGGCTCAGCAAAGTGGGCATCCCCTATCCTGACCATCCTCAGTTCCCCAGGTGTCTCTGCGCAATAGGTTTGAGGCCCTGGAACTCGCTAGAGAGGTGAGTGAGGGTGTGGAGGGAGGTTCACCTGTGAGGTTGCCTCTGGTGAAGTGGTCAACCCCACACCTCAAGACTGCTTCCATCCAGAAAGACAGAATGGTGGTTATGATAGGCGACTCCCCTCTGAGAGGAATGGAAGGCCCTATATATCAGCCTGACCCTACGCGTAGGGAGGTGTGCTGCCTCCCTCGGGCACGGGTCAGGGACATGTCTAGGAAACTTCCTGGACTGATTTGCCCTTCTGATTATTACGATTCACCCTTCAGATTATTACTCCTTATTGATAGTTCAGGCTGGCAATGACAAAGTTGCTGAGAAAAGCCTGAGGACTATCGATTAAGACTGAGGACTGGGGCAAGTAGTTGAAGGAACAGGTGTGCAGGTGGTTTTTTCTTCTATACTTTCTTTCTTTTTCTTCAATACTTTCGGTGGCAGGGAAGGATACTGAGAGGATCCAAAAAACCCACCTCATAAACAAATGGCTTAGAAGTTAGTGCAAACAAAGGAATTTTTATTATTTTTTTTACCACAGGGTGATTTACTTGGCACCTGGCATGATGGCTGCAGATGGATGTAGCCTGTCTCCAAGGGGTAAGAGGATCCTAGCTGAGGAACTGGTGGGACTCATTTTAGTCTTTAGTCATAATAGATTTTAAACTAGGTTTGAAGGGGAAAGGGGACAAAATGAGGGCCGCTGGGGTTGAGCGGGTTGTTTGAGGGCTCATACCAAACTTCATGGGCAAAGAGGGTGGGGTACAGAGGGATGGATTAGGGCAGAGGGATGCTGGGTATGATGCTGTTTGAGGGGATCCTAGATCCTCTATAAAGTCGGTGAGACAGAAAGCCCAGCTGAAGCGCCTTTATACCAATGCATACAGCCTGGAAAATAAGCAGGACAATCTGAAAACCATGATGCACGTAGAAATTTATGACCTTGCTGCTATCATGGAAACATGGTGGGATAACAACCATAACTGGAATACCACCACTGAGGGGTATCGGTTCTTTAGAAGGGGTAGACAAGGTAGGAAGGGTGGGGGAGTTGCCCTTTATGTCAGAGAGTGGATAGACAGAAGGGGTCAAATGTTAGCCTGACCAGTTTATTACAAATCCTAATCATTTCAGTAGATAAAGGAAGGGAAGGCAGGCAATAGAAAAGAGATAGGAAATAAAAGGAAGCAGTCTTTGCAGAAAGCAAGAGAGAGATAGTCACCACCATGAGACCAGCATAGTCTGTAGTTCAGGTGTGATGGGCCATCAGGCGTTGTTCAGTTTACAATAACTATGACAACAGCAATACGAACTTATTTATAAGTCCAAAGTGGTTGACTCAGCTCCCTTTGGAGTGTCAGTTTCTGGCTTCAGGATTTCAGCAGAAACTCCTTGTTCCCATCTTCCGCACGTTGTCAGCAGATAAGAGGGAACAGGGAAGTGCCCACCTGCATCCTATTTTTCACAGGATACAATGGTATTCCCCAGTTCTCCCATACCAAGCTGGACTTTTATATTACAGGCCAGATCTTCCACCAGTAAACACTCCTGAGCACTCTCTTCTGAAGGCAAATAACTCCAAAGAAATGCTGTCAAGTGTAAAATTGTCCACAAATTGATGTCGTTTGCCACAAGGCAGCACCAACCTCTCATCTCCTAGATAAGTCAGAGTCTAACCAAAAGAAATGATTCAGAAAGCAGATTTTGAGGCAGAAGAAAAGAAAGGGTTTACACAGCAAGATAACACAATAGAATACAATGTAATCATGATTATAAAAATAAATCAAATAAATGATAGAAAGAGCACCCAAAACCAAAGGCCTTACTCTAATACAAGGGCAAGACAGCTAAGGAAGCACATGCAGCAGAGACGAGCAGGAGAGCTAGTCTTGTGACTTCCAGTCAGTTTTATCTTTACTTCTGAATGGAAAATGGAAATGGAAAAATGAAGTCTTCCGGGAGCTGTAGCTGAGGTACACAGAACTACTGGCAATCTATGGAACCAGAGCACTAGCTCTTTAACTCATGCACTACATGATGCTATGAGGTGGAATACCGATAACAAAAATAATAAAATGGCAACAATAAATCATAAAAAGAAAGGTATCAAATTGGCTCCATATAAGTGTATTTCATATTTCTTCCCTTTCAAACTATTATCTTCTAGCTGCACAATATCCTGCATTACATTACTGCTTTTATTCTTCTATGGAACTTTTTGTTAATTCCTGCAAGGTGTTTCTGTTTGTTCGTTTGATTTTGTTTTGCATTTTTACTTTTTGACCAATGGGTTTTTAGCTTGGTCTTTTGTAAAGAGTTTTGTGAACTGTCTGGAATCACCCATAGGATAGTAAGTAGAGAACTTTTTATAGTTTCTACTTCAGTTCATAGTTTGCCTTGAGAATAGCACTGATAATGTTCAAACCATTACTGAAATCTATACCAGAAATCCAAGATAAAATTCAAAGCTCATAAGAGCCATCAGCTTTACTTACTCTAAGCAGAGGAAGTAAGAATGCATTCAAGACATGGTGTGCACTGCAAGAAATCTCACAAATCAGAAAGAAATTTTGCTCACATTTGCCTAAATAAATTGACTTTATGACTCACATTCACAGTCTGGTAGAAAAAGTCTTGACTTCTATTTGTTTGTTTGGTTGGTTGCTTTGCCTTCTTTGTTTTAGAAATAGAAACTTGCCTGCCTTTTATGTAAGCATCATTATCTTTGAAGAGCTGAACAAGAAAAAAGAACTTCTCTCCCCATTCACTCAGTCTTCAATGTTTTGCTTTACCTATGTAATGGAGTTGGAAATCTAGTAGCAATGATACAGGACTGTGTATTCTTGCACAAACGTCTAGCTATTCTAAGCAGGACTTATTCTCAGTCTTGTCAATACTGGGAATAAATAATGTGCTAAAGATTTACAGACAAGTGACCATTTTGACACAGCAGGGTAGACACTTGCAGCAGGCAGATGGCCTTACATATTTAGGTCACCCTTATTTACTTTGATGAATATGTATTATTGCACTGAATTGAGAGGATGCTGTAGTATATGATAAATGCAGAAAAAAAATGTGCTGTTTTGGTTTTTTTCCTTTTTTTATGCCACTAGAAAGGAAAGTAACACTCAAATGATTTGACATAGGAGAAATCAGCATTGTTATATTCATTTTTTTTCTGAAGCACATTGTATTGAACTGAGTCATTCTGGTAGCGGTGTTTGCAACACAGAAATGTGATTGAAGGGAGTGCTTCTCCCATGGTTGTTATGCTTTTATATTTATGTTTAATTTATGTTTAGTAATTAAAATGTATGTCATTAATTTTGGGTTTCTGTAGCTTTTTTTTTGAGATTTTTTTTTCTTATGTCATAGTTGTGGACAATTTCTTAAAGAAGTTGTAGAAAACATACTTGTCTACTTTAGCAATTCATTAGTGTTTTTTTAAGATGTTCCTACTCTAGTACCGGTTTGTCTGATATTTCCCGTACTAACAGAGGCTACATGTTGGCAGCAGGCAGTAAGAATTCAATTCTGAGTGTTCTAAGTATTGTGTGTGTGAAAATATTAATTACTTTCACAGAATGAATTTTTATGCATATCTTCCTGCATTTTAAGATCTCAAGAATTCTAGAAACATGGAAGACTTTGACAACCCCAAAGCTTGTTTTGAGGGCATGAAAATATTTCCTCATACTTTCATCGGGAATGAAAATAAAATCACAGAATCACAAAACTACTTATGCTGGAAGGCACCAACTGAGATCATTCACTCCAACCCTCCCTGCTCATTCAGGGTAATCTAAAGCACGTTTTCCACGACCATGGCTAGTCCAAGTTTGAGTATCTCCAGAGACTGTGACTCCACAATCCCTTTGGGCAGTCTGTTCTCATGACAGACCACACTCACTGTAATTTTTATTTATTTTTATTTCTTATTTTTTTGTTCAGATGGTTTTTCAAGGGGACTTTTTTTTGTGCATCCATTTCCTCATCTCCTGTCAGTGAGGTTTACTGAGAAGAGTCTGTCTCCCTCTTCATAATATCTGCCCCGCAAAGGCTTTCTCCAGGAAGAATCATCCCAGATCTCTCAGTATCTTTAATCTTTAATCTTTATCATTAGTTATCTCTTTATCCCTGCTCAGTTCTCGCCCCTGTAAGGCCATATCACATACCAATAGAGCTGCACACAACATTCTAGTCATGGCTCACTGGTGCTGAATAAGGAAGAAAGAAAAAGTCTCCTTTCAACTTTTGTCAATGTTTTTCTTCAACCCAGGATGCCGTTTTCTGTTTTTGATGCAAGGATGCATTGCTGGCTCATGGTCAATTTGATGTCAAAAAGGACCACAGGGCCCTCTGTGTAAAGTGCCTTCTAACAGTCAGTGTACATTGGTGCTGGAATTATTCTTCCCCATGCAATAGGGCTTTGCATTTTCCCTTGTTTCAACATGAAGTTCCAGTCAGCCCATTTCTTCAGCCTGTCAAGGTCTGTTTGTGTGTTAGCACATCTTTCCAGTATATCAACCATTCCTCCCAATTTTGCATTATCTGCAATCTTCCTGTGTCTGCCTTTGTCTCAGTGCCCAGGTCACTAATGGTGATGTTAAACTGCTGGCTTCAGTATCGACTGTTTGGGCATATCACTAGTGACTGGAATCCAGAGGACTTTGTGCCTCTGATCACCACTCTGTAAGCCTTGTTTTCAAACCACTTTACTACTCCTTTATCAAGCTTGTATTTGTCAGCTTGTCTAAGAGGATGGACTAAGGTGATGCTGACCAGCCAACACTTTTCTGTATCTTCCTTTTTTCATTAACATGCTTAGGTGCATGAGCCACAGCCAACGAAACACGTGTCAGATGTTATATATGTTGTCCCCAAAAATAATTCCTAGAATTTGATACTGTCAACATCAACTTTTCTATTAAATGAAAATAAGTGTTTTTAACAATTGGTATTCTGTCATTCAGAGTATTGTGTGTAAACTCTTCACTACACTCAGAAAAGTCTCAAAACAAAAGTTAATATATTTATATCATCATGCTCTTTCCCTTTACATTACAGTGTTTTTAACCATTTGAACAGCTGCCCTAAGAGAGAATTGCCTAGGCACTTATTTTAGCATCCTGTGTTGCAAAAAGCCTTCAAGCTGCTCCAGGCAGCAGCAAATATTTCTGAAAGCCCTAAAGCAATGCAGTGCAGCAATTTTAACAATCCCTTCTAATTGAAATATGGTTAAGTGAGCACCAGGGTCTTCCTAAATAACTATACCTCCTCTGTATCTATGACCTAGATCTGTCACTATTTTAATAATGAACTCCATGTCAGTGGTTGCTCCTGGGCAAAAAGTGAACATAAAGAAATTCCTGTATCCAAATTAACTTATTTTCACTTATTTTAATCATATATGCATCTAACAAAACACATCTATAAGCCTAGTATTTTCTTAAATTGGAGGAATTCTTTGAATTTCGGACTAACTTTGTGAAATTGAGACAAAAATCAGTCAGTTAATCTATTTTTTAAATGATTTTACAAGTTAATGACTAAGATATTATGAACATTTTAAAGAAATGAATAGCCTTAATGTCTTTAGGGCAAAGTTTCATTATACTTCAAAGTATGCAATCTTCAGTACCTTCTCTGTATTAGATTCTTTGATTTGTCACCTAGGGGTTGACCTGACCTTGATTTGCCAGACTCCTGAACACCAAAAATTTCCTGGAGTAATAAAAGAGCATCCTCACCTACACAGATGGAAAAATATGATTTCAGAACCATGAAATTAATCTTCAAATATATATTTTTTTTTTCCTGAGAGCATTTAAACAGATATTTCAAAAAATATCTTTCCAATTTCGTAAATGAATGAACAAGTGAAAGAGACTTGCTTTTCAGTAAACATCAAAGGGCACCTACCAGATTTTTTTTTTGTCAACATGAGGCAAAACACAGACCACTATTTTTGACCATTCTGTATTCCCATATATAAGTCATGCTATTATCTGCACAGCATGTTGCAAGACAGCTACATTTTGGATTTGGTACTTACAGTCTTGGTAACATATGTGCTGGGAGTAGGCTGTCACATCACTCTTCACTGAAATGTGACACAAGATCTAGAATTTAACTTGGAGAATTTTTATTATTTTTCTGAGAAAACAAAATGTTTCCTTGTCCTTTTTTTTCTCATATGATCTTTTAAAATAAAATATGTTTCAGACATATTACACATACAGCTATCAATGGAATACAAAACACTAATAATCCTGATTGCATTTTATGTTGTGTGGAAAAATTCCACAGAGCCTGCCATTCTATTTTATTCTGTTGAGATTGCTAAAGTATTTGAAAAATTGACTGCATTCATCTGTGAAAAAAGAGAAATTCTCTTCCCTTTAGCCTCTTGCAAAGACAAAAGCATTAATAGCAGCAATAAATAATTACACGAAGTACATAGCAAAGTATTGCATTAAAAATTAAAACTTTTGCCAGCCTTTTCAAGGATTCATACTCAAAGGAGTTAAGTCAGAGAAGATGAGAGAAGATCTCTTTCTTCCTATTTTTTAAGTGTAAGATAATATTCATGTGTTCCAGGAGGAACTTTAAGGAAAGATTTATTTTATACATTCCTTATTATGTGATGCAGAAAAGTAAAATTGATGCCTTTGTTTCAGAGCTTTTTTTTTTTCTTTTTTTTTTTTTTTTTCAAGAAACATGGGGAAAAAAAGTGAATTAAGCTTAAACTCCTTCATTTGTTTCTGAACATTGCAATGACTGTAATTTGTCACAGCAGAGGGGGGTTTAGTCTCTGATAAACCAGACAATGCTCTGAGGGAAATAGCCACTGAAAAAAAATCATAGAATCATAGAATCACAAAGTTGGAAAGGATCTACCAGATCATCTGGTAGTCTAAGCATCCTCCTGTCACTATTGCTACCCACTGAGCTGCTGAACCATATGTAGCACCTCATCCAGACTCCCCTTGAACTGATGGGAAGAAATAAACTGGAGCAGGTATCTCTATTTCATTGTGATGTGTACAAATCCTCAACTTCTGATTTCCATATTCCCCTCATTTCATGTAGTCCTCAGTATAATTTAAACTATTTTAGACTACCAACACCTAAAGGGGGTAAAGATGTAAACTTCTTAAATGAGTTCACAAAGCTAATGTGCAAAACTGGCTTTCATCACTGTTCCTGCTAGTACAGTGATTGCCAATAGACACACCTGGAGAGGACATATCCCTTGTGTAGCCAGGAAAAAATAAGGAGGAAGCTTAGGAGAGGAAAGGATGTGCTCTTGATTTTCTTTCTGGAGATAGAGCATGGATTAAATCTGTTGTTGGTAGCCTGTGTTTCAGGCAGAAGATATGAGAGCAGGTTTAACAATTATTTGGAGCTTGAAACAAGGATGGCTGAAGGTTACTAACTTTTTCCTGGCACAGAGCTGGGAGTGTATATTCCTGTGTATCCTGAGAAGGATCTCTGCATTCTTTCACTCTTCAAGGGGAAATTAACAGAAAATCTTCGTCAGTATTTTTGAGGAAATTTTACTAATTTACTGAGAAGTAGAGAAATTATTAATGTACTTATTACAACTCACTCTGGGTCATGAATTCAGACCAAAATCTAATGTGAATCTTCAAATATGTCAGTCCCAAATCCACGCCTATTGAAGTATGTTATGTGTTTGAAATCCCTCAGTTGTCTATTCTTCCTGCATCCTAATGCAGAGAGATGTTTGGGTAGTAGAGGTAACCTGAGGCTATCTGTGCAAGGAGTAGGCTGACTGCTCTCCCACATACACAAAAAGTAAAGATGTATTGCTTAAGTCCATTGGCTTTATAGCTGGTCTGGTAGCAACCAATTATTGTTAGAAAAAGATTATTAGGAAAAGGCTAGGAGAAATAAAGGAAGAGGAAATCATTTTGCTTAGTTAGCCAAGATTTGAGGAAAGTGGGTGAACTAGTTCCAAACCTATACTTTATTACTGATTACCAGTTACTAATTTAATTTAGTTTTCAATTACAACTAATGTGCAATAGTAATTACCCCTCCTCCCAGCTTCCATCTCTGGGAGAAAGTATCCAATGAAAAAAATTCTAGGCCAATACCTAATGTGGTTATTGATGGTCTTTATCACATTCAAGATCTGCTTTATTGATTTCATAAAATCTTATGTTCATTACTATAGTTACTATAGCTAAACAGGTTGCTGTTGTCGGCAACTGCGAGACCCCCCCAAGGGATGTGACGCGATAGGCCCTCTCCCTGCTCTATGATTGATGTGTGGCACGTGCCCTTAGGGGCGTAGACGAAGCACATAGGTTATATAAGTTAGAGTTCATGTGTAATAAACGCCATTTTGCTGTGCATCATATTGGTGTGCACGTGCAGTCATTTGGTCCTGGCCTGGTTTTAGGTCAGTACCTAAGGGAGGCAATACAGCAGGTTGCAAACATAGAGAAGAAAGCAATACTTGAAGTAGAGAAAAAGAAACCACGTTCTCACATTTGGCTTAGTATCAGCATTTTCCTTAAACCCAGCGTCATATTTTTGTTAGCTCTTCTTTCTAGTTTTTGCTGATGTGAACCTAGCTCTGTGTGTTTTAAAGTTGCTCAAATTCATTTTCTATCTTTTTCCATCCAACTAAAAAAGAAAAAAAAAAAAAAAAAAAAAGCATAAAAATGAAAGTCTTCTAAACCTTTAAACAGCATTCTGGATGAAATCAAATTGTTTCCTGGGATAATATCAGGTTGGATAGACTGTCACTGTGATGGCTTCCCTCTGATGGCTAGCTAAGTTCCACCACACTGTTCTCTCACCGCATCTCTCGAAAGAACAGGAAAAGAAGACATGATGGAAGAGACACTGACTGAGATATGGAACAGTTTAATTAAAGCAAAAAGAGGAGGGAGGATAAAATAATAATAATTTTGAAAAGGGCAGAGAAGCAAAAGGCGAAAACAATTGTTGTCTACTTCCCATCAGTAATGCTTGGCCACACCTTTGAAAGAAGTGCCTCAGCATGTACAGCAGTTATGCAGGTGGGCAGACATTTTCACAAGAGCTTCCCTTTCACTAGCTTTGATTGCTGAGTGTGATGCCATTCCATATGGAACATCCCTTGGGTGGATTTAGGCCAGCTGTCCCAGCTGTGCTCCCCCTCGCTTATTGCCCAGTCTCAGCCATTGAAGGTTTGGAGGCCTTGCTCCTCTGCCAGCATTGCTCGCCAACAGCCAAACATCAGCATGATATCAGTGCTGCTGTGGCTGTAAGTGCAGAGCACACTGCTGCCAGGAGAGTAAACTGTGTTCCAGCCAGGCCCAGTACTCAAATGAAAAGGCAGCAGAGAAGCTCAAACTGTAAACTTGTGACTTTATCACCTGTTATAGAGAGACATATCAAACTGTCTTTCAGTGGGAGCATCAGAGGGTCTAGAGAGCTTGTAACTTACATCTGGGAAAATTCTTTCTGTTTTATGAGCTCAGAGAGACTTTTGAAGGAGATATGAGGTAGCTGAGTAGTGATGCTTATGAAAGCTATGACTGCGTGCTGCGCTTGTATTGATCTTGGAAATGAGAAAATCTCTCAGCTGTTAATGGTGGAAAATTCTATATCAGCTTTCCAACAATAGGATTGTGTATTGAAATAAACTAAACAGGATTGTGGTTTGGGTTTAGGCAGGTTTGTTTTGTTTTGTTTCAGGGGAACATATGAATATGAGCCAGTAGTGTGCCCAGGTGGCCAATAGCATCCTGGCTTGTAACAGGAATGATGTGGTGAACAAAACTAAGGAAGTAATCCTGCCCCTGTACTCAGCCCTTGTGAGGCCCCACCTTGAGTAATGTGTTCAGTTTTGGGCACCTCAACTCAGAAAGGACACTGAGGTGCTGAAGCAGGTCCAAAGAAGGGCAACAAGGCTAGTGAAGGGCTTGGAGAATTTGTCCCAACATTTTTAACAGTAGAAAATAAAAACACCAAGAAACAGCATTCTTAGAATATATATATATAGCCTTCCTCAGAAAACAATATTTTTATTCTCAGTTCCAGAGAAAATATTGAAGTGGAGGGGGAAAAAATAGGATGATGGAGAAGGAAGATGGACATTTACCTTATTTTTCTGAGGAAAGCTTTTAGGCACTGATAGTATTTTGAATCTTTTCTAGCCTTCAAGTAAAAGGAGGAATTACTGAAATTCTTTCATTGAGTTCAGTATTGTTTTTATGTAGAAACAAGAATGCTTCACAGTGGTGTTTATTTTGACAGAGTGAGTTCTGCAGTGATTTTTCTCACTTTGTATGTCTGCTGCAGTCAATCAAAATCTTAACATTCTTAACTTGAATTAAAGACTAAATCTTCCTTTCTGATCTGAAGAACACCTTTTTATTTTTTTTGTTTGTTTTTCACAGAACTCTGTTCATGGCTTTAATAGAGCACTATGCAATGAGATGTATTTGTTTTGTTATTCTATATTTTGTCATCTTTCCCCTCTTTTCCTGATAAGAATTACATTATGACGTATCAACTTAATAGTGTTTTGTTCACAAGCATAACACGTATCAGTTATATGTGACACAACACTATCTTGCAGCATTTTCCTTTTCTAGGCATGGTTCTTCTCATTCATTGGATTATATAGAAGTCTTAATGTTTCTTCTTGGGTGTAAACCAATTCTGAACTCGTATCACAGTACTTTCTTCCAAATTAAACGTTAATAAACATGAGGAGCAATGCTTCAAGCTTTCTGAACTTTTCACGGTTTACATAATGTCCATTATGTTGTTGTTTTTCTTTCTCTTCTCCTTTAATTAAATAAAATAATGAGCTTATTACAACGTACTTCTCATAAACATTGATGCTGTCTGTTGTCCTGATTTAACATTTGCTCTTTTTTTTTTATTTCCTTGTTTGCACTCTTAATCTCCATCCTTCAGCTTCTACACAGTCAGCTTTGTGCTAGAGTTCCACAACTAACAGAAAACTTATCCACAGATTTACAGATATTCTAAAAGCATCTAAAAGCACAGTTATCAATCTGGCTTTAAGTAAAGACTATCGTAAGAAAGCCTGTCTGAAAGAAAATATATTAGGAGAATTTTTCTGTCAGAGTAGGATTGAATTATAAGGATAATTTTGATAGAAAGACTGGGAATGTAAATGTGTATTGTATTTGTCAGTCTTTCTTGAGGACAGAAAGGTCACTTGAAATATTATACTAGCAATCTTTGTGTTCTTCTAAGCAGTATGCATGAGATCTTTCTGCCTGGTCATAGTAAATAGAACACAATATGCGGGGGTAGAAATATTCTGAATGTATTTTACAAAGTCCAATGTCTTTGTTGCAATATGATTGCCATTAGAAACTGTAATAATGGTCTTCTATCATTCTTCAATTTTTCATCCTATATAAAAGAAGAATATATTTATATATATATATTATATTTATATATACATATATATACATATATATACATATTTATATTTATATATATATATTTATATATATATATTTTTTTCTTATCATTCAAGATTAATCAAATCTGGCACTGCAGTCATACTGTGCCTTTTACTCTTAATTTTCCAGTGTTTATTTACAGCTGTCTGAAAAGTTCTTGATGTAATTATCTCATATTTCTTAAAACTTGATATTCTATATTCATTCAAAAAAATTTCTACCCTGATGTACAATGTACAATTCTGAATGTTATAGAGTACTAAATCACTCCCTAAAGAGAGGTGAACCCCAATGTTTATTTCCTGCAACTGTCTAAATGGAGTAGACTATTTCCCTTCTAACCTATGAAATCAAATTTTCATACCACAAAAAATTTTTGAAGAGATCTGTGTACAATTGTCTCCAAACTTGAAGATACGGTAAGAATACACACAGAGAGCTCTAAAGTATAATTTATTTTTTATTTATTTATTTATTTTTTTCCTTCTGTTTCTATTACGGAAACATGGTGGGACTGCTCCCACAACTAAAGTGCTGCAATAGATGGGTACAAACTCTTCGGGAAGGATTGGCAAGAAAGGAGGGGTGGTGGTGTGGCTCTCTGTGTTAAAGAGTTCTTTGATGTTACTGAGCTTGTGGATGGAGATGATAAGGTTGAATGCCTATGGATAGATATCAGGGGAAGGACTGACAAGGCAGACATCCTGATAGGCATCTGTTATAGACCACCAAACCAGGATGAAGTGACAGATGTGGTGTTTGAGAGCAGCTGGCAGAAGCTGCACAATCACCAGCCCTTGTCCTCATGGGGGACTTCAACTTCCCCGACACATGCTGGGAATATAACATAGTGCAGAAGAAGTCTAGGAGGTTTCTGGAGTGTATGGAGGATAACTTCCTGATGCAGCTGGTGAGGGAGTTTACGAGAGGAGCTGCCCCGCTTGACCTGCTGTTCACAAACAGAGAAGGTCTGGTGGGAGATGTGGAGGTCGGGGGCTGTCTTGGGCAGAGTGACCATGAAATGGTAGAGTTGTTGATTCCCAGTGGAGGCAGCAGGGGGAACAGCAAAACTGCTACTTGGACTTCTGGAGGGCGGACTTTGAATTATTCAGGAGACTAGTAGAGGGAGTTCCCTGGGATTCAGTCTTAGAGAGTAAAGGGGTCCAAGATGGCTGGTTGCTCTTCAAGAAGGAAGTCTTAAAGGTGCAGGAGCAGGCTCTCCCCCTAAGCCATAAAATTGAGCTGACTGAGAAGAAGACTGGGTGGATGAATAGGGAGCTATTCTTGCGGCTCCAGGAGTAAAAGAGAATCTACCTCCTGTGGAAGAAGGGTCGGGCAACTCAGAAAGAACACAAAGAAGTTGTTAGGATGTGCAGAGAAAATCAGGAAGGGAAAAGCCCAAGTTAAAACTTCATTGAAGACCAAATATAAACCTTTGACACAAGTAGATCTAAGAATGGCAAGACTGGATAGGAAACTTCTCTGATAACAATGGCTTTTTGGAAGAAAAGTGAGAAGACAAAAAAATCAATTAGAAATTACAGAAAGAATCAATGGAAGGGAAATCTTTCACTCTCCACAATCCATGGGAAAGAAAAGAACCTCACTTAACTAATTTTACAGGTAGAAATGGTAATTAACTTAGTTATCTAACATTCCCACCTAGTGTTAAGTTACAGTGCCTCTCAAAATGAGTGTCAGCTTACCAAGAAGTGTTTCAATTTCTAAGAAAAGGAAAGAAATAATGCAAAATAGAGGACATCGTTTTTTTGTTCACATGAAGTGACAAAGATAGCATATAAAAATGCTAGAGGCTGTAATCCATAAAAGTAAATAAAGCACCATTTGAAGACTTCAGAACAAAAAGAATCTTAAACACTTAACCAAGGAAAGTTGAATTGGATTAATTACTGAACAAATTTCAAATCTAAATGTCTTGCTCAAAAAAAAAAAAAAAAAAAAAAAAAAAAAAAAAAGTCTGAAAATTTCATTTGCAACATAAGAATTTAAATACAATGACATAATAACGTAATATTTTACCCATATTTGTTATGTGTTTGAATAAGAACTGTTTGTACGTGTTCTTGACTGATGAATGAGTAATATACTTGTCTGTAGTTAGCAGTAAATTCCTTGGGGTTTAATTTGAGGGATTTTAGTCTCTGAGAATAGTTTCAAAATCTTAAAATATACCAAAAAAAAAAAAAAAAAAAAAAAAAAAAACCAAAACCATTCTCTGTGATTGTTGCCAGAAAGACAGTGAACAAGTCTTTGTAGCCGGAAATTGAAAAATATTGATTTGAATCTGAGCTTCAGAAAGCCAATCTATGCATGTTATTGATCTTAAATTCTCACTCATCCACTTGGAAGGATGGCACTATTTGCTTGATTACAACTGAAGATTTCTTTCTCAGGGATGAATATTTCCTCTATTACAATGAATGTATTTACTATGTAATTGGCAGTGGAGAGTGCAGGCAATCTGGGCTATGGAGAGTCTAACGGCAATGGAAGAATGTTAGTGCAGGCTGTTGTCATGTGGAGAACTGGAAATGCACCAGTATTACCTCTAAATGAAATTTCAGACACTGTTCTTCAACATTTGAAGTGTCAGAAAAAATGTTTATTTTAACACTGCATTTGAAAGTATTATTCTCCATGTAGCAGTTACAAACATATCTTTTGAGAGAAAAAGATGCAATTTCTTTACTTAAATAAAAGAATACAGTTTGTGAGCACAGTCTAATGAACAACTTAAAAGATATATCACCTTGCATGTGCAGTTTCACCCCTCATACATTTGCAGTGAACAACTGAATCAAGTTTACCTGCTTGAGAAATCTACTGTTATTTTTTACCTTTTTTGTTCAAATCCAGAACAGAGAAACTTGGGCACTTATGCTGTCTGACTTGAACATGAGCCAAAGCATGCAAAGAACAATTTTTCAGAACTTCCTGAAATATGAAATGTAGGGTAAGAGAAAGCAAAAATTCAGTGTGATATTTAATCAGTGCTGCTTGACAGTTATATGCAGCCAAACTAGAACTCACCTGGTCTGCTCTTTCATGAAGATGAGAGTTAAAGCTGCAAGAGGCTCATAAAACTGAAATCAGAAACCATTTCTACCTACAGGAACTTTGAAAACATGTTTACAATCCAGTAGAACTGAAAGGGTATAGATTCCTGGAATTAAAACAGTACAGAAGATGAGAAGAGAAGAGAGAACAATTTAGTAAATCAATTAATACTGTTTACAATTGGATACTGCTTCTCTTCTGATAGTCCAGTGGAACGTTGTGCTATTTTTTAAATATAACTCAGTTAACTTCACTAAATAAAGCCTTTAATGTGTACGACTCCTTAGCTTCTAGAATGGAACTTCAATCAAGGCTTTAATGACAGTGATATATGAATCAATTTGGAGCAGATAGGGTGCAGTATACATTTAACTTCAGGAAGTTCAACAAATTAAAATTGGAAAGTCCTGCATTAGAGGAGAAATAACCCCAGGCACTAAGATGTGCTAGGGGCCACCCAGCATAGTCACATCAAGCAAGAGTCAGCAATGTGCCTTTGCTGCAAAGAAGGCTAATGGTATGCTGGGCTGCATTAGGCAAAGTATCACTAGTAGGTCAAAGAAGATTACCTTTATCTCCTACTCAGACTTGGTGAAGCTGCAATTTCATGTCCAGTTTCAGGTACCCTAGCAGAAAAGAAACTTGGTCATACTGGAAAGAGTCCTACAAAGGGCCACCAAGATGATCAAGGTATTGATCTGCCTCCAAGGCTGAGAGAATTGGGTCTGTTCACACTTGAGAATGTTCAGGAAAGATCTTATCAATATCTATAAATACCTGAAAGGAGAATCAAAAGAAGAAAGACAGGCTCTTTTCAGGGGTGATCAGTGACAAAACAAGCACTAGGCGCAAACAAAGTAGGTACTGCCTGAAGATCGGGAAACGTTTATTTGCTATGAGTGACTGATTATTCAGGTTACCCAGTGAGGTTGTGGAGTGTTCCCCCCTTGGAGATACTCAAACAACAACTGGACATCTGTCTTGCTCCAATTTATCCAATTTAATGCAAAAACAAAAAATAAAACAGGGCAATCAACACCTGGAGAGATCGAAATAGGTGGTGAGGAAAAGAGAAGAGGAAAAGGGGAAAAAAAAAAAAAAAAAGAAAAAAAAAAAGTACAAGGGAAAAGGAGGAGGGGAGGTGGAGGGGGGGGAGAGGAAGTTAATTGTTACATAATGGCTACAAAAGATTTCTTGGGCTTGGTTACAATTGTTACCCTGATCTGTTGGACTTGTCCATCCTTAGAAGTGGTTACAAAGTACAATACATTGTATAAGCTGAGTAAAACTTGGAATCATACAGGGTACAAAGTAAGAGCTGCAACAGCACACAATAAATATGCTAGGATAAGTTTTACCCACGGGCAATTTGTTTAACAACGTCATCATTATCATTCAGTTTTTAGACAACAGAGTCATTCAATTTGCCAAAGACAGCACCCTATGACTCTTCAGGAGTGGTGACATGAGCGTTACATAATGAATAAAAGGCAGAAAGTGAAAAGAGACAACCATACATTTGACAATAACCCTACATTTAACAATAACCAATAATAATAAATAAATAGATAAAACAAATAGAGGCATTTGTGTCAGCTGCTTTCCCCACCCAGGAAGTCCCAGTGTTTGTGAGAGGACGCTAAACCAGGATCCAGATGGGAATTCTTCAATGGACGCTGTGGTGTTTATGAATAACCATATAATATCACACTTCAATTAATTCACCAGAAGCATATCTAGTCCATTTTGACAACACGTGGACTTGCCCTGTAGTGTTTTCTAAGATGATTTAGTGTCTTGAGAACTTTCCACTTGAGCATTTCCAAAGCAATTCAAATGCTGAGAGACATAAATACTAGTTTGACAAGTTCAAGTATTTGTTATAGTCTACAGAACTTTCACAGGAAAGCGTGTGCAGGATATCCCACAGTATTAACCATAAGAGATGTAATCCCAGAAACATGTACATCTCTTATCGAAACTTAGACACTTTCCAACAACCATGTTTTGGTTGTTGTTGTTACAGTGTCACTGGTATGCTTATGCGTTAGCAGTTCCTTAAAAGCCATTTGCAACAAAACTAAATTACATTTCCCTCTTTCTAATTGTTCCTCAAGGTTCACTATTTGATTCCGCAGAGTTTTTACCAATTTTTATGTTACTTTAACTGATTCCTGCAATGCATGTATAGTTTGGGTTTCTGCCGAATGCTTTTCATTTCAAAACTCCACGGCAGCTTTTAAAGCATCCCTGAATACTGCACAAATAAACGTTTTTCCTTTTATGGCTTGGGTACGAGCCTCATTTTGTAGGACACTAATACTGTGCAAAACACTCTGCAAGTCATGCAAGTTTAGTCGTGCCTGACCCACCCGTGATAAAGAGGGCCAAGCACCATGCTTATCTAAAAGGTCAAATAACACATCTTCACTTTTCATAGTGACTATACTGTTACAAATTTCTCAATAGATCTACACTGAGGGAGGAGGAGGTGCACATATTCAAAAGCTCAAGTGACTCCTTATCTCCTCAGGGAAACAGACACTTTTCAAATGCAAAAGCTCAAAGTACTCTTCCCTTTCTCTGAGGGGAGCACACAAAAATGTTCAAATTTCACACTTAAGTTAAACAAGATACTTAAATCACAAAATGCAGAGTGGTCTTCTGGAGGAGGCACACACGTAGTCAGAATTAATTCATACGACCCCGAGAGGTATACACATAAATAGTAAAGTTTCAGAATATGGAGCAGTCTTCCTGGAGAGGTGCTGATGTCTAAGTTCTCCAAAATATCACTCGTTGCAGCTCCAGGAAGTACACACAAAAAGGTTTCAGGCTATATCTGGAAGGACAGCATTGTCACAGCAGGTTTTCTCCTTCAACTATGCCATTAAATTAATGTTACACTCCAATTTATAGGAGGGAGAGGAGGTTCTTTGATATCTGTATACCTGGCATGAGATTAAGAAACAACGGTTCAAATGCTGATCCGACCAGTTTATTACAAATTTTAATCAGGGAGATGGGAAAGGGAGGACGGACACTACTACGAATTAGGGTGATGGGGAAGGGAAGAAGGGCGATAGAAAAGATAGAAAAGAAGAAGCAAGGAGTCTCTGTAGGAAGCAAGAAAGAGATAGTCACCACCATGGATCCAGCGTGCCTCATAGTTCAGTCATTGATCTTCAGTAGTGGTGGGTCGTGGGGCATTGTTTTTCCATTGGTGATGATGGTGACCACAGTGATGATGGCCACATTTCATTGGTAGTACCAACTTATTTACAAGTCCAAAGTGGTTGAGATAGCTCTCCTTGGAGTGGCAGCTTCTGGCTCTGGGATCTCAGCAGAAAGTCCTTTGTTCCCATCTTCCTGGCCTTGCCAGGAGACAAGAGGGAGCAGGGAGGAGCCAACTTATGTCTTGCCTTCACAGGATACAATGGTATTATCCCCCAGTCTCCTAAAGCAAACAGGATTTCTTTGATCACAGGTCAGAACTTCCGCCAGTAAACAGTCCTGAGAACTCTTTTCCGAAGGCAGACAGCTCCAAAGAAATGCTTTCAAATGTGAAATTGTCCACACAGTGATGCTGATTTCAACACGGCAACACCCATCACCCATCTCCTAGATAAGTCAGTCTTATCACAAGAAATACCTCAGGAAGCAAGCTTTGAGCCAAAAACAAGAAAACATTCATACAACCTCAAAGCCTTCTCTTCTCCAGGTTGAACAGCCCCAGCTCTCTCAGCCAGCCCTCATAGGAGAGGTGTTCCAATCCTTGGATCATTTTTGTGACCCTCCTCTGGACATATCAATGTCTCTCCTGTACTGTAATAAATACAAGCAATATTTCTTTGGAAAATGAATTGAAAATTAAGAATATTGGATGCTTTAGTTTATGAAACTGGTTCTACTGCTAAAGATAAATTACAGGAGTTATACAACTGTTTTCTTCAGAGAATCTCGGTAATCTTGGCTGGGGAGCACACTAACCCCCCTGTGATTCTGAAAGAAACAGTCAGAGACCTACTGCTCCAACTGGACTGTCACAAGTCGATGGGGCCAGATGAGATCCACCCGAGAGTGCTGAGGGAACTGGCGGAGGTGAGAGCCGAGCCGCTTTCCACCATCTGTCAGCACTCCTTGTTGACTGGTGAGGTCCCAGAAGACTGGAGGCTTGCCAATGTGACTCCCATTTACAAGAAAGGTTGTAAGGAGGATCCGGGGAACTACAGGCCTGTCAGCCTGACCTCGGTGCCAGGGAAGGTTATGGAGCAGATCGTCTTGAGGGAGATCATGCGGCATGTGCGGGATGAGTGGGGGATCAGGCCTAGCCAGCATGGGTTCGTGAAGGGCAGGTCCTGCTTGACCAACCTGATCTCCTTCTATGATCTAGTGACCCATCTGGTGGATGAGGGAAAGGCTGTTGATGTGGTCTACCTAGACTTCAGCAAAGCCTTTGACACTGTCTCCAACAGCATTCTCCTGCAGAAGCTGGCAGCCCGAGGCTTGGATGGGTACACTCTTGGCTGGGTGAGGAGCTGGCTGGAGGGCCGGGCACAGAGAGTGGTGGTGAATGGAGTCAAATCCAGCTGGCGACCTGTCACAAGTGGTGTTCCCCAGGGGTCGGTGCTGGGGCCTGTCCTCTTCAATATCTTTATTGATGACCTCGATGAGGGCATCGAGTGCACCCTCAGTAAATTCGCAGATGACACCAAATTGGCTGGAAGTGTGGATCTGCCTGGGGGTAGCGAGGCCATACAGAGGGATCTGGACAGGCTGGAGAGCTGGGCTGAAGCCAGTGGGATGAGTTTCAACAAGGCCAAATGCCGGGTCCTGCACTTCGGCTACAACAACCCCAGGCGACGCTACAGGCTTGGGGCGGTGTGGCTGGAGGACTGCGTAGAGGAAACGGACTTGGGGGTATTGATTAATGCTTGGCTGAATATGAGCTGACAGTGTGCCCAGGTGGCCAAGAAGGCCAATGGCATCCTGGCTTGCATCAAAAACAGTGTTGCAAGCAGGAGCAGAGAGGTGATTGTTCCCCCATATTCAGCACTGGTGAGGCCGCACCTCGAGTACTGTGTCCAGTTTTGGGCCCCTCACTGCAAGAAAGATATTGAGGCCCTGGAGCGTGTTCAAAGGAGGGCAACGAAGCTGGTGAGGGGTCTGGAACACAGGCCATATGAGGAGAGGCTGAAGGAGCTGGGAATGTTCAGCCTGGAGAAGAGGAGGCTCAGGGGAGACCTCATTGCTCTCTATAACTTCCTGAAGGGAGGTTGTAGTGAGCTGGGGGTCGGCCTCTTCTCTCGTGTCATTAGTGATAGGACCAGAGGGAATGGCTTCAAGCTACGGCAGGGGAGATTCAGGCTGGACATTAGGAAGTATTACTTTTCAGAAAGGGTGGTCAGGCACTGGAATGGACTGCCAAGGGAGGTGGTGGAGTCACCGAGCCTGGGGGTGTTCAAGGAAAGGCTGGATGTTGTGTTGAGGGACATGGTTTAGTGG
This sequence comes from Tetrao urogallus, assembly GCF_951394365.1. Lineage (NCBI taxonomy): Eukaryota > Metazoa > Chordata > Aves > Galliformes > Phasianidae > Tetrao > Tetrao urogallus. The sequence continues at coordinate 92,509,172 of NC_136815.1, forward strand.
GAGCTATTGGGAATAGGTGAACGGTTGGACTGGATGATCTTTTAGGTCTTTTCCAACCTTGGTGATTCTATGATTCTATGATTCTATGATTCTATGAATTTTGAGAAACTAAGTTCTAGTCATCAGAAAAAAAAAGAAAAAAGAAAAGAGAAAAAAGAAAAAAAATACAGTAAAAAAAAAAAAGCCTGCCATAAATAAGAATCAGGCTTTCCCAGTGTCTAAAACTGGTATTGACAGAGATTGGAGGCATCTGGTATCTGTGGATAAAGGATAAAGGGAAGCACTATGCTACTGAATTGTTTGGAAAATTAGGTCATAGTTATGATCTTTAAAGAATTTTAAAAGTCTTGTGACAGATCTTCAAATATGGAAACAGTTCTAGTGACTGCAGACAGCTGGCATAGAATCATAGAATCATAAAATGTGTTAGGATGGAAGGGACCCCAGGGATCATCAAGTTCCAACACCCTGCCATAGGCATGGCCACCAGCCACTAGATCTGGTACTAGACCAGGTTGCCCAGGGCCCAAACAAACTGCTCTTGAATACATCCTGGGATGAAACATCCACAGCCTCCCTGGGCAGCCTGTTCCAGCACCTCACCACCCTCTCTGTAAAGAACTTCCCCCTGGCATCTGATCTAAATAATTCCTCCTTGAGCTTAAAACCATTCCCCTTTGTCCTATCACTGTCCACCCTTGTAAAAAGTTGATTCCCTTCCTGTTCATAATCCCTTTTTAAATACTGGAAGATTGCAATGAGGTCTCCTAGCCTCCTCTTCTCCAGCTGAACAAGCCCAGCTCCCTTAGCCTGTCTTTGTAGAGGAGGTGCTCCGACCCTCTGACCCTCTTTGTAGCCCTCCTCTGGACCCTTCTCCAATAGCTCCTGTGGAGCTCTTTCTTGTTCTGGGGGCGCCAGACCTGGTTGCAGTACTCCAAATGAGGCCTCACAAGGGCAGACTAGAGAGGGACGATCACCTCCCTGTCCCTCCTGGCCACCCCTTTTCTGATGGAGAACAGGATACCATGGGTTTTCCAAGCTGCAAGAGCACACACTGCGGGCTCATGTTCAGTTTTTCATCCACCAAAATACTGTATACATATCTGTGCTTTCTCCAACCCAAATGCAAAAACTTTCACTTTGGTATGTTGAACCTCATTACTTTCACACCTTTCACGCCCACCTTTCAAGTTTTTCATGATCCCTCTCGTTGGCATCCCTTCCACTTAAGGTGTCAACTGCACCACTCGGCTTGGTGCCATCCACAAACTTGCTGAAAGTGCATTCGAGGCTGTCATCAATGTCATTGATGAAGATAATGTAAAGCACCAGTACCAAAACAGACCCTGGGAGACACTCCTCATCACCGGCCTCCACCCGAGCATATTACCATTCACCAATGGTCTACAGCCATCCAACCAATTCCTTATCACTGAACAGTCCACCCCTGAAATCCGCATTTCCCCATTTTAGAGATATGGATGTGGTCGAAGACCATGTCAAAGGCCTTGCTCAAGTCCGGGTAGCCTTCTGTTTGCCCTCCGGTGTTATCATTCCATCAGAGAAGACCACCAGATTGGTCAGGCATGACCTTCCCTTGATGAAGCCATTCTGGCCGTCTCAGATCACCTGCTCATCAGTCATGTGCCTTAACATATCTTCTAGGAAGACCTGTTCTACAATCTTCCCAGACACAGAGGTGAGGACCAACGGCCTGTAGTTCACTGGGTCCTCCTTCCTCCCTTTCCTACAAATGAGAGTGAGGTCACCTTTTTTCCAGTCCCTGGATACTTTGCTGAACAGTCACAATTTTTGAAATATGCTGGAGAGTGGCTTAATGCAGTGTCTGAGGCACGGGCTCAGATGTGAATGATCCAAATCATGTGCTGCAGGTTCTAAAATCCCTTATACACATTCACAAGTTTTCTCTTGTTTTCAAGTTTTTCTAGTCTCCCTTTTCATTTCAACAAAACATTCCACAAACACTCCTTGTATGCAGGTGCTTATCCAATCAGAGAAGTGATTTGTTCCTAGACACACGCTCTTCTTCCTGTCAGGGTTGTTATCATGCAGACATCACACAGTTATCCTGGGAGCCTCTCTACAACAGGTATGGAATCATGGAATACTTAGAGTTGGAAGGGACCACCGAAGGCCATCTAGTTTAACTCCAAAGCAATGAACAGGAATACCACAGTAGATCAGGTTTCCCAGGGCCTTAACCAGACTTGCCATGAAAGTCTCCAAGGACAGGGCATCAACCACAACATTAGGTAACCTGTTTCAGTGCCTCACTGTAAAAGACTTTTTCCTTGTATCTAAATGTATAAGGGCCTGAATGTGGAAGGTCTATTTGTGGGTGATAATTGCCCACTCAGTCTAGACAAACTAACAAAACCAAACCAGGAAAAGCCTTCCCTCAACATCAAGACTACATCAGTGAAGAAGAGAGGGCTATAAGGTGATTCCTCCTTACAGGGAACTGCATGTCAAATATGCCAATAATTTCACTATATATGAAGGCACAGAGACGTTGTGGTTGTTCCATTCTTAAAGTGTTCAAAGCCAAGGTAGATGGATCTTTGAACAAATTGGTCTACTGGAAGGAGTTTCTACTCACATTTTGGGGTGGTCAGACTAAATGATCATTGAAGTTCCTTTCTAACACAAACCATTCTGCATTTACCACTACCTACTGTGTTTTGAATGATTACGTGGGCTGCACAGTGTTTTACCTAGAAAAAAAAATAGAGCTGGAGATTTCAATTTCCATCAAGATAATTCAGTCACCACTAATCAATTTCGTTCTGTGCCTGAATGTGATCATGTATTGACTGAGACAGACATTTGCACTGAGATTTCAAGTTACATTTAAAGAATATAAGAGAGAGTCTAACTTATGCTCCCATTTAATAAAATATTTACTCTCAACAGATGCCTCAGAAAATGAATCTTTCGCTAAGTGGCCACACAAGGAAAATACTCTGATATTTCCTTGTTGCAGAAAATCCAGTTAGAGTACTGTCATCTTTCAGACTAACTTTATGAATGGATGTGTTGCACATTCAGAAATTCAGAAAAAGTTCTCTCCCTACAGTTGTTTTGGATTTTCTGAAAGGCGTACAAAGAAGAACATCAGTTCTGCTGTGATACCAAAGCATCATAATTGACTTCAAGAAGAGGCAGCATTTTTTTTAATTAAAAAAAAAAGCTTTTTTTTATCTAAAAAAGTGCATGGAGAGCAGAATTGAGCCTTGTTGACATCACAGTTTTCAGTTGTAAATTCATAGCAGTTAGCTCAGAAGACTAATTTTCCATTCTAATCAGTCTTATGGTAGTATGATACATTTGCATGTACAAGAAAAATGATTTCCAAATGAGGAAAAATGGAAGACAGAAAAAAAAAAAGATAAGCAGAAAATGAAAAAAAAAAAACCAAACCAATAAATGAACAAATACACTCCGAATACCACTAATATGAATATAGCCTGATATTTACTAAATTTTCTGAGATCAGTCCATCATTTCCAAATTACAAACATGTGGCTTCATCACAGCTAGTAGCCTTCCAAGCAGTGCAAAATAGACAAGCACTGAATAACTGGAATAAGTTACCAATATGCAGTTCATTCTGGGCATCCCTGGAAGTGTCTGCTGGTCTCACTTGTGCTAAAGAACAATAAAATAAAATAATGCAGTACAAAAACATGCATACAAAAATTTACGTACACTGTGGACTGGACCAGAGACCAGCAAGTTTAAATTATAAAGCAGATAACAAATTTCTTGGTCAGGATTCCCAAATTAATATTTATCCCTCAAAGAGAAAATAGAATTAAGCTCTGAGTTTATTCAGTTGAACTAAGATGATCTTGGAGGCTCATAAGACTGCTATGTGCTCTCTCATGTGATGATTTTCTGAATAGGTGTGAACTAAGCACAGTTCTTCAGAATCCTTTGATTTTATCATCTCCAGTATTTGGAAAAATTATGATTATGAGTGAAGTATTCTCTACTAGAAATCTGCCAGCAAGAATTGGAAGAGTATCATAATGGGTAGGAGGCACAAGATTAGGACTGCAAGAGGAAAGAAAAAGACTTAAGAAAGAACAAATAAATAAAACAATTTGTTATATTGTCTGAAATCAGGGCCAGCTTTTCCACACATAAGAAATAAAAAAATCCATAAAAATATGGGCCATTGATAGTATACTGGTGTTATACACTTACGATTCATTATCAAGAGCTGTAAGGAGAAATAGTTTCCACTCATTTTACTCTTGATTGCATGCACCTATTGGTCTAAAACACTTTACTGACACTGTTCAAGCCAAGGAAAGATGAAAGTCATCTTTTCTTGGAGACTTTAACTCAGCTTGGCTTTTGTAGATGCCAGCTAAGCATTCAGTATTTAGTAGCATGGAATTTACTCAATGTAAATTGAGTATATTGAGTATATAATATTGAAGTTATTCTAAATTATTCATATTTTAATATATACTCTGTTCTGGGATATCACCAGGAAACTATCTAGCCTTGTATGGCCTACAGACCACAACCCCTTACTTCTTTTCCATTTAGGGAGAGATGAAGCAGCTACACGTGGGTCAAGGGCTATCAAAAGAGACTTGAGGGCCTTGGGACAACAGCTGAAGGAATTGAATGCACAGATCATCTTTCCTTCAGTACTCCAGATGGGGCTTCACAAGAGCACAGTGGAGGGGGACAATCACTTCCCTGTCCCTGCTGCCCCCCCTCTTCTGATGGAGCCCAGGACACCATTTGCTTTCCGAACTGCAAGAGCACACTGCTGGCTCATGTTAAGTTGGCCTGAGAGTGGTCTTTTGGTATCTAAAAGGAAACTATAGGAGGAAAAGGGGACAGACTCCTGAGCAGGATCTGTGGCGATAGAACAAGGGGAAATATCTTTGAGCTCAAAGAGGGTGTATTTGGGTTAGATATAAGGAAAAAGTCCTTTACAGTGAGGATGGTGAGGTACTCAAACTGGCTGCCTAGAGATGAGGTGGAAGCGCTGCCCCTGGAGACCTTCAAAGTGAGGCTGGATCAGGACCTGGGCAATCTGATGTAGCTGTGGATGCCCCTGTTTGCTGCAGGGGAGTTGAACAAGGTGATCTTTGAAGATTCTTTCCAAATCAAAGGATTTTATGATTCTAAATTAGGGAGAGACTTCCCAGATATTTTAGCATTCTCTAGAAGAACTGCTTTTCAGAAAATTTAAGAGGTGCTCAAGTGGTGTACTAGCTCAGTTATTAAAACTGTGCTATGAGTAACTTAGGACTCATTCTCCTAACTCTTTACACAGAAAATTCTTGGTACTCTGGCAGCATTCAGTAACATGAAGATTCACTGAAAGTCTTTTCTCAGTAGTCATGTGAGACAGGCTTTGCATCACCTTATAGCCCCAGAGACAGATAGGCCCCTGTCTTCTGCTGTGGGAACCCACACACTGCATGTTTGGTGTGATAGTCTTCTGGGATGCAACTCTGAAATGTACCTTAATCTGTCTCCTAATCAGATGACCTACAATCCCACAGGTTGCAAAGCTCTGACAACCCTTGTTTGCTGCTGCAAGAAAAAAAGCCGTCTCTTGTGTTAACTGAGGTTGATGGGGGTAGCTGTGCAACTTTTAACCTTTATCAGGGAAGTAAGGAGACAGAACCAGATTGCAGCCTGAAAATGTATTCAAAAAAAAAGCAGCCCCGGGAGGATCCACAACTGTGGAGGACAGGAGACCCATTAGCAACATAAAACTTTTCTCAGCAAGGAGATCGAGATAAATTCTAAGCTTGACCTTTCTGTGCTTTTTGATGGTTGGCATTATTGAACTTAGGATCTAACTGGGCACTGTTAGGGTGAGCTTACATCAGGAAAGGGGGGTAAATAGAAAGAAACTAGTATTACAAGTGTTCTGTGGGGGATGCTCACTTCCCTAGTTCTGCAGGATATACTATTTCTGGTACGAGCCAGGATGCCACCGATCTTTTTGGCGGCCTGGACACACTTCTGGCATATGTTCAGACAGCTATTGATTAAAATCTTAAGATCATTTTCTGCTACACAGCTTTCCAGCCACTCTGACCCAAGCCAGTAGTGTTGCATGGGGTTATTATGACCAAAGTGCATGACCCAACTCTTAGTCTTCTTGAAGTTCATACAGTTAGCCTCATCCCAGCTATTCAGACCCCGCTGTAGGGCCTTCCAACCCTCACAGGTATTGACACTTCCTCCCACCTTGTTGTCATCTGCAGACTTAATGAAGGTGCACTGAATCTCCTTGTCGGTATCATCAACAGCAACCTCAACCATGAATGGCTTCAAAACTTATCCCTGGAGAAAACTTCTGGTCACCAGTTGGATTTGACTCAGTTTCTGTAGGAATTTGCACATGCTCCCCTGGAAATTTCAGTGTAGAAATGCATACATGCTGCTGTATATTTATAAAAAAAATATTTTATAAAATCACTGTTTTAGGATGTAAATACATTACTTCACTGTTTCTTTCTAATAATTTTCATTTTGTATTGTTTGTATTTAGCAGATAGTTTCAGCAAAAGCATTATAAAACATCAAATATTGTTAATATTTTAGTGATCATTATTTTAATGGGCCACTAAATATTTAAATCATAAAATATATGGCCAAAAAAGGTGATTTGATATCCATATCTAACATTTCATCCACCATTTATTCCCAATAATGTAGTGGAAACAACCTATCTTTAAAGAATACAGCCTATTTTGGTATTTGACTTACTCAGAATTCATTCAGTAGTTCATTACAGTAGCAAATCATAGCCATTACAAAAAAACATGCGTTTTCTCACTGGAATTCTTGGGGTTTTTTTGCTTTTCTTCAGTGTTAATCAGTAGTTATGTCTAAAATCTTAATTTAAAATATACTATACCTACACATCTGCCTGCTCAGATTACAGTATCAAGGGACTGTGGTAGCTTTTAACTTCAACTACTGAATGCTAATGCTGAACTTGCTTTTTGGGTAATACTTCCTCCTATAGGAACATTGTGGTAGAGGAAAAGGCTTTGGGATGCTTTAATATATGCTGTATAACATGTTGCAGATATCGTGTTTCATTTGGCTACGAATATCCTTTTTTTTTCCCTTGAAAACCGTTTTTTAGTACAAAACATGTTATTTTCTTTCATTTGCAAGTTTTATCAGAAGCAATTTTAAAAATTGTCTGATTTATGCGTAGATAAGATCACCAGAAACATCCATTAGATTTTCAGTGTAATCCATTACATTCCCAGTCTAACTGGAAATACACCTACTTCCCCCTCTTAATTCAGTGATTATTGTCTTCTGAAAAGCATACTGTATATCATTAATTATTCACACTTTAAAACACAGAATAAATATTTCATTAATGCCACATTAAGCTTTTTATGTTGCTGCTGTATAGAGCTTAATATGATTGCAATTCTACCTTTCTGGTTAGACCACCTTAATCCTTTTGAGACAAATATCCATTCTTAGATTTTGATGTAATGAAAATACTGTACTATGATGATGATAAATAATGCTATATAAAATGTGCTATTTGAATGAAGCAATGATAGAGAAACTGTACAAAGAGCATAACTATGTCTGATGCAATCAGATCAACTGATGTGCGTGTTTTATGCCCAAATGAAATGAACTTTTATTTCTAGGAAAGGAAAAACACCTGTATTATCATTTAAATTTCCTATTCACAGGAAGAGCTCAGAAAGCCCCAGTCAATATCAATCAATCAAACAAACAAAGCAGAACGTTCTTCTCTTGCTACGTATGAACAAACCTAATTCTTGAAGTAGACCACTAACAGCTAGTGCAGACTGGAATACAGTGAAAACTACTTCTATCCACAGGGACAGATAATCCTGCAATAAAATGATTATTAAATTGCAATTAATAGGTCTTCTGTGGCTTTCTACTGACTCTAGTTGCTTCTTATTCATAGATCTCAGCTTGAAACAAGGAGAAAATGCAAATATTAAGTGCCATATAGGATTCCAGAAGTTCAGTTCAATACCTTAATTCCTGGTTTCTGAAAAGTCCTTATTTAAAGAAGTCAAGTAGTATCTAGTTAAGAGGAAAAATATACTCTCAGTATAATCCTAAGCAGTAGGTAAGAGTCTTAGAGAAGAATGCAAGAGATTTTTAAATTACTTGATATTCTGACTGATGAAACACTAGAGATGTTGAAAATTACATTTCAGAAGTTGTTAGCAGAGATCTTGAGAAAGGCCAAAATGGTACTTCTACATAGAAGAGGAAAAAAGGAGAAAGAAGATCATGTTATCCTAGTTAATTTACCATCAGTTCATAGAAAAATACTGTGGCAAGCATTAAAATAATTTTAAAGCACCCAGCAAGCAAGATTATAGCAACCAAACTATTTGTCAAGAAAAAAAAAATAAAATTGTTCCATTTATGGCAGTATTTCTTTTGTCTTCCTGTAAATAAGTAGTAATATATTCTTCAAGTGAAGATTTTAGTACAGCTTTAAGGACTCATGAAGTATTCTTATAGGTAGCCTAGGAAAGCAGCTAGAAGAAAGGAAAGAAACAGTAAAATACTTTGGAGTTGTGTAAATGCACTTCCCCATAAATGGTTATTATGACAGATATCCTAAAATTGAGTTGAAGGATGTCCCGTGTGTTAAGGAATATACATCATTAAGACTGTCAACAAGGACAACATAAGGAAAAATATTGCTTTAAGATCCAAAAGTGACATAAATTGGATTTTGCATGTATGTTAGAGGGACAGAATTCACTGCTACTCAACTGCAAATACATCTAAGAAAAAACAGGCGTAAGAATTCTACAGATGGGCAGCAACAATCACAACAATAATACAAGATGGAGAATGACTGTCTAATGACAGTTGGGCAGAAGACAGCTGAGTAGAAATCAGCTTCATCATCCTATCAGGGATTTTTTTGCTCCTAACAATATTTTTTAACACTGCCACTAATGTCTTTATTTATTTTTCCAATAGTTTTATTTTGAGATGCTCTTTACTATTAGTATAACTTAACTGAGTTTTCAGTTCAGTGGTAATTATTTGTAGCAGTAGCTGGATCTCTACTGGTTTTACCAGTCACACAGTACATTCAGTGACAGCCAACAAGATGGCTCTCTATTGTAAGTGCAAGAACATTGTATAATATGGTCTGATAGAGCAGTCAAACCATAGTCCCTTTGAGACACTTGCTCTGCAAGTTATAGTCGTGCATTTTTGATGTGATTTTTCTAATAGACTAGTAGAAGATATACAAGAGAGTGCTATACTAAGTCTCCTATGAACCATAAGCATGTGCATGTTATGTGTGTCCTTTCAGACCTTAGAAATCATGGTATCATAGAATCATTACGGTTGGAAAAGACCTCTTAAGACTATCTAGACCTATCACCATCCCATCTCCATCAGGCCCACTAAATCATGTCCATAAGTGCTGCATCTACATATTTCTTGAACGTCTCCAAGAATGATGACTCCATCAGCTCCTAGTCAGACTGTTCCAATGCTTCATCACTCTTTCAGAGAATAAATTCTTTCTAAAAACATAACTGAACCAACCCTGCTTCAACTTGAGGTTGTTACTCATCCAAGCACTAGTTACCTGCTGAAAGAGGCCAACCTCACCACAGATACTTTCAGGTAGCTGTACAGGGTGATAAGTTCTCCCCTGAGCCTCATCTTCAGACTAGACAATCCCAGTTCCTTCAGCCACTCCTAATAAGACTTGTGCTCCAGATACATCACCAGCTTCATTGCTTTTCTTTGGATAAGTGCTAGAGCCCCAGTGCCTCTCCTGTAGTGAGGGGCCCAAAATTGAACACAGTGCTTGAGATGCAGTCTCATCAGTGCCACGTACAGGCTGATGCTCACTTCCCTAGTCCTGCAGGGTACGCTCTTTCTGATACAAGTCAGCATGCCATTGATCTTCTGGCCACCTGGGCACACTTCTGGCTTATGTTCAGACAGCTGTTGATTAAAACCTCCAGATCATTTTCTGCTACACAACTTTCCAGCCACTCTGAGCTGTGGTGAAAATATTTAATGAGTGAGTTGTTTCTTTTGTACATATTGGTGTACATTTTCTGAAGTTATTTCTTGTTCCATACAGCTAATAGAGACTTTTATCCTTCAACAATTTCATTTTTTTTTTTACAAAAAAAAAAAAAAAAAGAAAAAAGGATGACTTCATAAAAAGAATTTGTGAAGACTATTAAGACCACTTTGTCTGCACAAAAAATAAAAAATAATCAAGTACTATTGAAATTATATATGATCAATTTCTATAGAGAATTTCTTAGCTTTGATAACACATTTCATAGTAAGAAATGAAAAAATGCTCTCTAAGGTAAATTACTTGGAAAAGATGTTAACAAAAGAGGAATAATATTAAAATTAACCTTAAGAAAAGATAATTCAATCTATCAGGTTATATAAAGCCTCATTAGATGAAGGAGGCATACAAATGCATTTACAGTCCTTGCTTGCTGGTCCATGCTGACAGCTGGTAGCACAGAGAGATTATTTGGATTGCATTTGCACCTGCAACTTTGATGTATTGTACTTGTTTACCTTTCCTTGATGACAGATGAGTTTGTAATAAAAATAAAATTGCAATTTTCATACCTAGTAATAGTAACTTAGTACTCACCTTTCATACCTTAGTAATATACTTGCGTTAAAATAGAAGCTCAGAGCACATATATGAAAAGAAGATTTAAAAAAGAGCAAGTTTCTGACAGTAGAAGCATATAGTAGAAAATGAGATAACAGAAGTTAGTGAGATATGGGTTATGTCACTGAGTGTTTCCTGATAACTTCTCTTTCCCAGATATAAATCCTCCTTTCCACAATGAAGAACTGATGTGACAGCATCTGCGCAGAGAAAGTGTTTGAGAGGATATCATTCTTTTGGTTTCCCATAAAAATAGCAGTGCTCTGGGGTGGATGCCCAGTGCCTGTGGTCTGCTAGGTTGGTGTTGCTCTTGGTTGATTTGAGTCTCAATATTTGACTTAGAAATAAAGAAATCTTTTCTTAGGAAAATATAAAACACATTTTCAATTCTTAAGGAGATTTATTATTTAGCAATTAAGACAATTATGAGGGCAGTATTATTTGACATTTTCTGATTTTGACGCAGATTCTACTTATAAGTAACACTGGAGGCAAAAGCCGGGTGTCTTCTGCTTGGTTATCATTGTGTATTAAAGGGAATTCACACTTTGCTATTTTCTCCATAAATCCTGTTCCTGGGACTGCTCTCTAGTCCTGTGGTGACTGATTTGAAAGTACTCTTACAGTAACTCTGCCTGGTTTTCTTCTTTTCACTCTGAATGCTGGGACAGCTTTACTTATCTGCATATGCTAGGTGAGACAACAATGCTGCACAGAAAGATCATGTTTAACAGATATCTAGTCATAGAATTTATGAAAGAAACTTGGAGACACGTTGAAAATATTGTTATAAACGTAATTTTATGGAGAATCTGTGTCCGTATGTCTTCAATGAAATACCAAGTGATTATTACCTTGAGAAATTCTCCTTTCTTTTTTTTTTATTTTTTGAAAAAATACTGTAACAATTTTAAAGCTATTTACTGTTTAAATATAGCATCCATACGTTTCATTCCTGTGTGCTCTATTAATAACATACAATGTAGGGTTGTAGGTTTAGATTTTGTTTTGTTTTGATTTGTCTTGTTTACCTATAAGCTCACATTTAATTATGAGAACAACTTCTTTGAAAGAAGAATTGAAACATGAACTGTTTGATAGATTTTTTTTTTTTAATTTTTATTTTTACTTTTGCAAGCACAAGACACTGTAAAGGCCTGAACCCGTAGGTCTGCAAGCATCTGATTAAAGCCTAGTATTCTCTAATACAAGAAAATAGGCTTCCCTGGCCTTTGAGGATGTGGGGAAGAGTTAAACTCAAACAAAGCATAAAACCAAAGTAAATGAAGATGGAAGGAGTAAACCTATATTGAAAGGTAATGTAATGAATTTACTGGCAGGTGTAGTAATTAATTAGTATTCTAGCATTTGTGCTAAATTTCTATCAATAGACTTGCCTCTTTGACATTTCATTTACTCTTTAACTTTCTAATTAATGTGATGTGATCCATCAGGTTTGTGATTGCCTTCTGTGTGTCAGATTACCCATGTAGTGCGGGTTGCAGAGTGAGTTGTTACTTCAAAAGTAAGATAAAATTGGCAGAAATCTTCAGGTGCATTTAGCGTTTCATATGATGACAGCAATAGCAACAAATGTATAGAATACTAAATACTGAGCACCAGTTTTGGTAGGAAAAGCTGCTAGTAACATGTAGTAACAGGGCAAAGTTAATTCCTTTAGTTAATATGAATGCATCGTGTCATTAACACCTTTCTGCATTACAGTATTTAATTAAAGCTAGCTGAAACTGTTCAAAATAAACAGTGTACATGGTAAATGTGAAATTTAATTAACTGTAATTTAATTACTGTAATTAATTATAATTCCTTTGCTACTTAGTGAGGAGAATGGTTGTATTTTCCCACTCTTGTTTGGAAATATCAGATAAATAAGAATTAAAAATAAAAAAAAGTTTCCTAATATCTATAGAGCTAATTTCCTTGAAAGAGTAAAGATTTCTTACATTTCTTCATAGGATATTTTTTTTCCCAAACCCACTGCTTCTTTTCATCACAAGAATACTTTGTTTAAAAATCTAAAATTTACAGTGACAGAAATCAAACAAATTCTTCACAACCTGTTCCAATGTCTCACCACCAACACAGTAAAGAATTTCTTAATACCTGGTCTAAATCTACCCTCTTCCAGTTTAAAGACATTTCCCCTTGTCCTGTCATTGCATGCCCATGTAAAATGTCCCTCCCCAGGTTTTCTGAAGGCCCCCTTCTGTTACTGCAAGGCAATATAAGGTATGTCTATAGACTTTTCCAAGCTGGAGAGACCCAACTCACTGAGCCTGTGCCTGTAGGTAAGGTGCTCCAGCCTTCTGTCCATGGCGCCCCTCTGGACCCGCAACAACTCCATGTCCTTGTGCTGGGGGCCCCAGAATGGGACACAGTCATTCTTCATAAGGGAATAAAGCTGACCACTCTGGTTTAATGAGATCACCTAATCATATATTTTATTTTCTTGTAGTCTTGTTCATTCAATTATAAGAGAAAATTAATTCTTTACACATCCTGGTAAACTACACTGAACATAAGAGTTAACTTAGTTAGTGAAATTAAGAGTGACTTAATGAAATTCATACAGAGAATGACATGAACAAAAGTGAGAAGTTTTTTTTTTTTTTTTTTTGTAGAGATATTAATACAAATTTATTGAGGAAAATCAAAGGGTCATGACACATCAGTTTCTTTTTTTTTTTCCCCATTTTGTATTTACTTACATTATTTGATTTCACAACCTTCTGACTTCAATTTTCTGGAAAAAAAAATCTTAATTAAACTTTTTAAATTAGATTTGTCTACATTAATCATTTAAAAATTTGTGAGTGGGTTGGAAAAAAAAGTTTGAAAGGTGCTCTTTTACATGAAGTATCATCTTAGAAGTAGTGTAAGAAGTTTTCCTCAATCTGTCTGGATGCAATTCATTCATTTGTAATTGAATTTTTTTAAAAATTAAATAATTTTCACTTCAACATTTCTGTGGAGCTTTATCCAGAGCAATTATGGTTAGGTACTAGTAATGCAATTAATTCATTTGTTAAAGGGCAGGACTTCAGGGTATTTTGCAGGTTATCTGAGGTCGGATGAAAATGCATAAACTGTGCTAGAAGTCTGAGACTCTTATTGCAAAGTATCATTCTTGCTGTGTTAATGGTGATTGAGAATACAGTGTGTTTAATGTTCCCAGCACACTATTGAATAAGCATATTTAAATATACTTAATAGTACTTTGATGCAAGCAAATTACGGGTGATAATGCATATATCTCAGTGAGAACAATCTAAGCTACTGCTCGAAATGTAGAATAGAGTGTGAACTCAGGATAGTGCCCATTCTCACCTTCATACCTCTGGGTCATGTTCTGGAAGCAAATATCACTCTGAAGACAGCATTAAAACTTGGTGTAGCAATTTAATTGCAGCAAATTCATTTTATGAATAAATTTAGTGTTCCGTAGATGCCCTTGAATAGACTTGAAAAGTCATTTAATATTTTTACATTTCATTCAGTCAGCATTATTGGTGCAAACTTGTGTGTTTTCTCAGAGAAGCAATAAAAGTCTGCTTGTTCACATCTGGCTGCTAGGTGCTTGTGGTGGGCTGGTGTTACCTGGTTGCTAGATGCCCACACTTTCTTACTGAAGGGGCATCCTCAACAGAGCTTGTGTCATGCTAATGGCTCAGAATAAACTCCTTGCCTGCAAGGTTCTGCCTCCATATGAGCATTTGTGGAGTCTCCTTCTCTGGAGATGTTCAAGACCTGCCTGGATGCCTACCTGTGTGACCTGGTATAGGGAACCTGCTTTGGCAGGGGGGTTGGACTCGATGATCTCTGGAGGTCCCTTCCAACCCCTACAATTCTGTGATTCTGTGATTCTGTCATTTGCACTTATTACGGCTGCCAAGTCCTATAGATGCATATTTTTATATTTACTACTGTCATCCATCACTTAAAACATTATAGGAACTCGTTAATCCAGAAAGGCTAGTAAAGTGTAGTTTTTGAAACTATTTTAGATATCCTTAAAATTGGAAGGAATGGGCTGTGATTGTCTTATTTTTCAGATATGCTATCTCTTTAATGAGCTTTTCTGAACAAGATTTTCTAACCACACAAAAAGAAAATATGAGAACTTGAGTATTATAGACGTATCTGTTGCTATTTAAGAAAAATTAGTTGGGGTTGTTTAACCAAAAGGCAAAGTTTCAATCTTCAAAGAGGAGACAAGGGATCAATGGTATTCTAGCCCAATATGTGGTTAAGCTCTTATAAAATCAGTTTTGATCACCATTAAGTTCAGAACTCAGTTTCCTGCTTCATGTTTTTATCTGCGTTGTTTTTGTGAGAAGCTTTCCTTTCTTTGCTACGCTAGTGCACCAATCACAGACAAAGCATACTACATTTCACTGGGGATGGGGTTAGTCCATTCCTTTCAAAATCAGGTGCATTATTTGTGAGGCAATGCAAGGACTGAATGAAGAGTTCTGGAGCATCTTTCCATAGGCACTGTTCAGTCTCTGCCTATATGGCACTACAGTTAAGATCTGCATTCATAGTACTGTTCATCACAAGCAGATTCTGCAGATCTTACAACTCACTCAGAAATGTTTTCCCAGTTAAATAGCTCATTTTGAAATGTTTACTTATTTTGCTTTGTACAGGAAAATACAAATACATGGCTTTGCTTTTGGAGAACAAAAAATAATCCACAATATTTTAGTTACAATGCATTTTATATAAATAACAGATACTTGGTCTCTGGTGCATCTCCTTTGACATCCTTTTGTCAGAAAGGCATTGTTTCTCACAATAGGAGAAGTACTCCAAGGAAAGAAATCCAACCAAGAATTCAGAACTAAGATGAGGTTGTAGCACTCCTTGAAACGAGATATTGGGGCCTTCTATGACTGAATAATGTGTTTTCCTGACTCTTTATTTATCACCATGACTTGCTCAGGTATTCTGTGGAATATCAATTGCTATTGTGACTTTTGGACTGTATGAATCCCTATTAAAAAAATAAATGAAAACTACAATCCAAAAAAACAGATACCCCTACAGAATGCTTATTTGCCATCTTTTTTTTACTTAACACCCCTTCAAAAAAATTGTATACATATATAAGACCTCTTTAACTTATTTTTCTTCCTTAAAAAATTTAGACTGAGTACCAATAAGAAGCAAAATATACATATTTTCCCCAGATAATACTGTATAGTCTCAAGTATATGTAGAACTAAAAGCTAGACTCTGAATGCATCTAAACTAAATGTTGTGTCCTTCCTGCATTTCATGGAATTAGAAATTAGCTGGCAATACAAAACATGCATTCAGATTTTGGCTGTTGGTTCCGAATTTAACTATCCTTGGTTAGAAAAAAAATAAGTGACATGGATATTTAAAAAGATTTACTATTTTCTTCTGATGGGTTTAAATCTCTCACTTTAATCTCACTTGTAGGTTTTAATGATGTTAGAAAACTGGAGGGAATACCAACAACAAAAATCACAAAACCACAGCAGTGTTTCAGACCTCTGATTATCTTTGTGGCCCTCCTTGGACTCTCACCAACAGCTCCACATCTTTTCTGTACTGAGGGCCCCAGACCAGACCAGATGAGGCCCCTTGAGGGCAGAGTGGAAAGGAACAGCCACTTCCCTGTCCCTGGCTGGCTATCCCTCTTCTGATGGAGTCCAGAATATCATTGGTTTCCAAGCTGCAAGAGCAGACTGGCTCATGTTCAGTTTTTTATCCACCAGAACCCCAAGGTCCTTCTCCACAGGGCTATTTACAAGTTCTTCTTCTCCCAATCTGTATGTGTATCTGGGATAACTTTGACTTGCACTTTGTTATGTTGAACCTCATTAGGTTCACATGGGCACACCTTTTGACTCTGCTGAGGTCCAATTCTTCACTTCACTGAAGTCTGTTCAAAAGTTTAGCATCCTGATCAATAAATGGATCACCTGTAAAGTTGTTGATATATATTTTATCAAAGTGGTCTGTTTGAGAAAATGAAAAGGTCAACCTGCAGTTCATCTGAATGTTTTTGACATCAGTATCTAGCGGTGGGTTAGAATGCCTAAGAACAATATGTTCATAAATGTTTACAAATGTAAACTGCTCCCATTTCTTATCACAGGTACTTTTTATTAATAGTTTGAAGCTGCATCCGAAGATCTAGCAAAGAATAAGATATGTACAATTTTTTCAAAAGCAAAAAACATTTGGATTTGTGAATTGAATCCATGAAAAACAACAAATGGCAACATATCAAGAATGCTCCTGATAAAACATTATAGGCTTTCCTATTATTAAGGTCCAAAGTGCACTGAGGAACTGCCCTTTAAAAAGAACTAAACTCCACAAATTCACCCCTCTTTTAAAATCTTCAGTCTCAATTCCCTATCAAATAATAATTAGTTATCATAATGTTCCTCTAGGATGCTATCCTTAAAGCATTATTATGATGCCATATATGACTTTCTTAAAAACAAAAAAAATTCAAAATTTTTGAAGCTGATCAACTTTATTGCAAAAAGGTGAGTAAACACAGCAATATTGTGCTGAGCCCAAAATAGCTATATGCAATTGCTAGTTGAGTGTGAAACAGGTGAGTCAGTTTGAAGTAATGTTAAAAAATGTCCCAGTCAAGAAATACACAAAGCCACGGCTTTCTGACTGAGAAAAGTCTTAACCGTTTCTCCTTTACATAACACATTCAGTTACAAACACACACACACAAACATCTTAACTGTTATTAGTAAAGACAACTCATTAATTACATGAAAATTCCTGTCAAGTGCAAGGGAAAATAGATGTTTAAAGAAACTTCTAATCCTTACTCGTAATGCATGAGACTCCTGTTTTAAAACATGTATCCCTAACATGTCAATGTTAGGGAACAAAGGAGATAATCAGATCTTCTGAGTTTAATTTGTGCTAATGTTTGTTACCCTAAACACATCTGACTTCTCCAGTTGGAATACAAAGAGTGATCTGCCCATAACATGCTCAGGAAAAAGAATAGACTACCAAGCACTTGTGAAAAGCAGTCATGGGGTAGCACATCTTCTCTGGAAACTGAACGAGTGCATAGGGGAATTAGCATGTCTCTAATAACAACCAACAGAAATATCAATGCACCTAGAAGCTGCAGTGTTTAATTCACTAGACTATATCTCAAACAAGAGCAGGAATCACAGAATTTTAAAGGCTAGAAAAGACCTCTAGAGATCAGTTAGTCCAATCCCCTAGAGTAGGCCTTGCAGAAATGCATTTTTAATATCTCTGGAGAAGGAAAACCTACTACCACTCTGGGCACCTTGTCCCTGTGCTCTGTCATCCTCAAAGCAAAGAACAGTTTTTCTCACATTCAGATGAAGAAGCATCCTGTGTTCCAATTTGGGCTGGTTGCCCCTTGTTCTGGGCACCAGTGAAAAAAGCCTGGTCCCAGTCTTTTGACACTTAATTACAATTAAATATTTGATAAGATCCCCTCTTGATCTTCTCTTTTCCAGGCTGAACAATCCCAAGTCCCAGGAATACATAAGCAGAAGTTGCCGGAACATTATCCCAACTAGGATAAGGGAAGAGCCACTGATGTCATCTAATTAGACTGCAGTAAGGCCTCTGACATGGTTCCTCCTAACATTCTTCTCTCCAAATTGGAAAGATACACATTTAATGGGTATTGACTCTTTGATGGACGAGGAACTGGTTGCAAGATTGTACTCAGAGTAGTGGTCAATGGCTCAGTGTGCAGAGGGAGGTAATTGACAAATGGTGTCCCTCAGGAGTCAGTACTGGAGTGTATGCTCTTTAACATCTTCATCAATTACATCAGCAGTGGGCTTGAATGCAAGTTTGTAGATGATACCAACCTATGTGGTGTAGTCAACAAACCCAAGGGACGGGATGCTACTCAAAGAGATCGAGACAGACTTCAGCATTTGGTCCATGTGAATCTCATGAGGTTCAACAAATCCAAGTACAAGATGTTGCACCTGGGCCATGACAACCCCCACTATCAATACAAATGAAAGGATAGAGAACAGCCCTGCAAAAAAATACTTAAGGATACTGGTGAATGGCAAGATGAACACAAGCCAGCAGTGTGCTCTCGCAGCCCAGAAAGCCAACCGCATCCTGGGCAGCATCCTAAAAAGCACGGTCAGCAGGTCAAGGGAGGTGATTCTGTCCATCTACTCTGCCCTAGTGACACCTCACCTGGGGTATTGTGTACTGATTTGGAGTTCTCAGTACAGAAGAGAGGCAGACCTGTTAGAGCATGTCCAGAATAGGTCCACAAAAACAATACAAGGGATGGAGGATCTTCCTTGTGAGGACAGGCTGAGAGATCTGGGGCTGTTCGTGTGAAGAAGAAAAGGCTCTGGGAGACCTGATGGCAACCTTTCAGTATCCAAAGGGAGGCTTCTAGAAAGAAGGGAACAGACTCTTTAGCAGAGTCTGTGGTGATAGGACAATAGGAAATGGTTTAAAACTGAGAGAGGAGAGATTTAGATTGGATATTAAGGAAGAAAGTTTTTTTACAACAAGGGCAGTGAGGCAATGGAGAAGGCTGCCCAGAGATGCTGTGGATGCCCTTGGATGGTATTTTAAACATTGACAAAGTCAGGTATTTTTATTTGATTTTTTTAGGTTATTAGTTGGTCTTCAAAGGGTGTCATAGGATGCAAATGCAGCTCTGGATAATGATGAAGGAAAGTATCAACTCTTTTTACCCCCATTGTTGGCCATTTTGATTAAACTAAGACAAAGACAGGAGACATCCACATTCAATAGTTCTAAAGCCGACATGCAATGATGAAACACATGCATGGCTGTAACAATTGTGACAACACTGACGACTGACAAATGCAATTATAGTCCTCATGGAGTTTCATTTTTATTTTTTGTCTGTATCCAGCTTATTTATACCATTATTTTGAATCTAGTGGGATAGAATAATGAATCAAAGAGACAAGGTAGAATGTACAGTGAATGATGATTTAAAAGCTATTTCTATTTCCATACAAGTTTACATATTTCCTTTTTTGTGGCCTCATCAACAGTAGTAACAATCACTATCAAAATAAAAAAGATTTTATTTATGGTTTCTGAGATCAGTAAAAGAAGTTCTGATAAGTTCTGATTAGTTCTACTGTTTTGAGAGTTGTTTTTTTTGTTTGTTTGTTTGTTTTTTCAGCTGCTGTGTTGTTTCTTAATACATAATTTTATTTTTCTTGCAGAAGTTAAGACTTCTTATGTTTTTTTCGTTTTTTTTTTTTTTCATAATTGTATAATTGCACCAAAATCACATGCTGTTGAGTATTAATTATACTGCCTATCAGGAAAGAGTAGTGTTTTCTGGATGCATAAGTTGAGGATGTTTCCATTTGTAGCAGAGCCTGTATTGCATTCTGCATATTTAAAAAGATTAATGAAGATGACTGGTGCAAGCTATGTTTTTTCTTGTGTAATGTCTCATATTAGAAATGTAAATGAGTAAATTAACCTTGGAATTTCACATGTTTGTTGAAGTAACTCATGACTGAACTAGAATAAAGGGAAGTACTTAATTTATCTGACCTAAATATTTGAAAAATCAAAAGCCAGTTCTATCCATTCTAATTTGCATAATTTCAAACAACACAGGAAGAGATTTGGTTTAATTTTTTTTCTTTATAAGAAAAACAAGCATTCCAATTTTGGGTTTTTATCATCTTAGATGCAAATAATACATTAATCTTCTTTATATTAAGTAAAATATTAATGGAGTTCTCAAGTGAGTTATAGAGATTACATTAAGAAAAAGATTATTCTCCTTTTTTTAGTAAATCTGTAATGTGCAATAATTCATAGTCATTTATTCACATGCCCTAATTTATTTTCGCTATTAAGGTAAGCAGTTATCAGCACTTTTATTTCAGAACTGAAAGTATCCTATCTACTTCTCACAAAGATTTCATGGTAATTTTCTTAAGCATTATGTTTGCATATCATCAAAAGCATTCTAGATATATAAAGACAGGAATTATTACGGTTTTTTTTGTTGTTGTTTATAGTACATATCCTTACAGCGAGTGGTTGTCCATGGCAGTCATCACCATTAGATAATTTTGTCATAACTTTCTTGAACTCTTTATTTTTAGTTCTTTGTTCTTGTGCTTTTTCTTAATTTCAGCTGGGATTAATTGTTTTCTTCAGAGTGTCTGAAATGATCTTATGTTTTGGTTCTAGGAGAAAAACAGTGCTTATAGCTGCCTTCAAAGCTGTGTCGTATAGGTTCAAGGCCATTCGCAGCAAAGGGCCCAAGGAGTTGGGAAGAAACAGAATTAAGATAGCTGACTTAAACTGGCCAAAGGCAAATTCCATATCACATGGTATAAAGCAGAAGGGATTTTGAAAGGAGTGGGAATTCATCTTGCTCTCTTTTGCTTCTCAGAGGGCTAGCTGGGCACCATTGGGGGGGAAAGGATGTTGTGTGATAAGCAATTATTTCTGCATCACTTGTTACATACATTTATGTACACACATATATATATATATAGAGAGAGAGAGGGAGGGAGAGAGGGAGAGAGAAAGAGAGAGGGAGAAAACTATTTTCGTTTTCCCTTTCTCTATCTTAGTAAATCGTTTTATCACAATCCACAAGCTCTACTTTTTTTTCATTTATTTTATTCCCTCCTCTGTCCCACTAGAAAGAGGTGGAGTGACTGAACAACTATGTGGTTCTGAGCCACCTGCCTGGTTAAACAAGTTTTTACTGAAATGGTGGGATGTACCCACATGTGTTCTGCACATACACAGGTGACACAGTTGTGTTACTACACAAAATAAAAAAATAAGGGTGCATTGCCCCTTAACGTCTATGAATATGTATTAGCATAAAAAAATATATTTTTTCCTGTGTTTCAGAAAAGTGTGATGAACCCCTGGTCTCAGCATTACCCCACTCCTCCTTCAGCAGTTCATCATCAATGACAAGCAGCTATGTGCCCGGGTATGCCAAGTTAAACAAGAGAGGAGGTAAGGAGCACTCTCAACTTTACGTTCGCATCTTTGAGAAAAAGCAATGCATGATTTTTTTTAATATGAAAATACTTTTCTGTAAAGCATTAATGGTACTGTTTGTTCCAACAAAATTTTAGCTGTCTTGTTTTCATAAACAGAATGAATTTCTTTTTCATTGCATGTTACAGTAATTACACCACAGAGAGAGAAAAAAAAAAAAAACATTAAAAACTTGTTGCTTGGGTCTAATTTATAAAGTTAATGAAGTGACATAGTACAGTTGCATAATTGACTTCAGCTGAAAGGACAAACAAATGTTTATAAGGTAAAGAAACATTTGCGAAGTCATGATGTCTCACTCCAATTTATAGGAGTGAGTGGAGGTTCTTTGATATATGTATAGCCAATGTAAGATTAAGAAACAACAGTTCAAATGTTGGTCTGACCATTTATTACAAATCTTAATCAATCAGGGAAATGGGGAAGGGGAGATCAGCGACTATGACGAGTTAGAGTGATGGGGAAGGGAAAGCGGGCAATAGGAAAGTGAGGAAAGAATCAAGAATTGCATAAAGCAGGGATAGTCACCACCAAGACCCATCAGTGTCCCGTTGCACACCATTCTGATGGTCTGAAGCAAGAGCGCAGGAGGAGAGCAGCAGCAGAGTGGCAAGCAGGTAGAGCACAGAGCAAGTCCAGGTGGAAGAGGCAGGTCTCAAGTAGCAGGCCCCTGGAGAGTACATCAGCATGCAGGCATCACCTCGAAAGGCTTCTGATGTCAGGCACCTAACGTTCGTGGTTGTTGGTCCTTTTTTTATCCTTCTTTTTCTGTATTGTGGCATTCCTGGGCACTTGGGTCAGTGATGCGCAGTACACCCCGAGATGATGCTATCTCCCTCGAGATAAGCCCACACAAAAAGACTTCTTCGCGGCCATTAAGCAGCAGTTTATCTATCTCTCGTTGCCTTTGTCCTGCAAATCTTCAGACAAAAGATTTTGCCAACTTTCACCAGGACTTGCCTGGACTGGTCCACCTGTGTCCCTCAGGCAAAGGATTTCTCAACCTTTGCCCAGGATGTTTCCATCAGTGTTCCTCAGCAAGTTTTGAGACAGCGTGGAAAAAATGATCACTTACACACGGAGCTCTATGGAGCAAAACTACAAGAGTTCTGGTTTGCTTTTTTTGATTTAACTTATTTCCCACATTTGCAATATCTTCTGATGTTCAGATTTTTCCAGTACTACAGGAACTTCACATATTTTGGCAAAGAGGCAAAAAGAGAATAAAAAGTTACTGTTACACGCTTCCACATATGAGTCCCTTTCCCCAGTTGCTATTACAACAAGGTGACTTAAACAGAAGCCAAAGACAAAGTTAGGGAAAATAGTTCTAGTCCTGTTCCTTCTCTGAATTCATGCAAAGCACATGGCCTGTCAGTAGCATCAGCAGCTTCTTTAATTTTAGGTCTGCAGGCTAGTGCATGACATCTTTTATTGCTTTGGAAATTTAGAAGTCTTATGAGTGAAAATAGATTAACATTATATGATGTCTCAAGAAAAGGGCAGGAGTTAGTTTACTTCAGAGGACTTCATTATGTGTCTTTTAACAAATCTAATTCTTTCTCTTACAGTATGTCTGAACAGAATTTTAATAGCTATTGCATCATTTAATTTTTGTTTTCACTTTCTTACTGTTGAAGGAAGCCAGGGAGAAGTTTAATCTTAAAACAATGCTTATCATTTATGTTTAGTCCTGCTGTATCATGATCATAGCTAAGCTCATCTAGTTTCTATTACTTCTCCTAAAATAGAAAAAAAAGGCTACTGGAAAAACTTATATATATATATATATATATACACACACACACACGTATGTACATATAATGCCATGTGGGCAAGAGTATCATTGATTTTATGATTCTTTCTCCTTTTAGTTTACTAGACTTTTGTTTTTATTTACTTTTCTTGCATCTCTTTGTTTAAATACTCACTGAATTAGACTGTTGCTATCCATCTTTTAATATGACAAAGTTTGGCATATGTACTTCTCAAAACTGAAGTTTCTATATGAACATTTTACTTTCCTTATGCTAGTACCAGTAAAATTACTACAATACTCATTACTATGTCTAACATGGGAACTGTATCTTCACTGTGTTTATACTTCTGCTTCTATAAAGATGGAAAATAGCTCAGATTTAATGTTGAATTATTTTCTTACATCATGGAATTACAGACAATACTAATGAAACTAGTAATATCTTTTTTTCTCCCAAGAGTCATTATCAGCTAATAAGTTCCCCAATTGAATATGCTGTTTAAACCACACTATGCTCAAGTCATTAAAAGGAAAATGCTCTCCTCTCTTCGAGCCTCAAACTCTCATTCTGAGTAAATGTACTTCTGAAAATTCTACTCTCCAATCCAATTTTAAATTTCTTTGCTATTTTCATGACATTTTACTCTAGACTGGAAAAATACTTCAGTAGATTGGATAGTATATTTTATTCTATTCACTGAGACATTGATTGACTGCACAGTCACATCATGTTATTAAGAGGATTGTAGTTTCTGCCATAAGTATTGCAAATGGAAAGATACACACCAAAGAGCTTAATATTTTCATCAGCTCTTAGGAGGTTTCAGAAACAGAAACATCCTCTTAATATTTGTTATCACTTTCTACGCAAATCCTATAACTAGTGATCTAGGCAAACGATACTGAAATTTCATGGAATAGTAAACATGGATCTGAAAACTTAAGGACATATGTTTAAGGTATTTTGTGTTTTGTTTTAGTATGTGAGGATGTTTCTCATATTTTCACAGCATTCTAGTTTCCACTGTAAGTCTCCACTGATGTAATAATTATTACACGCACTTCATAAAGAGGAAGTCCAGAATTGACTAACTAAATATAAATTGCTTACAAAAGGTAACTGTTCACTTAATCTGCTTAGCTTCCTATCCTCTGTGTTGCCCATTGTTCCTGCTCTAATCCTCATTTCTCATTAGTGTAAGCAAAGAGAGCTTGATTTAATTAAATGGGCTTGATTTAAAACAAGTAAACAGACAAAAGAACAGTTAGCTTTTATTAAAGAAATTGTCAATTTGATAAATAAGTTTTCAGTGATTACTTGCAGGTTTGTCAATTTCTTGCAAACTCATATTTAAAATGTATATGATTTTGAAGCCCTAGAGTCTATGTTAGTGAATCTTTGATTTATGTAATTGCTACAGCTCTGATTTTATCTCCACAATCAGAAAGTCAGAAGCCTGAGATTACAGAGTAGGTGTGCAAACATGTTACTCCCAACATCCCAACTGTTCCTTCCATGGGTGACCTTGCTTATTCTACCTTCTCAATGCTTTGAATTATGGTAGCTGTGAAAAATGCTCTCATTTTATTATTGTGTAAAGAAATAAAAAACAAGAAGGCCAAAGAGACTGTAGACTCTTCTGCCTTCTTCTCTTTGTAAGTAAAGGACATAAGTTTCTCTGCAATACAATTTCCTATGAACACATAACACTGAAATTATTGCAGGGTTGATTAATTCCTGCTATCCCTGCTATGTCTGCAGAAAAGGGAGAAAAAAAACCTTTGAAAATTGAGAGGTTGCAAAACATAGGAGAAAACTAGAAAGATGAGACGAATTGTATAGTGTAAGTAGGTTTAGGAAAGAAAGAGCACTGTGATTTTTGACTTGTTAGAGGCTTACAAGCAAAAGCTTGGAATATTAGATAAAATTAATTTTTTTTTAATTTTATTTTGCACACACTTAATAGAATGATTTTTTCAGTAACTATTTCCTGTATCTATGCAAACCAAACTTAGAATTCCCAGTGCATTAAAAGATGCAGTGTAATATTAGGAGTAACTTGAAATATGTTACCTTTGCAAAATACATTTTCCTTTTCAAAATGACTAACAGAAGTCATTTGCATTTATATATGCCATTAAGATACTGATTGCACTGTAACACGTTTTAATTGAAATCTAGTTAATGAATTAGAATGGGTTTCTGTGTTCCTTTCATTTTTGCCCTACCTATTCTGCAAAACTATTCTGTATTGCTACCACCTTCTCAACTAAAATGGAAACAAAGAAGAGTTTTCAATTAACTCATTCTAGAGCTTATGAAAAAGCTATTTAAAACTTGTACATGTGTAATGTCAAGGTTATAAGGTCTACCATCTTATGGCCTGCCACCAGTAGAATCAGTGGACTGTATCACATCATGAGGATGCTTAGCACAAGTTTGATATAATGCATTATCAATCTTCCTTCTAATAATACCCAAACTATTGGACCTTGAAATTCTCACTGGTACAGGAATTAATGCTGCCCATCGTCTACCTCATATCATTTTAACTTAGGGAAGAATTTCTACATTATGGCAGTATAACGTAGTATTATAAAATATATTTGGAAGCTCTGGAACTGAGCAATCTCAACAAGAACTTCAACAATAATCCCAGAAGACAGTGAAAATATGAAGGTCATAGTGAATCTTGAAATATATGGAAATTACAGAATCACAGAATCATAGAATCATAGGGGTTGGAAGGTAGCTCCAGAGGTCATCGAGTCCAACCCCCTGCCAAAGCAGGTTCCTTACATCAGGTCACACAAGTAGGTGTCCAGGCAGGTCTTGAATATCTCCAGAGAAGGAGACTCCACCACCTCCCTGGGCAGCCTGTTCCAGTGCTCAGTCACCTCACCTAAAGAAGTTCTTGCGCACATTTGTGCGGAACTTCCTCTGCTGCAGTTTCTGGCTGTTTCCCCTTGTCCGGTCTCCACACACTGCTGAAAAGAGTCCGGCCTCGCCACTCTGCCCCCCACACCTTAGATATTTGTAGACCTGGATCAGGTCCCCTCTCAGTCAAGGCTGAACAGACCCAGTTCACTCAGCCTTTCCTCATAGCAGAGATGCTCCAGGCCCCTCACCATCTTTGTGGCCCTCCGCTGGACTCTTTCCAAGAGATCCCTGTCTGTTTTGTACTGGGGAGCCCAGAACTGGACGCAGTGCTCCAGATGAGGCCTTACCAGGGCAGAGCAGAGGGGGAGGATCACCTCCCTCGACCTGCTGGACACGCTCTTTTTAATGCACCCCAGGATGCCATTGGCCTTTTTGGCCACAAGGGCACACTGTTGGCTCATGGCCAACCTGTCATCCACCAGGACACCCAGGTCCCTCTCTGCAGAGCTCCCCTCCAGCAGCTCATCCCCCATCCTGTACCAATGCATGCAATTATTCCTCCCCAGATGCAAGACTCTACACTTGCTTTTGTTAAACCTCATCTTTCTTACTGCCCAACTCTCAGCCTGTCCAGGTCTCGCTGAATGGCAGCACAGCCTTCAGGCATGTCAGCCAATCCTCCCAACTTTGTATCATCAGCAAACTTGCTGAGGGTGGCCACTATCCCCTCATCAAGGTCATTGATGAAGATGTTGAACAAGACCGGACCCAGCACCGACCCCTGAGGAACACCGCTGGTTACAGGTCTCCAACTGGACTCTGCACCACCAACGATGATCCTCTGCACTCTGCCAGTCAGCCAGTTTTCAACCCACTGTCACAGTTTTCAACTGTGTGAGTTCAACTCACTGTCCACTCATCTATCCTACACTTCCTCAGCTTTGTAATAGGGATGTTATCGGAGACAGTATCAAATGCCTTGCTGAAATCAGGGTAGACTACATCCACTGCTCTCCCCCCATCCACCCAGCCAGTGACAACATCATAGAAGGCTACCAGGTTGGTCAAGCATGACCTCCCCCTTGTGAATCCGTGCTGACTGTTCCTTGATAACCTCCTTTTCTCCCAGTTGTCTGGAGATGGCATCCAGCACAAGCTGTTCCATCACCTTTCCAGGGACAGAGGTGAGGCTGACTGGCCTATAATCACCTGGATCTTCCTTCTTCCCTTTTTGGAGACCGGAGTGACATTGGTTATCCTCCAGTCTTCAGGCACCTTCCCCATTCTCCAAGACCTCTCTAAGATGACAGAGAGCAGTTCAGCAATCTCCTCTGCCAGCTCCCTCAGCACCCGTGGATGCATCCCATCGGGTCCCATGGATTTATGAACACTGGTGTTGCCTGTGCACTCTCTGACTGCCTCTTCCCTTCTCCAGACCCTCTTCCCCCTAAAGGGAGGTCTTCCCTTCCCCAGGCCTTCTCACTAACATCCGGGGTCTGGGATTCCCAAGGGAGAGCTTTTTCACTGAAGACAGAAGCAAAGAAGGCATTCAGTATCTCTGCCTTCTCAGCATCCCCCATTACCAGAACACCCCCGTCACTTAGTAGGGGAGCCACATTCTCCCTAGTCTTCCTTTTACTGTTAATGTACTTAAAAAAACCTTTTTTATTATCCTTTATCACCTTTGCCAGATTCAATTCCAGGCAGGCTTTAGCCTTCCTCATCACATCCCTGCAGGCCCTGACAACACTCCTATATTCTTCACAAGTGGTCAGACCCTTTTTTCATATTTCATGGACCTTCTTCTTCCCTTTGAGTTTGCACACGAGCTCCTTGCTCATCCACACAGGTCTTCTGCCACCCTTTCCTGATTTCTTGCTCACAGGGACGCACCGATCCTAAGCTTGGAAGAAGAGCTGCTTAAATGCCGACCAGCTCTCGCAGGCTCCCTTACCTTCTTTATACCCTGGCCCGTGGGAAAGTAAGTCCCGGAAGAGATCAAAGTTGTCTCTCCTAAAGTCCAGGGTAGCAACCCTACTTTTTGCTTTGCTTCTTCCACTCAAGATCTTGAACTCCACCATCTTGTGGTCACTACAACCCAAGCTGCCCCCGACCTTTATTTCCTTGACAAGCCCTTCCTTATTAGTGAGAATAAGGTCCAGCAACACTCCTCCCCTCGTTGGTTCCTCCACCACTTGCATGAGAAAGTTGTCTTCAACGCACTGCAGGAACCATCTGGACCGCAGGTGCCTGGCCACGTTGCTTACCCAGCAAATATCTGGATTACCTTTTGCCTTTTGCACAGTGAAATACAGAATAAATTTGGCTTCTTGGGTTCTCTTTGAAGTCCAGTATTAGTCAGAAATCCAAAGCTGCTAACAAAATTGATAATATAATGTGGGGGAAACTTCTGTAAAACAGTTGGTGTTCGAAAAGGACTTTTATCACCACTATGTAACTCCAGTCAGTGCTTTCATTTTGCTTCTTAATCATGGCTCTGACCTTGACCTTTTATCCGAATTCTTGATGTGTCTATAAAACAAGCTTCAGGAATTTTAAGCGTTGACATAGGTGTAAACACGACAGTTTGTTTTTCTTAGTGGAGTGTTAAATTTTGGTTTCTGTACAGAAAATGCAAGATGTCATCCATAATGGCATATGATTCTTCTATTTCCCAAATCCTCCCTAGCAAGTCAAGGAGATCAATTCTGCATCAGCTCTGACTACAAGCATTCCTCCTTTTTAAGGCAGAAATCCCTAAGGACCTGGCCTAGGCTTTTTCTAGTATTGATATTAAAACCTTCAGGACAGTATTGCTCACTGTCTTAACATCACACAGAGAAGAACAGTAGGGAGCTAGTGTGCATTAATTTGCATGCTGTAAATCCTCACATTAAATATTGCAACCTCCTCATGGACACAGGTTGTTATATCACATTATGATCAATGTTATTCAATATAACTCAAATTTTGTTTTAAAATTTGGTGTAGTGGTTTGTAAATGCAGTGTCCATGTTACTGAACAATATCTTTCTATGTAGGTAAGAACTTAGGAGTAATGTAACAACCATGAGAAAAAAACAGTATTGTCATCCACCTAGCATTTGTTCATCTACAATAAAGCTCTTGCTAAGAGTCTATAAATAAATGAAAATTCTAATTTTAAATTTGAAAAAGATCTTTTCTGTAAATGCATGCTTTAGATAAACATACATTATACAAGGCAACAATTTATTTGACAAAAGTATTTCATATGATATGTAGTAGGCCAAATTAGTTGATCAGAATTCAAGGCAAGTTAACTGTTAGCACTTATTAAAAAATATCAGCACTTTCAAAAATGTGGAAAACTAGTTAATCATGACTTTAAAAAATCCTCTAGCAGTTTATATGAATCATTAAAAGCATCTGTACACCAGATAGAATTCGTCATGTTTCACACATAAATGGAAGCATTTCTGTAACAATTTGGAAACACTACAAGTAACAGCTGTGTTCTATTTTTATTTAGTTTTAGGACACTGAGGGGGAAAAACTTTCACATTTATTAGCAAAATTGCCTTTTGATAAATTTCCTATTTTTTTCTATAAACTCAATTTCTACCTCTGTTTTTGTTCCTTTATCAATAATTCAGGCTCAGCTTATTATTAGAGTTGTTTTGTAATGTTTTAAGAAAGGCATTTTTTTCCCTAATGACTATTGTTTAGTTATCAGACATTATTGTTGGATTCATATATTTTCCTGTATGTGTTCATCTGCCTCATATCTAAATATATAACCTACTGTGCTTATTCCTCACCTTCAAATTAATAGCCTCAACTTCAAAATGTATATCCACCCTACCTGCATTTGTAATGCAACTCAGTGAAGCTCCATGAATATTTTGTCTTTGGAAGACAGTTTTGATTGCTGCTCAGTTGAGCTTAAAATCGTACTTCAACAGTCTGGCCCTAATTAAACATTATTCATAAATACTCACATTTTTTAAAAGGTATTCTTATAAGTACAGATAAAAATGCTTGTTATAGCTCACTCTTCTGGAACTACAAGTCCTTTCTGCACCTGAAGCAATATATAGAATGATAGGAAAAACATGCACTGCAAGAAGACACCGAAATGGACTCTGAATGGGAAGGAAAAATCATGCTTCGAAAATGAAAAAACAATAATAATAAAACTAATTAATGGAGATGCAGAACAGACAGGTTCTCTGAAAAAGGGAGTTTTTTGAAAGGAAAGCATCATATTTTCCTTTAAAAAAAACAATCAAAGTAAATTCTGTGGAATGTTAAGCTCAAATAATTGGATAAAAATAAAGCAACACTGTCTTAAGTTAATTTGCCATAACCTGATGAAAACAGAAAGAATGGAAATTTTTTCCAATTTGTTAATTGAAGAGTTCAAAATACATTGTCAGTTTATTAGATACATGTCTAAATGGGGGAGGAAGGGGAAGGAAAAAATAATAGTAATACTGAGCTCTGTCTTCATCTTTGTGTGAAAATCTTATTTCCCAACAAGTATTTGAAGAGGCAGCATTTCTAAGACAACCATAAGCCACAGACAGCTAGAGTTAGCAAATCAGCCTGAGATATCTGAGCAGCTAGATTATTTCCAGCAAAACTCAATTTAGTTCATTAGCAGCTTCTGAAGTGAATAAACAGCCGACTCCAGCAGAAAATCATCCATGCTGCTGGCAGCCTTGCAGACAGCCACGCTGGATGTGTTTATTACAGATATACTTTTTTCATATTTTCCAAGGACCATTACAGCAGTAACTGCTTATCCCATCAGTAACTAAGTGCACTACCAGCTATCCTAAAAACCCAGAGTTGAACATTAAATATTCTGAAGCAGCACCGGGACATTAATCTGTAAATAGTTAATAAATACGTTTGAGTTTTATCAGCATCATTTCAAAAGGCAGACCTAATTAGCTCTCTAATTGAACTCAGAATGTGTATACCCTTGTTTGCACTCAAGCAGGAGTGAATGGCCACAAACAGTGGATGATTTAGAAGTTTGTACTTGACTTTTACAGACAGTACAGTATAGGTCTTTCTTACTCTTTGCAGTTTCTTCCAATTTCACATACATGAAAATCATACCCATACGATGTGGTAGAAGTTCTCACGCTTTTTCTAAATGCTTGTATTTCTTCTATTGAGTACTTATTTCAAAAGCATTCAAGTTTGCATTCACAGAAGTATCACCTGTACATGGAGATGATGTATATAGGTGGTAACACAAGAATAGTATTCCACACAGCAGACTTTTGCCTACATTAAGGAAGCTTTTTACAGAAAGAGGCCAGTCCTTGCAAATCAGGTACTAAAATAAAGTCAATCAATTTCAAGACCGAAGACATAACCTCTGCTGCCTAACTTCAGTTCTTAGGCATTGGAGTTTTATCCTGAGGCATCTAGCATACTTCATAATTGGTTTTAGAGGTACTGTAACACTTTTTGGTGAGATACTTGGCTCTGGAGCAGAAGCATTCCATGCCAAAGCAGGGAATTGCCTCAGCTGGTTGAGAGGCAGCCCTGCCACGGAGCAGCTGTTGGGCACCACAGCCTTCTGGTGGCAGCGCGCTCTGAAGTGGTCGGGATGGAGTCGGGAGCAGCGGTGGGATCACCCCCTGCTTTCGGAAAACCAGGCACTAGGGAGCGCACTGAACAAGACTATCAAACGGCACGGCACAGCAGTTTGCATAAGAACTTCGTGAAGGCATAGTATCTCTGTCTACTCAGGAGACTGGCTCACAGACAACAGACCCAGCCATGGTCTCTGCTAGGCAGAAAGCTCTGGCAAAAAAAGAATGCAGTGGCTCAGATGGAGTGTGTGCCTAAAAATTAGATGGTTCAGGTCTCTGGCTGCAGGGAGTTCCTGATCCTGTTGTTGTCGGTGAAGGGCAGCAGGAATTCCACCTGCGTGAGGTGTGAGCAGGTAGATGATCTGTTCAGTATGGTGACAAAGCTCAGTGGGGAGGTGAAGACATTAAGGAATGTAAGAGAGAGAGAGCAGGAGATAGAAAGGTGGAGTAATTTCCTGCCAAACTTGCAAGAAAGGAAAAAAAAAGAAAAAAAAAAAAAGAAAGTTTTGATGTTGTTGAGCTTGGGGCTAGGAAAGAAAAGGTTGAATCTTCATGGGTAAGGATCAAGGGAAAAGTTAACAAGGCAGACATCACGTTGGGGGTCTGTAGTAGACAACCTAACTAGGATGAAGAAACAGATAAAGCATTTTACAAGCAGAAGGCAGATGTTCCATAATCCCTAGCTCTTGTTTTCATGGGAGATTTCAACTTCCCTGATATATGCTGGAAATACAATACAGTGCAGAAGAAGCAGTCTAAGACATTTCTAGAGTATGTGGAAGACTTCCTGATGCAGCTGGTAAGAGAGCCTTGCCTACCAGGTGAGATACCCCACTAGATGTGCTGTTCACAGAAAAGGGCTGATAGGAGCTGTGGAGGTCAGGAGCTGTCTTAGGCATAGTAAACACAAAACAGCAGAGTTCTCAATTCTTGGTGAAGTCTGGAGGGGGGAGGGTGGGTCAAGGAAACTGCTACCTTGGACTTCTGAACTGTTTCTTTGAACTGTTCAGGACACTGGTAGGGACAATCACTTGGGAATCAGTCCTGTAGGGTAAAGGGATCCAGGAAGACTGGTCAGTCTTCATGGAGGCAGTGCCTTTAAGCACAGGAGCAGGCTGCCCCCCTGAGCCATAAGATGATCTGGCAGGGAAGAAGATAGTTGTGGATGAACAGAAAGCTTTCCCTGAGGCTCCAGCTGAAAAAGAGATTCTCTGTTGTGGAAGAAATGAAAGGCAACTCTGAATTGTTCAGGAGACTAGTAGGGGGATTGAGTCTCAGAGAGTAAAGGGGTCCAAGATGGCTGATTGCTCCCAAAGAAGGAAGTCTTAAAGGTGCAGGAGCAGGCTCTCCCCCTGAGCCACAAAATGAGCTGGCGGGGAAAAAGACTGGGTGGATGAATAGGGAGCTATTCTTGAGGCTCCAGGAGAAAAAGAGTATCTACCTCCTGTTGAAGAAGGGACGGGCAACTCAGAAAGAATACAAAGAAGCTGTAAAGGTGTGCAGAGAGAAAAATCAGAAAGGCAAAAGCCAAGCTTGAACTCAACCTGGCCACTGTAAGAAAACAAAAAACTTTTTTCCAAATATATTAACAGTAAGAGGAGAGCCAAGGAGAATCTCCATCATTTACTGGATGCAAAAGGGAACATGACCACTGAGGATAAGGAAAAGGCTGAGGTTCATAATGTCTTCTTTACATCTGTCTTTAAAAGTCAGTTATCTTCAGGGCACTCTACTCCCTGACCTGGAAATCTCAGGTGGGGAGCAGAATAAATCTTCCACGATTCAGGGGGAAACATTGACCTACTACTCTACTTTGACTGTCACTAGTCCATGGGGCCAGATGGCATCCACCCAACGGTGCTGAGGGAGTTAGTGGAGGTGATAGCCAAGCTGCTTTTCATCATCTGTCATCATTCCTAATCAACTGGAGAGGTCCCAGTAGATTGGAGGCTTGCCAACATTACTCCCATCTACCAGAAGGTCAGCAAGGAGGATCCAGAGAACTACAGGCCTGCCAGTCTGACGTCAGTACCAGGAAAGGTTATGGAGCGAATCATCTTGAACATGATTATATGGTACTCGCAGGATAACCAGGGAATCAGGCCCAGCCAGCACAGATTCATGAAAGGCAGGTCCTGCTTGACCAACCTGATCTCCTTCTATGATCAAGTGACCTGCTGGGTGAACAAGGGAAAAGTTGCTGATGCAGCCCACCTAGACCTTAGTAAGGCCTTTAACACCGTCTCCTGCACTTAGACAGGTACACACTTTGCTGGGTAAAGGACTAGATGAATGGTCATGCTCAGAGTGTGATTATGAATGAAGTAAAATCCAGTTTGGTGACTGGTCACAAGTAGTATTTCCCAGGGGTACTGAGGCTCACCCCATTCATTATCTTCATTTATGACCTGGATGAGGTCATTGACTGCACCCTCAGCATGTTTGCAGATGACGCCAAATTGGGAAAAAGTGTTGATCTGCCAAGGAGTAAGAAGGCCAAACAGAGGGTGCTGGACTGGCTAGATCAAAGGGCAGAGGCTAATGGGATGAAGTTTAATAAGATTGAGTGCCAAGTCCTGCACTTTGGTTCACAACAATTCCAGGCAATGCTATAGGCGTAGGGCAGAGTAGCTGGAAGAACATGAGAAAGAAGTGGACCTGGGGTGGCTAGTCAGTGCTCAACTGAATGTGAGATTCTGGCTGTCATCTGTACTACAATTATAAGGAAATATCAGTGATGTAGTAATCATCTTGTATCTGGATTTCAAAGTGCTGTAAATGCTATTCAGTTGCAGTTGGTAGAACTTTACTATTACAGCAGCTCCTTATCTGGCTATCAGTAAAGTTTTGGGTAGGAATCTGCTAATCAGGGCTTGATCACTCAGCAGGGGCACTGCAGAGGGAATGTCTACTGTTTGTTATGCATGAGCTTCTACCCTTGCTAGATATTGCCAGGAATATGACCAGACTTGCTTGAAAAACTGCAGGGCTGCAATGTATAAACATGCAACGAAAGATTTGTGTCCTCTTGATTGGAATGAGGTTATGAGTAAAGGGAGATCTTTATAATCTCTTCCTTGTCTCTTGAATGCCACTGTGGTAATTTTGTATGCAAGGCTTTGTATGCCAGGTGCAGAGAACCACTGGCATGCCTCAATTTTCAGTCTGCAAAACAAGAAAACATCTCATGGAGAAGAAGCTGCTTGATGTTTTGAATATAGATGATGCACACTGTGTATTTAAATCTCATCCAAGTTCTAAGATTCCATTAGGATGGAACTGTGAATGAGCTTCTTTTTTGCCTATGTAATCAGAATGCAGAACAGATGGGAAAAGCACAGTTTAAAGTGATGTGTTCATTAAAATGAAAGCTGCTCAGTGTTTGTTCCTGAACAGCTCAAGACACGAGACTCCTCAGGCTTATGATTTTTATGCTGTTTTGAGTTTGACAACTGTGAATGACAGCTATGAGATCTCTTTCACTTTTTCACTGTTAGACATCAACGCTGTTCCTTACCAACAGACTGATCACTCATATGATTTGTGCTCAGTTAAGATATGCTAGGAAGCAGTGTGTATTAAGAAGCTGACACTATATCAAGGAATTTATCTTAATTGCATTTACTGCAAGAAAGATCTGTTGAGATTTAAAAAATAATATAGCGATTATAACATTCTTTCAAAAAAAAGATCCATGTGGACTGTATCCAGATAACTACAGTTATCTCTTGGGTAATTTTTACTCTTAATTTTTGAGTTTTTAAATTAAAATTAAACTATTTTGAGAAATATAATTAGGAATATTTTTCCCCTTGCCTACTTTTCAGTGGAGGGGAAGACTTAATATCAGTGTAAGAAAGTCTAGAAGTAGTTGCAAAAGTGAATTAGGGCTTCTGCTGCCCACAGATTTTGTCAATTGTATTTTATGTTTTATAAGTAATTTATATCCTTACTTGAGAGTGAAAGCTTACTTGAGAACAATTCTTAGTGCATCTCTGCAAAGTTTCTATTGAAACTCATGGGGTTAGGGTTAGGATTAGGGTTAGGGTTAGGGTAGGCTAGAGTTTGGGTCTAATTTGCCATTTTATAGTAAATGTGTTCTTAGTTGGGGTAAATTCTAATAATGAACTCTGGAGACGAAGAAATATTGTTGTCAATTTTGTAGTTTTTCTTTTTTTTTTTTTTTTTTGTTTGCTTGTTTGTTTTTTACAGATTTGATATAAGTAAAGTAGAGGTTGATTATAATCATGCTGCTATTTTCTCAATAATTATTGCCTTCTATTGGCAGTAGAATATTGGCATATAATCAATATTGGCATTTTCCAGAACATGGTGTTCATTATTTCCCAGTTATCAGGGTTCATGTTGTGGTCTGTAATTTCATTGCTGTTCTCTTCCGGAAAGAACTTTTAAAACATTCTAAAAAAATCTCTACTATGAAAAGAGAAAAGAGATTACAAATCCAAACATATGAATATGTTTGTATGTGCAGGTGGAGGCCAATAACGAGCGCTGTCCCTCAAGGCTCTGTCTTGGGACCAGTGCTCTTTAACATCTTTATCAGTGACATCAACAATGGAATCGAGTGCACCCTCAGCAAGTTTGCTGATGACACCAAGCTGAGTGGTGTGGTTGACATGGTGGAAGGAAGGGATGCCATTCAGAGGGACCTCAACAGGCTGGAAAGGTGGGCCTGGGTGAACCTGATGAGGTTCAGCACAGCAAAGTGCAGAGTTTGGCACTGGGGCTGGAGGAATCCCAGGCATCTGTACAGACCGGAAGGAGCGGTGCTTGAGAGCAGCCCTGCAGAGAAGGACCTGAGAGTCTTGATGGATGAAAATCTTAACATGAGCCAGCAGTGTGCTCTTGCAGCTCAGAAGGCAAATGGAATCCTGGGCTGCATCAGGAGAGGGGTGGCCAGCATGGACAGGGAGGTGATTGTCCCCCTCTACTCTGCTCTTGTGAGGCCCCATCTGCAGCACTGCGTCCAGGTCTGGAGCCTCCAGAACAAGACAGAGAGCTGTTGGAGAGGGTCCAGAGAACGGCCACAGAGATGGTCAAGGGCTGGAGCATCTCCCTTATGAAAACAGGCTGAGGGAGCTGGACTTGTTCAGCCTGGAGAAAAGAAGGCTGCGGGGTGACCTCACTGCAGCCTTTCTGTACCTAAAGGGAGCCTACAAACAGGAGGGGAATCAACTCTTGGAAAGGGTAGATAACTGCAGGACAAGGGGAAATGGTTTGAAGTTGAGGGAGGGAAGATTGAGGTGTCAGGGGGAAGTTCTTCTCTATGAGAGTGGTGAGGTGCTTGAACAGCTGCCCAGAGAGGCTGTGCATGCCCTGTCCCTAGAGGTGTTTGAGGCCAGGTTGGATGGGGCCGTGGGCAGCCTGGTCTAGTATTAAATGTGGAGGGTGGTGGCCCTGCATGTGGCAGGGGGGTTGGTGATTCATGATCTTTGAGGTTCCTTCCAACCCTGGCCATTCTGTGATTCTGTGATAAGAAACTTAACAATGCATTTTATTTATAATAAAGAAATAAAAAATACTTATCCATGTTAATGTTAGAAACATATTAAGTGATAGTGGTTTCCTATATAAGGATTGCTGTTTAGAGGGCTCCGCCTAATAGAGGTTAAAAGTGCAACCCTTGCAACCATGCAAGTCTTTTGTATTTGCCTTTATCAGTGTTACTAGACCCACTCAATGTTGTAATTCAGTTTTCTATGTGTAAAGTTGAACATTTTATTGTCTGTATACACACATTCAGTATCTACAGTGACAAAAAATAAACAATCAAAAAATGGAAACTGCTACTGATATCCTACTTAAACAGTTGACTAACAATGTGGGTAGATTCATGCAATTTCGATGTTTGTTATATTGTTTTCTAAGGTACTGTAGAAAATGGCTCTCCATATTTTCTCTATAGTGCAGTAGATGAATGATCTCAGTATTTCAAAGTCTTCCTTTTTCTCTTGATTTATCTTTTATATAAAGGAATGAGAAGTAGTAAGAAAAGTTGCAAGGAAAATAGCAAAGTATCAGAAAGTATTGTTTTGACAATATTAGAGTGACCTAGAAGTGTTATTTGTCATTGAAAATTTGGTTTGTGTTTTTCCCATACGAGTATGCAGATTCAAACTCTGAATTAGGCTATTATTACAGGCTATTATTACGTAGTTATTAAAGAAAAGAGATTTTAAGTTTCCTTGCTGAAAGGCTGTTAGAAGTTTTCTAAAGTTACACAAAGTTAAGCTTTGAATAATAACTACCACCAATCCTAGATCTTAAACTTATAGCTTTTAGTAGTTCATTTCCTAGTTATATTTCACATCTTTCTTTCATTTATACCATTGAAACCTTTGGTTTCAAAAGTGCAGGAAACTAGACTTACCACAGTACTGGTATTATATTATTATTTGAGACAGGGGATGGTGAATAACTGTGACTGAAACAGAAATAAATTCTAGGACAAGGGACTCAGAGGAACAATCTAAGAGAATTCATTGAGCTTTCCAACCAATTAGCTTGAGGAAAATCAGACCACTTTCTAGCGCCAATAAGTGTTGTGGATGAAAGCTACTTTGGCACAGACATTATATACTAGTCAGCTAATTCAAGGCATGTTTAGGCAATGGCTACTAAAAAAGACAAGTGAAAAGAGATAAAAAGGAAAAAGAAGAGAATGAAGAAGAGATTTTTCACCACATCCTCAGATCCAGTGTTGTCTTTAGCTGGGATCTTGATCTATGTGTGGTAGGTCAACCAAAAATACCAGAACATGAGTATCCAGCTTCATATAGCCCAGTTGGTCAGAGCCCAAGCTTGGGGTGGAACACATTCCCATCTGCACAGCTGAGGGTTCCAGAAGATTTGGGGGTTTTTGGTGAGGGTCCTAGTGACCATGTGCCTCCCCCCTCAGTAAGCTGCCATAAAATGAAGAGGGTAA
Source organism: Tetrao urogallus (assembly GCF_951394365.1). Taxonomy (NCBI): domain Eukaryota; kingdom Metazoa; phylum Chordata; class Aves; order Galliformes; family Phasianidae; genus Tetrao; species Tetrao urogallus. Next base: position 92,548,157 of record NC_136815.1, read on the forward strand.
ACAAGCTTGCTGCCCCTCCTCTTCAGGACCTTGTCTGCCTCTCCCACCTCCTCTTTTAAACTTGAGTTGTTGAGTCAAATTCTTCATTGGTCCCTTACACCACGTTCTACAAGTTCTTCTAATTTTGAATATAGTTTTGTGCATCTTCTGCATCACTGTATATCTTTTCCAGTAGTAAACTCGTTAGATGTTGCTTGATCTGTCTGCAGTACGAGCAGATCAAACAAAGTTCTGTGGCTGTTTTGAAAATAAAAGTTAAAAAAAGTCTTTCACAGCCTTCTTTATCAACAGACATTCTCTGGCTGGCTTTCCTGTTTAAGATTCTTAGGCTTTTCTGTGCATGAAGGTTGCTTGAATGCATAAATATCTGTGTACCACATATGTTGAACATATAGTTCTCTGTTATCTGCTATCAAAGTCATGTACAATCATTCTTGCACAAGTTGAAATTAGTTGTCTTTTTTGTGCAGTGGAGTGCTATCCAGTATAAATGATACTAACCAATGACTTTTAGCTAACTTCACTGAGTCAATTATTTATTGAGTGTGATTAATCCCAATAAATTCTGGAATAGTGTAAAAATAGGAAGCAGATATGGTCTGCATTTTTATTTGTTGCAGCTCTACTATCAATATGTGCTCCTTGCCAGATTAGTGAAAGTAAACTATATTGTATGCATGTTTAATATATTTTAAATATTTTATAGTCGTATATTTCCAATTATTCATAAGTCACATTGATTTCATAGTTCTTAGTGTATTTGCATTAAAGGCAGTACATGAAGTAAAATATACCATTACAGATGTATCCAATGTTGCTTTTTCCCACCATATTAAAAAATACAAACAATGCAATAATATAATTCAGAATGTAACCAGTGATAATTAAAACCAAAAGTTTGCATAAGGTTATTTTGCTCATTCCTAAAGATAATTTGTTATTCTATAAAAACAAATGTATTTCTAAAAAATGTCATATTTATTGTGAAAAACAGTTTTGAATTTCTACCTCAGTACTCCTTTTAAAAGGCAAAAAAATTGTTAAATATTTTATCATTATCTCCTCTTTTCTGTGTCCAGTGTCGGATAGATTCCTTTCATTCTAGTGAGGAAGATATTTTTATTCAACACAATATTTAATGATTATGCTTAGCTGCAAGCACATGCACATTTCCGGGGATGTGAGATTTTTAGAATGAATGCTTCTTGAGTGAAGACACAAAGTATTTCAAGTACTTTGATTTGTGGGGGAATTGTATTTAATCCAGGTTTCTTCCAAATTAATTTGAAAAGCAAACAAACAAATTAAAAAAAAACAACATTTATCAATCCAATGCAGGTTACAGACAGATCACAAACAAATAAATAAATCAGCTCCTGCTTTACACAGCTTGATGAATCAAACTGGAAGAGGAATTTCCAGATCATTCCCTTCACATGCTGATCCACTATAACTGAATGTTTCTCCTTCATCCTTTTGACTATATTTTTTTTACTTATTTGGAAAATCTGAAAAGGAAATGCAAAACTGAGATACAAAATTTGATCAGGCAACCAACAGAATGATTGCTGCTCTTTGTAATATTGGCTGAAAGTCTAGTTTCACTTAGTAGCAACTGTTAGGTGACTGTCTCATATATTGCACAGTACTCATGTTTCCATCTGCTTTCACATCAGAACTTTAAATGTAGTGTCACATATCTTTAAATTTTGTCAAACATAATGTGAAGAAAATGTTATGACTCTTTTAAAATGTAAGTGAAATGAAGAGAAATTTAAGCGCCCAAATTTTCCCAAATGGATATTTTCTGAACCTAACTTTTCAATGGATTTGTAGGTAAATGCTTTCACAAACTTAGTTTTAATTTACAAGGCATGAACGTTTGTCAGTTGCAAAATTTGACTCAGCATTATGAATCCGCTAAAATAAAATTGTATTGCATTATAAATTTAATAATCTAATTATAGCTAAGCTTTTTCCTTATAAGAGGGTTAAGTTGAAGAGGGGGATGGTCAGTGTAGCCAATGGGCAGAACTGTGAGCCATGTAGATGGTCATAACCAAGGAACCCGGTGATGGTATCCTGGACATCTGCACAGTTGGGCTGTGTGCCAGGGGCTCAGTCTTTGGATTGAGCAGTGAGCCACCCAGGAATGGACTGTCCATGCCCAACCAATCTAGGGCAAAGACATGTGGTTAGACATATGGAATGCGTTTTAAACACAGGACTGTACATGTCTACCACGTTTCTGGTCACCAACCCCTACAGTCACTGGGAAGGGATGAAGCTGACACTGGCTCAAGTTTGATGGATTGAGAATTCACCATCTGAGTACATTGCCTGCAGCTGGACAAAAGACAATGTGGGCAGCTGCTAAAGCATGGGGACTGCCCATACAACTATCTGACATTGCCCAGACATGCCAAGACTGTGAGACTTGCTCTAAGATGAGACTGACATCATTGTCTGAAACAACAGCCCATCTTGCTAGAAGACACAATCATCTCCAGCAATGCCAAGTTGATTACATTGGGCCCCTCCCTCGGTGAGAGGTGGAAGATATGCCCGGATTTGTGTCGACATGGCTAGTGGGCTAATGCAGGCCTATCCAGTGCCGAGAGTGAACCAGGCCTGTACCACCAAGGCACTTACCAAGTTGATGGCTGCCTATAGAATACCTCAAGTCATTGAGAATGTCCAAGGGACGCATTTTACTGGTGCTGTAATAAAGTGTGGGCAGAGGAAAACAACACTGAATGGCAATTCCACCTGCCATATAATCCAATGGGGGCAGGCCTTATTGAACGCTACTGTGATATTCTTAAGGCCCCCCTGAAGCTGTCTCTGCAGAAGTGGACAAAGAGATGCCATGAAACCCTGCAGGACCTGAATGGAAGGCCTAGAGACGGCAGACCCAGTGCTCTGAAAATACTACAGACAACATGGGCCTCCCTGCTTAGGATGCAAACTATGGGCACTGATAATTGGATCAGACCCCAAATTGGCGATGAAACTAATCTTCTGCTCCCTGCCCCTGAGAATCTAGAACTGGGTATAGAATAGAATGGCCTTGGAAGGTGCAAGTAGGACTGCAGTGGTGTGGCCTACTTGCAGCGTGGGGGAGATTATTGGAGTAGGAGGCTCAGTAGTCCTTCCAATAATCAGTACATGGCCTACTGACCTTGTGGTCAACACTCCAGTCTTCATTGCTAAGGGGACCTTCATCATGACCTTTTGACAGATCAAGACCCTTTCCCCTTTCCCCTTGGTGCCCAATGTCAGCTGGGTCATACCCCAGTGCTAGCTGCAGTTGACCCAGGGTAGGAATGCAGCCTGTATCTTGCCCTGGAGGGCAGACCCTTGATCAGTATTATCTCTTTAATGTGAAATGCTGTTTCAAGTGCCTATGAAATCCAGAAATTGTTACTGATTTGTGCCAACTGACTAACAAAGAATTTCATGGCAAATTAGTCAGCCTTTGAAAAATTATAATGTGGCAAAAACTAATAAAGTGTAATTACGGCATAATAAAGATACTGAGTCTTTAGCAAGCAGCCCATTAAATCATTATAACTACATCATAAAATGATTAAGTCAAGTTAATGCGTTTGAATTTATACTAAAGATGCATTTTTTTAAAAAAAGCAATCATATTTCTTTTATATGTGTATGCTTTTTTCTATTATACTTCTCACAGCTGGTCTGCCTTCCAGCAATCAACATCTTCACAATGTGTTCCCTCCTAAGTAAGTGTCTGAGGTCTACGTCTCTCTTCTGTTTCAACCCAACAGGTGCAGGAGGCTGGTCTCCATCAGACAGTGATCATTATCAGTGGCTGCAGGTGGATTTTGGTAATAGGAAGCAGATCAGTGCTATCGCAACTCAAGGCAGGTATAGCAGTTCTGACTGGGTTACTCAGTATCGGATGCTCTGTAGTGATACAGGGAGAAACTGGAAACCTTACCATCAGGATGGAAATATCTGGGTAAGTCATTGGTATGCAATGAAAATGTATGCTGTAATCATGTTGATTGATTGCATTTTTAGGGTCTATACGCTTCTATAATTCATTGATATGGTATTTGTGAGGACAGAACAGCTCAAAATGTGGTAATTCAAGTTGTAGCTGTTGCCAGGAGTCCTATCTAGGCCTTAGCAATATTTTATTTGGGATGATAACAGTTATTAAAGATGCATAGCAACTTAATGTTGTTGTTATTATTCCCCTGTTTCAATTTACATAGAGTAAAAGTGAGGCACAGAAATAGTTCTGAAAATTCTTCTCTAATATTTTATTTTGAAAAGTGGCTTGTTCTTTGTGTGTGTGTTTTTAATGTATGTGATGTTTTCCATATTGAAGTTACAGAAATCTGAATGCTGTAATAATTTTAGAGAGAACCATATATAACTTGGTCCTGTTTTTTTCGTTTTTGTTTTTTATGCTTTCAAAGATAAGCTGCTAATTTCCTTCTTTTTGAAAACAGTTGCTTCTATTCTGCTGGAAAAAAAAAAATGACAGCTATTATTTGACATGTCTGTTCTCATAGTAGTTCATTTAGATTGATGGTCTTTTGAAAAAGTGTAGTTTGAGAACAACAGAATTCTTTCTGAAACCAAATTGAGTTGATTAACTACTACATTTCATTGGAGGAGTACTGTCAAATAAGACAAGCTTTAGTTTTGTTATGCTTTAGATTTGCTTTTGTCAGATCTGTCTTTTATGGTCTATTAAAAATGAACATCAAAGATGCAGCATGAGGTCTGTGGTTTGGTTTGTGTTACAGGAACTTTCTTAATATGTGGAGTATATACAGGCAGACTTGTTTTTTATTAGAGCATTGAAACTTACTGAAAAAGCATTCTCTATGTGGCACACTGGATTCTGAAAATGAAAAGCTGGGGATGGGTGGAAGCAGGAGTGAAGAGGAAAATATCGGGTACTGCTTTAGATTTTTTTAGGAATGGGTTGTGAGGATCTTGTTTATCTTGGGAGGAAATAAAGCTCATGCTTAAACTTTAAATATAAAAGGTTTTACTTTCAAGGGCTCTTATGTATATAAAAATACTTGTAGCCTTTAGTGTTTGTATTATCTTAGAGGTAGAAAAATCTTAAGGAACTACTACTGAAATTATCAATTTCTCTCAAGGGAATGAGAAAGAAAACTATGAAGCTGAGAGATATATAAAGCTTAATAAAACAGGAATAATCTATTCTTAATACCCTGGAAGGAAAAGTCTTTCAGCAGTATGTGGTTTGGTGATTTTTGTCCAAGCTGTAACTGTTTCCAAAACAGTCAGTATTTCTGAGGGCTTTATAGAAAGATTTATTCTTATATTGTATCTTAATGCAGAAATATTGACAGCTTTTCTGTAAGGAAATATTTCATTTATCTATTTATTAGCAATTAGAAATGTTTAGTGAATTCAGCAAAAATTATTTTTGTTGCAGAACATGATTATAATCTATAGCAGTATGTGATGAGTTGTGCAGAAATCTGCACTTTGTGTTTGCACTTGCTTCACAAGCTGTTAGATGCAGCACAGCTGCTGTGAATGTCCTGCATTTTTAGAATAGTATAAAAATTGCAAGCTATTCCAGATTGTCCAAAAACAAACAAAAAAAAAACAAAACAAAACACAAAAAAACCCCCACATCACTAGAGTATTGACTTTAACTTTCCTAAACAGGAAAAATGGATTTTAGGAAGTGAATTTTTTTTTATGAAGTGATATTCTCGCCTGTTTAATCTTGAATGTACTGTATTTATTAACTGTCAGTATGTTGCAAAGACAGGGAAGGTGCCTGAGCATGAAGAAAGGTTTCTGGACAATTGTAGTAGCATTATGAGACAGACTTGCCAGTGTGGAAATGGGCTGGTGAAGAGTTTCCCATTGTGTGTGTGTGTGTGTGTGTGTTTGTTTGTTGGTTAAATTTCTTGTACACAGTGACTCTGTAAGGCAGATCCTACAAGCGTGAGGGCCAAGTCAGACTCCATGAGACAAGCATAGCCAGCATAGGAAACTTAAACTCAAATTCATATTCTTCCTAGCTGTAGTGACTGCAGTAATCCTGAAAATAGAGAAATTGCACAGTACTTTGTCTTTCCCCTTTGGATTTGTATATTTCAATTCTTTTTTATCTGTGAGAGAAAGGTACAGATCCTGCTATATAGTTCCTGTGTTCCATCAGTTCCATAACTGAGTATAGTTGTTTACAGACAAAAGTAACTTTAAAGGAGAAACCAAGGGAGGAAAAAATGAAAACAGAAATGCAAATCTGAGCAGTTCTTAATACTGAAGCACATATGATATTGAATAATTCAGTAAATAGTGAAAATATAAGAAATAAAAGCAAGGGTTCTTTATAGAAAGCAAGAGATAGTCATTTCTGTGGATTCCAGTGGCATTCCATTGGTATGAGGATATCCTCATGTCAGTGGGAAGGATTCTTTCTGTCTCTCTCAAGCCCTTTATTTGAAGAGTCATTTATACTGTCCTTTAGCATTGTTGGCAATCTTGGATTCCTAGGCAACAGCACATGTCTGTATGTGCAGCGTATGTTTTCCCTCTCAGCTGGTCAATCTCGCAGAATCACATAATGGCCTGGTTTGGAAGGGACCTCAAGAATCATGAATCACCAACCCCCCTGCCACATGCAGGGCCACCACCCTCCACATTTAATACTAGACCAGGCTGCCCACGGCCCCATCCAACCTGGCCTCAAACACCTCTAGGGACAGGGCATGCACAGCCTCTCTGGGCAGCTGTTCAAGCACCTCACCACTCTCATAGAGAAGAACTTCCCCCTGACACCTCAATCTTCCCTCCCTCAACTTCAAACCATTTCCCCTTGTCCTGCAGTTATCTACCCTTTCCAAGAGTTGATTCCCCTCCTGTTTGTAGGCTCCCTTTAGGTACAGAAAGGCTGCAGTGAGGTCACCCCGCAGCCTTCTTTTCTCCAGGCTGAAAAAGCCCAGCTCCCTCAGCCTGTCTTTGTAGGGGAGGTGCTGCAGCCCCCTGACCATCTTTGTGGCTCTCCTCTGGACCTTCATTAACAGCTCTGTGTTTCTAGTACTGTGGGCTCCAAACCTGGACACAGCACTCCTCTGAAACCCGTGCCCAGAAGGCTGCTTGGCCATACCCTGGACCCTGTCAGAACCAGTTTTTCTTTCTGGTCTTATCTTCGTTGCCCCTGGCAATCATGCATAGGCGGGACTGGCAAGACAGGAAATGACTGTGGGCTTTCATGTAAGCCTTGAGACAAAGTGCCAGATGGCTCAGACATCTTTGAGATAAGGGATCGCACATAGTCTCTCATAGCAAGCTTTCAGAAGGAGTCCTAAACAGTATCTCTCATGTACCCTGAGAATACAAAGAACTTGTGTATAGTAACTGAAAGTGAAGAAGGAATGAATTCTAGTAAATACCCATTCTACTAGGATATACAAGAATTATTTGCTTTGCAAAAACTATCACTGTTGTTTTTCCTCAAAATCCATCTTTTTCTTTTTTATGACTTTAAGCAATATTTTTGAAATATGTTAGAAAAGATTTTTTTTCTTCTTTTCAGTTTGATAGTTGCTGCTTCTGTCCTCTTGGGTACACAGTAAGATCTTGAGTGAAAGCTTACATCACAGAAGCGTTTGCTAGATGAGTGGCTTCTTCTCCTCTTTTTAAGTACTTATATTGAATTAAATTATATTAAGCCAATTTAAATTATATTTAAAATATATTTTCAATGTACAGTTATGGGAACACTTTAGGAATATGAAATGTGATTAGAATAGTATGTGTACTGCTGTTTGTTGCTGGGTTGCTACTAGAATATCATATACTGTGCAGCCCTAGGCAGAGGAGCTTGGATACATTAATGGGAATGTTTTGACTAGTGTTTATTGCAAGGCCCTGAGGTTGTTTGGCGATAATGTGAATTTATTGCTGTTCTGTATTTAAGGATGCACTGATGTATTGTGTCTTGCAGGATTTTTATGTCTAGTATCTCTTTATCTCCATAGCAAAACCTGCAAAGTGACCAGAATCACTTTTACTGGCTCTTAATTCTCTGGATATTTTATTACTAGAAAAACTTTTTTTTCAAATTCAAACATCTCTTCCACATGGAAAAATATTTCTTTTTCCACATGAAATAACCTGTGTTTCATTAATTTCATCAGAAAATGGTTTATCTGGCTACTATGTCTCTGAATCCTTATCTACCACACCTTGACTTTATAAGGATTGCTCTATTCACTTGTAACTGCCAGTATGTCTTATATATCATCTTATAGCTGTACTGAATGAACGAGTTGTAATTCTCACTGAACTCAGTAAGGCTTAACACTTGGTGCATGCTGCTAACCTATACATTGAGTACCAATAAGTGAAATTATGTGGATGCAGGAAAATGTTTATTTTGATGAGGTGGAGCTTAAATCTCTTCGAACTAATGTAACATTCACTGCCATTCTATTTAGAAAAAAAAAAAAAAGCATTAATGAGAAACCTTCTGAAATTCAGACTGACACTGACGAGTAGTTTTTCAAAACCCTAAGGAAAAGGACTTGATAGATAAGCTTTTTTATTATAGCACAGATGTTTATTTTCTAAATTTTCTCTGTGTGGAATCTGTGAAGGGAAATAGTATAACTTCTTTTTTGAATATATTTGAGCACATTTAGTGTTACCTATTTATGGTAACACCACAAGTGTTACCATAATCAGAATCATAGAATCCTTGGAGTCAGGAAGGGATTTCTAAAGTTCATCTGGTCAAGGTCCCCTACAGTGAACTGGGACATCCACACCTGGATCAGATTGCCCAGAGCCAGATCCAACTTCACTTTGAAAGTCTCCAGGGATGGAGCATCCACCACATTTCTGAACAATTTGTTCCAGTGCTTCACCGCCTTCACAGTAAAAGAACACATAAATCTCCCTTCTTTTAAGCTTAACATCATTTCCCCTTGTTCTGTCACCAGAGACCCTGCTCATGAGTCTGTCTCCTTCTTTCCTGTAGCTTCACTTTCGATATTGAAAGGCTGCTCTCAGGTAACCTTGGAGCTTTCTCTTCTCTAGACTGAAGAATCCCAGCTCTTCCTTCTCATAGGACAGGTGTTCCATCTCTTGGATCATTTTTCTTAGCCTTCTCTGGATGTGCTCCAACACAGGTATATATCTCTCCTGTACTGAAGAATACATATCTGGATGCTGTACTCCTGGTGAGGTCTCACCAGTGCAGAATAGTGGGCCAGGATCATCTCCCTCAATCTGCTAGCCATGCTGCTTTTGATGCAGCCCAGGATATGGTTGGCTTGCTGGGCTGTGAGTGCACACTGGTGGCTCACGTCTTGCTTCCCATCCACCAGTACCCCTAGTCCTTTTTGGCAGGCTTTTGTTTAACATTTTCAATCCACCAACTTGTGTTCGTAGTGAATGTTGCCTCAAACCAGATGCAAGATCTTGCATTTGGATTTGTTGTACCTCATGAGGGCTTCAAGTGGGCCCACTAAAGACTGGGTGGTACTCCATCCCTCAGCTGTGTCAACTGCTTGGTGCCATCAGCAAGCTTGCTGAGGGTTCATTCAACTCCATTGTCAATGAAATTCATGAAGATATTGAAGAGTATCAGTCCCAGTAATGACTCCTTGGAGACAACATTCATCACTTATCTCCATCCACACAGTGAGCCATTGGCCACCACTCTCTGGACTCAATCCTGCAGCCAGTTCTTTGTCCATCAAACAGTCCACACATCATAGGATCATTGGAAATGACCTATAAGATCATCCAGTCCAACCGTCTTCTCGTTACCATTGCTGCCACAAGCACTAAACCAGATCTTGCAGCTCCTCATCCAGATGCCTCTTGAACACTGCCAGGGATGATGACTCCGCCACCTCCCTGGGCAGCCATTCCAGTGCCTGACCACTCTCTGAGAGAAAAAGTTCTTCCTTATGTCTAATGTAAACCTCCTCTGGTATAACTTGCGGCCATTTCCCCGGGTTATATTTGTTGCCTGGGAGAAGAGGCCAAAGCCCTCTTCACCACAACCTCCCTTCAGGAAGTTGTAGAGGTCTCCCCTGAGCCTCCTCTTCTCCAGACTGAACAATCCCAGCTCCCTCAGCCCCTCCTCATAAGACCTGTGCTCCAGACCCCTCACCAGTTTCGTTGCCCTTCTCTGGACACGCTCCAGGACCTCAACATCTTTCCTGTAGTGAGGAGTCCAAAACTGGACACAGTACTCTAGGTGCAGCCTCACCAGTGCTGAGTACAGGGGATGATCACCTCCCTGCTCCTGCTGGCCACACCATTTCTAATGCAGGCCAGGATGCCATTGGCCCTCTTGGCCACCTGAGCACACTGTCAGCTCGTGTTCAGCCGAGCATCAACCAACACCCCCAGGTCCTTCTCTTCTTCACACTCATCCAGCCACTCATCCCCAAGCCTATAACGCTGCATGGGGTTGTTGTGCCCAAAGTGCAGGACCCGACACTTCACCTTGTTGAACCTCATCCCACTCACCTCAGCGCAGTGATCCAGCCTATCTAAATCCCTCTGAAGGGCCTCCCTACCCTCAGGCAGATCAACACCACCTCCCAGCTTGGTGTCATCTGCGAACTTACTGAGGGTGCACTCAATGCCCTCATCTAAGTCATCAATGAAGATATTAAACAAGATGGGCTGCAGTACTGACCCCTGGGGAACACCACTTGAAATGGGTTGTCAGCTGGACTTAACTTCATTAACCACTACCTGTTGGGCACGGCCCTCTCTCTCCTACCTGACTACTTCAGTTAAGGCTCCTTTAACAAGGATTACAACATAAATTTCTAGAAGTTGCTTTTCAGGCTGAGTATTCTTTGCTAGTGAAATGGGACTTGTGAGTATTATCACATTTGATAAATTCTGACAGTAATCTCTTAGCTCGTTTGCTCCTATAAAAAGGTCTGTGTAAAGGACATCAACGTAACACTGCGTAGCAAGTCCCAGATGGTACATGTTTTCAGATTAAGAGGACTAAGTAGCAGCATTTCCACAAACTACTTTTTAGCAAGATATGACTCTGTTTTTACATTACTAGCACCCAACTAAACAAATGCAACAGGTTTATACTTGGAGCAAGGACTGCTAACAGACTCCTAGTATGGAAGAATTTTTTTTCCATATTGTTGCTACATGTACCTTGTTAAGCAGAGATACATGAATTTATCAATACAAACAGAGAAACCATATAATGATGATAGTAACATTCAGCAGTGCACAGATGATTTTTAAACAGTATCTCCAGAGATCACATAGCTGCAGAGACAAATAGAATTATACATGAAATCTGTAATTTCATAATTTCATTACAAGTGATAAAATGTGAAACCTGACTCTTAATACAGGAGATTTGTTACTGCTATACTTGTTTTGTTTTCCTGAAGGCTTACACTGCACTTCAACAACAGCTTTTTCATTTGTGTCTAAACTATCTAGCTGTATCCATCTGTTATGTTTTCAGTAAACCTTGGCACAGATAAATAAAGCAGAAAGGTTCAACAAAATCACATATGAAAACCAACAGACAAACCCAACCACCATCAGCCAGGCTCATGCATGACCAACTGAATCTTCTATGATTAGGTGACCTACCTGGTAGACAAGGTAAAATCTTCGGATATAATTTACCTAGACTTCAGTAAAACATTTGACTCTATCTTCCAAAGTATTCTCTGAGCAAAAACTGTCAGCTCGTGTCTTGGAAAAGTTTACACTTCAGTCATTAAAATACTGAATGGATGTCCAGGCCCAGAGAGCGGTGGTGAACAGAGCTAAATCTAGCTGGTGACTAATCACTAGTGATGTTTCTCAGTGGTCAGTGTTGGGAACTACTTTGTTTAACACCACTGTTGATGATCTGAATGAGGGGGTTGAGTGAACCCTCAGTAAGTTTGCAGATGACATCAAGTTGGGAGGAGGTATTAACTTCCCTAAGTGTAGTATGACCCTATAGAGATATCAGGATAAACAGAATTGATGGATTGATTGTAAGAGCTTTAATAAGATGAAATACTGAGTTTTGCATTTTGGCTGCAACAACTCCACAAGATACAGGCTTGGAGCAGTGTGGCTGGAAAGCTGTACTGAGGAAAAGGACCCAGGGGTGTTAGTTGACAGCCAGCTGAGCATGAATGTACTCAGGTAACAAGAAGGTCAAAGGCATCCTGCCTGGTATAATGAATACACAGCCAGCAGAAACAAGAAGGTGATCGCAGAACCAAGAAGGACATTCTGAATGTCCATCTAGGGCAAGACAGTCAATTCTACTTCTCAAGACTACATCTGCCAAGAAGAAAAAAGTCATAATTGTCGTAATTGTGACAATTATAGATATCCCTCAAATTCTGAGGGATATTGAGGGCACAATATGTTGGCTAGACCCTACTCGTAGGAAAGTGTACTGACTCCCTGGGGCATGGGTCAGGGATATTACTAGGAAATTTCCTGACCTTGTTTGCCCTTTTGATTATTATTCTTTACTGATAGCTCAGGCTGGCAGTGATGAAGTCACTGAGAGAAGCCTGATGGCTATCCAAAGGGACATCAGGGAACTGGGGCGGTTATCAGAGGGGCCAGAATACAGGTTCTTGTTTTCCTGTCTCTTCAGTGACAGAGAGGGATACTGAGAAGAACAGGAAAACCTGTCTGATAAATACATGGCAAAGTGTTTGGTGCCATCATGGGATTTTTTAGAAGTGCATCTACACCAGTGTACACAGCATGGCCAACAAATGGAAGGAGTTGCAAGCCATTATGGGAGGGAGGACTAGAATTTTTTTGCCTTCACTGAAACATTGCGGGGAGAAATGATGGGAGGCGGGCTCATTCCCACAATGGGAGTTCTGCAATGAATGGCTATAAGCACTTCAGAATGGACAAACACCTAAGCAAGGATGGTGGTGTGACTCTCGAAGTTAATGTTTTGATGTTGCAGAGCTCAGGGTTGGAATGATAAGGTCAAGTGGATAAGGATCAGGTGAAAGACAAGGCTGACATCTTGTTGGGATTCTGTTAATCCCAACAATTCTGTTAGACTGCCTAACCAGGATGAAGAGATGGATAAGGCATTCTATGAGCTACCTGCAGAAGTTCTGCCATCAACAGTTCTTCACTTTCCCTGATATATGATAGAAATACAATACAGCACAGAGGAGGGAATCCAGGGGGGTTTCCTGGAGTGTGGGGAAGATAACCTCCTGACATAGCTGGTAAGAGAGCCTACCAATGGAGATGCTGTTCACAAAGTAGAAATGGTGGGAGATATGGTGGTCAGGATCTGTCTTGGGCAGTGTGACCATGAGATAGAAGAGATTTTATTACTGGTGAAGACAAGAGTAAGGTCAGCAAAACTGTTACTTTGGAATTCCAGAAGATGGATTCTGAACTATACAGGATGTTGATAGGGAGGGTCCATTGTGATTCAGTCTTGAAAGGCAAAGGGGTCTTGGAAAGCTGGATGTTTCTCATGAAGGAAGCCTTACAGGCACAGGAGCAGACTATCTTCTTGTAAGATGTGCTGGAAGGGAAGAAGACCGCTGTGGATGAATGGGGAACTTCTTATGAGATTCCAGGAGAAAAAAAGCTGTACGTCTCATATTGAAGAAGGGACAAGCAACTCTGGAAAGCACAAGGAAATTGATAGGATATGCAGGGAAAAAATTAGAAAGGTAAAAGCCCAGCATAAGTTCAGCGTGGCCACTGTAGCAAAAGACAACAAAAAATGTTTTTATAAATACATTAACAGTAAGAGGAGAACCAAGGAGAATCTCCATCCCTTATTGGAAGTAACAGGGTACATGATCACTGAGGAATAAAGAAAAGGATGAGATTTTCAATACTTTCTTGTCTTCTGTCTATAGTAGCCAGACCAGTTATCCTCAGGGTACTCAGCCTCCTGACCTAGGAGCCTGGGTTAAGGAGCAAAATAAACCTCCCACAGTTCAGGTGGAAAGAGACATGCTGCTCCACCTGGGGACTGTCGCTAGTCCATGGGGCCAGATGGGATCCACCTGAGGGTGCCAAGGGAAGTGGCACTGGGGATTGCCAAGCTGCTTTCCACCACCTATGAGAAGTTCTGGTGAAACAGAGAGGTGGGGTTTGGTGATTTGGGAACTGTTTATTTGTTTAGTAGTCCAAATAGTTTTTTGATGGTCTCCCTAATGTTTATTATGAATCAGGTCATTTTCTCAGATCACTGTTTGGTTTTATCCTAGAGTTTATGTAATGATTTTTCTGAAAAATTGCCAAACAATTTTTTACTTTCTTTCTGTTCGTCAGAATAGATTTCATAATTGCTATCACTTGTTTAAGTAGCACTAATCACCCATTTAATATTTATTGTAATGATAAAGTAGGTTTTTGCCTGCAGATGAGATTTTTACTTAAATGTTGTTTCATATTAGTCATCCTTTTTTTGCAGTCATTCTTTTTCCTGAGACTGCACTGTCATCTAAGTAAATTGAGATTATGTAACATATAGATGCTAAAATCTATTTTCTGTAATTGGCTTTTTGTCATAATCATGCAGTAAAAAGGGACAGAAGGAAGTGGGTCACAAGTAATGATGGGATTATACAATAATGTCTAAGTTATGTAAACAGAAAGTGTACAGTTGAAACAGTAATCCCTCTGATTTCGCAGAATTAAGTTTATATCATTTGAGCTAAAGAAATTCCTGTAACTCCACCTCCTACTACTTGATTTACTTTCCAAATGTTTTGGATTTACTTTCCAAAGTAATTTTGTCACTGTTCACTAAATTTTAGAAACAAGTGACAACCATCGGCAGGCATTAGACCAGGTGCTGAGTAAATTGCCCCATGGTCAAAAAACCCCAAGTTCCTGTGGCAGCACCAACTTCTCCTCCACTTATTAATTACTTGGGTTTTCCAAGCTCACTCTGCATCCCTTGCTGCCCGGGAAGGGATAGATGAAAATATTAATTGTTGTTCTGCTCCCTCAAACAACGGCCCTAAAATCCTGAAGTCTTTTTGGTAGTTTGCAGGCTTCTCTGAACTACATCACTACCTGCCTGAACTATCAGTAATGGGTAGTAATCAGAGTGGTGAAGCAGATCTGGAATCTTTATAATTATGTCCTCGACCTAGGCCCCAGGGAGGCAGCATTCCTCCATATGAGATGGTCCTGCCCAATCCATCTCCCTACATACTGTAGAGAGAGATAAGGTCCCTTACTACATGTAAAGAGCATGCTGGGAAAAGCAGTTTGAGTTTCCTCAGCTTCAGGCAGGGGCAAATCTCTCTGCGGAACTGTTTTTGCTCAAGGACATGGATCCGCTTATTGGGTAACACAGAAAGATGGGGATGTTCAACGTGTACCACAAGGGAATTTGATATTAGGGGAGTGCAGTAATTCTATGTGTGTTTATATATGTGTACATATGTGAGTGTGTGTGTTTAATGCATGTTAATCGTTGTTTGTATATACATTAAGCATAACATAGTGATATGGAACAAGGGATGTAACATAGTAGCTTTGAGGTTTGTTATTAGTATTCCATATCATAATGCTAGAATGTGATGGAAAACACAGTAAAGACAGTAGGGTAGCTGAGTCTCAGGCTGCAACAAGAGAGGATAAGCCCAAAAGCAACAGCTAGGGATACAAAAACAAAGGAACAAAGCTGCTTACCTTCAGAAGGACTCAAAAAGCCAGGGACCTCCAGTGAGACACCTTTGCCTCCACTGCCAACATTTATATAAGATCTGGGAGAGGGTGGATCCTGGCTCCACCCCTTCCAGTCAGTCGGATTCATTGCTTGCCACCTGAGCTCCGCTGGGTTGGCCCTGCCTTCCAGTAGGTGCTCAGTCATTGTTTCAGGCTGTGACCTAGCGTTTCTGCTACAGATATCAAAGCATTATGTAGCATACTGGGAGTTAATGCTGCAGTTCTGTGGACTGTTGATAGTCCTGGGTATGTGATTCTCAGAATAGAATAATGAACTACAGTTCCCAAAGAGTTGTTATTCCATTTCCCATTCAGAGAGAAATGTAAAACTGCTTGGAAGTCACAAGGCTATCTATTTGCTCCCTAGAGGATCAGAGTAAGAACTACAGTTTTCAGGAACTCTCATTTATTTGATTTATTAGCTTCAATCCCAATTAACTTGTGTTTTGCTGCTATAATTAGTAATATAAATTTGTTTTCCTTCTCAGATTATTTCTACTTTTTAAAAACAACAAGCCACTTTTTAAAAACAAAGTATGTGGAATCTAAGAAAAATGTCCTTGCACACTTCGAGGCAAAAGATGAAAGTATTCTATTGTGACTCTAGTACTTCTTGTGAGACAAAATCACTGAGGAAGAATTTTTTTAATATGCAAAATCGGATGGTTACACTTTGACTCAAATTCCCTTAGTAAATTATGTTTTAACTTGTCTGAATTTCTGTATGCCAACCCCATCTTATCTTATAATTTTATAGAATATTGTTTCCGCCTTACCTGTACTAATCCTGGCTTTAGGTCCATCCTTACCAACTCAGCTCTCTTTGATCTTCCAGGCACCTCCCTGCCAAGACAAAGGGCAACACTGCAACTTCCTCTTTGGGTGAAATTCCTTTTTTTAGTGGCCTAGATTCTTGTAACAGTAATACTGTGGCTTGGACAAATTTAGACTCTGGTATCAAAACTTTTATTTTTCCATCTTCAAATTTTATTTCTGCCTCTAATTTTTACCAATTAAAGACTTTGGTGCTCCTGGTAAATACAGTAATTGGTGTGTCACCCATTGTTTCTGAATTTTAGACCACAATATCTCAAAGAATGGTCTAGCTTCTAACTTTCCTATCTAACCAGCAGTTCTCAAGTGTCATAGTTTAATTCAAGTCTCTTTGTTTTAAAGACTGAATAAGTAGCTCCTGCAGCAACCAAACTCTATTTCAGTTTCATCCTCCCCCAACATGATTTTAACCAGAAATTCCACTGGGGAAAATATTTCCAGTTCCCTTCACTCTGTAGCTTCCACAGGCTTCCTACACCTCTGTACATACAGAAAATCTCATTTTCCAGTGTCCCTGCTCTTCGTAATTAGCATGCTTGTTTTGTTTTGTTTTGTTTTCTTAGCCAAGATCTCCAGCTCCAGCCACACTTAGTGTTCTGTCTGTGGACTACTGGGGTGAGTGTGGGGGTAGGGATGCCCTGTACAGTGAAGGAAGACTGTCCCATGCCACTGCCACATGATCCTCCACTTGGGTCCTCATGGTCTTGTGAATAATTCATTTTTCTAAACAGCACCTGCACAGTAAATTCTATAATTTTCCAATCCAATTGTCAATGGTTTCTGGGCAGGTTTGGTCCAGTTCCATGACTAAATGGGGCAGAGCGACCCAGGGACCCATGCCCAGGGAGAAGGGAAAAGGGGAAAGGATTGGGAGATGGGCCTGAAAACAAGAGTGGAAACAAGTTAAGGGAGAAAACTAACTTACAAAACATGATGTCAGAATGTGAGATAAAATGTAATACAGTGTAATCGGAATTGAAGGTAATAAATCAACTAAAATGAGAGAGTGTCTAAAACCAAAGGTTTTACTCTAACACTGAAGGTGAGATGTCTAGGGAGCGCATATTGCAGAGACAAGCAATAAAAGAAGAAACTGTCTTGTGACTTGTGAGCAGTTTTATCTTTCCCTCTAAACAGAAAATGAAAATGGAACAGTAAAAGTCTTCTGGGATATGTAGTTGTTCTTCTCTTCTGAGAACGAGATAGCCAGAAATATTGACTACCCATGGAACTGGAGCACTAACTCTTTAACTCCCTGTGCTCTACATGATGTTATGATGTGGAACACCAATAACAAAAAATCATAAACCCATGAATTGGATTTTGAGTTCTGATAATCATTTCCAAAGCATTACCTACCTGTTCAAGGTCATTCCAGTAGCTACTAGCAGCCGCTTTTCAATTGTTTAAATTTGCAATTGAAAAAAGTATCTTAACTGCAACACAGTTTCTACAAATGATCATAATTTCCAGCTGCTTGCCTCAGCAGTACAGCCCTATGCCTGCTGCGAGTCCTACCTGCCATGAGCATTCTTTATATATATATACACATGTTCAGACCAAAATGATCCCATGCTTCTGCCATTCAGGATGTTGACTCAATATAAAGAACATTTCAGCATAAAACAGCTCAATACATTTGTTTTTCTTCTGCCATTATCTGATCCAGCTTTCTCTTTCCAGTGATTTAAAACACAACCCAAAGGTGACTTTTTCAAAATTTCCTCACTCCTAGATGATCCAGTGCCTATTTTAATGTTGCATGGGTGAGTTCTTTGTTAACTAACAACACGAACTGACAATTAACTATCAAATAAGTGCACCTGATGACAATTGCCATGGTTATGGGTCCTCTAACCACCTTACCAGGATCCTTAGCCCTACCCTGCACAACTTTCATTGTATCTGACAGGCAGATAGCAAAATAGAGGTCCTCCCAAGAATATCTTGGTTCTGGCTGAGGTTCTGTGATCCCAAGAAGAATTGAGGTGCAAGAGCATTGTCCCATATGGGTTGCAGTTGATCAGGAAACTCTCTAAGTCTCAAGTTGGAGTGTTGGAAAGCAGACATTCTATAATAGCAGTGTTGGATGCCTGGGGGTAATCCTCTTATCATGCACAGCTTACACAGAAGACCTTCAGTTCGTATGTACATTATTTGTGTTACATATGCAGAAGTTTTCCAAGATGTATGTTACATATGCGAGTGTCACAGATGTATGCTGCATATTCACAGACCGACCCTAAGACCTCCTATTTCCTCAGCACAAAAACTCAACAGAGCTCCCTTATCTCCATGGTTCAGAGGCACAGCTCTTTCTTTAATCTAAACAAATTGCAGGGCAGGGGTATTCATCAACAAGCACTAGCAAGCTTAATAACATTGTTAAAACTTGTATTAGCAGTAAAGAGAAACTTCTCAAGAACAAGGTTAGGCTCCCTCTGTACAAATGAAGAACTAGCTGCTAGTCTCTTAGGTAACAGTACATTTTAAGAGAATCTGACCTTTTGATTTTGATGATAGAACTTTTTTTAGAAAAAAATTATAAAATGGATATTAACTTTCATCTGCCTGTTGCTACTGATTTTTCTTTTTTTTTTCTTTCAATTTTGTTTTGAAAAATTGAAATAAAATCTCAGTGAGTAGAAAATAGGTATAAAGGAAGGGACATTCTGTTATTTCTTTAGTTTACTTTGTTCAGATAAAAAAAAGTTCTTAAGATAAAATAATAATTAAAAAGTAACTGTTAGTATTACTCTTTGTCTAATATTTGTGTAACTTAGTTCAAGCCTATTGTTCATTTCCACTGAACGCTAAATATCAAAAAGGCAGAATGATAACTTTCAGTGCTGTATAAAGTCACTGCAAAATTCTGGCATGTTTACTAAAACCAAGATTGCCATCAGCAACCAACCCTGGACAGTGCTGAAAAAGAAAATAGTATGCAGAGATTTCTGTTAGAGTACAAATTATTGATAGGATATTAGTCAACAGTAGGATCTCTTGTCTTAAAAAGAATTCTGAAATGTCTAGCTTACTTAAAAGCAGATTATTTTCTCTTCTATTTTCCATAGAGAGAATCAGGTTGTCCTTTGGGGCTTCAGAATTTTGTTGTTAGAAGAAAGAAGGGATTAAAAATTGCAGTGAAAACCATTTCCTCCTCTCCCTCTTGGATACTGTCTATCCTGAATTTCTGAATATTTATTATTTCCTGTCCTAACTAACAGAGAAACATAGTTTCCCTCCACTTCCAGGTGATACATTGTGATAACAAGATCATTAAATCTCCTCCTTACTGAGCTGGAGAGGCAGCATAAGAAAACAAAAATGAAATAAAACAAAAGTAGAAGTATCTACTGATATAAGAAAATACTGCAAGAATTTTCAGTAAAATATAAACATATTTTTCCAGTTTTTTTCCCAAACTTGACACTGATTTTTCTAAGCATGGTTCACGTAAAGTTGAAACAATTCAGAATAAATTTTGCTGTGTAGCTACACCCATTTACAAATCAGTCATACAGATGAAATTGCTGGTTGAATAAATTATCACATCTTTTTTTCTTCATCTACTTATAAGTCTAACACATAATTTCAACATTCATTTACTTCAGTATTCATTACCTAACACCCAAACCATTTTTTTGTAATAAAATATTTAAAGTAATATCATATTTAAACTAGTAATAGAGTATTTAAACTCAAAGAATTTCACTTTGAAACACTGATTTATATTAATAAATATTTTATAAAAATACTGCATCTGTAAAATACTAAACTGTGTGTACTTAAACTGAATGGAATCAAAGTGGAATGAATAATATCAGTATGATTTGGATTCCTATTATCTCTATGTATTTTTATAATGGAGAAAAAGCGTTAACGTATCTTGTATAGATAAACTTCAGGTACCTCATGTTTAACTATTCTGTCCACTCTAAATCCCCAAAGATAAAACTCAGTATTTTCAAAGTTCTGAATACTTTCAAAATAGTTGCTTCTCTAGGCAACTGGACAAATCTGATTTTTCATTGTTTTGGGCAACAAATGAAAGATTCACAAGGATATAATTAATTTAATAAGAAATTTAACTCTGTAAAACATAATGGTTTATAAAGGCACCCAAGGCACTTTGTTAATCAGTATATCATAAACGGTTTATTTATTTATTTATTTTTTTTACAAAGTACTAAAGAGTATTCTTTGAACAACTTCATCAAGTTCACAGTGAAATTTGTTAGGTAAGCAAATATTCAGATGTTGGTTTCTTTATTAACAGTATGTAATAAGAGATCCTTTATTACATTTGCTGTACCATAGGAGTTGAATTTTTTTTATCATCTATAAGCAGTACTAAAATACATCAAAATGTATGTCCTGTTCTGTGAGCCTCACTTTCAATGTATTCTTAAATGTTTTATGGAATTCGTTTTTCATTTGTGAATTTAGTATCTTCTCTCCCCAAGTTGTTTCAGTGTCTCCATGGACTTAAACTAGCTTTCCACATACTGCTGTTTCCTTTCACTTGCAGTTATTGAGTTATTAGGATAGAAAAGTTCATTTATGAATATGATTCCTCTTCTTTTAAGATCAGATGATGTTTTAAAGACATCTAGGAATTCCTGTTGATTAGCCTAGATGTCTTTAAAACAAACAACAACAACAAAAGGAAAAGGAAAGGGAAAAGGAAAAGGAAAAGAAAAAGATAAAAAGAAAAAGATGAAGAAAAAGAAGAAGAAAGAAGAAGAAGAAGAAGAAAGAGACAGTGAACATTTTGTTGCCCTTGGCAATTACTTTGCACTATAGTCTAAATTCTACTGTAGGGATTCTGGTTTTGTCTGTTTTGAAGTTGTGGTTCTCTCTATTTCTGAATCAAATCAGAACTGTAGACCACCGGAGGGAACTTTCAAAGTCTCTATGCCTCAATTTCTTCTTAGCCAAGGGGTGTATGTGGTGAGGGTTTAGGTTAGAATATTTTTATTTTTTTACTTCTCTATCACACTTGTGAGTCCAAAAGCATTTACTTCTCAGACCAAACAATCATTGTAAAGCAAAATCTCACATTTGCAAATGAATTAATACTGAAAGTAGAAAAAGAGTATTCTATTTATGTCTTCAGGATTAAAATAACATCTTTGGAAATATCTTTCTTCTGGGGAAAACATAATGTTAACTCCACAGGTAGCAAATTTTCTAAAAGCGCTCGTGCTTCAGAGATGACTGTATTTATCTAAACTGCTAATATTCTATTTTCAACGTTCTGTTCACAAGATCTGTATCTCACTCCTACTCATCAACAAGAATTTGGCTATGTTTTGAGTCTGCTGCTCAGTTGCAATCAGCCTGTGTTGTTTGCAGATGTGTCAATTAAAGCCACTTAGAACTTAGCTTACTTGTCATGGCAGTGAAATTTCTGTAAGAGTTTTGCTTTTTGTTGGACATAATGAAGACCTTTCTTTGGTGGTTATATCTCACACAGCTTATGAGTCTTAAAATCAGAACAAATTCAAGTTTCCATTTATTTAGTATTCCATTTGAATGGTTTCTGTAATAAAAGCAACTGAATGTTAGTTTGTGGCTGATTATTCAGGGAGAATAGTTGTATGATAACTATAAAATAAGTTAACAGCAGTTCTATGAGTCGAGGACTCACATATTCATTTCAAACACTGGAAGACCCTCTTGGAAAACCCTCATTACTGGCCACGAGTACAAAAAAAATTGCTTCATCTCCAGGCAAGACAAGAGAACATGGAATTTGATAGCAGTGGGCACATTTGAAACCTAAAAATACAATGTGTGTGCTTGAATGTGTCTCACAGGTGACTGTCCATTTTGGACATTAATTAGTCTTTCATCTCCTTTGCAGCAGGGTGTCTCTTCTTCTAAGTCCTCATAGGAAGAAGTTACTTCCTTTGCAAGTCAAATGAACAGAAATGGAAGAAATAAAGCAAATTGTAAAAACTAATTAAAACATCCAAACATTTTAATGTGTCAGAACCTGAGAAATACGAATAAAAATCAGCATTCCAGGGAATTCCCATTTTAATCCCAGACCCCTTAGAATGAAGGCACATCCTCAGTGAATGTAAATATCTGAGTTAAAAAATAGACACAGCTGGAGAGAGAAGTGTTCAGATTCTAAGATTCATCTAAGAAAGATGATAAGACAGTTGTCCTATTCTTATAAATGTCCATTCTCTGATTTCTGAAGGAACATCTAGCTTTCCAAATATTGCTCTAAGAAAATCTTTGATCTATATATTATGCTTGGGGTTTTTAAATCATTTTTCTTTTTTTTTCTTTTTTTTTAATGTGGAGGATAGGGGTAGAAAAATGACTGCACAGAAATTGCTATGTATTTAATAGCAAAAACAAAAATAAAAGTAAATAAATAGAATACCACAAGCCTTATGTCCTTTCTTCATTCAGAATCCATTTTTAGCAAACTGAACTTTTGCTTGCTTTAACTAAACAATATAGTAGATAAAGTGAATGAAAAATAATCTGCATGATGAGGGATGCATTCCTCCTTCTTTTTGCCAAGAAGTTAATTACTACTTTGGTGCAGTTGATTCAAAAGCTGTGCTCTCTTTAAAGTAGTCTGCTGCAAAATACAAGTTTTCAGCTGTGAGGATTTTAAGTTCTGTGGAAAAGATGAAGATACCAAGAAAATATATAACTAGAAGATTATGAAATTTTTTCTTTCAGCATATGCTATTAGATGTATTTGCTTTAATTGGCCTTTGAAGAAAAGTAAATCAAAGCATCATAAATATTCAGGAGCGAAAATATCCTCATCTGCATCCTATCATATCATCCTGCATCTTGAGAGCAGTTATTCTGCTAGATTGGTGTTCCAAAATCTTGTTTTCAATTAAGATGTCATATGTTAGAGTGTTGATTGAACTGCAACTCTGAGTATCCATTGAATATCCTGAAATCTTTCACTTTTCACAGTTTGCAAGTGAACAAAATGCCATAGAAATGGAAAGTCATTAATGTTCAGATTTGAAAATTATGATATATTTTTAATGCTGCACCCATATTCTTAGTTTATATACTCTGTAACACAGCTCAGTTATTTTCAGCATGGTTATATACAGTTTTATATATCTCCATAGTACTTTAAATTCCAGAGGGAAATTTCTCATCTTTTCTGCACCTTTTTCCCCCCTTGTTTAAGGACTTATTTATTTGTTTTTAATTTGTCGTATTTCATTTCCTACAAAATTACTTAGAAACAAAACAAAGTTACAAAATGCCAGGCATTTATAATTTTGAAGCACAGACTTCTATAAAGTATCAGGCCAATAAGATAACTAACAATGATCATGGGAAGTTTAACAGAGAGTAAGTTTGAAGGCAGAATGTCATACTCAAATTTGAGTACTATTCTCAAGAGTAGAAGGTACTGATGAAGAATTCCTGCTTTATTTATCCACTGAGTGTTCTTTTGCTGAGTTTTTAGGGATGTGGGAAACCTACTGCTTTTTTGTGAGGCATTGGAAGCCACTGGAATGTTTCTAATTTAGGGATCTTTAATGTAAGGCACCAAACATTGTAGAATATTTGTGAAAAAGATTTGTTTTTGTCAACCTTTAACTTCCTGTCAACATAAAACAGCTGTATTTGTGGCAGCTGTTTTTCCCTTTGCAAACGTGATACTTAGATCATATTATCCTTTTTCTGTAGGAATTGTAAAATTTATATTATGTGAAAATATAATAAGGTAATCTGATATTATAGAAATATTGGTTATAACATCAGTCAATCCTTGCTTCTGCTAAGTCAAAGGTGAAATATTTTGTTCTGTTTAGATCAAGATTACTTGTTCCAATATCACCGTTTCTTGACAGTTGAGCCTATACCGTTTTTCAGCATTCTTTCAACTTTCATGCTGAAAAAAAGGCAATATTTTTCTTTTTTTTTCTTTTTCCCTTAGCCTAATGAAGATTCTATGGTTCTTGCAAGTCACTTTACAGCTTTGACTGTCACATTTAAAACCACATGCATTCTTCCACTGCACAAAACTCAATTTTCTCCCATCCTGTACTGCTTCAGTATTATTTTTTCTTGAAAAAAGAAAAAAACTCTTCTGAAATATTACCTGAGCACATACATTCTTTTGTCACCTGATGTGGCAACTGAGCAGGGAAATACATTCCCATAGGTCACTCCACCTCGTTCCAACCTGTTTAAACAGAGAGTGATTTAGTGTTATTATACTGCATTTGATGCAGGTTCTATTAGCAAGCAATAATTATTTCCTTTCTATACGCAATCGCTTCTTGTCTTTAGAAAGAACATTAAGCTATAAAATGAATGTTAAAAATTATCTAATGAAAAATTTTTAAATAGTAACACTGTTATAAAGTGGGAATCATGTTTTCAATGAAAAATGCTTGAATAAAATGAAAAATAGAATTGTAAAATATCCTGATTTGGAAAGGAGTCACAGGGTCATTGAGTCCAAATCATGGCTCTATAGAAATTTCAAACCATATTTCGGATAGCTCTCTAATAGTTTTATGTCCTCAGAACAGAGTGAAGCAAACCCTTCCAGTGACTAGCTGGCAGTGTTAGTCCTGCTGCACCTCTGGGTACATTGGTTCTTATTTTGCTGGGGCACACTGCTGACTCATGGAGCTGCTCTCCAGCCTCTGTCCCAGGTTCTTTACATATAACTAGGCCTGCTCTGTCCCAACTTCAGAATCCAGCAATTGCTGTTGTTGAATTCATGCAGTTGGTGATTGCCCAGATAAAAATCATAGCAATACCTCTTGTAGTTGGTCTTTGAAAATGAAACCAATGAATTTCCAGTGCTAGGCACTTTACTAACTTCCATCTTACAAATTAATGTATATTTGATGAGTATTTATTTATTCATTTATTTATTTATTTTAGCTAGCTTTTAAAATTCGCCAAGATCTCTAAAAAGCTTCTCTACCCTGGGGGGAATCAGCAGATCTTCCCATTCAAGTATCAACCACAAACATACTTATTATACCTTAAAGTTTTGAAAACATTACAGAGAACAGTTCTTAAAATGGAGACATGTGTAACTCAGTTACACCAGCCCACTCACCAGCTCACACTCCTTCTGCACTGACCTTGGTGTCTGCAGATCTGTTTCTCTCACACTTTCTTACTCTACTCTTGCAGATGCAGTTGTATACCTCTTTCCCCTTCTTAAACCTGACCTCTCAGAGGCACAGCCAGCATTGCTGATGGGCTCAGCTTTGGCCACAGGTCGTTTTTGGAACTTACTGGAATCAGCTCTGTCTCCTAACAGAGGTTTCCACAGAAGCTCTCTGCTCTCTAGGAAGTTGCTATTGAAACTGAATTCAGTTCTTTAATTTCTTAGAGAAAAGAAATACTCATTTTTAAACAATTGCATCTAATACTAGATAGCTGAGATTGAATCATAGAATGAGAGAATGACTTGGGTTGGAAGGGACCCCAAGGATCATTAAGTTCCAACCCCCTGCCACAGGAAGGGCAACCAACCTACAGAACTTGTACTAGACCTGGTTGCCCAGGGCCCTGAAGCCGCGAAAACCAACTAAGTAACTTGACACAGCAAGGAGTTATGTTAAGCAGGTATTCCCTTTATTACAGTGCTTGGTGCATGGGGAGTTAATCCCATCGAATATGCACACTGAGAGAAGCAGTGACTACATATTTAAAGGCATAGCTTTTATGTATTCATTGCATTTCAGGGGCATGGGCAGAAATAACAACTCTGGTTTTGTGTGATGAAAGATGAAGTCATTTTCGATGTAAATTTCCAACATTTTAAGGGGGGCTGTCCAAACCAGTTCCCACTGATGTTACGTTGAGCTGAGTTTTGCCATCTTATCTTCTACAACAGGATATCTATTCTACTTTCTTATCTTCACTTGACAACAAATCTACACACTCCTCCACACTCTGTTCTTGAGCTTATATTTACGCAAGCCTCTGTCCTTCAGTTTATATCTGCTCAATTTATGTGAGAGGCAGTTCTTACAATATAGAAAAGCTATTCTCATGATTCAGCCCCATCCAACCTGGTCTTGAACACCTCCAGGGTGTATTCTATTATATAGAACTCGGGCAAATTAGAAGATATCTAACATAAGGTTTCTATTTTCTTTATAGAATTAATGGAATTTTTACAGCCAATGTCTATCCATTTTATTTTGAAGAAAAAAAAAAAAAAAGATAAAATAGTATAAAAATCATAGCAATACCTCTTGTAGTTGGTCTTTGAAAATGAAACCAATGACTTTCCAGTGCTAGGCACTTTACTAACTTCCATCTTACAAATTAATGTGTATTTGATGAGTGTTTTTGTTTTTGTTTTTTGCTAGCTTTTAAAATATCTGGGTATTTGTTACCTTATAGTAAATACAATATAATTTGTGAGAAACATGCTCAAAATCAAAAATTTCTAATCAGGCAAAGATCTTCGTGAAGAGCAGTTTATTCAATACTGCAATGTGTGCACACCTCCTACTGATAAGGGAAAAATTGCGCACCTAAACAATGAAATCCATTCTGTTACATGTTCTGGGTCCGACACAGGTAAAGCCTCTCCTGGCACTCATTGATTGAGTGTCTCAGGTTCACAATCTTCCCAATGCTGTTGTTACGATACATTTCCATAAAATGTTTGTTACCAACCCAATGTTTTTAGGTATGTTCTATACTTTTTTTTATGATGATAGGAAGACAGCGTTTCCAAAAATTAGCACACTCATTCTGTCCTGTACTAGGCGATCCCTTACCCTGCATAATTAACTTACCTAGTGCCTGTGCTTATTCTACCTAGGTCAGAATGCTCCAGTCTCAATTTTACTTTATTCAGGAGCTTTTTTTGTGGAAAACAACTGATCCTACTGTGCATAGAGAAATACTGGAAATTTCCACTGCAAAAACACAATCTACCTCTCACAATTAGTAGTTATTAAAGGTTGTGATTGAACACTAAGGATTATGATAAAACTTATGGAAATATACTTTTCTTGGGATAATTATGAAGTGATACAGCCTGGTCATGTCTTGGCTGTTCCATGGTAAAATAAATGTTAAGCTATACAGAAGTGCAGCTTTCTCACCAAGTGACTTGCACAGGGTTATTTGTTGATTCTTATGCAGTATGAATCCTGAAGATTAGCATCAAGAGTTAAGACCTGCTGTTTTAATAAAGTTTCAAAATCCTGGTATAAAAAAGTTCCCATAAATGTGCTGATCAATATGTTCAGAAAATTCTTTGCACACAAGCAAATGAATATCACCTAGAAGTACAAAGACAAACAAACAAAAAGAAAAACCAAAAGATTTGGTCTGTAACAAAAACAAAAACAAATGATATGCATTCTAATTCTATTCAGTTTTGGATATACAACACAGTAAGATCCTGCCCTGTTCCCTTTGTCTAACAAATAGTTTTCTTTCCTGGAAAGAACAGCAATGAGATTTTATTAAAAATACAGTTATTTTAATATGACTTGCATATTTTAATATGTTTGCATGTTAGAAATATTTCTAAGTATCATCCCAATATCTGTTGGAGGGACAACACATCAGTGCACCAGAAAGCAAAGAAGTTCCTGGAATGTGTTAATGACAAATTCCTCTTTTAGGTAGTACACGAACGCATGAAGAAAGGTGCTATGCTGGAACTTGTCCTCACCAGTGATGAGAGGCTGGTGAATAATGTGTAGCTCAGGGGCAGCCGTGGCTGTAATGACCATGAACTGTTGGATTTCAAAATCCTCAGGCTGTCAAAGAGGGTGTGCAGCAAGCTTGCTTCCCTGGACTTCAGGAGAGAAGACTTTGAACTCTTCAGGGAACTGTTTGGCAGGGTTACATGGGAGAAAGCCACGGAGGGAAGAGAGCCCAAGAAAGCTCATTGGTATTCAAAGATCATCTCATCCAAGACCAGAAGCAGTGCATCATGAGGAAGAGGAATGCAGGCAAGAATGCCAGGAAGCTTCCATGGATCAGCAACAAGCTTCTGGACCTACTGAAGTGCAAAATGAAAGTCGATAGGGAGTGGCAGGAACAGGTAACCTGGGAGGACAACAAAGTTGTCTGACCAACAAGGGATCAGCCTAGGAAAGCTAAAAGTCAGATATAATTCTATCTAGCCAGGGACATAAAGGGGAACAAGAAGAAATTCTACAGGTATATTAGTTATTAAAAATAAGGTTAGGAAGGATGTGGGCCCTTTCTGGAAGGAAACTGGAGACCTGGTCATGAGGGTATGGAGAAAGCTGAGGTGGTCAGTGACATCTTTGCCTCAATCTTCACTGGCAAAGGCTGTAGCCACACCACCAATGTTGCAGGTAGCAATGGCAAGAACTTGGAGAAGGTAGTTCTACCTGCTGTAAGTGAAGATGAGATTTCAGACCATCTGAAGAACCTGAAGGTGCACAAGACTATGGGACCCAATGAGATCCATCTCTGTGTTTTGGGTGAACTGGCAGATCATAGAATCATCAAATCATAGAATCATAGAACGGCCTTGGTTGAAAAGGACTACAGTGATCATCCAGTTCCAACCTTCTGCTATGTGCAGGGTCACCAACCACTAGACCAGGTTGCTCAGAGCCACATGCAGCCTGGCCTTGAATGCCTCCAGGGATGGGGCATCCACACCAACCTCCTTGAGCAATATGTTCCAGTGCCTCACCACCCTCTGAGTGAAAAACTTCCTCCTAATCTCCAACGTAAACCTCCCCTGTCTCAGTTTAAGACTATTCCCATTTGTCCTATCACCATCCACTCTCGTAAGTAGTTGTTCCCCCTCCTGTTTATATGCTTCATTCAAGTATTGGAAGGCTGCAACAAGGTCTCCCCACTGCCTTCTCTTCTCTAAGCTAAACAGTCCCAGTTCCCTCAACCTTTAAGATGTAGTTGCCAAACTGATAACCATCATATCTGTACAATAATGGCAGTCTTGGCAAGTTCTCACCAACTGGAAAAGGGAAAATATAGACCCCATTTTCAATAAGGGAAAAAAAGAAGATCTAGGGAATTACAGGCCAGTTGGTCTCATCTCTGTACCTGGCAAGATCGTGGAGCAGATCCTCATGCATACTTATCAAAAAATAAAAAATAATACTAATAAAAAAAACCTATCATTAACTTCTTTGAGAACTTCTTGACAAGAGATCAAGTCCAGCTTCAGAGATCTGAAGTGTTTTTTTTCCTGAGCTGTGCAATTTTGGAAGATTATTTTAGCTAAGCTGCTGATGCTTGAAATAATAAGGCAAAACAGGAAGGGCAGTTTAAAAAGTTTGCACTCAAAAGCAGCCACAAGTTGTGTTATTCTGCTGTTATGATGGATATCTGCTTGGCACTTGAGGTGGACAGCAAAGCAAAGAAGTCTGCATTCTACTTTTTTTGTGCCAGCACTCATTTTTGAAAGGAAGCTACAATAGTAGAGAGTATTCACTCTATTACTGCTACAGATTAGATCTGCATGCTATTTGATCTCATTGGTCTCATCAGTTTCCTTCTAGATGCAGGGCTGTGGGAAATGTTTTGCATCAGTAAATGTGCTGCTGGTGACAGAGTGCAAATCTCATATGTTCACACACAGGTTGACAGAGGTTGAAGCACAAAATTTCTTTTATATTCTTCTACAAAGAGAATAATATTGAATCTAACTTTCAGATATCTCTAATTTTTAGAGATTTTCATGGATATAAACAAAAAATTAATTTGATTTATAATTCTGTAAACAAGCTTTTCATGCAATTAATAAATCACATCCTCTATTTAACCTGAATAAATGACATTGAAATGACTAACATACAGTTCAAGTGCTTATTTTTTTTCATTTCCTTTTTAGTAGGGCACACAGTTTGAAAATTTTTGTGCAAACAAATTACTTTTTCAAGTGACTTATACAGACAGTAGTTTGCTATGGATGTGAAATGTCGCTACTGGTTAAAAAGAAAATGAAGCCATCCCTACGTATTAGTACATGCTTTCCTCATCTGTAGTCAGAAATTGTCATCTGATCGTTGTGTATATTATGTATAATTAATTTATGTGCTTTGATCTTACTGTATTCACTCATGCAACTTCAGAGATGTAGCTTGTTAAAGACAAATACACTGGTTATCTTGCCTGTCTCTTTAATGAACAATTGAGTTATGATGATGTTTATCATGTCTGAGTGCCTCACCAATACTGAGCACGTTAGTATTTCTTTTAATCCTGAAAAAAATTTCCAGCATTTATTATTTATAAGATGTATCATACTTTGCTGTATAAAGTTCTCATTCAACATTTTGAATGCAATTTCTTCAAATCTAATACCGCTGAATCTAGTAAAAGAGTCATGAATCAGCTTCACAGTCTGACATTTCAAACTCCCTGGGTCAATCCTGTGTGAAAATACTCTTCTTTTTTTTTAGCAGTCTTCTTTAGTAATATTTCCTCTCCTGATGGTTTAGTATCTTTTACCCAGAAATTGCTTGGATACAGCTTATCATAGCTTTCGGTGTTATTGTTCTGTATCTGGTAACCAATCACAATTTTACTTTTTTTTTTTTTACACTGTAAAAACTATTTTGTGTTAGTTTTAATATATTTCCAAATACATTAAGTCATTTTCATTTTCATTCTCTTCAATTAGACTTGCAGGTACTAAAGAAATCCATAGGATCATTGAATGGTTTGGGTTGGAAGGGACCTTAAAGATCATCAAGTTCCAACCCCCTGCTATAGGCAGGGATACCTCTGACTAGACTAGGCTGCTCAAAGCCCCATCCAGCCTGGCCTTAAAATCTTCCAGGGTGGAAGCATCTTAAGCATCTCAGGGCAATATGTTCCAGAGTCCCACCATGCTCACAGTAAGGAATTTCTTCTAATATCTAGTCTAAATCTACCCTCTTACAGTTTAAAACCATTTTCACTTGTCCTGTTGTTATATGTCCTTATAAAAAGTCCCTCCCCCTTCTGTAGGCCCCCTTCAGGTACTGGAAAGCCCTATAAGGTCTCCTCAGAACTTTCTCTTCTCAGCCTGTTTTTGCAGGGGAAGTGCTCCAGTCCTCTTATTATCTTTAAAGTATCTCTCCTCTGGACTTGCTCCAACAACTCTATATTCTTCTGGTGTTAGGGTCTCCAGGACTGGATACAGTACTCTGAGTAGAGCAGAGTAGACAGGCAGATTCACCTCCCTCATCCTACTGGTCACATATCTCTTGATGTAACCCAAGATACTGTTGGCCTTCTGGGCTGCAAGCACACACTGCTGGCTCATGTTGAATCTCTCATCAATCAACACAAAAAATTCTTCTTCTCAGGGCTGCTCTCAAGCCATTCTCTGCCCTAACTGTACCTGTGCTTAAGACTGTCCTGACCCAGGTGCAGGGCCTTGCACTTGGCCTTGTTGAACTTCATGAGGTTGGCATGGGCTTACCACTCAAGCTTGTCCAGGTCTCTCTGGATGGCATCCCTTCCCTCTAGCATGTCAGCTGCACCACTCCATCCCACTGTCCATGTTGCTTACAAAAGTTGAATAGCTCTGGTCCTGGCCCCATCCCTGAGGAAAGCCAGTCATCACTGATGCCCACTTGAACACTGAGCCATTAACCAGAACTCACCAAAAGTGACCATCCAGCTCAATTCCTTATCCAGCAAGTGGTCTATCCATCAAATCCACTTTTGTCCAATTCAGTGACCAGGATGTCACGCAGGACAGTATCAGACACTTTGCACAAGTGTAGGTATATGATTGAATTCAGCTTTTTAGTTTAAAGGGACTAAAAATAGCTTCAATAACTTTTTTTTTTTTCATATAAATGCACACAGGTAATTCAGAAGAATGAAGTATTAGTCATTTAATATAAATAAACACTATTTCAAGACACCTTAAACTGTTTACATTCACTTGATGAGTGCACTTAGCATATACGTGCATTTAGAATTAGGAAAGAAGACTAGTTCAAATTGGTGGAGAATTTTTTCTTTCATATTCCTTCAAATATGGGAAGAAACTAAAAGGAATGATTTGCAACAACTTAATTTTACAGCTTATTTAGCTGATCTGCTGCATAAGAAGCAATGGTTAGCAGTAGATGATAGGTAAAATCAACCAGCCATACTTACAGTAGAAAGCATGCAGCAACAAAGAAATGTTAGCATTACTGCAGAAGGAAAATGAATGGGGACCTAGTAA
Source organism: Tetrao urogallus (assembly GCF_951394365.1). NCBI lineage: Eukaryota > Metazoa > Chordata > Aves > Galliformes > Phasianidae > Tetrao > Tetrao urogallus. Next base: position 92,580,903 of record NC_136815.1, read on the forward strand.
ATCTAGAGCTATAAAAAGTCTTTTTTCCTGCAAAGTAGATTATTTTCTCCAAGACAGGGCAGAATGATTTTAAAACTCCAACATCCCCTCTGATGAAAGGTTAGGGGATGCTGGCTTCCTCAGACATCGAAACAGCTGAGGTGCACAATGAGTGCTTTGCCTCAGTCTTCAGGGGTGGTCACGCTTCCCATGTTTGCCAGGACCCTGAGATTCTAGGTGAGGTTGTGGGGAGTGGTGTCTGTCCCACTGCAACAGTGGAAGGAACAAGTCTGAATTCTGCTCATGAAACTGAACATACATAAGTCCCTGGAGCCTGGTGATATGCATCCTAGGGTTCTGAAAGACATGGCTGATGCGGTTGCCTAGCCAGTCCCTGTCATATTTGAAAAATCTGTCTGGTGAAGTCCCTGGTGGCTGGAAAAAGGGAAATATTACTCCCGTTTTTAAGAAAAGGAGAAAGGAAGTCCTAGGGAACTACACACTGATGATCCTCACCTCTGTACCTGGGAAGATCACGGAGCAGATCCTCCAGGGAACCATATTAAGGCACATACACAATAAAGAGGTGATCAAAAACAGCCAGTATGGCTTCACCAAGGACACATATTGCCTGACCAATCTGTTGGCTTCAGGGGATGGTGGAAGGGCAATGGATGTCATCTACCTGGACTTCTGCAAAACCTTTGACATGGTCCCTCACCACATCCTCTCTAAATTGGAGAAGTTGAAGGATTTGAAGGATGGACTGTTCAGTGGGTTAGAAATTGGCTGCCTGGACGCAGACAAAGGGTGTGATTAATGGTTCTGTGGCAGGGTGGAGGCCAGACACAAGTGGTGTCCCCCAGGCGTCAGTCTTGGGACCATGGCTTTTCAACATCTTCATCAATGACGCAGACAATGGCATCAAGTGCATCCTCAGCAACTTTGCCAATGGCACCAAGCTGAGCGGTGCAGTGGATACACTGGAAGGAAGGAAAGCCATCCAGAGGGACCTGGACAGGCTGGAGAAGTGGGCCCATGAAAACCTAATGACGTTCAGCAAGGCCAAGTGCAGGGTGCTGCACTGGGGTCGGGACAATCCCAGGTATTGATACAAACTGGAGGAAGATCTCCTCGGAAACAGTCCTGCAGAGGACTTGGGGGTCCTGGTAGACAAGAAGCTGGACATGAGGCAGCAGTGTGCGCTTGCAGTCTGGAGGGCCAGCTGTGTTCTGGGATGCACTAAAAGAGGGGTGGCGAGCAGAGAGAGGGAGGTGATTGTCCCCCTCTATTCAGCTCTTGTGAGGCCTCATCTGGAGTACTGTGTCCAGGCCTGGGGCCCTCAGCACAAAGAAGACACAGAGCTCTTGGAATGGGTCCAGAGAGGTCTGCTAAGGTGATCAGAGGGCCAGAGCACCTTGTGTATAAGGAAAGGCTGAAGGAACTGGGCTTGTTTAACTTGGAGAAAAGAAAGCTCTGGAAAGACCCCATTGTGGTCTTCAAATACTGAGAGGGAGTGTATAAATAGGAGGGAAAGAGTGTTTCTGGTAACGGGGATGCTGAGAAGGCAGAGATACTGAATGCCTTCTTTGCTTCTGTCTTCAGTGAAAAAGCTCTTGCTCAGGAATCCTGGACCCTAGAGGTTAGTGAGAGAGTCTGGGGAATGGAAGACCTCCCTTTAGTCAGGGAAGAGGTGGTCCAAGAGCGCCTAGGCAGCACCAATGTTCATAAATCCATGGGACCCGATGGGATGCATCCATGGATGCTGAGGGAGCTGGCAGAGGTGATTGCTGAACAGCTTCTGTCATCTTTAAGAGGTCTTGGAGAATGAGGGAGGTGCCTGAAGACTGGAGGATAGCCAATGTCACTCCGGTCTTCAAAAAGGGCAAGAAGGAAGATCCAGGTGATTACAAGCTGGTCAGCCTCACCTCTGTCCCTGGAAAGGTGATGGAACAGCTTGTGCTGGATGCCATCTCCAGACATCCTGAATGATAAGAATGTACAGTGTGGCTGGGAGGGTAGTGTCAAATATACCCAATGCCTGGAGTTGTTTAATGGCCAGTTTTGCCAGTTGGAAAGCCTTGTGCTCCATTCTCCCCTACTCCCCTAGTTGCCCCTTTTTCCATGAGTTTGTATATTGGGCTTAGCAGCTGCGCTAAATGAGGTATGAAGGAATGCCAATACCCCAACGTACAGAAAAACTCCTGCAGCTGCTTTGGTGCTGTAGGGACTGGGAATGCCTGAAACTTACCTATGATAGCACTGGGTAGTACTTTGGTCTTTTCTGACCAAGCTACCCCCAGGAATTTCATGGACAGGCCTGGAACTGGCACATTCTGAGGATTTATATCCCATCCATCCTCTTTCTTGCAGATAGGTAGTCAATTAATCTGCCACCTGTCCTAATGCCTCCAGTGAGTTAGATGCCAAAAGGAGATCATCAATATAATGATACAAGCTAACATTTTAGGTTTTTCACAATTTGCCAGGTCACACACCACTAGGTTATAGCCATGCGCTGGTGAATGTACGTACCCCTGTGCCGGACCTGAAAGGTCCACTGCCTGCCTGCCCATGTAAATGCAAACCAGTCATGCGATTCTTCAGCAAATGGAATACAGAAGAATGCATCTGCCAAGTCTATGTCACAGTGATAGTTTTTTATTTCCCTACTCAATGTGTCCTTCAAGGAAGCAATATTGGGTATAGCCGCTTAACAGGTGGTGTGACCTTATTTAATTCTCTGTAATCTGTTGTCATTCTCTACGTTCCATCTGACTTTTGCACTGGCCATATGGGGGAATTATATAGGCTATGTGCAGGTCTTATAATCCCAGCTTCTTCTAATTCCTACACAGTCCTTGATATCTCAGCTTGCCCCCTGGGGGGTCTATGCTGCCTTACATAAGTAATTCGGCACAGCTTTGGCAGGCGAAAGGGCTCATGCTTCACACGGCTGCTCAATATCGCCTGCACTGCCTAGACACTAATACGCTTCTGTTGACATCTGAACTCTCCTACGGTTGTCTGGGGAGCCAGACCCCATGAAGCATCTATGCTCAAGATGTACTCTGAGACTGGGGCAATAGACACTTTATACTTCCTGGGTGGGAGATGCCCAAGCCCCAGTTTCAACCACATTCAGGTGACAGGAATTGTCTGCCCCCCAAAAGCACTAACCAGTACTCTTTCTCCTTCAAATTTAGTCTGATCACGATAGACAATTGAAGTTTCTGTGCCTATATCTACCAGAGCCATAACTTGTACATTTTTTCCAGGACCAAAAAATTGTTAGTTTGACATACGGCCTCCATTCTTGTCTGGAGGCTCTAGGTACAGAGAAACTAACATCCCTGTCACACCATAAACTATTCTATGGCCAGGTCTTTTACCACAGCTGACTCAAGCATCATAGCTCAAGTCGCCTGAGGAGAGTTCCTCCTCAGAGGACTTAGAGTCCTCTAAATTCCAAGTTCTTGTTGGTACTTGTTGAATTATTCATACTCCTGATTTTTTGGAAGTATTGTGAAATTACTGATCAACTCGTAGTTGTTTCCACAACTGAAATTAAATAAGATTAGGCTGCCGATCAATATTGGCGAATGCCACCCCAGCCCATATGAGATCATTAAACACCTGTTTCTGTGACACCCATATGGGGTCCAATCCTGGTCTTAATAACTGAGAGAACCTCGGCTTTTTCTACCAGCCAAACACTATGCCTTGTTCTTAGGCACTCTGTCTCCCTCAAATCAGCGACCAACTGGGCAGTCTGTTAGACAATGGCCTCTGAGGTCACTATGGTGTTCAGTATGAAATCTAAAGTTGCATAAAAGTGGGAAGGAGTCTGTTGTAAAATCAGGTCTTATGCCTGCTGAAAATTTTGCCAAGTCCGGGCTATCAAACATAGGGGCCATGCCTAATTCACAAATATAGGTTTGAAGGTCCTCCATGGTACAATGTACAGTGACATGTCAGTCTTATTAGGCTAAGTCATGCAGCATGCTGATATCAACCAATCTATTAATGAATGGTTTTCATCCTAGTGTTGAATGGCAGCGTATAGTTTTTACCTAAGAGCAGTTTGTGAGGTAATTGATGTCTTAAAAAACTTAGAAATTTCTGGTCCATTAACCATAACACTTTCTGCCCCTGAGTCCCATAACCTTAAGAGCCAGGCTGGTATGCTTTCCCTAGGCTTCTGTTGAAACTGTTTACTAAATCCACTAATTCAGTTGCTGTATAGGGACGAGCTGTTACATGCAAATGAGTTTGGGTAGGGGGCACGCCTGCTGGTCTATCCTGTACTTTTTTTGTTTTCTGAGCTATTATAGGGTGGATCTCAAAGGGACCCATCTTAGATGGAGTTTCAAGATCCTACCTGGGAGCTTTGTTTTCTGAATCATTCAGGTCCACTAATTCAGGAGCCTGGGTATCTTCTATGTGGACCTGTTTTATCGGGAAAGTTCAGCTTGATTTCTTTCCTATCAACATGTCAAGTTGTTGTTCTAATTTTTCAATATGATCTTGTAGTAGCTGATTTTCATTTTCTGAGGTATTGTTTGATATTTCAGCTTGATTTAAAGCACTTAATAATGGCCATGCCACAGTAGATGCGGCTAACTGGCACTCTTTTGTAATGAAGATATCTTTATCTAATCCATGAAAATAACCCACCATGCAAGATGGGGAGGAGGGAACAGCTCCAGGAGGGGGAACTGCTGTTTATGAGGGTGGATAGTGAAAGGACAAGGGGGAATGGTTTTAAACTGGGGAGATTTAGGTTAGATATTAGAAGAAAGTTTTTCCATGCAGAGGAACGGGTTGCTCAAGGAGGTTGTGGATGCCCCATCCCTGGAGACATTCAAGGCCAGGCTGACTGTGGCTCTGGGCTGCCTAGTCTAGTGGTTGGTGACCCTGTCTATGGCAGGGGGGTTGAAACTAGATGATCATTGCAGCTCGTTTCAATCTAGGCCATTCTATGATTCTATGATAACCCACAGGGGACCTTATTTCTCAATTATAACTGCTATTTTTAGTAGGGTGATGCCATAAATCCTGGAAAATGTCCAGGGATAGTCTTATCTAGGAGGGTAATGTACACCCCCTTGACCCATTTAAAGACATTCCAAAGAAAGGACGTTTAAGTATTCTAGTTTAGCTGGCTGGCCAAATGTGACTATCAGAAGATAAACACAGTGGAAAGGTGGTACAGAAGTATAACAGCAAAGGGACTAGCACAAATAAGATGATATTTCAAAGGAAAAGCAAAGGTGCTCACCTGTTTCCAAAGAGCTAGACTCACAGGAAAGACTGCACAAGGGAGGGATCTCCAACCAGAGATCCTTTCACAGTTGCAGACAGCCCATACGTTTCTCTGAGCTGTGGGGGAATAATGATCAATATATACATCTAGTATACTTTAAGTATTTTAAGACGTATGTTAAAACCTACCATATGGAAGTAATTAAAATAGCTTTTAAACTTTACTTCAAATGCTTTTGGAAAAAAAATGTATAGAAATCTGTTCACTACCTATTACATGAGCTTGCAATGTTTTGCTTTTGTGTTAATGCAAAGGTGAAATTTTCTAGCTATCTGTGGCAGAAGTAGTGTTTTCTAAGCATAGGAAGCAATTGCTGTGCTCAGTAATATTTTTAATATGGTCTGTCATCACTTAAAACATAGATATCAATTATTTTTTATTTATTGAAATGGAAAAATGATGCTTCCTTATTCAGTATCTCTTTAATAAAAAATTAGGAGCTTTACTTAATCAGTTACCCTCCACAGAGGTTTGAACAGCTTCCCAGACAATCTCTGAACTTTCACCCATAGGATGGTTTGGTATGAAGGTTGCAAATATGAGACGAAACCTGTAACTGTTGTTTTTTCTGAGCTTACTATTACTGGGTATGTGCAACATATATATATATATACATATATATATTTTTTTTTCTCAAGAAAACACAATGCAAACTTATATGCCTTATGTAGAAAGTGATTGAAATGTGTTCTTGCTCATTGCCAGCAAAAAGATAAATTAAAAGATCATAAAGTATATGTAATTACAGTAAAGTTCTAGTCCTATGGGCACACTTGCTTTATTTCCATTTGTAGGTTGGAGACCTGTGTGGCTCAAGAGATGCACTTATTAAAAAAAAAATCTCATGTGATGTTCTAGATCGACTGTCATGTAGACTAGACATGACTTGCAAACACACCATGAATTTTTATGTCATTTAGTGACAGAAGAATATGCAGATGAGAAGTTTTGTTTTTCTATATTCTTTTTTTTTTTTTTTTTTCCCACACAGGCTATTTAACAGAATGATTAAAATGTATTTACTTGCAAAATTGCTACACAAAGGAATTACCTAACTGGCAATTGCTTTCTCATCTTGTACTGCTTTTGAAGGCATCTTTGAAGGCGTAGGCAAAATAGGTTCCTAAGAACTACGTGTGCAAAGATGCTGTTACTAGTGATATTAAGAGATCTATTTGATATTCTAGTAACTCTTAAAGTTAGGAAAAGGTATCATCTAGATACATCTGAAAATCAGAAAAGTGATTTAAAAATCCTTGAGGATTTCTTGGTTGATTGAAGACTTTTGGCAAATAATACGACTGTCTCCGACTGTCTTCTAATAAGTAACATTTGGTAACTTGGCCATGCTTTTAATTTTAAGGAAAGATCCTACCATATGCCATAACTGGTAGTTATGCAACTTCACTTTGGCAGTCTTACAGCTGGCACGCATGATGTAAACCCATATATGCAACACTCACTGGCCTAAGAATTTCAAAATAGAAATAAATGACGAAGATTATTGAGATGCAAAACCTATAGTGTTCAGAAGCCTCTAAACCATATTGCTACTGCATTGTTTAAAATTCAGAAAATTCACTTTTCAAGAAATAGAATGTCTACAGGACTTGCATAGTCTCATTATTGTCTTCCTCTGTTTCATCACTCTTCAGAGATTTAGCTGATTAATTTGGCACCTTCAACTAGGACAGGTGCAAAATCATTGAGACCAGAACTTGAATCACTTATTCATGCAATTTGTTACGGTGCATACTCTGAATCCTGTTGCAATGGATGCTTATGTTGGTCAGCATGCTTACTTTCACACTAATGATGCATCTGTAGAGGTCAGCCTACAGATCATCTGGAGCTTAAAAATGAGATTTGCTATGATTATATTTGAGTGGAAGGCAACATATCTGAAAGAAAAAAGTCTCCTTTATCTAAAATTCAGATTATAGTTTTACTTTCTGTAGACCTATTTTCAGCAGACACATGGATTTAATCTAGCTAGAGGTCTTTGCTATGAGCACATTTGAAACTCTGAGAAGCTATTAATTGTTCCATGGTGAAGGATATTTTCTGATAAGAAACTCCACACCACTACATCAAGTTCAAGACAAAAAACTTTGGTTCAGCTTGAATATAGCTTTGAGTCTGAGATTGAATATAGTGATAGTGCAGACAAATTAAATCTATTTATTTCTGTGTTTCCATATCAATTGGGAAAACCCTCCTTTTTCTATTATATAGCATGTTAATAATTTTTTGTACTCTTCTGCTGGAATATTGCTTGTAACCCCTTAATCCATCACTTTACTTTCTTTTCTTAGCTCTTTAACTCCTGGCTTTCACTGGACAGGAACTGCATAGCATTGGTAACATTAAACTTACCATCTGTATTTGTTCTTAATAATTTTCCTCTGTGTTTTTAATTATATGCAAGCTTTTCAAAACAAGATTATGCAAAGTAACTGATGGAAAAAATAAAGATTAAGAAAGACCAAGTTAGTGAAATCTTGGCACCACTGAAAAAGCACATTAGCTTCAATAAGAGTATATAATCCTGCCTGGTGACTGGAAAAATCAGCCCTGCAATAGTTATAAATGATGTTTACATGAAGAGATGACCTTAAATATGCATGACTGAAATTTCAGATGCATGCTTTTATGGCAGTTAAAGTCATGAGCTCGCAATAGCAACTGTTGTTTCACATCTTTTGCAGTTAGGTCTTGCAATGTGAAGTCCTGATCTTTATTTTTGTTATTTTGTCAATACAGGACTGAAAGCTTTTATGTTTTACAAAATATGAAGTGCTACAGAATTTCTGAATACCCAATTCCTCTGCAAATTGTATTTTTTTTTTTTTTAATCATACCTGAGTTGCCAAAACCTATAAATGGATGATAATTACTTATCTGGTACAGAAAAATTGCCACCAGGATGATTTGTGGGTGCTTAGAACATTAAGAGTGCACAGCACCCTCTCTTCTCCTCTTCCTTCCTCCTGCAAGATTTCCTAATGAATACCAGCTGAACAAATCCACATTTGGGATGAATTAGTATGAGAAAATAATGCATCTTCTGCAGAATGCATCACTTAAAATTTATTGAGAAAACAAATCCAAGTATTTATTTTAAGTTAGAAAAATGATGATAGTCATATAAAATGAGAAATATTCAGCACAATGATAACTTCTTAGGCAGAGCTAGTGACTTGCATGTTTAGATTCAGTGAAAACTCATGGAATATAAATGATCATGCATTGCATGAATGCCTTCTATAAATGTTCACTGGCAAGAAATTACTGCCTTAGCGTAAATCTATTGTGATAATATGAACAATTGTAACGGCATACCAGATGGATGTTATATCAAAGAAAATATTGAAATTAAAAACTGCTAGTGTACTTCTCATTCCAGCTGCAGCTGACATGTTGCTTCAATGATGAGTTGAAATTTTTGATGAAAGGAACACAAATTCATTAACTATCAACACTGAATTATGTGGGCTGGAATCATAAATTTCAGCACTGCAACACCTGAGGGGAAAAAAAACAAACCAACATTGAATAAATTTAATTTAAATTATTCATATGAATGCTATACAAAAAATCTATCAGAACTGAAGAGAACAGAAATCAGATAAATAGATTTGTTTGTACTTCAGTGTGCAAAGAGGACCAGAAAACACTGAATCTAATGGTAACTACTGAGTCATTAGAAATGTAATCAAGAGGTCATTTCCCAATAAATCATTTTCTGTATTTTGCTTTTCCAGTAAAAAAAAAAGAATGAACACAAAGCAGCAAGGCATATGCTTGATGGCTTTTTGGCATTGTGAACTAAGTTATTATCAAGATAGTAATGTCAATTGTACTAGAAAAACTTGCTGATTTGTTCATCGGTGACTGAATTTAAAAGCGGATATAAATTCAGTGAAAGGCACACGGTCAGTATGACTGAACGTGATGTTTCCCATGGAATTTTGAAGTCTTCTGACAAGCCTTCACTGCTCATGATAAAGTTTCAGATAAAATAAAATTATCATAGGACAATAGGGATCTTAGAAGCAAAGAGATGAAAATGAATTTTCAGATGATTTTGTTTAGTTCCATGAACATGAAAGCAGAAAAAATGGAAGAAAAACAGTATTAAATTACAAACGTGAAGCTGAAGGTTTGTTTCATGACATATTAACCTTATTCCACTGTAGAAATAGGGGTGTGGTATGTGATAAAATGTGGTTATCAGAGTCTTACAAGTGTAGAGGCTGTTGCTAGTGACCACAGTTGAAATTAACTTAAAACAAATCGGAGAATTTTAAATTAGCAGCACAGAGGGAGAAAGGTAATGAAGGTAAACAGAATAGAAATTCAAATGAAACACAACAGAAACAAACCAAGCAACAAGAATAAAATCATATGGAGAATAAACCAAATTTTTTCAAGGACCACCAAGTAGAAGACAGACAAAAATTTTCTGGGACAAATTTTAAAATACTGGAGTTCTGGTAGAAATTATTAAAATAACAAAGTCTTAAATCTGTCTCCAACTTGATGAATGAGTTTTGAGTGAATGGAAAGCATCCATTTGGAACTTCACATTAGACACTGTGACTTGTTAGAGAGCTTTTGCCTAGAATATTTTGACAGTAATTAGTGATAAAACCTGTAATGGCTGTCATCTTTTAACATCCCATCAGATTACACATTTTTCCTTGCGTATCTACATACGCTAATTAAAAAAAATAAGTCTTTTATTATGGGGAACTTATTTGGGAAGTTCATATCTATCCAACAATTGAGTTTCACTGGAGTTTTAATTAAAGACTTGTTTTCTTTAATGTTAGAAGAAAAAAATACTTGATTAATTGTACCTGTTGACATAAATGTTTCCATTCTTACCAAGTTTGGTTTTTTTTGTTTTTTTTTTTTTTAATTAGGTTACATTTATTTTGGAAAAAGGAGAAGCTATCCATTACCACTTGTAGAAACCCTAAGTTCTTCAAATATTTTCTTTTTGAAATATGCATCTCTGGCACTAAGTACCCTAATTCAGCTTTTCTAATTAAACATAGTTTTTACCTCAGCTCAGAAATGCATCTCATCTCTGAAATGAAGTGCATGCCATTTGCATTTTAGTTGTATCTAACTAAAATATGTATCATGTTGAATATGTGTTCAGAAACATATGTAATGCATTCAGACTTCTGTGTCTCCTTTTCTCTCTCTTGATCTACTGTATTTAGGATTGAACCTCTAATGGTAGATGCAGTATGTCAACAGTTTACAGACCAGTTCAGCGTGGTTCCATGACTGATGGGGGAGGGGGACTCACAGACCCACACCCTGGGAAAGGGGGAAGGGAAAAAGGGGAAAGGGTGGAGAGATGGGCCTAAAAATGAAACAGCAGTAATGATCTGAGGAGAAAAGTTAATTTGCTAAATGAGATACTGAAATGCAAGGTAACACGATATAATACAATATAATTGGAATTGAAGCTAAGAAATCAAATAAAATGAGAGAGTGTCCAAAAAACAAAGGCCTTACTCTAAAGCTGAAGGTGAGATGGCTCGGGAGCACACACGCTGCAGAGATGAGCAGAAAGGAAAAAGGAGATGTCTCATGATTTGCAAACAGTTTTATCTTCCCCTCGGAACAGAAAATGGAAACGAGAAGTCCTCTGGGGTATATAGTTCTCTTCTGAGACAGCTATTCCTAGATCTATCAACAATCCACAGAACTGGAGCATTAACTCTTCAACTCCCACTACTTGGTGTTATGATGTGGAATGCCAATTACGGAAATCATGAAACTATGATACAGTGGAAATGCCCCATCCCTTGCAGCGATGCGATGTGGCAGCCTGTACCAGAATGTTACTTTAATTTCGCAAGCTACAGCATCTGGCTTACAGGGAGAGATTTCTCCTACCTCTGATGGCTCAGAACAAATCTGTCAGGGAGAGATACATTAATCTTCTGTGATGCAGACCCAAACATGAAAAGTTAGCTAGCCTAGTTGCTGTCATTAAGGAAATAAATAGGACTGACTGCCCCATTGCATCCACAGGAGGGGACTTCAGCTCTTCTGTGAGATGCTCAGTAGTGCTCCTTCTCAATGTTTAGCACCATTTGCCTCTCCAGTGTGGCATAAAACACAAATCATATCAGGACTACAGCAAGCTACTGGGAGAAAGGCTCTACTGGGATTCTTGTTCTGCCTATAGCCCTCCTGGATGCCACAGGAGTGGCTGTTGTCCTTTGCGTTGCCTCAAGTGTTCTAATTTCAGTAACAACAGTAACACTTGAGATAGACAAAGTAAACCTCTTAAAAAGCCCAGAGAAGTCATCTGTTGCTTGAGATAGCTTGTGAACAAAATTCAGTAGCATCTATAAGCATGTTCTTTTTCACTCTCTACATTTCTTGGACATGGGGGTTGTTAATGATTTTGAATACATCAATGCAAGTGCAATTTAACTTAGTTTTGACATACAGTCTAATTGGCTTTAAAATACAATTTTGTTTTTTGAATGCTTTTAGGTAGTGACTTTCTAATTGATTTTTTCTTTATGAAGGACCATTCATTCATTCCCTTCAATGAAACTCAGTTAACTTTCTGAAAGAATTTATGAAAAGAAGGATGTGCTACTGCTACTTTCACTCTACCTTTCTTTCTCTCTTCTCTAAAATGTGTTAATTATATTCTTAAGCAAGCTTCTGCAAAGATAAACAAGGCTAAACAACTGTGTTGTATGTGTATGAGTATGAAATAGGTTCCTTGTAAAGAACGTGTCTATTTAAAGATGGATTGAGCTCTTGTGGCACTCTTCCTAAAAACTACATATTTATCATGTTTTATGATATATTAACATGGCAGCTATTTAACATTTGTAACGAGTTATTCTAAGCAATCAGACTGAATTGCACACAGATTATCTGATGTTATTTTACAAAAATAAAAATGATAATTTTTGAATGGAAGCATAAGCTGGGGTGTTATCACACTGTTTATGTCATTGTGAATTAATTAACAGCTGAGTTTATATGAAGTACAAAGACTGTGAGGAAGTTTCTGTTGCGGTACAATATGCAATCCCAGCTAGATAATAAAGAGTAATGAGACATAATTGGAAACAAACAAACAAAAAAGTAGAAACCCACACTGTTGTCTGATTTTTTACACCAGTGACAGAGGAAGAAGAACTAATTAAAAAATATGCCAGTACATTTGAAACCAAACCTATACAGATCTTGCAAACCAGATCACATTGTCATCTTGCAAGCTGCTCCAGACAAACCAGCAGTTTGGATTAATTATCTGGTTACTTTGATGTTCTGCATGTGTATCAGTTTCATCATAATTTGCCAGGAACTTGCAAAGGAGATGACATGCATAACAGTGAACTATTCCTTAAAACAAAGCAAAAGGCATAATGAGATCCAATGGCTAGAGCATCAAAGCAGATAAAGCCCAGGTGAAAATAAAGCCTATTTTAAAGAGTAAACATTATCAACTATTGGAGGATCTTCTGTAGGTGTTTGTAAGTTCTGTCTTCCATTACTGTAAGTTTTGAAATGAGGAGTGAATAACCTTCTAAATGTTTCACTATGACCCTGACCGAGAACTCCTTAACTGAACTATTTCTTAGGAGTCTCTTCCGTGTCTACTAAACTTCTTACTAGATTATCATAATGCTCTCATTTGGACAACGAGTCTCTCTGTTAATGTATTAATTATACTTTAAGAGAGATGTAAAAACAGTGCATCTATTGTTTTTATTTTTAAAGGATCAGTACATAAAGAATTTGTACTGAGGACAGACTTCTGAGGGTATTATGGGTATTATCTCCTTTTTACAGACAGAATAAGTTTCACAGACATTGAGTTGTTAGGCCTAAGTTCAAACAGTATGTGAGCAATAAAATAAAACTTCCAACCAGCATTCCTGGCTTCAGTGCTTGTACCATTGCATTGCATGTATTTACAAAGTCTTATCAAACCACCGTGAAGATGTTTCCTTCAGGTATTCTGAACATTTGCAAATGTGGTTTCAAAATACTCTCAAGAAATTAAGAAGGCAGGAAGGCAGGGAGATCACTGTTCCCTTGCCTTCCCACTGTTTTTGTTTGTTTGTTTGTTTGTTTTTTCTAAAAATAATCACAAGATCCATTTTAGTTTTTCTCATACTAATTCTAAAGGAAGGGATATACTGCACTGATGAATAGCAATGTATTAATAGTGAAGATCATATTGTTCCCTAAAAAAGCTAGTTATAATAAGAAGAGCTGTTCTTGCTGGAAAAGGGAAACATTCATATTATATATATGGAAAAAAATACACAAGATTCACCATTTTTACCAACCATTTCCTGGGGAATTTGGGTCTTTGAATAGCAAGAAAACCACACTCCTCTGTGCTGTTATAAATCCTTTTAACTAGCAAGTAGGTGATGCAGAACAAACAATGGGCCTGTAACTTTATATATTAAAATTTCTGTTGTCTGCTTCTACATCAGTAAGAAAACATGAGACCATTAACAGCAGAGGTGCACTCTGTTGGTATCTAAATTTTCCTTTATTCAGTGTCCATAAAGGCTATCATCTCAACTCATTGATACTACTAGCAGCTTGATACAAAGCAAACCTACACTCAAAATATCACCACTTCCTTTTCTAAAACACTGGCTGCCAAAATTAATAATAAGAAGAAAGACATTCCAGAATCAGATGAAATACCTCATGCTGTGTAAATTAACAAAAGACTTGCAAATAACTAGTTACCAATTGACTAAATGGTAAATACTCTAAGATTTATAGCACAGCATAAAATCAAATTTAAGAAAATTCTGTTGCAAATAAATAAACTTAAATCTTTCAGGAATCTTTCAGGAATTGCTTTCCATCTACTGGTTAAAAAATAAAAAATAAAAAAAAATAGCAGAGCTGGAGTGGGAGAAGCTAGCAACAACATAGTACAGTTATTTCTTAGATTTTAGGTGAAGGAATAATGTTCACCCTAGAAAAGCAAATATACTTTTGAGTGAATGTACCAATTTCTCATGTGCTGAGGTAGCAGCACAGACTGCCACAATGCTGTGAGAGGTGAGGCGTAGCTGCTTTGTGCCAGACACAGCTGTTCCAGCAGGCTCCAATTACCCCACCACAGGGTGCAATCAGGCCACCCAACCGTGGGCAAGTGCCCTGGGATGAAGAGAGCTTGGAAATCCAAAATACTGCCTGGTATTAAGAGGAAAAGAGTGAGAAACAGTCCTGTGAGTAGCCCGGGGAGGAGATGCACTGAGCAGAGCTCACTGTGCTGCCTCTGGAGAGCCTGTGCTGAAGCAGGGAAAGGTGTGAGGAGGAAAGGACAGCAGAGACGATCACCTCTGGGACAGCTGGAAGGGTCAGAAATGGAGGGGTGGAGTAGGCCTGAAAAGCAAGCAGTGACATAGGCTCTATTGCTTTTTGTGTTTGTTTCTCTCCATCTGATGCTGTTCATTTGGAAACAAATTACTTTTCCCCAAGCTGAGTCTGTTTTGTCTGTGTTCACAATCTATAAGTAATCTCTCTTTATGCTATCAGCTTTTCACTTAATTTGGAAATTTGGGAAACTATGAGCTACAGTGCTGTGACAGAATATATTTCTCACATAACTTGCAGTGCTTTAAATAAACTAGCCTAAAAATTCTGCAAATTAAGTGAACAGTTTACTTAAAACATATTATAATGTTGTTTTGTAATATCTTTTTTTCCTCAATTCTGTTTCTGTGCATCTAGATAGCCAAGTTATCATTCTATGTATTTCCAAAACCTGAGAGAAAGTTCTATTTGACTTTTATTGATTGTTTGAAATCAGCTTCTAGAGATTAGATCCATCATATAAACTATATTTTAAATATTATTTTAACATTTGAAATGCAAAGCAAGAAAATGTAAAGGTTGAGGAGGCAAAAGAGAGATATTCTGTGGCTAAGACGAGGTCAGAAGTGAGGATGTCCAAACTCCATGCCCAGTGCTGAGGCTTTTTATTAACTAAATGGATTACACTGGCAAAACTTTGAATTCTAAAATTTTAAAGTGCCTAGTCTCACATCTCTTGAGTATGTCTCCCTGCTTTAATCAGACTGCTTCCTCACCTACAAGTGGTATTGCTGATTAGTTCTCTCAAATTTAACATGTACATGTAAGAGGTTCTTCTTCATTTGAAAAGAAAGTACAGTTCTCAGATTGTTTGGCTTTACATGAAATCATTGGATGGCCTTGCTAAATCTGATAAATTCCATGGAGCAATACATTTAATAGGACACAGGAGGCAAGATGGTAACAACAGATAAGGACAAGGCTGAGGTACTCAACACGTTTTTACCACAGCCTTTTCTGATGAGTGCTTAGCATAGAGCCCTCAAAATATTGGTTCACAACAAAGGGATTGGAGAAGAAACATCCTTCCCACTGCAAACAAAGATCAGGTTCATGATCCCCTGAGGAATCTGAACATCCACAAGACTATGAGTCCTGATGAGATGCATCCCAGAGTCCTGATGGAATTGGCTGATGTAGTTGCCAAGCCACTCTCAAACATATTTGAAAAGCCATGACTGAATGCCCTGGTGACTGGAAAGGTTTCTAAAAATCTGTATAAAATCATTTTGTGACTACTGCTTTTCTTCTTTATTTTATTTTATTCACTTATTTTTTATGGTGCTGAGTAGTGATATTTAGAGAAGGAAATAAATATATTACTAAGCAAGTCAGGAATTAGTAGGTAATGCTTAGCAAAAAAGTAGGAAAATTACTACTCTTGCTATTTAGCAGTAACAAATGCCTAACTTTCCAGCTGTAGCTGCAGTACTCTCTGAACATGTCACAAGGGAAGAGAACAAATATAACTATTCCAGACTATTTTAGAGTCACTGAAATCAACAGTTCATAAGATTGATGAAGGTACCAGTGATGGTTTTGATGTAGGAAATCTCTAGTGAATTTGCCTTTCTTTACTCCTAGTTGTTCTAGGAAAAGTCCATACTTCAAAAATAACTTCCTTAAGAACTACTCAATAGAAGATCATGGGTTAGGAATCTTCTACTGTGTGGTTCAGGATATGAGCAAAAATATCTAAACGTAGCATAGCAATGGGAAACATCAATGAAATGTATGTGAATCCTTTCTAGAACTCAGAGATTAAAAGAGCTCTGAATGCAAAAAGTCATATTAAAACCCACAAGCAGATGGAAAATTCGTATCTCAGAAAGAGTGCCTTGAATATACTTATTTAGAATATTCCTTTTATATTCGTCAAAAAAGTACTACTGATTGATCCCCAGAATTACAATCTGTGACTGTTTTCAAACATGCCTAGATGTCCTTCTACTTGAATGTGAGGGCTGTTCTCCTTCCTAGGGAATTGAAAACAGTTCTAAACACCTGGTCTTTTGAAATAGTAAAAAAAAGCCACAAGAATATTTTATAAATGAGTGTCCAAAGGAATGTGGAAATTGTTACATTACATTATGTCTCTCTTACTGGTTTTCTTTCACTTGTCTTCTTATTCTTTTTGTTTGTTTGTTTGTTTTCTGCTAATATGAAAAATACAGAGATTTTGGAGGGACAGCAGAATACTTGTGTCTCCTTTAGTCCATCTTGACAGTGAAATTGCAACTCAACCTTCACACAGAATGTGTCTGATATCCCTATTAGAAGTTAAAATAAAATATTATCTATCACTGGAAATCTTGGTAATATAACAAACTGTTAAGTAGCTTAAGAAAAAGAAAGAAAACGATAAAATGAACATAAGATAATAAATAATATAATAATAAAAAATGTAGTTTTTTTGTTTGTTTGTTTTCAAGTAAATAATCTGATTTCATGCTTCTGTTTCATTTGAAGCTTTATTATTTCAATAGTTTTTCCTTCCTTGGAGAGAGATATTATTCCTCTGTGATTTCCCCACAGTTCTATTCATGTTTATATGAAACAAAGTACTCTAAAATTGTGAAAGTCTTTTAGGCCAAATGCTCCTGAATAGCTATTAGCATCTGAAATAGAAGAACTTCTGTATTACAAAAATATCATTTAATAATCAGAAAAAAGAGCAATAGAGAAGAATGTCAAGATTTTGATAGAGTGATTTAAATACATCTTTTCCTTAAAAAGAAAATGATTTAATCATTTACTGTTATATCATTGAAGCAAAGTGAAAGATTTCTAAAGACTGTTAGATGTTCTGGAACTAGAATCAGCATGAGCTACTTTCATTCCAGTAAAGATAATCTCTTCTTTGATATGTATTGTGTGGATGTTTCAAAGCGTTCCTCTTTTCCTGTTCATAATGAAGTTGTTGTCCATGAAGTGCCTTCCTTTCATAAGCAGTTCACTCTTGTTTTTTGATGTTCCTGTTCAATAAGAACTTGCTCTCTTTCAAAATGCTCTTATTCCATCCTTTCCCTCTAGATTTTACCTTTCTATTTCTAACTGTTCCCTTTCTCTTTGCAAGCATTCTTCTTGCTCATACATTATTTGTGCACATTCTCCCTCATGACACTTCCTTTCAGCAATTTCTGCATTCTTTCAGAGTTCAAGAGCTCATTGTATTCTCTCCAGCAGAACCATGTTTTCCTGCAATCTCTTTTCCTTCATCTTTCCAAAAGACATCTTTCTACTCATGTATTCTCTAAATTACACTTTTTTCTTGAATAATACACTCTTTGTTCCTCTACGTCTGTGGTTTATCAAACCTTCCCCTTCTAACTGTTCTAGTGTGGCCTTGATTTCCTTTTGTTTAATCTAAAAGTACAACTCAATCTTTTACCACTTATGCTTTTCTTTTCTTCAGGGTTTCTTTTTTAGTTGATTCATGATTAGGGCCATTACCGCTCTTCTCATCTTTACCCTGTTTTGTTGGGTTCTTAAGTTTTTGTTTTGTTTTGTTTTTGTTTTTTTGTTGTTGTTTTTCCAGATGTCCTAGATTTCTTCTATTTTGCTTGATGAAGTTTTTCTGGCTTTACCACTTGGTGCAGTTCGTTTATCCCCCATGCTTCTACCTGAACCAGATTTCTCATCATTTTTCATCAGCTTCTTTTTGGAGGGGTCACCTTTGACTTTCTGAAAAGAAATTTACAATGATTTGGCTTTTTTTCAGAAGAACTGGATTAGCTGTGAGAATAATTTCATTTCATGTATTCATAGGTAAGGAACTGTAAATTAGTATGCAATATTGGTGATATTGCTGCTAAAATAATTCTGCAGTGTAGTTACCATACATGAGTTTAAAATCACTGATGTGTCCCTTAAAGAGAGTTCATACTTCTTGCTATTCTCCTGTGCAAAGAGATTATCCAAGTGAACATGAACTATGAAAAAGTTGCAGAAGTGTTTTCAGCTCTTTGTTGAATATTGTCTTCTCAAAAGAAACCAGACTGGCTTTCTCTAGTAGAAAACTAGCACTGGCCTCTGAGGGACACCACTCATCACTGATCTCCATCCAGATATTGAGCCATTGGCCATCACTCTTTGGACTTGATCCTGCAGCCAGTTCTTCATCGATCAAACAGTACACCCATCAAATCCATATCTTTTCAATTCAGAGAGAAGGATGCTGTGGGGTACCATGTCAAAAGCCTTACTGAAGTCTGCACAGACATCAATGACCCTTCCCTTATCCACTGACACAGTGACACCATCATAGAAGGCCAGTAGGTTGGTCAAGAGGGATTTGGCCCTGGTGAAGCCATGCTGGTTCTCCCGTATCACCTCTCTGTCTTCCATGTGCCTTAGCATAACTTCTGTAAGGGTCTCTTCCATGATCTTCCCTGGCACACGAGTGATACTGAGAGGTTGCTAGTTTCTGGGGTCATCCTTTTTACTTTCTCAAAAATTGCGTGGTGTTGCCTTTTTCCCAGTCACCAGGGAATTCAGTTGACTGTCATGGCTTTTCAAATATGTTTGAGAGTGGCTTGGCAACTACATCAGCCAATTCCATCAGGACTCTGGGATGCATCTCATCAGGACTCATAGTCCTGTGGATGTTCAGATTCCTCAAGTGATCATGAACCAGACTTTTGTTTACAGTGGGAAGGATGTTTCTTCTCCAATCCCTTTGTTGTGAACCAATATTTTGAGGGCTCTATGCTAAGCACTCAACAGAAAAGGCTGTGGCAAAAAAGTCATTAATTACCTGAGCAGCTACTCTTGTCACTTCTTTAAAGGATAGCTCCTTCATTCCTTTTAGGTATTTCAGCTGAATTTCCCCATTGCCTTCTCCTGTTGCTTCAGCAGTTACTGCCACATTATCATAGAATTTTGTATGAGCTGCAGAGTTGCCAGCACCTCTAAAGGCAGGAGGTCCTTCAAGGCCCCTGCCAGCTCCCTGTCCCTCTAATATAATTATGCCTTCCACATCTTATCATGGGAAGGCTCGCTTTCTTTTTTGTCCCCCTTCACACCTAGTTCAAAGCCATCCCAGTGAGCACAGCTAGCTTTCCCCAGAGCTCTTCTTCATCTTTGAGAAAGTTGTACCCCATCCGGTGCCCACAAACCCAGTACCACGTAAGTTAATTGGCTGTCAAAAACCCAAAGTTTTGACAACAGCACCAGTCACAAAGCCAGGTATTTAAGAATATGACTTTGGTTTGTTTATGTGTCCTTACCCAATGCAGGAGGCAGAGAAGAAAAGACGATCTGTGCATTCAATTTCTTTAGGCATTGTCCCAAGGCCCTGAAATCTTCTTTGATCACCCTTCACCCACATGTAGCTCGTCATTTCTCCCTATATCGAAAAGCAGAAAGCAGTTGTGGTCTCTTGGCTGTCCTAGGCTAGGTAGTGTCCTGGTGACGTCCCTTGCCCAAGCCCCAGGAAGAAAAGCAGATTTCTCTAAAAGGAGGGTCTTCTCAGCATATCAGACCTTCAGTTCCCTGTAGGGAGGAATCACAACTGATATTCGTATCTTCTTCTTCAATTAAGTAGTCTTCATGATGGTGGAAGGCTTTTCCTTGATTGGTTTAGTTAGCATGTCTAGACTAAGCAGGCTGTTCCCACCCTCAGACTGTACTCTTAAATTATAATAGGAAAATACCTTATTATTTTATTTTTTATTTTATTCATATATTTATATTTTATTTTATTTAAGATCTATTGTCTTATCAGTATGCAATGCTAACTTTCAGCTTCAAGCATTTAATACACAGTAACCATCATTTATTCTCCATTATTTTTCTCTTTAGTTTGACTTACAGCTCTATTTCTGAAACAAACTGTTTCACGTATGGCGCATTTTTCATTTAAGGATTATTTCTTGCACTCAGTCTAGACAGAATTGCAATAATCTGAAAAGTAGTCTTTGGAAATTTCACATACAAACGAAAATCAGTTGTAACTGAGGATAGTTGATCCTAAAAATTTACCATCAGTATTTCCCCATCAGAAAGGAAAGAATATGAAAAGAGCAAGGACTGCAGTTTTGATTTATTGATTTTTTTTTTCAATTACTATATAATTGAAGATTTTCTATCAAGGACATAAAATTCTTTACGTTAATATATACCCAAATAAAATCTCAAATGTGTCCTTTTTTTATTTCTTATGTCCCTACTGACCATTGCATAATCTCAACAATCTCAAAACAGAGAATTAGATGAACTAAATTGAAGATCTCAATTGCAGTGCTCAGTTTCCATTCAGCTCTCACTAGTGTGCTTGCTAGTAACATCATCAAATTCTTGGGTTTCTTGAGCGTAAACCAATAGAGTAGTGGAGTCAGCTGGAAGACACTAGACTCTGAGAGCAGACTTGTGTACAAAGAATGCATGCTGTTCTGAAAAATTTTTAATGGCTATTTAAAAGTGAGTGAAAGTAGCTAAGTATATCAGTTCCAGAGAGGAAAGGAAACCATGGCTCTTACTGTGCTTGGTCTTCTCGAGGCTGGAGTTCCTGATACTGTTGAGCTCTGTAGCCCAGCAGCCAGTGATAGGAGAGCTGCTGATGTGATGACTTCAGTGTTTGCTAGTTTTCTTCCAATCTCTTTCATTTGAGATCTAGCATTTTTTGTGTATTAATGAATAAAACCCTAAAACTCCTTGAGAGACAAGCAATTTTTATTCTCATATAACCATTTTTCAGGCTTTCTTTATTCTTGTTCAATTTAATGTGGGTAAGCCATTTGGTAACTCTCAGAATGAGGGTGATTTTATTCTCCCTTTTCTAATTCAGTTACATTTCAATCTGGAAAAAAATTATATTCTACTGCATAACAAGTAAAGTGTTTTAGTTTAGTTTGTGTCTCCCACTTTGCTTCACTGACAATAAAAGCTTAGATTTCTAATTTACCAATGTGAATACATGAGTAAGTTCTTAAGAAGTATTTTTTTTTATTAATTTTATTTTTGCAACCCTATGAAACGAGTAGATTCTTACTCCCTATTTCATATGTTTATCTGGGGCACTGAAAGATTGAGTCAAAACTACCTAATCATTTTCAGTACCCAAGATAAAGAAACCTAAATTAAATGCCAATGAATATGTATTTGTAACTTATATGTCGAACATCAAATGGGAAATGTGAAGCAGTTGCAAAGAGAATTCAGTAGTTGTGCTGTGTGGCATATCCTAATGTTGCCATTTGGCAGCATGCAGGGTTGGGTAATATACATGTTTCAGATTGTCGTGCAAATGAAAGAACTATTTTAATGTTATCAGTCTTACTCATTTTGAAGCTCCAAATTATCTCTGGATCTGCCTCTGAGCTAAATTGTCTGAGTTAAAATTTTCTTAGTTAAAGAGCACATTAATGACTACTCCCAAACATGTTAATAAAAATGTTACTAATTATGCTATTGTTTTGTCATGGCAGCAAAGAAGTAACTTTATTCAAGGGCTGCAAAGGCTGAAAGGCTGTATTTTCACAAACTCAGAGCTAGTGTGAATACTGGTTCTTTAATCCTAAAAAAAATTACAAAAGACAAGGATAGTTTCTCATCAACAAATGCTTTCAAATCAATCTTACCCATTTTTATTACTGAATGTGTTTCAAAATGGAAAGCAGACAAACAAACAAAAAGCATCTCAAGGTACTGCAGCCTCAGTTGTTTAGGATACCAAGACAAATAATTATCTTTTCAGTATTGTAGGAATCTCTAGGGAATAAACAGCGTGTGCTTATGGAAGTAAATCAGTGCCATAATGTTATTTAGGAATTCATAAAGACTCTGCAGGAAACATTATTTCTAACCTTTCAGTGTTGACTTCACAATCTAATGTTATTTTAATATACTTGGTGTATATTTTATGTTTTAAAAATCTGACATTTTTCCTAATTTGGTGTCATCTTGACAAAATCTGCATGATTCAGCACAGAGGTTGAAATCTATTCATTATTTAGTTCTGTAAAAGTGTCTGCTATCTTTATGAATAGTAGAAAGTTTCTACATTTGGTGTGTACCCCAGAAAGGAATGAGATATTTGCTTGTGAGATATTTTGCACATTTATGGAATAGTATATTCAGTTTCAAAATCTGGAGCAACAAGTTCTTTGCTACCTTTTCTGAGCTGCCATCTTTAGGAATCTGTGATAACCCTCTGAAATAAAACTTTAAAATATCCATCTCTATTTCCTCTTAATGAGCATGAGGTTTAGGGATAGAGAGAGGTTTGTGGTGGAACGAATTAACAGCTTATACACATGTGCATTCTCAGATGTCCTTCTTCAAATAGTTGTTTTGTAAATTTAACCAAGGATTAACTGACTGGAAGTAGTTAATTTCCCTAGCAAGTGTACAAATAAATTGGTAACGTTTCTGTGCATAAAATGATATGAAAAATAATTTTGTAGAAGGATGACAAAGGCAATTCATTCTTGGACTTGAAATGTATAAGGAGGGGGAGTGGATGTTAACTTAATGCTTCATTACTGCAACTACATTAAACAAAGATAATTGACTGTGATACTCCTGGAAGAGAAAAGCAAAACAAAAAAAAGAGTGCTTTTTTTTTTAACTTGCATTCAGTTAAATTTAATCTTTTACTAGAAACAGTGGTCATGTTTGTGTTGTTGCTTTTCTTTGTTTCGTGTCTTAAGAAACATCAGTACACAAGGTTGAAACACTGTTTGAACATGGAATCATGATATCAGGATATCATTTTGTGCAGCTCTTCAAATTCTGTCTTTGAACTGAAATTTTTTTTCTGTGAATCAGTGTAAAGAACCAAGATATATAGGAGCCATTTTTGAGCAGAAGTCAGATTTATCTCTTTAAAGTTATTGAGACTATTATTAAACTAACAAAAACTTGATCTCCTGCAAATGAGATCAAGTTCCTTTGAAGTGTAGCATAGGTTACACACATTATAAAGTGTTAGCATATTATGTTCTAAAAGTAAAAAGTGTTACAGTGGTGAATCATGGTTTCAATTTAAAGTGTTTTAGGGTGAAAGGCTACAAGTACAGCTTTCAACGTTATTGTTTGAATGTAGTGGATGAAATAGATGAAATAGATCTAATTATGTACACATGGTTACAGTACGTTCTAAGTAGACAAAAACAGATGTGGGGCCTAAAGAAAACCCCCAGGGAATCAATAGAGAATGTAAAGGAACAGTGTGACCCAAGTTTCGGTTCTATTTCAAAATGCTTGGAAATATTTTAGCATAGAAAAGAGCTGTATTTACTCGTATCAGAAGCCTGTTAGTAGAATGTAGTAGGATGCATATTTCTTCCCAATCGTGATTTTTTCCTTTCTGAAACTTTACAAAAATATGGAATATTTATACCTCCTTTTACATCAAATGCAGTTAAAATCGGCCCAATAAGCTCCAAAGATTTGAGAAGACTGACATGCAGAAAGATACGAAGATATCCGATCATATTTTCCACACCAGACTGCCTAGGAGACTTGTTGCTAATAAACCATTTTTAAGAAGAAAATAGAATAATTATTTGTTGATGGAAATTGAAATAGAAAATTGATGTAAATGCAGTGATCATTGTTTGCATATTGGATTTAAATGTTTTTGAGCTGATGCAACGAGAGCAGAAGTGTCTCAGAAGCTTTTCTTAACTTATTAAACTACTTTTCTTCTTTCTCTCTGGTGTAGTCAGTTCTGTGTTTAACTCACCTTGGAATCCCCAAAGAATTGTGTTTTCCACAGACATTTTCTATTTATGGTCATTTCATAATAATGCACTTTTATTTTAATGTGTTTGTACATGCAAGCTCTGTTTGAAATAACAGGAGTCATTTATAGAGCTGTAAAGCCATAGAACATAGAATCTTTGTAGTGTTTTCACTATTACTGTATCACAATAAAGGTAGAAGCCTAGATTTCTTTTCATAACATTAGACTCATAAACTATCCCCATCTTGTACCTACAGTGTCAGTGGCAAAAAGTTGCATTCAAGAAACATAAGTGTATAAGTAATGAAAAAAGCAGTCCTTCTTTGTTTAACTGGACAGTAAATGTCATGCTGCTAGTCTCTGCATTGCACCAGGTTTACATCACCGTAGAAAAAGCATACATCAAAGCAATTGTTACAATTGTGCATGAATAAACTCTTAATTTATACAGAGACTAATCTAACTGAATAAGTTAGTTTTTGGTTGAAGAGGATTTTTCTTCACTTCATAACATTACTTTTCAGTTTTGAAATGTCTTATTCCAAAGGTAATTTTGCAATTATGACAATTTCTTTTTATTTTTTGTTGTAAAAGATTATCAAAGCCCCAAAATAAATTTTATGATGTATTGTTTTATTCATAGGATGGTATCGCAAATCTGTTCTTCTACAGAAAACCGAAGCTGTTTTTGTCAGCTTTACTTAATTAATATTCTCTAGCTGAATGCTAATGACATTCAGTTTTGAATTTATAATTCAGTTTTGCATTTGTTTTTGATGATTAGAATTACATTATATTATAAATATAGATTTTAAAACTGAATTTGAATCTTAAGTTTCCCTAACTTTGCCTCCAAATTTAAAAACAACTTCAATTCTCACTTCGTCTTTTGCTTTTTTTCTCTTCTTAATGCAAATAAAATTGTACTGGATATATTTAAAGTATTTATGTGTATAGTAATGTGGCTGAAGAATATTGGTAAAAACAAAGTCACTTTCAAAGACCATTCAGCTTCAATTGCTGATGCTTTTGCTGAAGAAAGATCCTGTGCCACAAGCTTGTCTATTTTTGTGCTGTAATTAGTTGGCCCATTAAAATACATATTATCTGTTCCATAAATCTCCTCTCCTGTAACTTCTGAAAAATATATGATGCTAATCCAGTTACAAACCTCTTACTGAGTGCTTTTGTAAATTCCACTGAACATGTGTTCAAAACAAGTATTTAGAAAGGAATTGCAGGTGTATTTTCTTACCTTTCCTCATTTTACTTTATACATTACTGTCCTGTGGAGTACTGTATTTGAGAGAAGTTATTGTGACTCACAACATTCCCAAATTTTTTCTTCTGACATGAGATTAAAACATAAAGCATCTTAAAGAACTTACTATATAAAAGGGAGCAGCCTGTAAAAAGGCAGTTTACTGAACTGATGAGGCGGTAGTATCTGTTTTACAGACTGGTGAGCTGTCTTGGTCTTATTCTCATTTTGACTTAAAGAAAAGCCAGATTACCCACAGAAAGAACCTTTCTGGCAATAATAATAATAAGGAGTTAATGAGATCAGTAAGCTGGCTGTCTTGCTTAGTTTAAACAAATATTTCCAGCTTTTCCTGAAAAGTAGATTTGCATGAAGGGTGTTGAGGGAGGAGGGGGAGAAGAGAGGATCTTATTGTGTATTTCTGTGATTTTGTTTGTTTGTTTTATTTAGAAATCACTGTCTGTGTAAAATAAAAATTTAAAAATTATATAATAAATTTTTTATTCATTACATAATGTCCTGCGAGTCCTTGAACAGGACTCAGAAAATAGGCATTCAGTAGGTTGATTAGCTCTTCTTCAGCCTGTGCTTTTTGTTGTTGTTTGTCTGCTATTCAGCTCAGAGCACAGAACTATTATATTTCTCAGAAATTCTTACCCCTCAAATATGGAAGTGCTTCACAGGCATTAACTGTTGTACCTAACAAGTTTTACTATGAAGCCATGAGTATCTTCATCATTATTTAGCACATTAATTGCAGCAGTACAAACTAACAACCTTATAAAAAACTATTACATATATTAATATTTTGAGCTCATCGAGGAAGGGATTCTGTGAATCTTTACATTTACCAATACCCAGATCTACTGTGCAGTATACAAGACAGATACCCATCTGAAATTTCTATTTCTGTATTTATATGCAAAGCGTCAACCTAAATTTTTGGCTTTACAAATTTTTGATGACTATATTTTGCAGTGGATATCTCTACAGCCTAGGTTTTTTTTTTCATTTCTTTTTATTTCCAGTACTTGAATGTATTACAGGATTCTATTTGGATTTATCTGTGTGGGAAAGATCACCTTTCTTTGTTTACTGCTCCAAGATACTCGTTTTATTGAAAATTAGTTAGGAAGACTTATGATATTTCTCTGAAATTGCTGAAAATAACTAAATGGCAATCTTTAACATCTACCATTAGAAAACAAGTGGTTTGTGCATGCGATGAAAACACAATACAATCTGTTATGTTAACTGATAGATATCATTTACTTTTAAGCAGAATACTATGAAATCTTTTACCAAGAGGTACAAAATTACAAAAGAAACACTGAATTTACTTCACTCATTTTTAAATTTTACTTGAGAGTCGGTCACGGCGTTATCTAGACCAACCTGTGCCCTCGACAGAAATTTGTCCGTGCATGGAACTGGTATTAACTCTTTAATTACCCATTCTTTACGTGATGTTCACTGTGGAATACCAACAACAAAATTATAAAACCATGACAGAGTTCTGTGGTTTTTTTTATTTCCAAAGTTTCAATAACTAGAGCTGTGGGAGGTAGCTATGGTTAGGAGAGAAACTGTGTTCTCATTTTCCAGAATGTAGTACATAAAAATTAAAGAAAGATCTTTGTATTCTTGGAAATTTGAGGAATTGTAGGGTCTGCTGTAGGAAATAGGATATATCAGGATTTCAGTTTACGAGACAGTGATTGCTGTTTGTAATCTGTTAGAGGATGGGTATCTTACCACAGAATAACCCTTTTGGACACCTTTATAAATATTTTAGTAACTGAGCAATGGATCAGCGATGCAAAATACTTTCTTACTGAGTATCAGCTTTTATCTGAATTCACTGTATCTACTGTGGAGAAAGATGGTATGAGGTTCTAGTGCTACAGTTTTTGTATTGTGAACACTATAAAACTTTTCAAACTCACTGTTCATTTGCTCAGTATCAAAGAAAACATTTTAACCAAACTTAAGTGCTAACTAGTCACTCAGAGGACTTCACTACCTAAAATTTTCCTTCATAACAGAATCTTTACAGTGTATGAGATAGAAATAATAAAATAATTTTCTTCTTCTTTCCCTTAGGCATTTCCTGGAAACACAAACTCTGATAGTGTGGTCCGACATGATTTGCAACACCCAGTTATTGCTCGCTATGTACGTATAGTTCCTTTAGATTGGAATGGAGAAGGCCAAATTGGGTTAAGAATTGAGGTCTACGGCTGCTCCTACTGTAAGTTTTTTCCTTTTTTTTTTTTTAATTCTAAATAGAAACTGTCTTTGAATTTCAGATTAAATCTGAATCTCAAGTACTTTTTGTTAAAATGGATGAAGATATTCCAGGATTACTAATTGTAATGCCTGGAGCTTAATTTAATATTTATGCCTGGAGCTTCATTTAATATTTACTATATCCTTTATTTCTGAGTTGCTAGTTAGCTCTTCTATAGGGAATACAGCGCTGGAATTAGTAACAGTGCTTTGAAATCACTACTTTTGATCTTCAAGATTGTTTTTGCAGAAGACTTGAATAGACCAGTTGAGGAAAAGATAGCATTCAGATACATTTCATGCTGGGTCTTGAGGGTAATAGCTGGGAAACAAGACATAATTCATTGCCTGATGATAAAGATAAAAATAAAACAAGTAAAAATTCAGCTGAAGCAGCTCATTTTGTCTAAATATGACATGTTTTTCAGAGATTTTTCCTTTAGTGTTTGAGTATAACTTTAGAAAAAACCAGATGAGCAATGCTGCAAATGGTTAAGAGCACAACAGATCATGTTTTAAGAAAAGCAAGTGCAGTTTCTGAATACCATTCCTTCAATTTGATCCTATGGGTGCCTACAGAAAGTCTACATGCCTGCAAACTATAAGTGTCTACTGTCCAATTTCTAAGCAAATTTAGTACAGTATCCCTGTGGGTGTTTTAGGGGAAATAAATACTTGAGATTTATCTTTAAAAAAAAAAAAAAAAAAAAAAAAAAGAGAAGAAGTGTTAAAATAAGTTAAGAAGCACGTATCTTGAAGTCTCTTCCATTGACATCAAGTGATTTAAGGCCTATTGAAACACTTTGCCATGCTAACTAGCAATTGTGATAATTAACTAGCAAAAATATCTTGTGATTTACGTTGTTTGGATTTGGCTATGTGCTTTCATTAAACACTATTGAGAATCACATTCTGGTATTATTTTTCCTATTTCCATGTAATGAATGAAAGCCTCATTGTAAAATTTATATTGAGCTTAAGTAATTTTTTAACAGCTGAAATAACTTAGCTGAAAAGCCAGATCAAACTTGCTGTAGTGTTGGTAGGGCTGTGCTGGGGGAATTCATGGGTGTTGGATACATTTGTAAGAAAACACACTGTATTTGTTATCTGAGGAGCTGTGAGTTATTCTGAAGTTGGTTCTTGTTCAAAAAGAATTATCACAGAATGCTTCTCCAGTAGAGTATATATCTCTACTAGATTTACTAGATTGCCCAAGTCTACCTCAAACAAAACTCCGAGACAGTCAAACTCTCATGGAAAATCCAGTGCCTCCAGGCTCCTTGTACTTATGATTATGAACAGCCCTGCAAAGTGCAAAGCCAATGATAGTCCAGTTTTTGCTCTCCACATTATCACAGAATTTAGGCAAGTGAAATGCACATTAAAAAAAAAAAAAAAGAGAGAGTGAAACTTTCCTAAAACCTTGAAATTTTTTTCACAAAGTAGAAATTAAAATTTAAGTAACTTTTAACAGCTTTAAGTATTGCATGGTGGAGTGCAGCATTTATTTTCATGAAATGCCAAAGCAGAAGGGAATTTTGCCAGAAGAAACGCCTAGATCTAATAAAATCTCCTACATAGGAATATTACGAAATGTCCAAAATAATTCTCCATGATTTATAGAACAGCTTAGAAGAAGACTCAAATTACATGTTTTCTTTCCCTATCAAAAAATAGTAAAAATTATTTTGTTTCAGTTTAGTAGGATAATTTCATTTTCAATATTTAAAAATGCAAAGTAAAATATCTGATTCAGTGTATTCTTTGAATGCTCTACAGCACAGATTCTGCTGTTTTACATTACTGGATGGTAATGCAGTTCAATGTAATCACTATTGTTTCCAGTGAAACTTCATGCCAAGTGAATTTTGAATGATATGAATAGTTCAGATTAGTGGGATATTATTTCATATGACCACAAGTCTCTCAGCTGCCCTCTCCACTGGGAGGCAACTGAAAAAAATAAAAATAGAATAAAATAAAATAAATAGCCTACAAAATGCTTAAATTCTGAAGAAGATGATTTTGTTCTGATCAACATCTTCCATGTTTCTCATGCATACTCATATAGTTGCGTGGCCCTTTTGAAGTGATCTTTGCAGGTCCTCGCTGAACTCGTAAACTTTAAGGTACAAAATGATCTTTGAAGTACTTGCAAAATGCAAATGTAAAAAGAGAGAGCTTTGGTATTAAAACTGAGGAAGAAAATTTTACAAAACGCATGGTAGAGAAGAGCTCACAAACAGGAATAAAATTTGTTCATTGGAAATGAACTGCACCCTTTTTGTGAAAACCCTGAAAAGGCAGAAGTTCTCTGCATGAAGTTGAAAACACAAGTAACATGACATAATATAAAGGGTAAAAGGCCTTATTTTTTTCTGGTAGACAGTGAAGAAAATAAGAGAGAAAAAAGAAAAACCTACAACACCACTTACACTCAGCTTACCCTTAGTGATCTGTAAATGCCTCGTGAATTGCACTAAAGATTGTAATACTTATTTTATTATATTTGATCAGTTCTAGTGTCATCCTGTTCAATTTTCTTGTGAAAAATATCTTGGAGCAATGAGATTTCAAGAGTAGGGATAAAAAGTTAACTTTGTGTTGTCTCAGTTGGGATAAGAGCTATGCAATTACTTATTTAAGCAATTCAGCAAAATGTTTCTGCTCATTCTCTTAGCTGAGATGGGCTTGGAAGACCATTAAGTTTCTTTTCATTTCAAAGTACAAACCAGTTTTTCTTTCACACTGTGTATTCTATATTGCTTTACTCTTTCATTTTTTCTGTTTTACTGCTTGAAGTGCAATGAAAAAGGCTTATATACAATAAAGACAGACACTAGCCAAGAAATTCCTTTGAGTTCACTGATATTTTTACCATTAGTACTTTAGGCAATGCAAAATTAGTATTACAGTATTAAGTAAAAAGGGAGATACCATACTTTCACACATCCCTTGAGCCAAAGTAGACTACAAACCAGTCCTGTACATCATGCTGTAAAGATGTATGGCACATCTAAAAGAAGCAAAAAAGATGCCTGCTTTCCCTTGCTGAAGTTAACGCGGACCTTGAAAATATCAACTTCAATTTAAAATATAATTTTTCTTACAGCTCTTACTGTATTAGCCAAGCATAAATCTGATACTGAGCTGGTGTATATAAGGCCTGTAAAAGAAAAAATAGAAAATTCTGGGTAACATTCTCATTTGCCAATGAGGTAGTATATTCTTTGTCTTATGGTAAATATACTGGTATTGTTAAACAGTTTATTCCGTTTGTTTAGAAGAAATGTTTAGAAGAAAGTTTATGGAGAAGATGTGGAGTCTCCTTTGGAGATATGCAAAACCCACCTGGATACTTTCCTGCCCAACCCACTTTAGAGAACCTGCTTTAGCAGGGCAGTTGGACAAGATGATCTCTAAAGGTCCCTTCTAATTCTTACAGATTTATGACTATTTTGGTGGTTCCCAATGACAGAACTGCTCCTTAAAAGATGAATTAAAGATTAGTAAGATTTAGTTTATTAGTAAGAATTGTTTTGGGTTTTTTTTTTTGCTAAATGTTTCTTTATACTATATGAGCACATACACTTGAAAGTTAAGGCTATTACAGAACAATCTATTCTAAAATTCAAAACAGTACTGATGTTACTGTAGAAGTAGCAGCTTTGATGTTGAAAGAAACCAGTCCGAAGGAGTCAGAAACTTACCAGAATTACCTACACTGATGAAAAGAAATAAGTGGTGGTTCTTGTTTTGTTCTTTTTTTATTGTTGTTTTCTTACACTTTTTCTTTAAAAATAAAAAGATGGAACAATAGGTTATCACATTAAATTCTGAATATTAGAAAATAATTAGAAAATTCAGGAAGTAAAACAAAAGAGAGTTCTTTAAAAAAAAAAGGATTGAAGACAGTAGGTACTGGTAGTGTCAGACTTCATAAAGTTATAATATTCATTGTCACAATAGATTTTTTTTTTTTTAAGGTTTTAGCCCATTAGTGAATGGAGAAGTACTCAGTTGTTGCAACACAAAGTTAACAGAAGAGTTCTTACAGCCCTGCATATTTCAGCACTGCATCTTTTTCTGCTTTTTGCAGTGAATAACAGTTCTCTCTATATACCTCCTTGAAGTAGGATTACTACTCTGTCCTAAAAGTGGTTTGGTAGCTCTCAAGCTTTGCTCAATTAATTTTTTGTTCAGTTCCCAACAATGTGAAATCTCAGACTGAGCAGAACTTCAGTAGCAACAGCAGTAACTTGTGGTATCTTTGATTATTTGTGACTGATATAGCCCTTTCTTTGAACAGCCTGAATTTTTTATGTGCAAAATTCTGCTTCCCTCCCTGGCATCTTCCAAATTTTTCATAGTATCTTGAATAAAAAACATCCTTTTGTTCACATTGCATTTATTCTTTCTTGCAAGTAAACACGATAGAAAACTTTCCAGTGAACCTATATTCTGTGAGGAAATCATGGTCTTTTGGTGCAATAAGTGTTATGT
This sequence comes from Tetrao urogallus, assembly GCF_951394365.1. Lineage (NCBI taxonomy): Eukaryota > Metazoa > Chordata > Aves > Galliformes > Phasianidae > Tetrao > Tetrao urogallus. Next base: position 92,613,360 of record NC_136815.1, read on the forward strand.
CTGATTTCTTTGTGAATTTGCAACAGTTCATCACAAAGAAGGGACAGACAAAAGCAATCAAAAGAATAATTTAAAATATGCATATATTTATTCCATGCATATATTTATTCTATCCTCTCCAAGATAAGGAAAAGAAAATCATAATTTCTTTTTAAGCAATTTTGGGAGATGTAATTTAGGTGTTCTCTTTCCTTCAGCTCTGATTTCTAGTCAGACACATCTAAGGTACTGTGGTCAATCTGTTATGCAGTAGCTCAGATAAGCAGAGGAGCATAACAAGAGACATGATGTTGGCAAAGAACCCCACAAGAAGAAATTACGACATATGAAGTGCATCTACCTTAAGGCACAGAAATGAAAATTTTCAATCAAATTTAACAATTACAAAATAGTAATTTTCTTGCTTAAAAAATCAGCCTCCTATCAGCTTGAAATTTCAGTTTTAAACCTCTTTTTTTGAAAAGCAGGAGTGTCAGAGCAGAATGTATAAAATAGAAGGTCTTGCAGCTATGCAACGTCAGCTCTGCAACTGTCAAAATACTTGTTATTTATAATGTTTAATCACAGATCCAAAATACAAGATCAGATAAGCTGTCATGAAGAAAATAACATTTTCAGAGTAGGTTTTTTGGGGCAAAGTTTTATATTTAGTGTCTTTTACATTTAATTACTTTTTACTTTTTAATTCCATTATCTCTTTTTCCATTAAATAGTGATCAATGAAGTTTTCAAGTGTAGGATTTAAAAAGGTAAAAAAAGCATTAGAGATAATCAAATGTGGGGAGGAGATTCCTATTTTGAAATATATATGAGGCCTTAATTGACTCCAGCTGATGCTTTTGTTAGGAACTGTAATGTGTTTGTTATGAAATATCTACTTGTACAGCAGTGCTTTATTATATTGAAATCTGTCAGCAGTTTTCAACTTGATATTGAGATATGAAGTATATGTACTTATATTTTCAAACAATGACATAAAATGGTTTGTTTTTCACATGTTAATTTATGGAAGACATTATGCTTAATGCTTTTGAAAATCAAGCATATGCTTGTATAAATATCTGCACAGTGACACTCGCCACTATTTCAGAATTTAGAGTGAAAAATATCAAATATGTGTTAATTTTTAACATTATTTTGGGCCTTAAAAGACTACTAATGTGTGGAATAAGATTAGTGAATTGTCCTGACTAAATACTTGGAAACCTAATTCTTCAATAGTATATGTCATTTTTAAATAATTAGACAAGTATTTGCTAAGTATTTTCCCCTAAGGGAAATCATTTTCCTTTAAAAACCAAATCCATTATGTGTGTTTAAGCTGTGAATGGCTGTCATCTTGCATCTGATTTTATTTCAGTGTAGCAAATTAAGCAAAAATTGTTTGTTACATGGCTTACTTATTTGGTTTATTCTAAGCAGTGGTGATAGGATAAATGGAAAAAAATATTCAAGCACTGTAACCATCCCACATAATTCCCACAGAAAAATTTCTCTGACAGCATTGAAATTTTTTAAAAAATCTCTTTTTTTTTCACACATAGCATGAAAACTCAAAACTTCGTTTTGAGTTTCAATAGCAGCACCTTATGAATTTGGAGTTATGTCTTACATACATTTCTTAGATACTTCAATCTTGAGTATTACTGCCCCTTTGCTTATTAAATATAATAGTTTATACCTTATGTAGTAGTGTAGTGAAAAGTTCACCCTTGTGTCAACACAAAGATCTGGTGTCGTGAAACTAGCTAATACACAGAGCTGGTTGCATTGATTTTAAGAAGTACACATACTCTTTAGTGGGTTTTTAGAAATAACTATTGATATGTGTATTTTTTTATCATCTGAAAAAAATCTTGCATAGTTTGGTGACAGAGAAAGTATTCTGTTAAAGCTTTTGCTTTTTTTGTCAGTGTTTAATGAGGTTAATACAAGGAAAAATCTCTAATCTAAAAGTAAACACATACTGTTTGCAGCCTCTAAGTTTGAAAAAAGTAAAATCTAATGAATCTTGGAGTCCTTTATTTTCTTGGAGATATATTCTTACTATATTTTGAATCTTGTATACATTTCTAACTGATAAAACTGCCATTCCCCTCTGTAGCTTAATCTGATTTGTTTATGAGCAAAAGATAATCAATATTTCCCCAACTTCTAAGTGAGCATATTCCTGTCAGTCAAGACATTTCCTATCAGAAACTGTTGCAACTTGACTCTCTGAATCTGCACTCAACAACCTTCTTGCTTCAGTCTTCACTGGTGACTGGTCTTCACAAAGCCCTTGAGTGAATGGTTGGGAAGATAGGGACAGGTGGGAAGATAGGGACTGGTGGACCACTGTTGCTCCTGCTGTAAACCACCTGAGGAACCTGAATATACTTAAGTCTATGAGTCCCAGTGAGATGCATCCCAGGGAATTGGCTGATGTAGTTGCTAAGCCACTCTCAGTGATATTTGAAAAGTCATGGCAGTCAGCTGAAGTCCCAGGCAAATGGTAAAAAAGGGCAATGTCACATCCATTTTTAAGAAGGATTGAAAGGATGATCCAGGGACCTACCAAGGAAAAGTCCTGCCAGACCAAATTAATGGCTTCCTATGATTCCATAACTGCAGCATTGGAGAGGGGAAGAGCCACTGATGTTACCTATGTGGACTTCAGTAAGGCCTTTGACCCACAACATCCTTCTCTCCAAATTAGAAACACATGGATTTGATGGCTGAACTGTTTGATGGACAGGAAACTGGTTGTGAGATTGTAGTCAGAGAGTAGTAGCCAGTGTCCAGGTGGAGATCAGTGAAAAATGGTGTCCCCCAGAGGTGAGTACTGGAATCTTTATCAGTGGCATGAACAATGTGGTCCAGCACACCTTCAGCAAGTAAGAGGATGACACCAAGCTATGTGATACGGTCGACATGCCTGAGGGATGGGATGCCATCCAAAAGAGCCCTAAACAGACTTGAGCAGTGGACCAGGAGAACCTAATAAGGTTCAACAAAGTGAGATGCAAGGTCTTGCACCTGGGTCATGGCAACTGGATACAAGTTGGAGGATTAGAGATAGAGCACAACCCTGCCAAAAGGGATTTGTGGGTACTGGTGGACATCCACTGTTTGGTCTCCGCAAACATTTAGTAAGCACTGATGAGTGTCAATGGGTGCAGTTTTTTCTACATGGAGGAATTCAGTTGTTCACCATGTCAGATGCCATTCTGTTGGGCTGTGCCTGTGCTGCCATCTGCTGCATGGCAACAAAATTGAACAGAATACTGATGGTGGGAAGATTTAGCTTCTATTGTCATAACACCAGCTCTGCTTCCAACTCTGTGGGCCAACATAATAGAATAAATGGCATTTCTTTCAGAACTTCCCTCTTTTGTATGTATGTTAATCCTTGTCTACTGGATATGAAGGTGTTCCTCATATTCTTCCTGAAAACAAATTATTTTTTTCCAGCTTTCTTCAGCTTTTAGAGATGGAAAGCAATCGAGAAGCAAGGAGACTGGGCTGATGGTACTGACTACTCCTGAAGCCTGAAACAAATGTTACAGTTCATAGGCGTGGAAAAGCTAATCAGCGCAGTTGAGATGCCATGTAAACAATTTTACTAAAGAAAGGCTTTCCAGAACTGCTCTGGCAACTATGGAATTTGAAAGTCTTAAATTTTGCAACAGCAGCAAACCTTAAATTGTTATAGCTTGCTAAAAATAATGAATAGGTTTGCCAGGGAGGCAAAATGCAACTGACCATCCAAACTACAGACTGATGAACAGAACAAGGAAAATCATTTGAAAGTCAAAACCTTTTTTTGTCTCAGGTCAGGAAAAAAAATAAAAACTGTGTTTACTTAAATTCACTGTAAACAGAGTGGCAAGTGATACCAGTGTAGTATCAGATCATTACATTTGACAATGAAAGCAAAGATCATACATGCATTAAAGGTGGTCTTTAATTAAGCATGTTTTTGCATCTTAGACAACAGTGAGGTTATTCACCAGAATAAATGTGAGTTTCCCACAGTCAGAACTAGACTCAGCCTTGCACGCATTTCTTTTTAGAGTCAACTACATAAATTTGAATGATAACATCAATATTTTTACCGTGTGAGATTTAGTACAGCACTTTAAAATTACTTCTGCTGCATATTTCCTTTCAGTGTGTATGCGACTCCTTTTGAATGTTCAATTTAAATATGAGCTCACCAGGTGTAAGAAGTGACGAATAGGCATTTAAGAATAATTATATGAAGAAAGAATGAAGAATGTGGATTAGGAAGAAAAAATTGGCCTTTAGTAATGACTTTTCTTGGAGCATTAAAGCATTAAATACATTTTTTGAAAGATTACACAGCATCAGATTAAACTTAGTGATATCAGCTCAAAAACAGAAATACTGAATATTTCATAGGTCAACTGTGCATTTTCCTGTCTTCATTCGGATATAAATATTTAATCAAGGGCTCCATCTAGTCAGACGTACACTTTAAGTATTTATAGATAGATTTGCCCATTACATGGCTCATTTATTCACGACGTAAACAAAAAGTTTTATGGGATGGTGCAACTCTTTTCTTTGCTGTTTTTTCATAGAAGTAAGTTCAGAAATTTAATAAGAATTGAGATCTGTTTTGTCTGTTTACTATGTGAGAGTCAGTTTTGTCCTTTTTTATTGACCTGAGGCTCTTGCAATTTACTTTTTTAATAAATAGTAAAAACAAAGACTATCTGTTTTCAAGTAAACTCTGTTCCTTACTGTACCTGGATCAGAGCATAATTATATACTTCCCATTGAGAGGCAAAATCAGATGCTGGGATTCACAATGAAGAATAAATACATACACAGCTGCAGGGAAGTCTTCTGGCCACTAGATGATAGATCAAGTTGGTCAAGCATGACCTGCCTTTCGTGAACCTATGCTGGCTGAGCCTGATCCTCTGGTTGTTCCACACGAGCCATGTGATCTCCTTCACAGTGGTCTGCTCCATAAACTTTCCTGGTACCAAGGTAAGGCTGAGAGGCCTGAAGTTCCCTGAATCCTCCTTATGACCCTTATTGTAGATGGGAGTCATGCTGGCTAGCCTCCAATCCTCTGGGAACCTGTCCAGTTGACCAGGACCAGTGATAGATGGTGGAAAGCAGCTTGGCTATCACCTCCACCAGCTCCCTCAGCACCTCTGAGTGGATCCTATCTGACCTCAAGGTCTAGTCACTGTGGAGCAGTAGGTCTCTGTTTCCACCTAAATCATGGGAGGTTTATTCTGCTCCGTCTCTGAGACTTCCATGTCAGGGAGGGAGTGCCCTGAGTATAACTGGTCAGGCTTTCAAAGACGGATGTGAAGAAGGTATTGAGAACATCAGCCTTTCCTTATCCTCAGTTGTCACATTCCCCAGCATATCCAATAAAGCATGGAGATTCTCCTTAGTCCTCTTCTGTTTTTCGTTTCCTTTTACCCCAAAGGCCACACTGAGCTCAAGCTGGGCTTTTGCCTTCTAATTTTCTCCCTGCATATCCTAACAACTTCTTTGTATTCTCCTCATGTTGCCCATCCCTTTCTCAGGAATATAATTTTCATGATAATGTAACTTCAAGAAAATGAAAACTAAGCAGTTTGAATTGCATCCTGAAGATATTTTTAGCTGTCTTTGAACTACATGTTCAGTCTCAAGATATAACAAACCTTCAGCACCACCTCCTTCTCGTTTTCTCTAATTTAGCCATTTGAATAAACTTACTTCAAAGAGAAGAAAGCATGCACCATGTACTAGGTTCTTAGGACAAAATACTCCTGTTTTTATAAAGTATTAATACAATAAACAGATAATCTCGGAGATTTTATGAAAAAAAATGAAAAATTAACTGTTCAGAAAAATAAATTACTGGATCATGGAAAAAAACATGATGCCATGGATTTATGTTTTTTTGCTAACTCCCTAACAAGTAGTGGTTTTTCAGACCAAGTGCATCTCACATCATTCATCTCAAATGATCGTCTGGTGCCACTTTTAGAGACAAATTTGAACAAAAGCTAGAAAAAATAAGGATCTTAATAGTATACCAGCATTATAGTAACAACAGTGAAACAGGAATCAGTATGAAAAAAAAAAAAAGGAAAAGTCTGCTCTTTAAGATTCATAGAAACATTGGAATGTGCCAAGTGCTGTTGGTGCACCTCCAGTGGATATTGCAGTCAGAACTTGACACAGCATTGTCACCATCTTAGGGAATATCTCCTCACAGATTTGAGGGTTTCTGGCAGGTTTCTAAAATATATGAATAAAATTTGTGCCTTTACTACTTTGATACTGCAATATTTTATATACATTTTATCTAATAGAAAGAAATACAAGCAAGTAATTTTCAAATACCTTGGCAAATGTAATTTTTTTCTTTTTCAAGCATTGATGTCACTTCAAGTTGAATTCACTGAGATGTACAACAAGATTCATATTCAGTACAGTGGAAATAAATCAGGCAACGGGAAATTAAATTTCATTTTTCTTCATGCTGCTCTTCTCAAATTGGAAGAAATATTCATCATAGTATATGCAAAATGCATCTGTATTTGATGTGGTGTTTTCCTGTCCCATCCACCTTATGGCCTACGTATTGCCTTTTGAAAAAAATAATAAAGGAAATGTCAGTCAAACTGCAGATTGCAAGCCAGTGAGGTGCCCATGTCTTACAAATGAACTAGCATGCCTAAAGGCAACATTCAAACACATTACCTTTGGCTCTCTCCCCTGTTGTGTGAAAATTTTAAAAAGGACATTTTCTTTGGTTGATGTGGTGGGATTCCTCAGTTTTTAATGGTGGAAGGAGATGTAGTAATATATCTCCAGCATCAGATCAGCTGACTTAGTGGTAATGAGATTCAAACTGCAAAGAGTCCAGTGGCAAATTTGATGTGTTGTCACACTGACATTACCTGGATTTCCTGGAAAAAAACAGATTAGAAACTTTTGAAGTAATTTCTGCATAGCCGATTAGTCATTAATCATTAATAATGTCAAAATATGAGATTTTCTTGCTATGATTTTGAGCAGTACCCCTTGCTCGAGGAGGGAAAAATTTCAATTTGTTTGTCAAAATATCACAGAATCACAGAATCATAGGGGTTGAAAGCCACCTCTAGAGGTCATTGAGTCCACTCCCCTGCCAAAGCAGGCTTCCTACAGCAGGCTGCACAGATAGATGTCCAGGCAGATGTTGATTATCACCAGAGAAGGAGAATCCAGAGCCCCTCTGGACAACCTGTTCCAGTGCTCTCTCACCCTCACTGTGAAGAAGTTCTTTCGCATATTGATTTGGAACTTCCTATGCTCAACTTTATGTCCGTTTCCCCTTGTCCTGTCCCCATGGACTGCTGAAAAGAGGTTGGCCATGCCCCTTTGACTCCCACACTTAAGATATTTATAGACATTGATAAGATCCCCTCTCAGTCTTCTTTTCTCAAGGCTGAGCAAACCCAGGTCACCTAGCCTTTCCTCATAGGGGAGATGCTCCAGATCCCTTGTGGTTTTCTGCTGCACTCTCTCCAGGAGATCCCTGCATTTTTTGTACTCAGGAGCCCAGAACTGGATAGAGTATTCCAGGTGAGGCCTGATCAGAGCAGAGTAGAGGGGGAAGATCACCTCCCTGGACCTTCTGGCCATGCTCCTTTCAACAAACTCATTGGCCTTCTTGGCCATCAGAGCAATATGTTGATAATACATTTTTTATGTGCTTAAATTTTCATAATGATATTTTGGTACCCATGATTAATAACAACAACAAAATACTCTACGTGTGTGGAATATGGCAGCCCAGCCAGAGGCCCTTTGATGCATTTTATGTTTTTGAAAGATAGATGCTTTTGAAGGATAGATTCATGGTTATGAATCTATGAATCTTATGGTTGATTCATATGATTCATATGATTGATGAATATCTATGAATGCTTATAGTCATACAGAATTAATATATATGTTAGTGCCCATACAGCAGGCATAAGGCTCACATAATATGTTAAGGAAAGAATGTTGCTAGTGAAGATCCTCACTCTAAAAATGTTTTAATCTAAAAAGTATGTCAGATGAAATAGAGTTAACGCAAATGAAAAAAGTGAGAAAAATTTCACCTAAGATTGCCAGCGATCATTAGTACAGAACCTTTATATTTTTAATCACAGTGAAATGTTTCGTATGAAGTGTGGAGACTTGATCATGTAGAGGTCATTAGCAATTTCGAAATTTGTGTGAATGGTAAATTTCCTATGAATACTGTTGGTTTGATTTCAGATATATTCACAAGCGTTTCTCTGGAAAGTACACGGCTATTCTGTCCAATGTAATTTCGCTGCCACCTGCTCTTAGCAGGAATTTTTTAGTATTTCAAGGCAGTACCTTTATCAAAGTAGCTAAATTAGCTGTTATGAAATCACTGTTGAGTGTTTTTGTGAATGAGCACTTCTATGTTCTTCAGATGGTTACATGGGTAATAGACTAGTGGGGCAGGGGGACCTGTGGATCCAAGCCCTGGGAAAGGGGGAAAAGGTAGGGAGATGGGCCTAAAAACAAAACAGTGGCAATGATCTGAGGAGAAACAAACTAATTTACTAAATAAGATATCAGAATGCAAGATAACACACTATAATACAATATAATTAGAATTGAAGCTAATAAATAAAATGAGAGTGTCTTACACTAACTAAGCTGAGGTGATATTGTTGGGAGCAGAGATTAGCCAGAAAATCAAAAATGGGAGGTCAAAAGATCTATAAATGGTTTTTATCTTTCCCTCTGAGCAGAAATGGTAACAGATCAGTGAGCAGTCTTCTGGGGGATGTTGTTCTTCTTCTCTTCTGGGAGAGGTACCCCAAAGTATCTACTATCCATGGAACTGGAGCATTAACGCTTTACTCCCAGTGTATTACCTGGTGTTAGGATGTGGAATACCAGGAATAAAAATCATAAAACCACGACATACAGTTACATTTCTGTCACCAGAAAAAAGAGGAAATAGGGAAGTTTTGGAGTCTGAGTCTAATTCAAAGTTGTTTATAATTAATTAAATGAATTATTTTGAAATACAAAAAGGAATTTCTTTTACAGATTTGGTTCACTGACCAAAACTTACCAAATTCTTCAAGTAGACGCAAGTATGGGGCAAAAAATATCTGCACAGGCCTACTCAAGTCTATTACTCCAGATAGTAAGATGTGTGGGTGGTGATTTATTTTTCTTAGAGATTTGGAATTGAGGTCACTTTTGTCACCAGACTTCCTAACATGTTCTTAAAGATTTTCTGATTTATTGTCTTCAGAGGAAAACTGCTTAAATGTGGCATTTCAGAAACATATTGGATTAAGGGCTAATACATTTTCCTAGCCAGATGAAAGTGGTCTTGTATTTTTAACATGTCAGTAGTGCTTGTCCATATCTCAGGAAATCCAATAGAGGAGAATTCAGGTTGAAAGTAATCAGATTTATATTTCCTCTTTAAATATGTATATTTATTTTCAATACTGTCAATTACTTTTCTCCTATCTTACCACATCTTTGTCTCTCTTCCTCTTTTCCTGTCTCTGTCGTGCACTAAATAAATATATAAATGTGTGTGTATACACTTATACACTCTTTCCTATTAATAGTAGTTACTTTAGTGACTAAGGATGAAAAATACCATATATTTACACTTCAATTATAGGAACGATATGTTTTACTGTCTAAGTACCATGTCTTGTCGTGGTTATTATCATGATATTAAATAGCTGAGGGTCATTGTAGAAGGAACATAAGTCATTACCACATTTCTACACATAATGACTCTTAAACATAATTGCTATGTAATCTTTAGATGAATTATTATATTGAATTATTATATAGGCCAATGCTCATGCTGGCAGCTTAGCTAGGAATAAAGAAAGCTACTCAATCAAAGATTAGTTCTGTTTCTTTTTTAACTGAATGATTTTCAAAACATAATATTCAGGTTCCAGGCTTTAGAGGTACGTGATACTTTTACTCGACTCTGTTAAAGCGTGTGATATGAATTTATATAATTTGATAATGAAAAGAACAGAACTGCATGACTGCATGACTGATCCAGGTATGAAAAGGATACTTGTATTTCATGAGCTACACGCTGAGAACCCACAAACCCACAAAAATCTAGTCAATGTCTTGATCACATGCTCGACAGTCAAGGTAACTTAGACAGATGTTACAAAGAGATACCACCTGATCTTAGGGGAAAGGTGATATGTTCTAAATAGGGGATTTTACAAAACAGCAGAAAATTAAGTTCTTCCCTTTGACCTCCTTTACAGGATGTAAAGTCAATGCTGTGGAAGTCATGATAGGTTGTGGTGATCCATGAAAACATCTACTTATTAATATATATCTGTACATTTACATAGGCAATTGGAAAGAGCCTGAAAACCTTTCAGTGATGTAAACATGTCTATTTTTGTGATACTAAGCTGCTATTACGTCTGTTGTGTTCAAAAATAACATGAAATAAAAATGCTCTGTAGGTGCCTTTTACTCCAGCAGAATGTAGAGTAACAGTGTCGTAGAGAGACATGAGGAAACTTGCACTATAGAATCTATGCCCTCAGTCTTCTTAATCTCTTTTACTTCCGCAGGAAGAATTTTGTGAAGCCTGTGACTGTTTCAAGTAGACAAAGAAAGTTTGCCTGGGCTGTACTGAGTAAAGAGGAATTGTCTAGGGCTGTATATACACAGGTTACTGAAAGTAATGCTTCCATGGAAACTACAACAGATACGAAGAGCATAATAACACTATTTGATAGAGCAAATTCGCAGTTTCATAACACTATTTTCCAACAAAATCACCACAATTAGCTCTGTATTTTCACCAAGGATGAACAAGAGATATCAGGCCGTTCTTGTAAAAATCTGCACCAACAGAGATGACTAGCTGTCACTGTTGCTGAAATCTACCACCCACCAGCTCGTGTTCACATCCACTTTGTGTCCCTCAATGTTGAGTAGTTAATGTCAATGAGTGCCAATTTTCCACCTGGAGGAACTGAGTTATCCACCTTTGCTTCTTATGCACTTCCATGTTAGAGGCTATTTTGTCAGACCACCATCCTGTTTCCATCTGTCACACACAAAAATGGAATATGGTCAGGAAGTTTCAGCCTCTACTACCACACTACCAATATCTGTCTCTGTCGCCATAGGCCAACATAATAAATCAGGAGGCATTATTTTTGGAGCATCTCTTGTCAAATATAGAATATAGTGTGTGTATGCATGTAAGTAACAAAACTTATTTTAATTTTTAATTTTTAAAAAGGGTCGGGGGAGGAAGGTAAAACATAAAACCAGTAAGATATTTGGCTTCATTTTTGTGAAACTAATGCATCTGTCTGGTTTTATAGTAATGGTTGCAATTTCTAGTGAGTTCTCAGAGCGTTAGTGAGAGACTTTTGATGAAATTTTATTCGTCCTGTGCTTCATCCTTGATTATTCACAACTTTATGTACTGTCAGAGAGCAATGACATGAATAAGTGAATGGTGAAGCAACTTCCAAAAGTTACAAGTCTTACAAAAGTCTCATGAAGAGACATGATCAAGGCTCTGAGTTAAATATCTGATTGTAATTCTACACATTACATTTAAAAATCTGCAGGTAATTTATTCATGTGAACTCAAAATAGGGTCATGAGTACAAAAAAAATAAATTCTTTTTGGCAGTCTTGAAACATATTCTCAAATTCCTTTATCAAAACAGAAAGCATGGCTGCATGTTTTTCACTGTTCACAGCTCTGTTTTTGGCTAAAGTATTAAAATGCATACAATTATTTGCCATAACCCGAGGTAGCTGTACACTGAGCACTCCCCATGTCCTGGTTTCAGTCAACACGATGTTAGTAGCAGATCTATGTGTGGTTGTTGCTAGGTAAGCACCTAGGGTCAGACCAGGCAGGTAGGTTAGGAAGACTAATCCCCATGGCGGTGAGGGGCAGAGGCTGGGCCTCTTGACAGGCTGCGCTGGGTTGCATGTGGCCTGTGGTCCATGGGTTGGACATGCCTGGTCTAGCTGGAAAGATCCTGAAGGACATAATGTGTTGGTCTGTATATCTGAAAACTCACTTTGCTTAATGATGAAAATATGTATGGACAGGCACTTAATGAACATAACTGCAAGCCTTGGTCTGAACTGACTGTTGCTTAGTTAATGAATAGAAGATGGGTTGTGGATTTTGTGACTGAACAATGAAATAGGAATCATTTATGAAATATTGATTTTGTTTGTACACATACTTTCAGTAGAAAATAAACATCATGAAGCTTGATACAGTGCTTTTCCTGACACTCAGATAACTTTTTTATTACTGTAAAAATGTTTCAGGAAATTATAGAATGTGAAAAGAAGGCTACGTTGATGCTGTACATAAGCAGTCTCTTGATAACAATGGAGGACTGAGAACTAGCAAAAATTGACTCAGCAGATCGTTTTGGTATTCCCTAAATTTCCAGACATTTAGGCGTGGTTGTAGGCATTTCTTTAGGCACTTCTCTGAATCTGGATGAAAAATAATATTTCAAGAATTACTTCTAAGTAAGCATTTTTTAAAACGCATGACATATGTTGCCAAAAACAAAAGCAACCTTTTTAACATATTAGAGGATAATGTTGACTACCGAAATTTGAACTGAAATATATACAGTTTATTAATCATTTATATTTATATTTAATATTGATCATGTACAAAATGCTTTAATGGATTTTTTGTAAGATTCTGCTGCACTAACTGCACGATGGAATGTTTTTGTTTGTGTGTTTTTGAGAACATCTGAAAGATCCATCATGATAACAAACACTGGTTAGGATTTTTAGAAAGTTACAGTCACACAAGAGACGATCATAGAAGCAGGCAAAAAAGAGAAAGATGTTATTGAAGAATTCATGATCAAATTTTATTTTTTATTTAACTCAGAACATGAAATGAATTATACTAATATGTTGAGCCAATAAAAGTGGACGCTTCTGTAGAATATAAGTGGGAAAGACTCTTTTCTTGAAAAAGCTCAACATTTTAAAGAATTATTTTTAAAGAATTTAAATTATTAGTTGTGAATAATGAGGAGGAAATACTGATAGAAACAATATCTAGGGCACTTGTGTCTGGTCACAGGTTAAGTGGTTTATAAAAGGGTTTTACTAAACAAATCTCTGTAAATTTTTAGAGATCTACGTGTTTATAGACTTTTACTAAACTATTTTTAAAAGAGAAGATTCAAAACTCAGTAGAAGTGTGCCTGTTCATTGAAATGAAATTCTGTGGCTATTACTTCTGGACCTTGCATCCAAAAAAGTTGTGAAAAATTGTGTCTCATTCTTAAAAAGTGAAAATAAGAGTATGTCAAATTTTGTAGTATCATTATGCTACTTTTACATGAATATTGGATTAACTTCAAAAGACAATCATTGCATCCCTCAGTTTTCCTCCCTGATTTTGAATAAAACCAAACCTAGATAAAATCTTGGTCCAAATTATAGAATTTTTCTTCCCAAGATCAGCTGAAGCTGAATTTTATCAAACATTTCTATATACAACTGAACAAGGCAAGGAAAAATATTTTAAAACCCCTAAAAAATTTCTTTAGTTTCTTGACTTAGTGTTTACAGTCTTCACAGATGCATACAGTTGATTTTAAGAGGTATAATACAAGTAATTAATGACAACTCAGAAGTTGTCAACACTAGTTAAGAAAATGCATAGGAAAGCAACTGCATTTAAGAGAAGCCAAAATAAATTTAGTACTGTGGCAGAATTTGTTCCTCTGATGCTGCTTTTTTACATCCTGTGAATTACACTTATGCCCTTCCTGGTTCCTACTTTTTATAGGGATAATCCTTGTCAATAGAAAATGTACTTGCAATGCATACTGCACTTGCACAAGTTTTTATTATGTTCAGATACAATCCACATACAGCATATCTGTTTTTCCAATAGCTACTGGAATATATAACCACTCATAAACAATGTTATATATATTCTTTTTTTCATTAGGGGCTGATGTTATCAATTTTGATGGTCACGTAGTGTTACCATACAGATTCAGGAACAAGAAAATGAAAACATTGAAAGATGTCATCTCTCTGAAATTTAAGACCTCTGAAAGTGAAGGTGTAATCTTCCACGGAGAAGGACAACAAGGAGACTATATCACCTTGGAACTCAAGAAAGCCAAGCTTTTTCTAAATTTAAATTTAGGTAATTTTTTTTTTTCTTTGGTCTGCTTTTGTGTCCTTTTTAACACTTGTTCTGGTTTCAGCTGAAACAGAGATGTCTTGGCTTTTGCTTAGCGATGGGAGCATTTCCACAGCCAAGCCAGGACAGACCACTTAGTGTGAAAAAATAGTCACCACTATAAGTGGTGCAAGGGGAGGGTGGAGCTAGAATTAGGCCAAGGGTTTTTCTATACAATATGACATGCTACTATGCTAGTCGGTCATGACTACTACCTTCTGCTGACCTTCCACAGATGGGGAGGAAGCTGCATCCCATAGTCTGAGGGGAATGAAGAAAGTCTTCAAGGCCTTGGGACGGTTGGTGAAACGGTCTGGGGTGCACATTACTTTCTCTTCCCTCCTTTCATTTTCAGGTGATGACATGGGATGGAATAGAAGGATCCAGTCCATAAATGCCTGGCTACAAGACTGATGCTATAGGCAGGGCTTTGAGTTCTTTGATAATGGCTAGTTTTATAAGACACCAGACTTGACAGTAATACATGGAAAAGGTTTATCTCACAGTGGTAAAAAGGTTCTGGGACAGGAATTAGCAAGGCTCATTCAAAGACCTGTAAACAAACTTTGAAGGGGGATGGGAATGTAGATTGACTTTCACTTGTGGAGAAGTGCTCTAGTGTTGATGAAGACTAGGACATGGGACAGACACCACTTGAGGGTTGCTGGGCATTGGTTGGTATGGAGTAAGAACTTGCATTGCTGGCAGGCCACGGGTCAGCAGGCAGTTGTATTTATTGCTGTGGATTGGTCTGTAGGTAGAGAGTAATTGCATTGTATTGATATATCACCAGCACAGTTTCACTGTTGAGAATCTAATACAAAGGCTATTCTAAAAAGAGTGACAGCTTTTTATTTCAGTACTGTAGGAATTAAAACACAGAGAAGTCTTAGTTGAATACAACTTTGCAACAGAAAGTAGCTATTGCTTCCCTGGTATACCTTCATACACCTACTATGACAAATATTTATAGAGTTCATTAATGTGATTATTGATCTATTTGATCTAAGTATTTGAATTTTTGTGGCATCAAATCTCCATATGGTATATCTTATCTTCATAGTGAATTGAATTCCTCCAGTGTGAGGCTGTGTGACTGTGTGACATGATTCAGGTGAAGTATTGACAGAATGAGAGGAAAATGTTTGCCTAACTAACATGAAATGAAAATTGCTTTTCTTTCTATTCTTATTTCAGGTAGCAACCAGCTTGGCTCTATTTATGGCCACACATCCGTGATGACCGGCAGTCTCTTAGATGACCACCATTGGCACTCTGTCGTTATAGAACGCCATGGGAGAAACATCAATCTCACCCTGGATAGGCACATTCAGCATTTCAGAACTAATGGAGAATTTGACTATCTGGACTTGGATTATGAGGTAGATTGTGAAATCTATATATTTTCACTCAAATTTTCTTTATAAAGAAAAGTCCAATGGGAAGATAAACTTGAAATAATTAAAAATGTTTTGTTGCTTTTTTTTTAATGTTTTTTTAAATAACATTTTTTTCCTTACATTTCTTTCAAATAATCTATTCCCTTACGTATAAATTCTCTTCTTCCCTTGCTATCAGATCTTGTCAACATTCATGGGCTGATTTGTCCTGGTTTCGTGAAACCGGGCAGAGGGACCTTCAGATCCGTGCCCAGAAAAGGGATAAAGGAAAAGGATAGAGAGATGGGCCTATAATAGAACAGCGGCAATGATCTGAGGAGAAACAAATTGATTTACTAAATAAGATATTGAAATGCAAGATAACACACTATGATACAATATAATACAATATATTAGAACTGAAGCTAATAAATAAAAAATAATGAGTGTCTGAAAACTGAAGGCCCTACTCTAATGCTGAGGCAAGATATAAACAGAAGGGAAGAGAATGAGATCCCGTGACTTTGCCAGGGATTTTATCTCTTCACTGAATGCAAAGTCATCTGGGGTATGTAGCTCTTCTTCTCTTCTGGGACAGATACCTGGAACTGGAGCATTAACTCTTTAACTCCAAGTGTACTACACGATGTTACGATATGGAATACTGATAACCAAAAATCATAAAACCATGACAGATCCCATCTGTTATAAGGCTCATCTTAATCTTTTGTTTTAAAATGGGAAATATATGTAATTCAGTAAGGTTAGGGTACACTATAGCTAAGCAGCTGCTGTAAGCACAAAATTGATTAAAAAAAAAAAATCATACCATCTGCTATTACTTTCAGGTGCACATTTTGCACTTGAATCAGGCAAAATTCTTTTTCAGTGACAGCTAATATAAATTTGTAGCAAAGGAAACAGATTAGAACTTTTTTACTTACCAATGATGTTGCTCTCCTTAGGCAAGTAAGTACTTCCTTATATTATCACAAATACATCATCACTAACTTACTTCTATAAAGAAACAGTAAATTAAAAAAAAACCCTTTTGTTTGATCAGTCAGTTAATGCCCACAAGTGTTGATGAGAAACGACACTACACTACTACTCTTAGCCTGAAAAGCTGTCATAAAAAGCTGAAGGAAGAAACTGGAGAAAGGAGCGTGTACTCCTGGTAGAAGAAGATCAGATTATGGAATATTTGAGAATGCCATACACTCTTAAGTCCACAGGCCCAGATGTGACACACTCATGAATGCTATCATTGCGATGTCCTTCTTGATAATCTTTGTTCAAGAAGTTCCTGAATATCGAAATAGAAGTTATTCCTGCCTTCAGGTAGGATGGAGTAGGGTCAGAAAATTATAGGCCAGTGGGTAGCTCCTGATCCCTGGGAAGGTGAATCAACAGGTAATTCTGGAAACTGCTTCCAGGCACACAAACAACAAGAAAATAAACAGTTGCTGTCAGCATTGCTTTCACCCAGGTGGAGTTATGTTTAACCAACATGATGAGCTTCTATGATGAAATGGTGAACCTAATGGATGAGGGGAGATCAAACCATATTGCCTATGTGGACTTCAGTAAAGCTTTTGACTCCGTCTCCCATAATATCCTCACAGAGAAGCTGTTGAAGTACATAGACTGGATGAGCAGATTGTAAGGTGGTTCCAAAACTGGCTGAATGATCAGACACAGAGGGCAGTGGGCAGCAAATTGTAATTGGAGACCAAGAGTAATCAGAATACCTCAGGGATGGTTAGCATCTTCATTCATTCACCTGGATGATGGGATAGAATACACCCTCAGTTAATTCATGATGATACATAACTACAGGGAGTGACTGACTCATCAGAGTGTTGGGCCACTAATTGGTCATAGAAGACCTGAACCATGCTACCAGAAAGTCGATTTTATTAAAGATTTTCAATTGATTGAACAACAGAAAATGTTAGACAGAGTGCCGTAAGCCAATTTACATATGTGTGTAATATATGTAAATAATGTATTAGAAGCAGTAAGAATGGAATCCAGGAGATACAGCTTCCTCTCTTCTTTGGCATTAGAGACCTCACTGGCAGTTTCTTTCCAAAGGTACATTTCAATCTCCATTTAAATAGATTTACTCATGTTTAATGAAAGTTGTTTTAATGTGTATGAAAACATGTTCTGTGGTTTATATAAAAGGCAGAGCCTTGAGTTCTCCATCCTTTACTCTCAATTAATTAACTGACTTTGGATGTTAGACTACATTTAAATACACTGCCCTTATGATAAGTTAATCTGTAGGTGGTAAATCTCAATGAATCAAAACAATTTTTCATACAAAACACTGTAATTCCAAACACCCCTACTTTCCTCCTACCTTCACTCAGCTTGTAACTGAACATAATGTCAAGTGGTATGGGATATCTCTTTGGTCAAGTGGGGTCAGTTGTTCCGGCTGTGTCTCATCCCAGATTTTTATGCACCTTCATTCTATTTGCTGGTAAAAGAACACGAGAAACTTAAAAATCTTTGATGCTGTGTAAGCACAGTTCAGCAAAAGCTAGAACACCAGTGTGTTACCAATGCTGTTTTGGTCAAAATCCCAAAAAGACCATTTGGCAACAATAAAACACTACAGTTATATTCTCCAGTTGTGGGTTTTTTTGTTTGTTTGTTTGTTTTTTGTTTTTTGTTTTGTTTTTTTCTCAAAGTAAAGTCAAATTAGCATAGAACATCTGAGGATGTGCATGCAGTATTCTTACATAGCTAGTGCGTACTATTTATAAAAACATTAGTTTTCAGTGGAGTAGTTGAAATGATATAATTCTTGTATGCAAAGAGAATGTCTCTTTTAAAATAGAAAATAGTTCCTTTGAGCTGCATTTTCATGCTCTCAGTAACAACCAATTGAGCTAGCAATGAATTATATTTGAAGGCTTGGCTCTACCAAATCTCAGCTGGAGATGCAAATAGAAATTTTTGTGAGCTTTCTTAGGCTAGGAATTCCAGTTGTAATGACTGTTTATGCCTCAATATATTTGATATAAATACTTAACACAGATTGCAAAGATAAATCTCATGAATTCTTTATTCTTCATATTTGGGCTGCAAAATATTTATGAAAGAATGTAGCTTTTATTCACTTCCAAATATTTCAGAAAGGCACTGATAGTGTAGAAGTCTGTGTAGCCCCTATAGAGTAACAGGAATTAATGAGCAATTCTAGTTTGTATAATATTTATTTTTTCTTAGTGTTTCAGCACTATGGTCTCTGGGTAACCCAGGGTAATTAAATTGGTCATGAATAAATAAACATTTATTTTTCGGCCTACTAAATAATTTCTTACTGACCATAGCTACATGATAAAATCATGTTCTCAGTATTAGAAAGTGAACCTGCTTAGCAGGAGATAGTTTTTTGGACTATGTGATTCTGTAAAATTCTGCTAGATGAAGTAAATATGTAAATATTATAAGAAGCAAATACATTGTACTGAAGCCCACAGTTACAACTGCTACATTGTATTCTAAGTTCTGGCATAGATTTGGAGCTGAGTGAATGATTCAAATCAGGCTATCTATCTGACTGATCTCTAATCTACTTTTGTTGAAAAAGTACTGAAATGGATATTTATTTCAAGTTGTTAGTAATTTGAAACAGGTACTGAACAGTAGTGATCAGAAGATCAGACCATATGTAACAGATACATGTTTTCTCTTTATTTGGGAAAACCTAATAACAGATAGAGTTTACCACCAAAAATATTTGCAGTCATGACTTCATCATAGACTTTTTCCTGCTTTTCCAATTTTTTGATACTTTCTTTTTCTAGTAAGCAAAAAGCTCAAAGCCCTTGTTCTCCAGTTAACTGTCTTTCATTTTCTGATACATTCAAAGATAACCTTTGGCGGCATGCCTTTTTCTGGGAAGCCAAGTTCAAACAGCAGAAAAAATTTCAAAGGCTGCATGGAGAGCATCAACTACAATGGCAATAATATCACTGACCTTGCTAGAAGGAAGAAACTGGAACCCTCTAATGTGGTAAGAACATAACTTTGTCATCACCTAAACTTCTAAACTTCTGCTTCTCTTTCTAAGGAAAGTTTTTGAGTGTGTGACAGATGTTCTGAAATCATATAATATACAAAACAAAGTTTGTATCATGCCTAAAGATTTCATTGTACATACTTTTATGATATTGCTTTGTTTGTTTGTTTGTTTGTGTTTAATATCTGGGAACCTGTTTCTGCTGGGATTTAAGTTTCAGCTTTCCAGAATTAGCCGTCAGCATCAGGTGAATGTTTTTTAAAAGAAAACCAGCAGATCAATATATTCATTTTTGCTTTCCTTTCATATTATAGTAACCTAGAACCAGGATAGACAATATTGATTGTTAAATCAATTGCAGTGTGTCAAGGCTCTAAATCCTGATATCTTCCATCCCCATGGAGCAAGTAGCATGGGTGTGCAAAATCATTTGAGAGGCATTGCTCAGAGCCATTTTGTGGGAGCTCTGTAAAGCATCAAGATACTGAACTTTGAAACTGTTATTTAGGTTATTAACATTACAGAGGTTACTAAAATTATATTCTATTTTTTTTCTCTCCAAAGCATTCATAGTTGCTTTCACATTTAAACTTGTGTCTTTCTGTAAGGGCTGATTAGGAAATTACTGTAATTTCTATATTTTTTAAGGACCTAGGCTTTCCTAAAATAGTTGCCGGATTACATGAGCAATGTGCGTAGGAAATAAATGTATAATTACCCTGAATTTCAGATAGATTTGTTCAAGGCTTTCTTCTGTACAGCCTTCATAAAGCCCTGCTCACAGTATGTATAGTTCCATTACTGCTTTTTTCTTTATGTATTTACATAATTCATAGCAGTAAGCAAGAATAAGACATAAGATAAACATATACAGTAGAAATAAAGTGCAGTGACTTTTCTTGGATGGACGTGCAACTTAAGAGATTTCTGTAGGACAAACTCCAGCCTTGCAAAAGCATAGCACAGCTAACAGTTCTGTAGAGTGTCTATAAAATCCTCTTTCTGGTTTATTTGGATGAGAATTTTCCGTTTGTTTGGTTTGTTTGTTTGTTGATTAAATTCTGTTGCCTGTAACATTAAAGCAAAATCTGCATATGTAGATTTGGTAGTATTAGTGGTTCACCACAAAGCTGTGGCATGCTAGTTTAATCTGATGATTCACTTGATTTCCACTTCTGACAATATAAAAACAGAAGTGACCTTTGCTTTCAGATGAATTATTTAAATTTCTTCTGCTGTTCAAAAACAAAATTAGTTTCACTTATGAAATCAACATGGATTTTTATGTTTCTTACAAAAACTTTTATTCTTCTAGTTTTGAGCCTGATTTAGTATGAAAAACACGAAGTTGAAACTAGTATTTTTGTTAATCATGTTCATGTTATTAGCACTTAAGCAACCCAACCAGGATCAAAGCTCCATTGTAGGAACTGTGCAGATGTATAGCAGTAGACATATCCTGCCCTAAACAAAAAGCAAAAATAAATAATGTAGTGAAATGGAACACAAACTTATTGGTGAATTTAAAAGAAGCATCATAGGGGAGAAAAAAAACAAAAAGAGTTGGGCAAAGAATAAAAAAAGAGGTTTGAGACAAAAAGAAAAACGTCCTTACTGTCAGATTTCAGAAGTTGTACAATGAAAAGGAGTGAAAAAATTAAATTTATGCTACGAGGATGTCCAGAAAATCTAAGAAGTTAATCTTGATTTTACACTGAGCAAAAACATAATTAATAAAAATCCTTAGGTCTCACAAACATAGATGTCATGATCATAAATGCAAGAGTCTTTCAACATCTTCTTAAGCAATTTATTAATCTTTAGAGGGTAACAGTGTGGAACAAAAAAGTTCTGCAGTCCTCTGTGATAGAATAAGTGGCAGCAAACCTTTAAGGAGAATGAGTAAGATGGATGGCCTTAAACAGTTTTTGCTCTTATTAATAGAGCCTGATTTGTTTTCACAGAAATGAGGCAAATAATAAAAATACACAAAAAGGAGAGTAGGAGAGAGAAGGACAACAAGAAAAAAATTGGAGTGTCAAATTTTCTCCCAAATGGACTTGCAAGCAAGAGTTGGCAGTGACTTACTAGAGCATTAATTTCTATCTTGTTTACAGCTTTATTCAGGTCTAAGACAGAAAAAAAGAACATGCACATGAGTCTTCCGTATTTTCTATGTTATTGAAAAGAATAAGGTTATGTATGGTAGTTTATATTTGTTTCACTTACATTTACAAGTACTAAAATCTAACAAGTTTCTCAAAACCTGTAATAGGAAAATGCTGAGGGGAATCAAACCTGTTGCTCCCTCTTTACATACATTATGCTTCTCCCACTTCAGTGGCTGCTCTTCCATGGATTAGTGAGTGCAATCATGTATAAACATAAGATAAACATTTTCTTTAAAGCATGTTACACTCAAATAAATATTTGAGAAAAATAAAGAGATAACCTGACAGCTATTAACCAGAGTTTAACCGGACCCTTTACTATATGATGTATAAATACATGCTAAATGTTTTATTTGCATGTCTCACTGCCCACAGAGCTATTCAGCAAATTATTCTGAATCTATGCAAAAGAATCTCTTACTCTTTGAAAAATGGATTCTTTTACAGAAACAAGCTGCAGATTAGTTCTAACTTTTAGCTAGATCTAATGACCAATCTGTATCCAATGTCTTTGTTTAAAAGAGGGATTCTCTTGTGAAGTACAGTCATAGTGGGAACTGATAATTCAGTTCAGATTAATCTAAATGGTTCAGCAGGGAAAATACAATTTTGGATAGCAGAGAAATTGGAATTATGTGTTACTTCCTCAAGAAAACTTTTATGCAGTTAGAGTGTTCACGGTAAATGAGCTCAGTGATTAAAAAAAATAATAAATTGAATGCATTTGGAACCAGTAGCCTAAGGGAGTGCTTTAAGTGCGAGTATCTTGTGCATCAGTATGCTTTGAGAGTGTCAATTTGATGTGAAAGACTTCTTCTAATGTGTAAATTGTTAGAACCTCTTATTAACAACGCTTCCAGAAAAATTTATAAATGTTTAACAAAGTGCTTTCTGGGTGCTACTGAAATGACATCTGTGGCTGCTGTCTGTAACTGAATCAGAAGGTGCCAGCTCTTACAAAATGCTGTTGTCCTCTGAATCTGTGTGGGTCCTCGCCAACACAGAAACAGAATAAATTTTTTTACTCCTAAAGTGAATATTATGCTGAGAATGTTAACAATGGATTACAAATGGCTTTTCAGTTGATCTCTAGGGTTTTGTTATTGGTTTGTTTGTTTGTTTGTTTTCTGTATGTTAAATCTAGGATTGAATAAAAAAATATGTATGGCACATTTGGAAATGCTCAGATTAACAGTATCCAAATCAATATGTTAGCTATGTGGACTTACTGCTTAGTAAGCTGAAGAAAAAAAAAAAAAGAAAGAAAGAAAATCTCTGGGTGGGCTACTTTTAGACTGAAAAGAAATAAATTCAATATTAATTCAAAATCAATATAAACAAATTCTGACTATGTGATTCCTACTCGAATTCTGAACAGTATTCAGATGAATGTTATATCTAAACATCTAAGTACCTCTGACAATATTGTTCAGTCCTTAATAATTTTTAATGTGGAAATGTAAAGCAAAAGAACTGCTTCCCTGATCATCATTATCATTTCTGTATCTGCATCAGATAAAATCTTACTTTCCGAAATTAAATGGAAATTACCATATTGGTGAATATTGATTTGGCACAGTACATCAGAAAACCCAACCATAAAACACAGTCCACTTTGCCACATAGTAGAGCTGTTCTTCAATAGAACATATGCATAGAATCTTTGCATTCTATGCATTGATTAATTAAAAAGTCAGTTCTGCAGAGAGATTGCCTTAGGTAAATGCATGTTGTTATAAAGTAATAAAGTAAGAGCTACAGATTGATTATTATTTCAAAAGAAAAAAAATAATGTCTATAATACAGCTTGGTGTTGTCTTCTCTTACGAGAAAAGACATTAGAACCTGAGTGAATATTTCATGTCTACAGCTCTGGTCTTATTACAGATATATTTTAAAGCTTTTAAATTCAGGATAGTTTACTAGATTTTTGTCAGTTTCCCTAGGAATGAAATTTCACAGAGTGCAAACTCCAAATTCTTTTACAAAGGAAATGACTGAGTGATCACAATTATTAGATTTTGTTCATGGTCAGCTACTCCAAATCAATTAGCTTCATGAAGTACTGCATTTGCTTTTTTAATATTATCCAGAAGAAAACATAACAGAGAAGATAGTTGCTCACAAGTTATATGTCTTTATTTTACAACCTCACACATTGTTTATGTACATAGACTTGTTTATTTAAAGACGTTTTGGAAACTTGACTTCATTTTCATGAAAAGATGAGCTATTACCCTCCTACGGATATCTTTGCTGACCATGAATAGGTTCAAGTTTCTCTCTGATTTATTTCTTCCTCTTTGAAATGGGAATATTAATGTTTTCATGCAAGGTTTATCTTAGATGACAATTTAAAGGGCACAGTGTGCATCTTACTATACATACGTACAATGCAAAATATAATTAAGCCATTCTTTGGCACAAGCCTCTTGGAAAAACAGAAATATCAACAAATACATCAAAATAATAACAGTAATGATGTTTAATAATGCATTTTTTACGTAGAACTGACATGAACTACAGCAAACTTTGAATTAAATAAAACCTAGAATACTTTTCTAGAGCTGTCTATGAATTTAGTGGAATCTTATGATTTTACTTATGTTTTTGTTTTTTGTGTGTGTGTGTGTTTTACTCAGGGAAATTTAAGTTTTTCTTGTGTGGAGCCACATACAGTGCCTGTCTTTTTCAATGCCACCAGTTACCTTGAAGTTCCTGGACGTCCAAGCCAGGATTTGTTTTCACTCAGTTTTCTTTTCCGAACCTGGAACCCCAATGGACTTCTTGTCTTCAGCAACTTTGCAGATGGCCTGGGGAATGTTGAGATTGACATTAATGAAGGCAAGGTCAGCGTTCATATAAATGTCACCCAAGTAAAGAAGAATCAAATAGATATCTCATCAGGTAAGTGTTTTCAATTGATAACAATTATTTGTTATAAAATATTTGTTTAAAAGCATAATCGAGTTCAAAACTGGAAAAACTCTTTTTCAAATTTAAGAATCGAATTTGCAACTGCATATTTATTCATACCGAATCAAATCCTTTATTGTGTGTTTCACTGAGCAAGGCTTAAAGGAATAATAAAAGTTATTAAAATAACAAAATAAGAAAGAACCCACAAATATTTTTATTCTGAGCAAAACGAGAAGACGTTTCACTCTTTACCTGCAAGGCATCTTATTTTCTTTTTTTCCATAACTTTTTCAGTCTTCTGTGCAAAAATATTTGGTTTCAACAAGAGAGAGTAATGTAAACCCTTGCTGAGAATAGTCTAGTAATAAAGAAACTCTGCAAGCTGTTGTAAACACAAGGCCAGTATGAAAAAACTATGGCATTTTTCAAGCATTCTGCATAATCGTATTGGAGAAGTAAAAGCTTTCATTACTTATCTAAGGAGTGTTTGGGAAATGCTGTGTGAAAGAATTACTGAGCATTAGGCCTGCTTCTGGAAGGTAGGATGCATGTTCATTTCAGTTCATACACTTCATAAAATTGCTTGATGAATCCTAGGGTCAAGAGGGAACCGGCTGATATAGCTGCTGAATCACTCACTGTTATATTTGAAAAGTTATGACAGCAAAGTGAAGTCTCCAGTAGCTGGAAAACATCACAGGTGGAAAGCAAGACCTAGGTAACTACACACCAGTCAATCTCAGAGCTGTGCCCGGGAAGACTGTGGAGCAAATCCTCCTTAATTCTATGTTAATGCATACGGAAGATAAGGAACGGATTAGAGACGGACAAAATGACTTCAGTCATGTTTCCTGACCAATTTGATGGCCTTTCATAACACTGACAGCACCAGTGGACAAGGGAAAAGTAACTGGTGTCATCCATCTGGACTTCTGTAAGGCCTTTGACACAACCCCATATCAAAAGCCTTGTCTCTGAATTGGAGAGTTGAGGATTTGAAGGGTAGACCATGCATTAGAAAGGAATTGGCTGGGTGGCCTCATCCTGAAAATTCTGGTTAATGGCTCATATCCGAGTGGAAACCAATGATGAGTGCATGTATACCTCAAGGGTCTAAATAGGGACTAGAGATTTTTAATAGCCAGTGAGACTGAGTACACCCTCAGCAAGGTTGGTTCCAAGCTGACTCAATAGAAGGAAAGGATGGCACACAAAGAAACCCAGACAGGCTTGAGGAGTGAGCACATGTGAGCAACAAAACCAAGTTAAAAGTCCTGTACCTGGGTTGATACAATCTCAAATATCTGCACAGACTTGGTGATCAACGGACTTAGACCAGCTTTGCAGAAGAAGACCATATGGATTCTAGTAGATAAAATACTGGACATGACCTGAGCATGTCAGATCAGAAAGAAAAATTTCACCTTAAGCTGAATCAAAAGAAATCTTTCAGGGCTATCAGGGTGAGGGATGTATCTGTCCCTCTCTGCTCTACCCTCATAAGGCCCCATCTAGAGTACTGCATCCAAGTCTGGGGCCCAGAGCACAAGAAGGCATGGAGCTGTTGGAACAGGTCCAGAGGAGGACCACTAGGATGGTCAGAGGTCTGGAGCATGGAGTCATGGAGTTCTTCTACAAAGAAAAGTTGATGGAACTGGGCTTGTTTGATTTGGAGAAGAGAAGGCTCTGAAGAGACATTATTGAGGACTTCTGATACTTAAAGCAAATTTACAAGAAGGATTGAAAGAGATTTTTACAAGATCATTGACAAAGAGTAACATTTTTACATGCAAATGGGATAAAATTAAATTTTATATAAGAAATAAAGTATTAGTAAAGAATATACTGAGGTACTGGGATAACCCAGAGAAGCCATAGAAGCATTCTACACTTCCACTCCTTGGAAGTGTTCAAGACCAGATTGGACAGGTCTTCAAGTCACATCAACAAGCAAGAGGTATGCCTGTCCATAGCAGGTAACTGGAACTGGATGATCTTTTAAGCTCCCTTTTGACTCAAACCATTCTATGATTATATGATTTTTCTAGATTGTACTTTCATTTCAGATACTTTCAGGCATTTCTGGATCAGCTGTGATATTTAGTATTCTCTACATTGTGTAAATTAACACATGTTGTTAGCAAATTCATGACCTAAGTATGAGGTAAGAAAATAGAGATTGCTTGCAAATAGATCTTGACACGTACACGAATGTATGTGCACACACACATTACTTAAGAAGGTTGTATAGAATTTTAGCTATCTAGCAAAAAAAGGGCAATTTTTCTTTTCTTTTCTTTTCTTTTCTTTTCTTTTCTTTTCTTTTCTTTTCTTTTCTTTTCTTTTCTTTTCTTTTCTTTTCTTTTCTTTTCTTTTCTTTTCTTTTCTTTTCTTTTCTTTTCTTTTCTTTTCTTTTCTTTTCTTTTCTTTTCTTTTCTTTTCTTTTCTTTTCTTTTCTTTTCTTTTCTTTTCTTTTCTTTTCTTTTCTTTTCTTTTCTTTTTTGCCTAAAGTTATGTGTTATTATTTGCTTAATCTTAATTCCATGGTGAAGGTATTCCAGTTTTCATCAATAACACTGACTCAAATTAATTACAGTTGGGTTTTTTTGTTTGTTTTTTTCTTATGTCCATTATTCAACTTGGCATGTGAAAATATGTTTTAAACATAGTAATATCAACAGGAACTTAATCTGTTTAATTAGTGCACTTTAAATGAGAGTAATGTTTCATTTGGGAAGTGGACATTTTTGTCCACAGTTGCAGGTTGGCCTGCAACTACACAATATTCATTGTTTCAGAAAGGAGACTTAACAGATGCAAAATATTTGGCAAGAAAACCGTTGTTTTTAGGGATCAAAAAGAAAGAAAGAGAAAGTGCTGGAGGCCTAGACTCCATTTAGGGCATAATACTTGTCTCTACACACGAAAATAATTTAAATTACTAGCTGAGAGATCAGGGGTCCTGAACCACGATATGTACATTATTGTTGATTATGTATAGTGTGTCATATCATTAAAAAAAATAAAAATGTTAATGGCACTGAAATTTCAAATTGGGTACCACTGTGCATAACAACTGACAAGCTATTATCTACGTTGATTAAAACTTCTAGTTCTAGTGTTTTACCTTCTCCAAAAGCAAGGAAAAAAACAATTTGAATGTAGGCATTATCAGTATTTGTACTTGTAATAAAACCAGGAACAATCATAGAATCATAGAATAACTTTTTTGAGTTGGGAGGGACTCTTACAGACCATTGGGTCCATTTCCCCAGTGATGAGCAGGGACTCTCACAGAGGTCAGAGACCTCAGACACCTGTCCAGCCTGGCCATGAACATCTCCCCACAGGCATAGTGTTGTCTTGCCCCAGACCTGTACAAGACTACAAAGTGAGTCACCAGCTCTGGATTCCTACTTAGGAGGGGTCTGCTATCAGGATAGACAGCCAAGTCCCCATGTAAGCCCACTCCTCTAGGCATCAGCCCTGGGAAACGTGCAGCCAAACATTCTTCAGAAAAACATCTCAGAGAGATTTCTGTGAGCAATGGGGGACATTTGTTGAAGCAAATGGATGCTGGGTGAGCAATAATTCTCACTCAACAACCAGCCTGGGGACTCTGTTCTTTCTTCATTTCCATTCTTTCTGATGGAAATGTCCTTGAAACTTAATTGAGTTTGAATGGAATTTTACACTTTTTGAATTTCCAATCTTATTCATCATTAATCCTTAAATGTGTATTCCACAGTACCATTAACAATTAATTAATTTAAAATAATCACGTATCAAACTTTTTTAAAATTCTATTTGGAAGGTAGGAGACCCAATTACAGGCATGGAACTTTATGTGCTGAAAACTGAAACTCAATTTTTCATTGCTCTTCAGCAACATGAGCAAATAGATTACCTCCTGCGATAAGTTTCTGACAGTCCCTCTTAGTTTGACAGTTATTTTAGAGAGAGTCACTTTTGTATATAATGAAAGGAAAAGCTGCCAAGCATATGTGCATATTTTATGCTTCTTAAAACTTAAAAGCCAGATGAACGATTCCATCTTTAGTCATGCCATTCTAAATTCAGAGTATCTGTACTGTCCTCCAGGTTTACATCAATGACACAGAATGGCATCTAGCCCAAGGGCTGAATTATATTTCTTATACAGGAAAGGCAGCTTTTATAATTGAGTGTATCAGTTACTAGTTTGAACTTTTTCTGTGTTACTACATTCATGTGAAAATATGATGTGCATTTTCTCATATTGGCATCTTCTATGTATGCCAAAAGAGTTAAAAGCAATTTCTATGCAAGTGTTTCCTTGAAACTGCAACATCTATAGTCTTCATTGTCTAAATGTGGAGATTTTTTCATGTTAGTTCACTTGAGCTGCAAAAATACATTAAAAAAGTAAAATATAACAATTAATACAAATTTCTAGTTTTAAGTTGATAGCTCTGCATTTACTATGTTTACATCTTCAAAAGATGGTGAGTCCCTTCAGGTGTTTTTGCAAATTGCTTCTTTTCATTTTTAAATGCTGCTGAAGTAGCAGCTCATAATCACTGAAGTGAGATAGAGCAACCAAAGTCCTTTTGATCCTGTAAGCTGTCTTTGGACAGCACTGTCTTTGGAAAGCTTGCTCATTAAATTTATGTATTTGAGTTCAGAAAAATAAAGATAAACAACAACAGGAAAAAAACGCCTTTAATTGCCCTGCTGTGAAGCAGCCACTAAGAAATACATTGTTCACTTCAACGTGAAGCAGGATTTTATCAAAGGTTTTCACTGAGCACAAATACTGAAAACTCTATACTTCGTAGAATGCTTCCTTACTAAAGAGAAAAGTTTGGAGGCATTGTATCCCATATCTTTTCCCCTGGAATATATGCATATGCAACATTTTAAGTTTCCATTCATTTAAAAAGCAAAAATGAGTTTTGTCTTTTTTTGGTAGATTTAAAATAGTGGAATGACACAATCTAAGCTCTCATAATGGAGGATTTCATTTATTAAAATGTTCAAGCTCTTCTAACACCTCTTTTTATGCATACAGTTTTGCATATAATTTAGGTACGTGCACGTAAACCAGCTGCCAAGTGGAAACAGCTTAACCACAGAAGGAGCACACAGAAATAAAACAACGAATTTAATACTCTGATGTTGGTACTTAGCCAATTACTTCTTCAAAGAGTGATACCAGATCACATGCCTCTGGGATCTGGAACTTGCATCTCTAAGCTGATGTTACCGATAGCACTGAGCCTGGGACAGAATAATGTGGTTCTGATGCATGTTAAGGAGAATAAGCCTGGCTTTTGTTCTGTTAGAAAGAAGTGATATATCTGCTGAATGATAAAGCTTTGTAGTGTGTCACGTCAAGCCTTTCATTTACCAGGACCCCAGGCCCTTCTCCACAGGTCCTGTAAGGTTATCTATATGCTTAAAAACAAGACTAGAAACAATTTCTATCAAGTATTCTTATACTTCAGGCTAATTCAGATTGATAGTGAATTTCAAAAATCTAATTAATTATTTCAAGCCTTTGGGACGAAGTCCTGAATCAAATATATATTGTCCTGACTTCGGTGGAGATAATGTTTTACACAGAACTTGAACAATGTTTCTACACAGAGTTTGGGTTATATTTTTTTTCCTAGAGAGAAATTTAGCCTGCTGCTTGTATCCACTCATACATGAAAGTATTGTTAAACATGCACTATAAATTCTGCAAGCAAAAATAGATTACAAAAAGAAAAGTCTTTGTTGTTTTAGTTGAAGATGCCTGGGATACTGAAAGATAAACCTAAAATGCATGTTTAAGACATGCTCCCTTATATTCATTATGACTAGAATGACATAAAAGACTATGAAACAACAAATACTCACTATTTCTCTTTCTTAGTGTGGAGATAGAAGAGTACTGAATTTTTTTCTACCTGGTACAGTTCAAAAAGAACTACCAAATCCATCAATGGCCTAGCCACTCACAGCTCCCTAGCTCCTCTTATCTCCCTAGCTCCCTCTTGGGATACAGATATTTCTTCCCTTTCTTCAAAAACAACAGGGCATATTCTGAAGGCAATAATAAGGATCTGTGTATGTAACATAAGACAATACATCTAATCAAATTTTCAAGTAATCTTGCAAGGCTGCTCAGTTCCCAACATTCTGAAAGCTAGAAAATTATGTTTTATTGAAAGACTTATTGAAGAAGCTTGAAAATAATGTGTTAGTTTATTACTTCCTGACTTTATTCTTTGCTTTATAGAGACTTTTATTCTGCTCTGGTTTGTTAACTGAGTCGTACTCATCTATTAAACAATTACTTCAACTTCCTTGAATGTTTTCTCACTTGTATGGTATTAAATTCTGGTTGCCAAATTTTCAAAGAAAATAAGCTTTGTTTATGTACAGTTATTTGCCATGTACAAACAGCTGAACAAATTAGCTATTTTAACCTTTTAAAATATGCTTTATTTTTAACGATATGGTCTGAGGCTCAATAAAATATGCTTTACAATATGTCATCAGAATCATTTCAACACCAACACTGAATATAAAATTACAAGAGCACAAAGGAGTTACAGAGATTAGCAAAAGACTAGTAATTTTTTGTCAGTATTATTATTATTATTTTCTAAATGGTAAATTAAACATATAACTCTAATTTGTTTCTTAAAGTAGATCCAGCTTTCCAAATGAAGTCTGTCCACAAGGCAGATTATTTTTCAATTCCACTACATCAAGTAATTACAAAATTTCTAAACCCATGTTTCTGCAAAAATGAAGCCTAGATTAAAAAGCAAACAAAGTACGTTCTTTGTGGCTCATGGAGTAGTGTGTACAGACATTTCCTCATCTAGGAAATTGATTTTTATATAGAGAATTTTTGTGTTTCACTGACTATGGACATATCAAAAAGCAACTTCAGAGTTATAAGCGTACACATCATCCACTTCTTAGAACAAATTGTCTCTTTTAGCTGGCTACCGTCACTCAGGACTCTGACATTTTACTAAGGAGTTAAGTGTTGTGTCTTCAGTTAAGGAATTTATGTACCTGCCTGGTAACCATACCCAGTCCAACTGATTAATTGCTGCTCAGCCCTTCAAATGAATTTGCAATTGGTTGGATAACAGATACTCCCCAACTCTCCCTGGATGTGCTTACTGCCCTCTCATTGACGAGACATCCTTCATGGGATGAAGAGGATAGTGGGGACCTTGCAGGTCCCTGTGCCCAAGGAGTGCACAGGGCCCAGGTGTAGGGGGGGGTCAGAGCACCTGGTGTCTCAGGGAAGCCTGAGGGAGCTACATTCAGTCAGAGTGGAGGAAAGAAAATACTGGTGGGGGGGTCTGAGCATTGCGTACTCATTCGTAGGCCTGTTGGAAGCAAGAAGACAAGGCCTGGCTTGTCACCAGTGCTCAGTGATGGAAGGAAGAGAGGCTCATGCTGGATAATGAACAACTATGAATTAGGCAAAAGAAAATGGCTGTTACCAAGAGGGTGCTCAGGCATGGAACTGGAGCCCAGAGAGGCTGAGGAGCTCTGTCCTCCCCAGGGTATCCATAATTGATGGTGTTTGACTGAACAGACTCCTATGAAGACCGTGAGTTTTTAGCCTGGAGAAAGCTCTGGGGAAAACTTATTGGAGTCTTTTGATACATGAATTTACATATTTTTTTTAATCTTCAGACACTATAATGTCTGGAATGTGCTCTGTTTGGCACATGCTCTGTAACCATTCACACTTTCTGGAATTTTTACTGTAGAATGTCTCTTGTATGGATACAAGATATAGACTTGGGAGCACAGCATCCATCTTTGCTCTGATCAGTGCATTCTAAAATGATACCAATATATCACCCATTAGAGTGGGTAAATTTGCAAAATCTTCCATTTTCATGCCATAAATAACTTAAATAACCATTTTAAAGGACATTCCTAGGGTGCTAATGGTGTTATTTTGATTATTACTAACAGTCTGGTGTCATAACATTTCTATTTACCCCTTCCTCCATATTTAATTTACTTATTTGGATGGGACTGCAAATGCAACTGAAACCAAATCCAGCCCAAGTCTAACATCCAGTTTTCTGTATGTTATTTAATTTATATTATTTTTATTTTAACATACTTCATTTTACATACATGACGAGAGAAACAACAAAAATACTTACTGTGGGAGCAAAGAGAGACAAGGGCCTATAAAGTATAAATGCACATACTAATTACACCTAAATCATGCTATTTCACAAGCATAATTCATTTTAGAAGAAAATATGAATGTTTTCTGAAAAAGACTTCAGTAGCTCTTGTCAGGAAGAACAATAGTTTTTAAGCAAAAGGATCATTGATGGCATATTAAAAGGAGGATATTTACTGTCCATGGATTACTCCAGGCAATAATTTGGAGATAGGCATTTAAGAAGTAGAACAATAATATTCTGGTGCTTCCAGACTGTAACAGGAAGAACCCAGCCCTGAAAAGTTAAGGATGTGCATTCCAGATGAATAACTTTATAGCTGCAATATGAAGAAAATCATTTTAGTTTTTAGCATCCTTTCTCTTCTTAGCAATTCCATCTTGCAGCATAGCTGTTTTGTTTGAATGATTTTATTTCTGCAATTTAACACAGTTAGATTTTGATGAGTTTGTCAATTGCTTCAAATACAACACAGTCTCCGATGATTTCACCACTGATATTTTCATATGGGGAAAAAATTCTGCTAGTCTACTACAATTACTTAAGCACATCTTCCCAGTGATAATGCTATTGCTATTGCTAGCTCAGTAAGCAGTAAACAACTACACACTTCTCAGAGTCCTTTTCACTAGCCTCCATATCTCATCAGCTTAGATAGCCTATCATTTGGTCCAGATTTATCATCCTTTATATACATTATCTTATGCAATGTCTGAGGCATGGGCTCAAATGTGAATGATCCAAATCATTTATTCCAGGTTCTAATATCCCTTATATAAGTCAAGTTTTCTCTTGTAACTTTCCTACCTGCCTTTACATGTCAACAAAACGTTCCACAAACACTCCTTAACTGTGCACGCAGGTGCTTTACAATCAAGGTCATGAGTTGTCACAAGCCATGCCCTCTTCCTCCAATCAGGGCCATCACACAGCTTACTCAACTTTGTTTTTCTCTATTGGAGGTGTCCTTGGTTCTCAGCACTGCTTTCTCATGCCGTTTATTTTGCTCCACAGCTTCTGCTCTGAACAGTCTATGCTATTCCCACAGTCTTATAAGTACTACTGAATGCAGTAAAATTCTTAAAATATAAAATTCCATTGAAATTTTGTCATATATTGTATATTTTTGCCTCTACAGGAAGTTGGGATTTTAAATCCAAACATTTTTCTGCACTTTTTTTTCTTTGCACTTTTTTGAGTGAGCAAGGCCAGGCCAAAGAAGGGAGATGAGGAAAGAAATCGGCGGGCCAAGAGGGTGGATAAGCAGGGAAATGAGCAGAGGGTGCACAAGATCACAGTGTCTCTATGCAGAACTACTTATCTCATGGCTTGCATTTCTAATTATCCCTTTTTCTGACTTTCTGTTTTGCCACCTTTACACATCCCTTAATCTGCTCCACACTGAAACATGCTGATTCTTAGGAAACAATACTTTGACAGAACACGTAATTTACATTTCTCAATGAAATCTTAGATTTACTACTGAATGTATCTATTTTCCATAGGGTATACAAAAATATAGCCAGTACATCCCAGGCCTTTGTGTAGAATATTCTAGGATGAAGGTAAATTAAAAAAAAAAAAAAAAAAGTGGTTTCTCTGATTTGGATCACTATGCTTGCCTTCCTAATGAGAATAAATAACCAAAATAGAGATTTCATGACTTGTCATCCCTACTAAGACTAGGGAAACATTTAAAATTCTCTTTTTCCTCCATTCTTTTTGGTTTTGTGTATTAATTTGAGAACTTTATTTAGATATATATATATATTAAAAAAAGGCAAGCTATGCTATGAACATATTTCTTAGTGGAAGTAAGAATGTAGATGTATGAAAATCATATAATCATCTGCAGTTTGACAGATTCATAATCTCAGTCTGAAATTTACATAGTTCTTCATGTAGAAATAATAATTAACCATATTTTTCTTAATACAACGGGGAAAGAGAATCACAGAACCACAGAATCACAGAATCACAGAATGGCCAGGATTGGAAGGGACCCCAAGGATCATCAAGCTCCAACCCCCTGCCACATGCAGGGCCACCAACCTCCTCATTTAATACCAGCCCAGGCTGCCCAGGGCCCCATCCAACCTGGCCTTAAACACCTCCAGGGATGGACAGGGCATCCACAGCCTCTCTGGGCAGCTGTTCCAGCACCTCATCACTCTCTCTCTAAAGAACTTCCCCCTGACATCCAACCTCAATCTTCCCCTCCTCAACTTCAAACCATTTCCCCTTCTCCTGCTGTTAAGACTTGACTCCCCTCCTGTTTGTAGGCTCCCTTTAGGTACTGAAAGGCTGCAACGAGGTCACCCCACAGCCTCTTCTTCTCCAGGCTGAACAAGCCCAGCTCCCTCAGCCTGTCTTCGTAGGAGAGGTGCTCCATCACTCTGATGATCTTTGTGGCTCCTCTGGACCCTCACTGACAGCTTTCTGTCTTTCTTGTACTGGAGGCTCCATACCTGGACGCAGTACTCCAGATGGGGCCTCACAAGAGCAGAGTAGAGGGGAACAATCACTTCCCTGTCCCTGCTGGCCACCCCTCTGCTGATGGACCATCCCAATTCTGATAGAAAATACAACAATACAACAATGTCTATATTTCAAAATTTTATCCCACGTTCACGCAGTAGATTTGATATTCTTGAGTGTGCCCCTGGGATTTTGTGCAAAAACTCCAAGCCTATTGAACTCCAAACTTGCAGTTTTGCATAGAAAAGTTATTTTCATTCCCTCCCTTTTATAACACATACAGTAGGCTGAAAATGAATTATCTTTAAATCTGATACTAATTTCCAGCTATTATCTCAAATATAGTACTTTATTAAAAATAACAAAAGAACAATACTGTAAAACAAACAAACAAACAGAAGAAAACAGAACAGCTTTGCTAGTAATCTTCCATACTTTTTTTTAATAAGAAAATAATAAACATCCAAACACTGCATTTTAAGCCATGTGGGTACCAAGGTAACTCATTTTCTCTCTCTCTTTTTCTGAAATCTTCTAAATATTGTAGCAACTTGTTCCCAAAAGAGGGATTTATATGTTATATAGATGCAGGGATATGTGAAACAGCCTGTAATCCAACATCTGAAGATCAAAATTATTTTATCAGTTAATGAGGCAGCAGAAGTGAATATATAACATCCAAAATCACCAGGAGTCTGAATAGAAGCATGAAGAAATAACTGGACGTATTTGACTGTACTTTAAAAATTTGGTCTTATTATCCTGACTGATAAATGAGTCACTAAAAATCGATGTATGAGATGTCTTTCTTAGACTAAATCTTAGTAAGAATCTTCAGAATACTTCAATATTCTTCAAATATGAGTTCTTAATTGTTATGTTAATATTTGTTAGTATGCCAGGCTGTCATGATTTTAGGATTTTTGGTTGTCGGTATAGTACATTATAACATCATGTAGTGAACTGGGAGTTAGAGAGTCCACGCTCCAGTTCCATGGATAGTTCCGAGTACTTGGTTCTCAGCAGAGACGAACTGCATGCTACATATCCCAGAGGACTTTGCATTGTGTTTCGGTTTTCTGTTCAGAGGGAAAAGATAAAAACCGACCACAAATCACTGGCCCTCCCCTTTTTGGATCGTCTGGCTCTTCTCTGTTGCAGATGCCATCTCCTCAGAGCCTTAGAGCAAGGGCTTTGGCTTTCAGACACTCTCATTTTATTTGTTTATTATTTCCAATTCCAACTATATTGTATTATATTGTATTATAGTGCGTTATCTTGCATGACAATATCTTATTTAGTAAATTAGCTTGTTTCTCCTCTGATCGTTGCCACTGTTTTGTTTTTAGGCCCATGTCTCTACCCTTTTTTCCTTTTTCCCTTTTCTGGGGCATGGGACTATGGGTGCCCCTGCCCCATTAGTTGCTGAACTAGGCCGAATTGACCCGTAAACTGTTGACAAAAGTATACAGCATACTCTTATTATTAACTTTTTTTTTTTTTTTTTTTTGTATAAAACATATGATAAAAAAAAATAATAATAATTTGAATGTAAGGTCTTATGTTAGCAAAAAGTGAATTTTTGTGTAATTGCCTAACATGACTATTTTTATTTAGTTCGATTTCTTTGTAACAATTACCCTGAAATTATGAAGAATGACAGGAAAAAAAACTTTCGAGGTCAAAGCCAGAGACATTAAAACAAACTGTAAACTGCACTAGGCAAACTCCCCAGTGAGGTTTATAAATAAAGACGAGGGCTTTGGGGCTTCTTACTATGCTTAATTACTTCTTCAGAGATACATTTGAAAATTCCTAAAAACAACCAGATTGCCCTTGTTACTATCATTCTGTTATTCCACATCCCTGTGAAATACAGAGAAGGTTTTAAAGTAACTTAGGCAAATATAGATTTTGATGTTAAGACTCCAGTCACTGCTGTGGCAATATATCTAGACATTTCAGCATATCTGCTATGTTTGTCAGGTGACTCACATAGAAAGTTAGAATGCAGTTCACTCTCATAATTCATAAGTTAAATGATTATCATACAGCCATTCAAAAGATTTTATTGCGATGTAGCAAATATTAAAGAAGCAGAAATAGCATAATTCATCTAAGTGACTAGCAATAAATAAATTGGGCATTGTTACAAATACAGTAACTAAGGTTCCAGAAATGAAATGATGTATTAAAATTCTTGTTTGCCCTTGATGCCTCTGGAAAATTCTGCTGAATGGGATTTGATAAGCATGTGTGGAAATTATGATCTCTAGTGTTGTATACTGGACAAGGCCATTATTTTGGGGCAAGTATGTTAAAAAAAATATTAATATGTTGGTTCTATACATGCCTGTATGAAATAAGAAGTTCCTCAAACTGTGATTCAGGCATGGCTTCTGTCAGTTTCCTAAAATTCAAACATCTGAAGGCTTCAACTAGCAAATACATAAATGTAATGTGGAAGAAAACTGAAAGGAGAAAAGATTTTTTTCCTCACACTGCTAATATTTAATAGTCTTAGTTGCTTAATTTATTTTATTTTTTAATACACAATAGGTTTCTACATATAGCTGTGTTTCTAAAATTACCATTTCAGGTAAGATTCAATCTCCCGCAGGAGTGTGTTGCACAAATAAGGATCTCGAATTTGTTTCTAAGAGATTAACTCTTTGTGTGTATTCAGTTGCATAGTTGTGCCCAGTCATCTGGAACGTATGTAAATCGAACGAACACAGTAAAAAAAAAAAAGTTGCACTAGCTAAGAGCAGAATTTCAAACTCAAGGGTAAACAAAAGCCCATGGAGACCATAGAGCACATGAGCATGTCTTTTGCTCTTAATCCAATTTACAGGTTCCAATACCTGAAACTAAAATTTTATTGTTAGCCTATTGGAATGGGATATATGCCATAATATCCTAAGGTAACCATACTGCCCAGGGCCCCATCCAACCTGGCCTTGAACACCTCCAGGGACAGGGCATCCACAACCTCTCTGGGCAGCCTGTTCCATCATCTCACCATTCTCTAGGTAAAACTTCCCCCTCCCCAACAGCTCTCTGTCTTTCTTGTTCTGGAGACTCCAGACCTGGATGCAGTACTGCAGACGGGGCTTCATGAGGGCAAAGTAGAGAGGGACAATCACCTCCCTGTCCCTGCTGGCCATCCCTTTTTTTGATGAAGCCCAGGATACCATTTGCTTCCCGAGCTGCAAGAGCACACTGCTGGCTCATGTTCAGTTTTTCACCCACCAGGACCCCCAGGTCCTTCTCTGCAGGGCTGCTCTCAAAGATTGCCCGGGATTCCTCTAGCCCAAGTGCAAAACCTTGCATTTTGCTTTATTAGGTCTCATTTGATTCACCCAGGCCCATCTTTCGAGTCTCTCAAGGTCCCTCTGACTGGCATCCCTTCCTTCCATTATGCCAACAGAACCACTCAGCTTGGTGTGATTTGTAAAATAGCTGAGGGTGCACTCAATTCCATCATTGACAAAGGTGTTAAACAGCACCAGTCCCAAGACTGACTGATACTTGTAGAAGTAGCTAATAAGCAGTTACTAAGGCAGGGGTAGGGTATGTTTTTTCTCCAAAGGAGATGAATTGTGTTGTGTTATGCACTAACATGTCCAAGAGCACTGACAAGAGATTCTTCTCTGACAAAATAGACTTATGTGGTTGATGATTTCCCATGTCTGTAAGATAGTAGCATCAGAGATCACTGCCAAATCTTATTAGCATGGCTAGTCCTCAGAAGCATTTTTGCTTTCGTTCAGTGACAGGGATAAGGGCTGGTTTCGTTCATTGTTTTATTTTGAAACCAAGTGAGTTTCAGTGCTGAGTGGAAATATCGTTTTTTCAGTTTTTAAGCAATTAGTTAATGAAATGTTTGGCTCACAATCTCGTACATACAAGAAATGCCTTCTGTAGAAGATAGTGGGGTAATAATCTATAAAGAGCTGACTGCCAGTCATTCAGTTTGATTGCTGTACTGCAATTGAATCTATGTAATCCAATTTTACAATTGCATTCTGACATTGAAGTTTGTCTTCTAAATTTCAATATTCTTCTGCTAGAAAAATCATTAAGATTTAAATTGTTAATTAAATTGTTAATGAAAGCATATATGACATATGCACAGTCATATATATTCCTTTTAGGGGGATTTTGGAGATATTTTCTGTACTCTATTATGATTTTCAAAAGCAGAAGATTAGACATCTGTAATTTTGCCATGTTAAAATTTCTATTGGAAAATGTGTGTACCATTTTTCTTAGGTGCTTCTCTGGATTAAAAGTGAGTCATAAAAAGTTTAAAAACAAAACAAAACAAAACACTTCTTGCACACGATAGAACTTGCAAGCATGCAGTGACTTTAGTCTGTACAATATTTAACTGATTGATTGCAACAATCAGTTTCTCTATTAGAAGATGCACTTTTTAATGGAGTATAACTAAATGTTATGTTTTGAGATGTACAAGGATAGTCAAGACTCTGGATTTACTGGATACCGGAGTATTGTTTGTAATATTGGAGTTCAAACTTAGAATATTCACAAATATATTATACTAGAACTCATAAATTAGTATACATATGACCAGAGAAGAGTGGGTTAAAAGAAGAAATAAAGTACTGGAAAGGAATTTGGAATCACCTTTGTTTATCAAAATTCTACTTGAATGTTGCAGTAGCAATCTTGTTTCAC
The DNA here is from genome assembly GCF_951394365.1 of Tetrao urogallus. Classification (NCBI taxonomy): domain Eukaryota; kingdom Metazoa; phylum Chordata; class Aves; order Galliformes; family Phasianidae; genus Tetrao; species Tetrao urogallus. The sequence goes on from NC_136815.1 coordinate 92,653,523, forward strand.
TTCCCATTTTTCTGTTACCCTTCATGAGTACAATGACATAGTGGACTCTTTTATATGATAGCATGTCATCACTGAACTTTCATATCCTGAAAAGAGTGGCATAGATGAAGATATGAATAGTGTAAATAATGCATGAATGCCAGGTGGTGCTCACTGCTGTGCATTATCTGGCTTAGAACTACCATTGACCATTTTGACAAAGGCAAAAGAAAACTAACTGTGCATATTTTTAGTATGTTTATTTAAATTGCTAAACATTAAAAGAAAAATCCAATAAATTGAAATCCAAATTGGTAGATGTTCTGTTAGTCTCAATAGAGTTGATTTACATCAGTGTAAAACCAAGGAATTAAGAAGAAAACTATGATATGAACTAGAAGTAACAGCAGTTATTCATCAGATCCATGCAAGTAATGTTCATATCAAGTGCTAAATAAACACTCTTTTATAAAAATAACAAGCCCTGAACAGCTCGAGTTGGTAATAATCTTGATTTATTTTCTGTCTAAATTGGTCAATTTAATCAGCATGTCTAAAAATAGTTTTTTAAGAGTAGTTTTGTCACAAATACACTCAAATGATTTTCAGCTTGATTCTGTGATGATTCTAGCTGTACTAGGCCTTTTGCATTAGCCACTGTTTGAAGAAAGCTACAAAAGAAATAACTCATATTTCAATTCTAAATTACAATTCATGTAAATTCTATGTATATCCTTAGCTAAAATATACATACGAAGGTCTCACTACTTATATATTGCATTGAGTAGAGGGAGCCAGCCTCTAAATTAATAGTGAAACTTATTTAGAATGTATGGACAGCATGGTCTTAAGTTCCAAAGACTCACTGAAAATTACTCAGTGCCTGAAACAGAGTTGCAAAAGAAATTCAGTTACTGTGATGCCAATTAAAAGTTTGAAGAGGCTGAAGACAGAAGGAAAAGAGGTGTGCTGTACTGAGATTGGAAACTATATCACAGACATTACAAGAGAAATTACAGTTAGGTGAAATGTCAACTGTTTTACTCTGCTAAATGATGTACCTGCTTTGTTTTATTTTTATTTTATTAAATTGCCTGAAGAAACCAACTTCTGCCAGGGTTACCAAGTAATGGTGCAGTCACCTAAAAGACTACTTATAACATTCCATTCTTAGGAAATATCAGCAATTCTTTGATTGTTGTAGGTCTATGTTTTACGATCATGAACATAAATTTCATTCATGTTTATTCACTGAAAGACCACTTCAAAAAGCTCACCTCTTTCTTCTGCCTGCTAACATTCTCCATTCCATATGCACTTAAAATAGACATTTCATTGCAAAATGATGGAAGAATCCTTTAAATTGCTGGCTTTTCTTGGCTGCTTCTTGTAGTTAGAAAGATAGACCAGAAGTTAAAATGGACAGTAATAATGATTTTTAAAAATATTTGAATATTAGTATAATCAAATTTCTTCTATTATAGCATTAAAATAGGAAATACGATAATTAGAAATACAAATTGTCTTGTATAGTGACACGCACTTGACTATTTTGTTTCAGTGTAACTATAAGTAAATTATTTAACTGTGCTCTATAATCCTTATTTGTAATAAAGGCACAACAGTTTAATTGTTCCACATTTGTCTTGCCTATTTGTTTCACAAAATCATTTATCTTTTACTCTATACACATGCAATAGGAAGAGAAGAATAAAAATGTTAGTAGTAAGTCCTACGTTAATATTTATAAGCAAAGGTAAAATCATTACTGTGAAGAATAAGCTTTGTTTCTGATATTTTGCGTGTACAAGGAAAACTTTCATGTAACTCACACAGGAATTTTAAATAAGCATTTCTCATTCTACTCTTTTCATTGATTTCAGTATTAAATGTTATCTTTGAAAGGCTTATTTTACTACACTGATTTCTGTGTACACTTAAATAATTTTTCTTTTGTTTTATTGATGTCAACAGTCTGTGGATTGGTTCAGCCCAGTTCCGTGACTAAGGGGTGGGGGAACCCATGGACCCAAGCCCTGAGAAAGGGGGAAGGGGAAAATGGGGAAAGGGTAGAGACATGGGCCTAAAAACAAAACAGCAGCAACAATCTGAGGAGGAAAGGTAATTTACTAAACGTGATATTGTAATGCAAGATCACACAATATAATGCAGTATAATTGGAATTGAGATTAATAAATCAAATAAAATGAGTGCTCAAAAAACGAAGGCCTTACACTATTGCTGAAGGTGAGACAGCTAGGGAGCACACACAGAGAAACGTGCAGTAAAAGGAAGAAGGGGCATGGCATGACAGGCAAACAGTTTTATCTTTCTCTCGGAATGGAAAAAGAAAACAGAACAGTGAAGTCTTCTGGGAGATGTAGCTCTCCTCCTCTTCTGAAAACCAGGTACCTGAAACTGTCATCAATTCAGAGAACTGGAGCATTAACTCTTGAACTCCCAGTGCCATGTATGGTGTTCTGATGTGGAATACTGGTAACAAAAATCATAAAAACATGACAATTGAGTATAATTTCATTATATAATACCTCACGTTCAAATACCTGCTTTTGTGCTTCAGAGCTCTCAAAAATACTGCCTTAGTTTTAGAATTAACCTGACTTGTCTATGATATATCATGGTGGTATTTTAAAGGATCCAATAGGAAAGTTGCATCTGTTCATGCTGGAAATTGTATTTTTTCATTCTGTTCTCCCTGGAGGAGAATTTGGAATTTTATTTATTATTATTATTATTATTATTATTCAATGTAGGACCATATAGGAATATTTCAAATCCATCTAATATTTTATTAGACAACTATGATTTAGTCTGACAGCTTTGCTTTCTCATTTGTGCTTTACACACATACACTGCTCTGCATTCTCTTTGATTTATGTTACCTGTTTCATTAAAAAGTTCTTCACAGTTTAGTGTAGATGTTTTTGTAACCCATTGTACGGCTAATATGTTCATATTCGGACTAGTGAGAAAAAGAAATTTCCTTATAATTGTAATTCATTCACAACATAAATAGCGGGAATTCTATTCACAGAGCAGAAGAACAACCTGCTAGTGTTGAGAGATAGATAAGTCTCTCTCGCAGCCAGGTCCTATTTGTCAACTGTTAACTACTTTAATATGGAATAATGTTCTGCATTTAAAATTTCTTAATTTAATCCTGAATAGAAGAACTCTCTCTGAAGCTAATTTATATTTATGTTTTACACAGGGAAACAAATTTTGATTAAAAAAAAAAAAAAAAAAAAAAAAAAAGAGGAGACTTCAAAAATATAAAGAATGTAATAATTGAAATTCTTGAGGAATCCCATTTCCTCGATCCCAGTAGAGGAGAAAAAGCAGTAGTTTTAAAAAATGAAAATTTCTGTCATAACTTGACAGAAGATATAAACAAAAGAGGCTTGAAATAGATGAAGACAGTAAAATTGAGAGCACAGGTGTGAGAGCTAGCGAACGCAGAAACAGATAATGTACGTTGAAGCAATGTGACCTTGCTTAGTTTCTATAAATGCTGCAGCTGAAGGACCATAAGACACATAATTTTGGCAGGCAGAATTGTCTCTAGTTTGGTTCTCATAATAATAGGTGATAAAAAAAAATCATTTTCTCCATGTAGCAAGACAACTATTATTATCCTTAAACTAAATATACACTTTTTTACAACCACTCATTACAGAATCAGCTCAGAGAGAAGGAGACACAACCATTTGAAGAAGAAAGGATGCTATGGCCAATTGAAACAATAAATTTACTAAACTTCCAAACTTAGGATTCTCTGTATTCTACTTAAGGTATAAGTATGGACTAGGATGGCGTTCTACAGCAGATGTGTAGATACAAATCCACACATCTGTGTATCCCTGCATTCTACAATTTCTAATAAAGTTAAAATCAAAAACAAAACAAAAAAGTAGTTCTTAATGAAAATGACTTCTAAACCCTGTTATATGTGTATGAGCAAAAGGAAGCAGAGGAAGTTGATTGATTTTGATTGTTACAGTGGCTAACTGTTATTATTTTGCAGCAAAAAGGTGGGGGAAGCTGTAGTTGTAACTGGCATGGTTTATAAAAACACTTGTCATAAACTAGTTACTTCTTCCATCCTTAGGTCCCGATTTAAATTGAGCTAATGTTTCCTTACAAGAAACAAATTCTCATTTTAAGATGGTCTATGACGAAGACTGTATTTTTCTTCCATTGGAAATATAGATATTAATATTTAAACAAATTACTATGAGAGCTATACCTACAGAACACTCAATGCATTAACTGTAATTATTCATTTTAATATGCTGTGTTTAGTCCCTTGTATTTGCATGCTTTGTATAACTCATACATAAACCCAAATAATCCTGATGATATTTGCCCATTTCTGCAAATTCCCATTGCAAAATTCCTCTGGGACCATGATAGGAAGTGATACTAAAAAGAACAAATACCAGTAGCATGAAAGCTAGTTCATGAGCATAAGACAATTGGAAGTTTCTGAAGGAATGCCACTGTAAGTGTATGAAACACTTTGCTCACAGATAGAGGAATATCTAATTGGAAATTTGGGTTCAGGTAAAGTAAAGCATAGACATCAGTGTGTTTTATGGTTCATAGAAGTTTAAAATAAGTTGGCATATATAGAGCACGAAGGTAATAAAATCATATTTTTTTGTGCTGTTTAACACAATTTTAAGCAAAGTGGAAGGGAAAATTGTTTTATAAACAGATGACTAAGTTATTCTACTTTGAATGACTTAAAAAGCAACGAATTTTTTTTCTTTCTTCTAGTAAATGTTTCAATTGATTTTTTAAAGCTGTTCAACCTGTTTTCCTGACAGCAAGACACAAGACATAATGAAGTGTAGTTTTCATTCAACATGCTATGAAATCTCAGATGCGATTCGATTATGTTTTAACAACAATAAAATTAAACCACCAAATTTATAGCACCTTTATTTGAAAATCCTTTTACATAACACCCCTGTTATGTGAGGGCAAATCATGCATGAAACAACAGATTTACTGTGATAAATATATTTATTTGCCAAGGATTCATTATTGAATATGAATTTTACAGGACATTTGCAAATCTGTTGCTGTTTTGCACCATACTTCACTGTTGAAGTTGCTTTGTGTTGGTATTCATAACCAATGAATATACATGTTATAATTAAGAAATACACAGGACAGTTTGGCTAAGCAGGTTGTTACACCAAAAAGAATAGATAAAGAGCTTACCCTTGTCCTGAGCTCACTGGAAAACTCCAAAAGGAGGATCTCCAGAAAGAGGTCCTTCCCTACTGGCAGTCAGTCAACTCTTAAATGGGTCTAGAAGAGGTGCAGCCAGGCTTCACCCCTTCCGGCAGCACAGCTGAATTGCCTTCACCTGTGCTCCCAGGGCTGAGCTCACCTCAGGTGATCAATCAGAGGTTCAGGCCATGATTCAGCAGTTCCCATACAGTGACAAAGTGGCTAATAAATTTATAGTAAGGCAAGCAGGTATGTTTTTGAGTGTGCAGTATCTTCTATAGTCATCTATTTAAGCAAGAAAGTAATGTTCAGGTTTTCAGTAGATCAGAACATAAGAGTGTTTATCGTCACATATTTTTTATTAGTATCAGTGTTATCATTGTGTATTTTATAAGGACATTTGAGGAAATTTTTAAAAACATAGCAGGACCTCAACATGATTAATTTGACATTCAGATTCCTTTGACATGGTAGTTATATTAAAAATTAGGCTCATTTTAGCCTATGTGTTGGTGTTTGTTTTTCCTCATTTGTCATTACAACAAATGACAACTGTAAAACTTAAGTTACAGGAATTTCTTGCTATGCTGGCATTTCAAGGGTGACAGCAAAGTAAACAGCCATATCAGTTTTTCTGTTATGTGCATATGTTTTATGTAACGACTCAGATGTGAAAAGTCTGTTTGCTTGCTTTTTTGGGGGGGAAGTGGGTTGTTTGCCTGCAGATTCCCAGGTAGCTAAATGAACTCACTGATGCTGTGAATGAGAATATGCTTTTTGGTATAACTTGGTCCCAACAGGTATGACAGGTCCCAATGTCTCCAAGACAAAGCACTGGTTTTCAGTAGCAGACATGTATTCCTTCCTGTTACAGTGAAAAAGTTGTGCTCAGCCAAGTTTAGCTGGTAGTGTCATGAGAATTTTAGCAACAGTGAACTCAGTGATTTATCACAATTCTGCTTATGAACTACGTACATCAGTGATTTATTTTCATAAAATGCTGGTGACAGCCTATACTACGCATCACAATGTTGTTAACTCCAGTGAACATACAAGGATAATATGTTCTCATCATTTATTGACAGTGGGCCTTATAATTACTAATTATGCATATGACTGTTTAATAGAACGCAACAGTCTGTATGCAATGAAGAATGATTATGGAAGTATAATTCAAATTCCTATCAAGAAAAATCTTAGTGAGGAGAGAGATGAAATTTCCTGACACTAAGAAATCTAAACTTGCATTAACATTTTTTCATAAAAGCCACAGAAAGAAAATGAAAAAATATCTAGATCTATAGTTTCAACCTTTCTGTTGTGTTCTGGAGACACCTGGCATTTGTCTTCAGTGCCATAGGTACCATCCTGTATACATGTATATAGAAAGACATACTCAAGTACATACTCTGTACACTTTTCTGCAGTGTAAAAGGTAATGTTAGTATGTTGCCTTATTTTGTTTATTTTTTTACATTGATTATCTTGAAATAATCATTAGAAATTAATGGTTAAAGGATAATTTTTAAAATCAGGATTGTAATCACCACAAGGGATAAAAACATAGAAGCACAGAATCATAGAATCCTTAGAGTTGGAAGGGACCTTTGAAGGTCACCTAGTCCATCTCCCCTGCAATGAACAAGGAAACCCACAGCCCAGCACCTGATCCAGCCTTCAAAGCCTTGCTTCAAAGTCTCCAGGGACGGGGCATCCACCAAATCACAAGACAACCTGTTCCAGTACCTCACTAACTACACTGTAAAAAATGTTTTCCTCATATTTAACCTCTTTATACCTCTTTATTTCTTTATATTTAAAGAAATTGTTCCTCTCTGAGTTTATATGTAATATGTAACTTTGTGAGTTGGAATTCAGTGTTTTTCTTATTGGTTTGTAAAATATAGTGAAAAAGGAGCTCATAAACAAAAGAAATCTTACTTGAAATTCATTTATTCTTACACTAGATTGACCAAGCCATGTCAGAAATATTCCTTACTGACGCGATTTTGAAATGTATCTGCCATTTATATTTGCATTAATGTATCTTTCAAGAGTATTCCAATACATAAAACTGTTATATGAGAACTTGATCTTGAATCTTAAACATGTAGAAACATCTGGAAAAAATTGTTCATTAATTGTCCAGGTTTATCTTTTTGCCATGACATTTATTCCTTTTTCATAAGAGATGTCATATGAACATTTTGAAATTTTGTTTTTCTTTTTTATTTCTGATATTACATGTTCTATTTAATTTTAGACACTGTTTTGCATCACACTGCAGCCTATTTTGGCAAAGTACATTTGCTAAGGTGATAGCACCTTTTTCTAGGTGAAGATCTGTTACTTTGAACAGGTGCTATAATCTGGAATTTTCTTTTATGAGAATATTTGCCATTTGCTTGTTGATACCATGTAAGCTACCTCCAAAAAAATGACCAGAACACTCCTCTCTTTTACTGTTCATAAATGCCAACTGAACATGGTAAGCAAGATGCTTTTCTACTAGCTCCTAGAGACAACTGAAACGTACTTCAGTTCTTCTGTTTGGTTGGTTGGTTGCTTTTTTTTTTTTGGTTATGGTTTGTTGTTGTGGTTTGAAAAAAGAAAGAGAATGAATGGATCCCTGTACTTCATTTCTGGTACACACACACACACATATATATACACACTGTCAGTGTAGGGAGCATAGTGATCCTCTAAAGTTCAGAATTTTGGTAGACATTTGCTGGATTTACAATGGATTTGTGATAATGTCTTCATTTTCCCCTGACTAAACTCACATCTCAGTTACAAGATTATCTGCATATTCAGCTTCCACAAAAGTTTTCTTCTCTTCGTTTTCTTTCCTTCTTCTTGCAAATATGTAGCTTTAGATAAAAGCAATTATCATAAGCATAAATAGCTGCAGCAGTCGCTAGCGTGTGTGGATCTGTTGACTATAATTAAATTTATTAATCAAAATATTTTCCTTTTGAGCTTGGTCACACAAATAATTAAAATATATTTCTCATTAGAGAAATGTAGAACATGGCTTTTTGGTGGGTATGGTAAGAGATAACGTATATTTAAAAACACTTATACTTGACAGAATGGTCAGTTCAGTAGTTTCAAGATTTGCATTTATCATGATAATGCCATTTTTATTTTAATAGCTACTTCAATAATGCTTCCTGGTTTTCACACTGAAGTTATTTCGTTTCTGAAATAGACCTCATTAGACTTTGCATACAGAGACTGGAAGAGGCACACTAGCCACTTATAAATAATAAATGTAAAATGTTTCTGTGTTTTCTGTTCTTTCTAGGCTCTGGTCTCAATGATGGGCAATGGCATGAAGTTCGATTTCTAGCTAAAGAAAATTTTGCAGTTCTCACCATTGATGGAGATGAAGCTTCTGCTGTTCGAACAAACAGCCCTCTACAAGTTAAAACTGGAGAGAAATATTTATTTGGAGGTAAAAATAATCATAAAAAACATCTGCTTAAAATGCTGTTGATCTGTGTGAGATGGAGCTCAGACTGTAGTTCAGTCAGTTAATATTTGGATGTTCTGAAATGACTGAGTGTTGTTTGTCAGAAATGTGTGGTAGAATTTTACTTCAAAGGATCTACCTACACCTTGTTCTTGAAAAAGAAAAAGAAAAAAAATATTGTACAAGGGATGATCCAACTTTGAATCTCTGAATCTCCGTATCTTCCCAGGATATTTCATCTTCTGAATGGGAACCTTTCCAATATTAGTAGCCTAATTAAATGGCACTAAGAGAAAGAAGATTCTTTCTTTTCAGTTTTGGAATCCTGAAGACAGAAAATATCACTGATTTTAGCCTTTTGTTGTTCTGTTTTTGGTTGGTTTTTTTTTTAAGAGCTGTAATTATTATGAGTAATCGAGAGCTTTCATAAATTAAAACCATATCTTGTTCAGTATTTTGGGCTCCATATACCACATATATTGCTGATTATGGTCAGAATGTTTTTCAAAGTGAGATAGTTAGGAACTTCAAATCTTTGCAAAACCTGACTGTCATAAAATGAAGTGTTTTTATTAGTCTCATTAGGAGTAAGTTGAGATAGATAATATGCCAACTGTTTTTTTGTTTTTTGGGGTTTTTTTTTTGTCCTGCAAATGTGCATAAGTGATTACAGAAGAGGTATCTCTTGAATTCAAAGGATGATATATTTTGTTTTCAGAAACTGCAAAATCACCATTTCTATAAATCTTTGAAAACATATTCACTTCTCATCTAAATTTTCCTATTTTTTTCTTGCGTGCAAATATCATGTTCTCCAAGCTTTCCTTTTCAGTGACTGGTATTAAAATATCTAGTACAAAGTATACACAGTATTGTTGTCTTTGCTGAACAATAGTTTAGAGTCTCAGCACTGCATTACAATACAGTTACAAGTGTGTGACAGAGAATTTAAAGAGAAGAGTAATTACAATGAAATGAGTATTGCCTTAAAGTGTAAGGCAGTCAATACATGTACTTCTTTCTGTGAAAAGAAACATGGCTTTCTCTACAGGAGAAATACCACGGATATAAATGTGAATTCTGCAGACAATAATTGTTTTTATAAAAAACTATCATTTTCATACCTTCTTGTCAAAACTTTTCACTGGCAGTATTCCATAATACTAGCTTTATAATAAAACAGTCCATTTATCAAAATTTGTTCCTAAATCTGTTCTGGTTTTTCTTCAGTTTGCTTTTATTTCAACAGAGACATTTGTTGTAAAAGTCCTACCTTGGTAGTCAACAATATGTACCATAATTAATGTTTGAAAGAAAAAAAAAAAAAAGAAATCAGAATCTTGTGATTTCTGCCCACAAAACTAATTTTGGAACTTTTCTAGTTTTAAGACAGACTAATAAATTATACAAGGGTTTCTTCATTTTCTATTAGAATCATTTTCTGTACTTATGCAGTTCTTTTTCAACTCCTTTGTGCCTTTTCTGTACTCTTCCAAATTACTGAGAATCTACCTCAGGTAGGGATAATAGATAGATAAGGGATAGACAGCAAGACTCATAGAGAGCCTGTTTTTATTCAAACTAGGGGAAGATATGCTAAGGACCGTATATTTCTCTAAATTTAATTTGAGAGAGTTAGTGTTAATAGCTTACTTCCTTTCTGTATAAATTTCTCCTCGCTGTTTTTATTTACCTTCTCTTTCTTGACTTGGATTTGGATTTTTGGAAAGAAGTGAGCTACCTACTAACCTCCAGAGAATGATGCTTCTTTGTTGTTTCCAATTGTATGCATAAACCAAAAAGGATGAGCAGAGAAAGTGAAACACAGAGTGAAAATGAGTTGATTAGTTGCTGGAGATTAGTGCTAGAGATAAGGGTTGTGAGACATCTTAAGCTTGCACCCAACCACCAAATAGCCTAGTGCCCAGAGGAAATACCTGATTAGTGACATAAATCAAAATTATGTCTATTTTATAGCATTTAACTGTATCTCCTTTCCCTCACCTTTTTACTGTCTTAAAGATGAGGAAGTTTTTTCATATGAGTGGTAAAACTTCAGCAAGAACAAAGGTATGCAGTGAGCATTTGCCAATCCATTATGCTGCTTTTTCTGACAAGCAAAGATGAATGGACTATGTAGTAAGTTTCCTATGAGATAGCAGCCTGTGGCACATAGTAAATCCTTTCTGTACAGCTGTGCAAAATGTATTCTGTATATGCTCTTTTTCCTGGAGTGGAGTTATTTTTTTTCTGAAATTTGGGTTGGTCTAAAATCTTACCAAGAAGCTGGAATGAAGAGAGAGAAAAGGGAAGTAAAGTAAAGAGGAAAAAGAACCTTCTCCTGTTTCATGTAAGGCTATCCTATGTGCGTATCTAGCTTTCTTTAAATCGGTTATCTTCAACCAGAGTATATGAATGTGTGTTTAATTTTGTCATGGAAAGGGGGAAAAAAAAGAGCATTAGCTATTTTGTGGCCTGGCCAGCCCTGGTTCTCTGACTAATGAAGCAAGGCACTTGTGGGCCATGCAGTGTGGGAGAGGAGGAAGGGTAGGGAGATAGCAGATGGGTCTGAAAAACAAACAAACAAAACAACAACAACGGTAACGATCTGAGGAGGAACAGTAATTTACTAAATCCAACAAAATGAGACAGTGCATGGTCAATAAGTATACAGATGTTAGGCTAGTAAGATTATCACATTGGAAAAGATAATCAGAGATAAATGGAAGGTGCTCACTGGTGCTGTAGGCTGACAAGAAACTTTATGAGGAGCGATCACCAGAGAGAGATCCTTCCTCAGTGGCAGCCAGCCCTTAAATGAGGTCTAAGAGATGTGGAGCCTGACTCCACCCCTTCTGGTCACACAGGTCAATTGCCTTCACCTGTGCTCCCAAGGCTGACTCAGTACTTGCCTCAGGTGATTAATCAGAGGTTCAGGCTGTGATTCAACAGTTCCAATACAGAAGTGTCCAAAGCTAAGATCTTGCTCTAGACTTGAGGGGAACCATGTGCTTTCCCCACAGCAAACCGAAAGTCAGTGAGAGGCAGAGCGGCTGGTGTCCTGCCCGGAGCTCCACCTTGCTTCCTCTGCATGTGAAGTCCTCTGGGAATTCTCCCCTTCTCCCCTCCCCTCCGAGAACCAGAAGTGCCCAGAAAAGGCAGTCCATGGAACCAGAACATTAACTCTTTAACTCCCACTATTTTACATGATGTCATGATGTGGAATACTGACAAAAATAACAAAACCACAACAAATTTTTATCAAGTTGTCCATTTTTAATCATTATGAACATCCAACAATAATAGCTGTTATAGTTATGGTCAAACTACCTAGATAGTGTACTTGGGATTCCAAAAGCACTTGTACTATCTCTATAAAAAAGTATTCAGACAACAAGGATCGGAATGGGCTGTATTTTTTAACAACTCTCTTGCTTTGGATTGTTAAATCCAGCATATTTATGAGTCAGTTAATCAGCAAAGAACATAAATACGCAGAATTTATAAACCTGAGTAAAACAAGCAAGTGATTTTGTTTACTAGTTCTTTCTCTTTTCTGTTTGAATCTTCATTTGTCTTCACTGTTTGGTTTAGGTAAATAAATAAAAAAATAAGCACAGGTTTGTGTAGACATCTAAGCTTCTCTCTGCTACTTGTTATGATACGATTCTTTATCATCTCATCTGCTTTCTCCCCCAGTCAACACTAAAACACAAAATCATACTCCTTTTGTGCACTGAAGAGAGGCTAATCAACATTGCCACTTAATTCTTAGTTTCCTGTCTTACATCATTCATAGTTTTGTTTCTTTCATTGAGATCCTTTTAATGCTATACAAATGAGAACAAATAAAATACTGCTGACATTCAGTAATTGAGTACTGTCAATAACTTTGTTGGTGATGTTCTAATATGTCAGTCCATCAACATATTACTTGCAACAATGCAAGTAGACATGCTGGAAGTAAATCAATCTCCCAGAGAAAGATATGTGCATGCAGGAAACTGATACTTCATGAAAACAAATTAAAAAAAATCAAATATATGATAATATGAGTTTAGGAATGGATATATGGAAGCACAAGTCCTGCTGGAATAACTTCAGCTTTTGAGCCCTTTGAGATGGGAAATGTCTGCCCACTTAAAAATGAATGAATGCAATTTTCAGATGTTCTCTCCTTATTTTATATAGTATAATTCTCCTTCTAAGCTGAAGTCATCTCTGGAAGTTTCTCGGAAAAATAAAATGAAGGAACTGCATTCTTTTTGCTATATTTTACTCTTCCCCCTCTGTCCCGATTTCAGCTGAGACAGTTTTAACAGCACACAGATTTTTTGGTTATTGCTGACTGATGGGAGTGTATTGCTGACTGATGGGAAGAGCCACTGCCTTTATGGTGCAGCAGCAGGGGACAGGGCAGAGCGAGGAGAGCAGGCCTGAATTAGGTAAGCGGTTATTCCACACCATGTGACATAATGAGAAGGCCACAGATTGACTGGCATCTGCTTAAGGATTCGCGGGCATCGGTCAGTGAGACCTTGTGTTGGTAGTGGAGCATTGGTCAGCAGGCAGTTGTGTTGATAGCAAGGCATCGATTGGTGGGTGGTGAGTGATTGCATTGTGGAAATATGTATTTTTATCATCATCGTGGCAATAGAAATCACAAATATGTTTGTCCAAGTTGAATTTTGATCTGAACCGTATGTGCATATTCTTTCCCAGTGTTTGAAAATAATAATGCTCCTAAATAATAGTGAATATTAGTAATGTAATAGCACATCTATGATTTAATCTGTTTTCTAGGATATCAGGGTTCTGTCTCCAGATGTATAAAATGGGTTTATTGTCCACAGCCACAATTCAGCATATCCAAGATATCTGCACACACACACACAAAAAAACCAAACAAAATACCCAAATTCCTAGTATCATCAATAGGGCATATACTTTTCAAAGCCTTTTCGTATTTTGGAAAGTGACTTACTGATCTTGTTATTGGATTTTCCATACATAGATTTATCTGATTTTCATCTTTAAAATGATAGAACCTATGTCATATTCTCCTTTTCCTTCCTCTAAACTGGAACCAAATTTTCAATTGCATTTCAGATTTTAAGGGCATTAAAAAACAAAAACAAAAACAAAAACAAAAAGCCTGCTATTGTTATAAATAACACTAAGAAAAAGTTGCCTACCTTCCTACACAGACCCCTTCCAACTCAAGATATTCTACAGTTCATTGATTCCGGTATCAGATAATTGACTTGCGTCTTTCAGAAAATTTACCCTTCTATATAATTGTGAGCATGAATATCTTTGGGAATCTGCTTTAATGTGTCATAAAATCATAACAGGAGGAAAATATCAGGATATGTTCCAGAACTTGCAAATATGATGTCTGTGAAAATGGGAGATACACAGAGCAAAAATATAGTTATTTGGGTAAGGGACTTGTTTCTGTTTGATATGGTCTGGGATGAGAATGATTCTCAGTGCTGATTGTAAATACAGATTCACATGAAAGTTGCAGTAATTATAAATTCTATTGACACAAGAAAGGCTGAGAAAAATCGAGGCTCTTTAGCCTAGAGAAGACTCCAGGAAGACCTCTTTTGTATTCCAATTCTTTATGGGAGCCAACAGGAAAGAAGGGGAGGGACTTTCTAACAGCATGTATTGACAGGTTAAGAGTTACAGTTAAGTTACGTTCTTTAACTATTTAGATTTAGATTAATTGTATGGAATAAATTATTCATAGTGAATCTGATAAGACACTGGATTGGATTTCCCAGAGAATGTTGCTCCTCTTTGGACTGGTCAGATAGGGCTTTGGGAATCTGGACCCAGTAGGAAGCGAGCCTTCAGTGAGAGGAGAGGATGGACTAGCTGATCTTTTAAGGTCCCTTCTCACCCAAAGTACTCTGTGAATCTATGATGTTTGGGTTATTGAGTCCTACCTAAGGTACTATCATTCTGAATACTCAGTGGATGGCCAGAATACGTATTTTTTAATTAATTGTTTTTATACCAAGCCGTAGGAATTTATTTGGAATTGGATAGTTACAAGAAATACCATAAGTGTAGCCATATGTGTTAATGAAGAGAAGAAATAGGATGTTTTTGAGGAGTGATAATCATGTTCTGCTTTGGAGTTTAAACTGGAGAGAAGTGCAACTTGATCTGTTGCTATGGCAATAAGACAGGGTCAGGCTCTCTGAGCACTATGTCTGCCATCCTGAGAAGTGATCTTCTAGACTTTCTGCTTCTAGTCCGAGACCTGAATGCTTATCTTTTGATCTTGCCTAACAAATCAAAGCAAGACTAGTCACTGTGGCTAGAAATGTATAATATCTGAAAATCCTCAGTAAAAAAAACATTCTGTTTAGCTGTAAGAACACACCATATAGTGCTATAGAATGTTACTGTGTGTTTTAGTGTGTTTGTATATGAAGAAAAAATCTTGCTTTAAGCTCTAATGAGTATGGCATTAAGAATATTTCCTTGTGGATCTGTTTTTCCAAGAGAGTTAAAAATTTGTGAACTTGAAAATGCATACTTTGCTTCTTGCATTTATTTAATTATTCATACTTTCTTTTTTGCTTGCCCTTTTAACCTTTTTTTTATTCTAACAGATTACCTTTAATTTTTGAAATCTAGTTATTCAGAAATAGAAAATATCACTGTGTTATGTCAAGGTATCATTTGGTAAGTGAAGTTTGTGTCAATGCCTACATTGTACTGCATAAAAATAGTGATTTATGTGCCTGCTTTTAAGATGCTACACAAACCACTGGGGTAGGCCTGCAGTATCACACATTCATGAGCGCATACATGGATGCAGATTGACAATGCATTCAACAAAACTAGACTAATTTTATAGATGTTATGGTCTTTTTTTTTCCCTAGTGCTTCAACATCCTGGTAGTCAAATGAAGAAGCAAACTCCATAGGCAGGGCAATCTAACAGCAGAAACAATTCCTTAGTGACACACAGGTATGTGAAGTCTGAAGCTTCCTGTTGCTTTGTTCCATGCTTGAACCAGTAACAATAAAGTACGTAGAACTAGGTTATACCCTTTGTCTTTATAGTTTTCTAGTGAGGCCTATCAGAGTTGCATTCAAACATCATAGGTAATACCTGTCCCCCCAAAAAATGATCTGGATTACATCTTTTAAACATACTTTGTAAAATTAATATTCTAATACTTGAAATGACCTTATGTTTAGCCTGGCAGGCAGCTTAACACCACATACTTGTTTGCTCTCTTCTCTTCAGTGGGTTGGGGAGCAGAACTGAAAAGTGTAGAAGTGTGAGAACTCATCGGTTGAGATAAGGACAGTTCATAAGAACTAGGGAAAAAAGAAAAACACAGATGAGCAAATAGAAAACAAATGAACAAGAATAATTAAAACAAAACAAAAAAAACAGTGATCACAGCACAATTGCTCACCACCAGCCCCAAGAAGCAGCATCCCCCCCTTCCTTGGCCAACTCCCCCGTTTCATAGTTCAGCATGATGCCATACGTTTATGAGACATCCCTTTGGTCATTTTATATCAGTTAACCTGATGAGAAAGCTAGGTGAGAAAGCATAATAGGCCACTGGACCTTTGAAAACTTCCTGAATAACTTCTCTCATCCTTTCTTCTGTGTTGCTTTAAAAAAAAAAAATAATAATAATAATAATAACTGTTTCCTTTAACATGATTTTTTGTTGTTGCTTGATTTTGACTCTCTCTTCATTACAAGTGCTTCTCAGTCCAGGCTGATTTTTTATTCCTCTTGAAAACGTGCTGTATATCAATTTACGAAAAAGCCCTATAAGGCTATGCCAGTGACAAAGTGGTCTGCTGTAGCAATGTTTATGCTAACTTCACACTAGTGGTAAATCTTTTGGAAAATTGTATTGGAAAACACAGGTACTATTTAGAAACATAATGGATTTGTTCATCCCCCAGTCCACAGTTATTGCATTTCAAAAAATAAACCATCACTGATGAATCATAAAAGGCTAATTACACCATTTAATGACTCTATCACACCTACAGTACAGGCTAATTCTCCAGTAGATTCAAAACAGTTCTGACCAGCTCCAAAATTATTTTTGTTCTGCAGCATTGTTCTACAGAAGTCATTTAACATTAAGGCAGATGTAAACTGAACAGCTAGAATAAAATGACCTAGGAATAACGCTTTTCATGCAGAAAACGATCTACTGTTGAAAGTTAATCTTAATAATGCTAGATTATTTAATCTTAATTTCCTTTGTTTTTTTCTTTGATTAAAATATAGCCTGTTTTTCTGTTTCATATTTATCTCTCAGTGATCTGGTGAAAAGGGATGAAGATGACAGAAGGCTGAATGAATGACACATTTCAAAGTTGATACAAAAAACTCCATCACATCAATAGTTTTTGGTTGACTGTAGTGCCATAGAACGAGGAATTGAGCACTGTACAGTGCTTATACTTTATACATATAAATTTATACTTTACCAGTGCAGAATGTTTCTGCTCTTCAGTTTTGATTACTTTCCACTTCTTTTTAGGAATATTCCTTAGGTCATATTTTCTGCAAAATAAAATAGCCAATAGATCACTATTGAAATGAAGATGTCCCTTCTTCTATAAATGGCCTGTAAGTCAACTGCTGAAAATTTCTTATTTAAAATCTTGTTAGAACAATATTAAAATGTCAGCTGAACAGTGCAATTTCTGAGATTTTCATGCCTTTATTTTATTGCAGAGGAGAGATGAACTGTGAGCTTTCTATTTCCAAGATTGGCTACAATACTCTGTTGTAGATCTAATTTAATGTGGGTACCTGCAGCTTTCTTCTTCAAGGGAAAGACTACACTTTGCTCTTCCAGTAAAAATGAAAGACCATAGAGAAGAACCAGACAAGATACATGATTGTCCTTTTACTAATGCCATACCTATACTCCCATCCCCGCAGAGATGTGACTTTTCTTCGTAAATCAAAGTCACAGAGATCTGCCTCCATTTTCAGAGGTCTCTCACATTTCTTCCTATCAGTAGTTTTTTTTTTATTTGTCTACATTCATGAGGAAATCATGACCTGTGAAAGTTATTTTGAGAATCAACCGCAGACAAATTAAAATCAAGCAATAATTCTGATGTTGTTCTTTAAAAAAATCTAAAATATTTGGTGAGGAAAGGCATTTGCCATCCCTTTATATCTTGTCTTTTCACAGACAGACTTCTTTTACATTCTTTTTTACACTTCAAAGCTCATACAATCCCTAGAAGTTACACACTTAGCACTGTTTTCATAAATTACTCCAGAGATAGATGCTATAACAGCGTTATTCTCCTGTAGTAAACATGAGATATGTAAGCAAAAGTCCATTGAAATCCCTAGATCATTGAATTCAGCTGTTTAATTAGGCACACAACTATGCTTACATGGCCTGATATTCATGTCTTCAGAAGATTAGGAATAGTTACATGGTTACATGGGAAATACACATGAAACAAAGAACTGTGTAAGTAAGAGATTGCCTTGGGAAGATGAATTGGCTATCATTTAAGCTTTCTGAAGATGTTAAATAATGGTAACTAATTTCAACCTTAGAAGGCTTCTTATTCAGTTATCCTTTGAGTAGAAATGCGTTAACTATTGATTTCTTGCTGAGTCAGTATGTGAGACAACTGGTCTATGGCCCTGAGTAAACTCAATCAGGGGAAATTTTTCTGGCCCTGAAAAAAAACAGGTGACATAATAAAAGATGTTATAGCAGTGATGTTTAATCTTACAGTACTAAATAGTTCAGAGATTATGGATGAAATAGAGCTTTAAAACAAAAATAAGAGACAAACTCCAGCATACTTTCCAACAAATTAAAAACAAGAGGAGAGTCAAGATCCTGAAGAAACTAGTTTAAAGTGATCATCTTCTGGTAAACTTTTAAAGCTTGTATTTTTCTCTTTTTTTATTGAATGGATTCTGCAGTTCTGCAGACTTCATACCCATAGGGTAGTCTCAGACAATAGAACTTTTTCACAGCAGTGGACCTCAGTTGTTTCACATTTCTTCTGTCATATACACCTTTGAGAATATGGGGCTACAAAAGGAAGTGAGAAATGTTAGCCATCCTACTTACACCAAATAACTGTAAGACTCAAGAGGCTTAGAACATTTTTATTAACAAAATAAACAATTCCTCAAAATACTACTTCCTTGATTTGGATTTGATTTAAATATTCATTTGTTATTATGTTTAATTTTTTTTAACTTCTGTGTCAGGGACACAGTCAGACCCCTGACCGAAGAATGATCCTGGAATGGAACAAAGTATTCTGACTGTTTTAAGGGAACTGATATTTGTGGCTGTAGCTGCAAATATCTTGTTTTGTAGAGAGAACTGATCTTGGTAGTTTATCATGTTTTTGCAAATGGTTTTTGCAAGCAGGTGTTCCTCCTGGGCTCTGTATCAAGCACTGGCCATGAGGGTACAGCATGCAAGTGGAAAAAAACCTTGCAGACCCTGGGAAGAATAAAAGTAGGAGAGAGGCTGTGGCAGGAGAGAGAGGAAAAGGTCAGCAAGTAACAGTGCACTGGCTTAGGGATTTTCTGCTTCCTGCTTATGGGGATTATTTCAAAAAAAGGATGTCTGTGCTTGTATGAGTGTGTATTTGTGTTGCTCTGAATGCCTAGATTGCTTGCCTCTGCTCCTGAGACATCCCGTCTTTCAGATCTAAACGTACCCTGAAACAACTTCTCATTTCCAAACAAAAGATTTTGTGTTCTGAAACTAGAACATTTCAACATCTTAGAATTTCCCTTCTTTGAAAAAGCAGAAGATATTATAACTCCTGTTAACAATCAGATTGCCTGAGCCAGGACTGTGTGTGAGAAAGATTCTCCTCTGGAAGAAACTGAACTTCAGGCACGTATCAGTCTGTTCTAGCTTATTTGCTTTGTTTGAAGGCATTGCAAATGTGTTGTCAGTACAGGTGCATATCATATCTCTCCTGTCTTATCAAAGTTTAGAAATACAAAACACTACTTTTAGACATAGTTATTAAAAGGTTTTGTTAATAGATTATTGCATAGCTGTCTTTCACTTAGAGCTCAGCTGGGACGTTGGTCTAATATTTCCATACTCCTTGAATATTAGTCATTATTTTGAATAGAACTAAGACTTGTGGAAAATAATCTCAACTACTCATCTCTTGTGAGAAGTGTAAATGTCAAATGATAGCATCTAAGCCCTTTACAAATGGGCTGCAAATAAACATATTTATGAGCACAACGATATTCATATTTGAAAAGTCATTACAGCCTTCTTTCACAGTCTGTTCTAAATGGATACAGCTACCAAGAATCCATGAATTGTTTCTTGTATCCCAGCTATTATAATAGAGAACATTTGGCTTCACTATTTGAACTTACATCAGCTGCACAACTGTATGTAGGTGGTTTAATATTCTCAACTCCCAGTTCATTATTTACCTTATACTACAAGCAGGTTTGTACAAGAACCACTCAAAGGTCTTCCTCACAAGAGATGAGCAGTAGGTACATGTAGGTACAAACATGGTGGCAAAAGTATAACTTCAACCTCTGCCCCTTGAGAGATGTAGTAAACATGGTGGAGCCTTGTTACACTGCATTTATCAAACATGCATGGCAGGAATTCAAATGTGTAGAAATAGTCTCCAAGAATTTATGTTTAACTTCTCTGAAATCCTGGTTTCATTATAATTTGCTTCATATGTTAGTAAGTGTCCATGTGTTAAAAGAAAGCAGTGGTAGATAACTAAATTCATGAGGATGTGGATCACTGCACTAGAAAAATCTCTAAACCACCACAAGCACAGCACATTTGTGTTGAGTTATTCAGGCAGGAAAAAAAAAAAAAACGCAGTGAAATCCCTCTTTTTTGGGGGGGGGGGGGACGGCGGGAGTGGATAATTGAGTCTTTAAATCATTTTAAGCATTGAATGTAAAGAGAAATCAAGGTTGTTTGGAAATTGTAAATTGTAAATGAAAGCTCTCAGGTTACGTTACCCTCATCTCAGTATAAAGCAGTTTGTTGTTGTTGCTTTCTCATTACTACTCTGGATAAGATGGCTCCTGAGCTATGGCTTGCTTTTTGCCAAATTAGTCTGTGGAAATGTCCTGTGAACAGTGGAAAATATAGAATATTGCTTTCTGTTTTGATAAAGTAATTTGAAAATAGGTTTCATGGATGTCTTTTCAAAAATGTCTTTTTTGTGTGTGATTTTATTTTCAGTTCACATACATAAATTGCAAATTTTTACATGTAATATATAGTGCTGCAACCAGATATTGTGTATATGTATCTGAGTTTCAGAAGCATATACTGTCCTTCAATGTACACCTGTACAGCTGTCCTACAAATGCAGTTCCCTTTTTTTCCTCAATGGCTATCCTTCTTTTGTACATTTTAGAACTCTGCAAGTAGTATTCAGTGTTTACTGGAAGCTTGTGGGTGAGCATTTTGGTGTACATCAAGAGTGATTTTGTATCATCTATAAAATTATCAAAGTTCTGCTTATTTATCTTTACATTCACTCAGGTATATATTTAAAGAAAAGTCTTAAAATCTGCATTCTGTTTCAGACTACTAGAAATATGGGTTCAAATCAGTGTTCATCTCCACTGAAGGCAATAAGGTTAATTGTATCAGGAATAACCTCAAGTAATGTCTGGAAGGTGACATGAACGATAGTTAATCTTTTAGATTTATTCAGGAGAAAATATGATGTTATATTAAAAAATTAACTGCAAGAACTTGTACATGCATGAAGTTTAGACTCAGCACTCAGCATTTTCATAAAGGAAATAAATGAACAGTTTTGTTTGCTGCATGCACTCTTCTTTATGAGAAGCTACATAAACTATTCTCAGTACAGGAGAAAAAGAAAAATCCCCACCTGCTGCTATTCGTGTTACAGGCATTATGTAAATGCACTGATTTTTTTAAAACGATGTGCATCACTGCTGGAGAAACAGTACTTAAAGTTTCATCAATTATTCATTTTTCCTTATTTATCCAATGAATAAAAAGTATCATATTTTAAAACCTTGTGTTTTAAAGAATGAGCACAACATAAAGCGTGAGCAGAAAAGAAAGAAAATAAGTCTATTTTATTATTATTATTATTATTTTTACTTTGAATGTCTTTTAATAATGAAGATCAGACTGCAAAACACGTTTGGCATATTCAGCTATGTGAATTGTTTGCACTGAACTCAAACCATGTTTAACTAGCTTTATTCCGCTGGAACATTTCATTAAAGGCTTAACACCCAGTTTTGTTTCACTTCAAGGCTTGTGGATCTTCTCTTCACACAAATCATTTTTGCAGGAAAAAGGATCATGAGGATACAGCTTTTTTCTCCAGTGTTTTTTGGGAAGATGAGTCTAAACTGAACAGTCTGTGAGTTTCATGTTGTGACAATAATTTTCCTCAGAGAAATTTTGCGTTTCAATATACACAAAGAGAAGCTCATTTGGAAATATCCAGTATAAATTAACCTGTTAAAATTTATAAATAAGCTTCTTGCCCCTTAAATGCTTGGATGAGCCTCAAATATAGTGTGAGTAGAAGTGGGTGCAAACTGAACATCAGTGATAATGTAGTTGATCTTAGAAACAGTATCGTTTTTAGGAACTACAGGAGAAACTGAGCAAAAAATGCACTTCTAGTCTGTTAAACTTTGAAAACATCAGATGCAGTGTTGCCTAAATTTTGGTGGATTGCATGGCTTTAGTTTCATTAAAGTCTATCACCTTCATTGCCAAGTGTATTTTCTTCTCTACAAGAAGTACAAGAATAGAAAAGATGTTGCTTGTAGCAAGGAGTGACAGTTTATACATGTAGGAATAGAAAAGCTCAAAAAGGAAAAGTATATGCTGCCTGCAGAAATTTTCTATTCTGTGCTAAGTGAAATACTTTCACATAAAGTAGCAGAAGGGAAATCCACAGCTGGCTTTCTTTATCTCTGCTGATCCCAAGTAGCAGGCTAAACAGAGGAAAAAAGGATTTGTGTTCTCTAGTCTCCTTCCTCTACTCCACATCCACTACTGAACATAAAATTTTAATTGTCACATTATAAAATGCAGGAAAAGAATCCAAATTCTGTCTCTCACTTATTCAATGTATGTACCTTGATATATGATACTTGGTGAGTTAACCTGGATGTCCCTTGTCTCCCACTATGCTCTATGTGGGTAGCTGGCCATTATCACATGAACACTGAACTATTTTTAACTCTGTGGATACTGATTTATGAGACTAGGTGTCCCAGCTCATTGTTTTTAAGGTCTTAATAAGCAGATATTTTTCATTTGTTAGCTATGTTGTAATATCCTTGCCAAGACCATTTTCTGTCTCTGACATCTCTAGTGATGTGAATTATGCTTAAATTAGTTTAAAATATAGTTTGAAACAAAATGGCCTTTATCAGAATATGTTAGTCTGAGTTCTCTAAATGATACTTAAAGCATTTTTATTCAATGTGAATTCAGTGTCAGTAAAGTCTAATTTATTCCTGTTAGTAGCACTATTTACTATTAAACAGAATACTCCCTGTGTCTGGTTTATTCTGAAGGACACGGTACTTGTTAAAATGCATGCCATGACTGGCTGTTATAGATGCTACCAACATTTCTTGCATGGGAATGAATGTTAGCACATCTGCTTTGCACAGCTATTGGATGGGAGAGAGACAGGAGCAGTATGCTGCCATTGTCAATAATGAGATTGCAAATTCATTTTCAGTATTGTCACATGCTGGGTAAAAAAGTCATTCAAGAGCTAACAATTGAGCATTTCAGAAGGATATTTAAAGACTGGTGAATTTAACCCAAGTAAAATCTGATGTACAGTGAACAATTCATAAAAAAAACCCAAACATCTGAACTGACTTCCCACTTAAATATATTTTCTCGAGATTACAATTGACGTGACTAATTAGGAAAGGAAAAGGCAACAAATTAACAAACACTGCATAAAGATGTAGCATGCCAATATCTTCAAAACAGAAGCTCACAAATGTGATCAAAGTCATGAGACACCTGTACAAAGTGAAAAAAAGTGGACTAAAAATAGAAAACATAGCTGATATAAATCTTTTTAAAATCAGAAAAGTCATAGAGGATTAAGAGAAATCAGTTGGTTTTGATTTCTTTTTATGCAAGAAATTGGAAACAGAAAAATCAAATAAGTTTTCACTCCAAGACATGGGAAATGATGTGATCATCGCGTGCTGTGATGTCAATTATGACATTCTATAAGATGTCATGGATGGTAAAATGTGACTAAAAACACTTATTTTTAGTTGATATTGATAAGATTTAAAAATGTTTTTAGGCCATTTTTTGTAAGATTCCAGAGAGCAATTGTAACCTTCTCGTACAGGATGAGTCAAATATATAAGCTCTTTCATGTCTCATTTCTGGTTCAAGGAAAATTTCATTTTCAGAACTTCTGTATGACTAAGAAAAAAAAGTCTGATAAAAACGAACATACCCCTCTGGTTTACAATTTTTTGTATATAGCTAACACTGTCACTATTGTGAATGTTTTCAAAGATATTAAATATTTCATAACTTCATAACCTGGATTGCTTCCATAGATCTTACTTAAAACATATGAATGAAATAAAAGATTCCAATGAAGGTTAAGGTGCCTATAAACAAAATTTTACACTGGATTGTGTATTGGCAATCCAGCATTTCTGTAGTTCCTGAAAAATATGTATTATCTATATGCCTGTATAATTCTCCTCAACAACTGACCTTTATATAACTTCAACAGAGTTTGAAGATTACTCGTAAAG
Organism: Tetrao urogallus; assembly: GCF_951394365.1. NCBI lineage: Eukaryota > Metazoa > Chordata > Aves > Galliformes > Phasianidae > Tetrao > Tetrao urogallus. The sequence continues at coordinate 92,678,077 of NC_136815.1, forward strand.
TGGGCACACAGTTTTGGTATTTATGTAATCAAACGCAACCACATAGTACCCTGCACAAAGACTTTGACAGTCTTTCTATATATTTGTCTCACTCCAATTTGTAGGAGGGATAGGAGGTTCTTTTAATATACATATACCCAATGGCAAGATTAAGATACAACAGGCCAAATGTTAGCCCAACCAGTTTATTACAAATCCTAGTTGCTTAGGGATATGGGGAAGGGAAGATGGACAATAGAAAAGAGATAGGAAATAAAAAGCAAGGAGTCTTTGTAGAAAGCAAGGGAGATTGCCACTACTGTGGGTCCAGCATGGTTCATAGTAGGTCCACTGATCTCAGGAACTCATCAAATCACCACGGGGGTGGGAGAAAGCCAGGAAGCTTCGCAGCAAGCAGGTCCTGGGGGGCTTCTTCCAAGTCTTTCCACTCAGGGAATTCTTCCATCAAAGGTTTCTCTGGAAGTCCTTCTCCCCCAGGCATTTTGTTTCTTTAGGAGTTCTTCTCTGAAGTCCTTAGTTTAGTGAGGGCCTTTTATCCCTCATTTCCCCAGTTTCTCAGGGTTTTTTTGGTGTGTTTTTTCTTGTTTTGTTTTGTTTTGTTTTTTCTCCCTGTTTGTGTGACATAACTGTCCCAACAGATAAGCCAGCAGGGAGTGCTGCCTTCATTGCCATGCACAAGCATTGTGCCTTTTGCAGTGGTCAGCTCCTTCAAAGCACACTCCTGAAAAAGACTGTCCTGTTTCTGCTTATCTTTATAAGCAGATGTACTGTTGCATGGCGACACCCATCACTCATCCCACTAGATAATTTGCAGTTGCCAGTCAGAGTCTTATAACCAGAACACCTCAGGAAGCAAGCTTTGATACAAAAAACAGACAAAAAAAACAGCTTTGTCTTTCACAATATTGTGTACAAAAACTCAACTGTTTACTTTTAATCTTGCCATCTTACCTTCAGCTCATAGTGTTTGCCTTAACATCTGAATATCAGCTCTACATCCTTTATTTTAGAACAGCAGTGCCTCTGGAGAGTCATAATAGAACAGTAAGAAGACTGTTTTCATGTTATCCAGAAAGGCATTAACTGTCAGTGGCATGGAGCATGGATTATAACCTCATTTCTCAGTGTTCTCACATTTCCACATTTTCATGATTTACTTCATTTCATCTTGCAAACTAGGCTAAGAAGCCGTTTTAAGCTATCAAGAAACAGCACCAAACTTGTTCCTTGTTTACTTGTTCTACAAATAAGTTTTCTTCATTGTCTGAGACTGGTAAGGAATGTCTCAAATCATAATGAGGCAATCAATATCACTTTTTGTGTTTTATATCTTAAAGCATTTCTTTGGAGTTATTTGCCTTTGAATGGGTGTGCCTAGGAGTGTTTATTGGAGCAGGCTTGACCACTCTGGACTATAAGTAAAAGTCTGTACTGTTGTCTTTAGTCATCATCAACTGACCAAAACAACCTTGGACAACCCAAAACTATTGAAGATCAGCACTTGACACCATGACATTGCTGGAAAGAGGAGTGGTGAACCACCTTGCATGTCTGTCTGTTTCTCTTTCCTCATTTTCTATTTTTCTCTTAATCTTCTATTCTTTTACTCTTTGTAGTAGCTGTTGCCTAACATTGTATTACCTGTAATGTTTATTTATTGTAGTTAGCAAATTACCAAATTTTACCTCCAAATTGGTTGTTTTTAAGAAAGTTCTCCATAAATTGATTCCTCTGAGTCTCAAATGACTCCATTGTGGTAGTGACCTCTGCTGAGTAGGGGAGGCGCAGCTCAGAAAGATTCACATCCCTCAAAATCTACTTTCCTTCCTCCAAATCCACTGAGTGGGACGAGACACCTCATGAATAAGGGCAGGGAGTTTCTAAAGTCTTTTCATACCATTCTCTTCATTTGATTTGCTGTTGAGTCAATATACTATGTTCTGATGGCAAGCTTGTATTCCCAAATGCATTATGTTTTTACATTATTATAGGCACTATAGAGTGTAATTACTTATTTTGATCTTAAATCTCATCTATTCACCTCCATTTAAAAAAATGGCCTAAAAGCCTTCTCCATTTACTTATAAAATATTTTTTCTGCAATCAGCTCCTCTATTAGAGGGATATAAAATCTGCTACGTTATGAAATCTGTTTGTCCAATAATGCAGCTGGTATAAATAAAAAAAATAATTCACAGCACGCAACAATATGACAATTTTTTTAACAGCATTTCCTTCTTTAAAGCAGTTTCAAGGTCATTGTTCCAATGACAAATTTGCTTTAAAACAACATGTTTGTAGTAGAAGCCTGAGTACAACTATCTGACAAAAATGGATTTCAAAGGGAGAGAAGGGAGAGCACCACATACTTTATAACTGCATTAAAATTATATTGAACTGGGACAGAACTCATATCTCAGATTAGAACTCTTTAGGAAAGATTTTCACCAAAAGTGAGCAGTTTATTTCTCCCTACAGAGAAGTTTAGATTTTTGAAGGATAAATATTTTGTAATGTATTATGTCAACTATAGCACAGACTTCTTTGGCTTACCATCGAAAGTAGGTGAGATTTACACAAATATTCCCTTTTCTACTTCTTGCCAAGGCAGAAAACGACACTAATCATCTTTGCTAAACCTAATCTTCTCCATTATTTTGAGTTGGAGGGCTAATGGGAAAACAAGCTTAGAACTCAACAGAAGGGAAGAGAAGTACAGGTATCAGTAAGGAGGAAATAAAAAGGAAAGCGGGAACAAATATTAAAACAATATAAAGTGAGGATAAAGGAATCATAAGAAGTACAGAGATCCTGACCAGTAGTACTTATGCAATTCAAGGCTTAAATACTTTAGAGAATTGAGCTAAAGGAATTACTTTAATACAATACTGAAGTAAATAAATAAGAGCCACGACTTAGCATGAGACAACTGCAATTAAACTAGTAGAATTTGGTGTGTCGAATCATGATGTTTATAAATCTCAGCTATGTTTGTGACTTTATCTGACTCTACAGAACAGATTTCACACATAAAATTAATAAGACCGTATCAGCTAGGCCAAAGTACATGCCATGTACATGAAGTGCTTCAGGTGTGATTAACTTTGGTGAATTAATATGTGCTAACATCAATCTATAACTAGGTCCACCAGAATTTAACCATCAGGTGGTGGCTTAACCATTCCATTGCTGTCAAACCTTGTTGTTAGACTTGGTTTCCCCTTCTGCTTCTGTCTCACTTGCCATTTCAGCTATACTGAGAGAGAGAATTCCCTCAAGCTCTGTTTTACTGGCTTTATCCAACTCTTTCCTTTAGCAGCTAGGCTGTCGGGCTCCTCTTTGTCCTTAGTGTATCATGCAGAATCTTGGACTGCAAATAATAATATTACTTTAGTGATCTTGAGTATTTATACACCATGATTGGGCTGATACCCACTGAACCTCAGTCTGAATTTTTGTCATTGATATTTGGATATCATGGTTAGAAAGCTCTTAGCAATGCTCCAACAGATAGAACATGCCTGCAGTGGAAGCCCATGTCTTGGAAGTCTTGGGGAGGGAGTAAACTAAACCACATGAAACCATGTGGTGAGCTATGGCTGAAGGATTAAAACATCCAAAATGTCACTGAGCAAATGTTACAGTTATTGTGAAACACCCAGCACCCTTCCTGGAAAGGAAGGAAGGAAAGGCAGAGACTCTACAAGAGCAGGAATTTATGTTTCATCTCATTCATGGACAGTCCTTTTGTACGGGGGAGTCTGTCTTTAAACATAGGAGGCATAGGATTTTCTGAGGTGAAGAGCTGTCAAAGGATGAATGCAATCAACTACAGCAACAATCTCATAGGGTACTAATTCACATTTAAGCACTTTAAAAGTCTGAGTCTTAAGTCTAGACTAAATAACTACCTGTTCATTCATTAAGTAGGTATAAACAGACAAGAAGCTCAAACTTGGTGATTCTGAATTCACTCTCTCTAGAGAATACTTTGTACATTTGTACATTTGTATATACCATACCATTACTTATTTATTTATTGTATGGAATAGTTTAATAAACAGAAGTACTTTGCTTTAAATATTACGTATTTTTTAGGTTAATGATGTGCATGTAATGCTGTTGCATTTTCTTAGATTGCACAACACATTTATTAATGTACTTAGAGATGATATATAATCATAGACAACAAAACTGATACTGCTATATTAAATTTGATGTGGATATCACTTCAAAGTTAACTTCATTACAGGTAATAGAATGATCCATTTGCAGGCCTCCAGCCGCAGACTTAGAGGTGACAGGTCATTTGGAAAGCAATTTGTTGGCAGTCTTACTCCCCATCCTTTTTAACCATGGGTATTATAAGTTCATTATTGACCCTAATAGGTTTGCTTTCAAAATGTTTTACTCTAAAGACTTAAAGGTGTGCTCTAACATATGTCAGCCTGCAGCTAACCTAAGCAAGTGAACTGAAAGAAGATGTAACATATTTATCTGTGCAGATATTTTGTATATTTGTCCTGGGCCTGCAGATCTTAATACAAGCAATAACATCCAGTGCACCCTATGAAAGGATTTACATGATGCTCTTCCCTGTAAGTGCTTCGCTATTCCAAAGGATCTCTCAGAAATTTTTATCTCAATTAAAGAAGCATTATCAGCAGGCATTCCACTCCAGCTTGCAAATGGCATTGCATGTTCTAGCTGAAAAAGTTTGTGCAAGTGACAGAAGCTTGTTTTCTTCACACAACAACCCCAGCAGATGTATCTGAGGGCTGTCTCACCCAGTCTCAGCAGAATGTTCTTCTCTGCTTTGTTGGGCCCCTAAAGCAGAACTATTAGGCAAGTCACAACAGCTTCTGCACTGAGTTGAGGGAAGGCTGAGTCAGCCCTATCCAGCCTGATGGAATGGAATAACAGCCATTATCTATTATCTATTACTGTTTCTTAAACTGCTCATCACAGTGTTGTATCCACTTGCAACAAAGCCCCTGAAGCAGCTGGGTACCTTACATCTATTCCATCCCATTTATCTTCAGCATGGCTCTCCTTCACCGTGATGCTATCCCTGACCACTTCACCTCCTTGCGGGTCTCAAGACTTCTTCCTTCACCTGGATGGCTTAAAGCAGTGGCTAAGAGAAGTGAATGCAGCTGGCCTCACTCTTCATCATCTTGGCAGTCATCCCCACATGGGTCTTGGCTAGACTTAATCCAGCCAAGACAGAAATGACACAAATGATCTATGCGCAGGATCTTGACCTGCTTTCATTCACATTATGACTGCCTCAGCACTATGTTCACTTTTATCTCTCTGCATGCTCAGATGATTGCAAAGAGATGTTTTATCTCTACAGTTTTTGAACACCACTTCATTTCTGGGAGAAGAATGAGAACTGAATAGACCACCATCAGTAGACCATAGAGAAACTACTGCAGCTTGCTTTTTCTCATTCTCAATGCAGTGACACATGTCTAGAGCCAGAGAAGCAGCAAAATATTCATCACATTTCATCACTCTGAACCATCCCTTTTGTTCTCCCATGCAGTTCAAATGCATTGTATGCATAGTAGTGGTAAAATGGATAGTCTTTTTTTGAAGCGTAGTCCATGTATTGGGTGACCTGAGAACAAAGATGAGCTATATGTGCATTTCCTCTTACCTGGTATAGTCCACCAGACACTGTGGTCTGTATGAGACTTGCAGAAGATGAGTTTACAAATAGCAAAGATACAATAATTTTATGTTCAGCCTTTGTTTTTAGAAACGAAACAATGAAGACAAAAGTAAAGTTGATTTTCTTAGGAAAATTGAAGACTTAAGAAGTCAGTGATTGTATTTTGAAATGCATAGATGACTTATCATTCCTGCTCTAGTGTGCCTTCCTGTGCCACACCAAGTGGGGAGACTTTAAAGTTGTGATCATTTTCAGGACAGTTCATGCAGTTACTAGACATGGATCCCAATGTCTTGGCAGACCTAATCCTTAGTCCTTGTATTCCCTAATACAGAACTATGACTTCAATTAAACAGGTGAAACTGTTGGAACTTACATTTAATCATGTGTTCCTTCAAATACTTCCTTGTTTACTTCCTTGTTTTGAGCATTTCCATAGCTTTACAAATTTGCAATGCAATGAAAATAAAAATACGTTTTAACTCCAGCCATTCATAACTCCGGAAGGACGTGTTCCTATTCTGCAGCACCTGAACAGACTAGAGGGCTGGGCAGAGAGGAGCCTGGTGAGGTACAAAAAGAGCAAGTGTAGACTTCTAGTGTCTGGGGAGGAATAACTGCATGCATCAATACAAGTTAGGACCGATCTGTCCAACCCACTGCCCACAGGTGGCTCAGCGCAGCCTGACATGCAGTGTAGCCCCTGCCCCTCACCACCGTGATGGGAGCTCTGCCTTGGCTACTGGCCCAGTCTGGCCACAGGTGCACTTTCATCACTCAGCAACAACCACACATCAGTATGCTATAACACTGTGTCAACTGAAATCAGGACATGGGGAGAACTCAGAGCAGCACTAACTCAAATTATGGCAAATAATTTAATATATTTTGATATTTTGGCTAAACATAATACTGTAAACAGTATAAAAAAAAAAGTAGCCATGCTTTCAGTTTTGATAAGGGAGCTTGAGACTAGGTTTCAAGCTTGCTGGAAAAAAAAAAAAAGTTAATTCCCTGGTATACCTGTGATTCTGTCTTCAGTTCGTATTTTAAAAATTGCAGTTAATTTATGTAATGTAAATAGTGTCTAGTATTCAACTCAATGATTTAACCATGTTTCTTCACCAGACTTTCATAAGACCTAACTTAAGAGGAAAAACATCCCTTACTTCACCATCCCACCTTATTCACTGCTCTCTGGCAGTATATATATTTGCAAACTACTTTCAAGGGTGAAGCACAGGAAGAATAAATTTTCATCTCTGAACACCTCAAGAACACAAAAAGAATTGCAACCACTTTGATCAAATCAGGCTGACATACTGTTCTCACAAAACTGAGGTCAAATAACCCATCAGTTTTTGTTGCCCTCTTTTTTGTTTTAATAAAATATATTAAAAATTAACAGTAGGTATGTAAACTATTATATAGTTTACAAGAGCTGCCCCAAAAGTAATGCCTCCTACTTTATTATGGTAGGCCATGATATCAGATGCTGATAGTGTCATAGTAGAGGCTGAATCTCCCTGACAACATCCCATTACATTGTGTTGCCTTGTGACAGATGGCAACAGAGGGGCAGTCTGACAAAATGGCCTCTGACACAGAAGTGTGTATGAAGCAAAGTGGTTGATTGAATTCCTCCATTGAGGAAAAACTCACTGCTATTCATTCATTGCTGAACTTTTTTTTTTTTTTTTTTTTTTTGGAGACCAAACAGTAGATGTGAACACAGCAAGGTGATGGGTGGTACACTTCTACAGTGGTGATAGTGGGTCACCTCCACTGCTGCAGATTTTTGTAAGTATAGCATGCAGGCTCTTGTTCATTGCTGCTGAAAATGAATAGCTAACAGTGGTTGTAAGACATAAAATAGAGGCATATAGCTGCCTCTGACCAGCTTTTGGATAGCCAAAGGCTTTAGTTATAATCTGATAATAAAAAACAAAGAATTTACCTTACTCTAAAAACTGGGGCTCACTGGAACTTTCCCCAGAGGACAAAATCTCCAAGTAGAGGTACTTCCCTTTTGGCTGACAGCCCTTAAACAAGTAAGGCTCCTGTCGTGCAGGTCAATTGCCTGAACCTGTGCTCCCAGGGCTGGCCACATATATCCAGATGCTCAATCACAGGTTTGGGCTGTGACCTAATAGTTCCCAAGTAGTGGTGATTATGTTGAAATATAGAATTTTGTAGTTGTGAATTTGTTCTATCAGGTGCTGTTATGCTCTTTGTATCTGTTGTAATTTCCATGGAAATAAATAGGAGATAATACTTCTGATACAGCCTCGAGTATGTGGCTCAAGACAATTCTTCATTCAGTGTGGCCTAGCAAGTCAAAAGATTCAAAACCCTTGTGTTAGGGGCTGATCTACTTGAGAGGAGCTCTACAGAGAAGGACCTGAATGTCCTGGAGGACAACAGGTAGGCCATGAGCCAGCACTGTACCTTGTGGCCAAGAAGGCTAGTGGCATTCTGGGGTGCATAATATATTAAAAAAGGTGTGGCCAGCAGGTCAAGGGAGATGATCCTTTGTCTTAAATCTTCCCTCGTGAGGCCATATCTGGAATGGTGTGCTCAATTCTGGACTACCAATTTAAAAAAAAAAAAAAACAAAAACCAAAAAGACAGGTATCTCCTAGAAAGGGTTCAGTGGAAGTCAACAAAGATTATTAAGGGTCTGGAGAATCTTCCGTATGAGAAAAGCATGAGACCTGGGACTGTTCCTTCTGGAGAAGAGAAGGCTGAGAGGGGATCTCATATTTTTATTTTTAAATAACTTAAGAGTGAGATTAAAGTTAATGGTGCTGGACTTCTTTTTTCAGTGACGCGTGTCAATGGAACAAGGGACAATGGACAGAAATTGGGACCCAGGAAGTTCCATACTAAGATGAAGAACTGCTTTACTTTCTGAGGGACCCAGCACTGGAGCAGGCTGCCTGGAGATGTTGTAGATTCTCCTTCCTTAGGCATATTCAAGATCCATCTGGACATCTACCTACATGACCTGCTCTAGGGAACCTAATTTAGTAGGAATGTTGGACTCCATGATATCTAGATATACTTTCCAACCCCTACAATTCTTTGATCACTTGTACAGTTCGTTTAGCTTATTTCACGCTTCTTGAGCAGTAAGCTTCTAGTTTTGCAAAGTTATTGCCTGTGTTCTACTTCTATACTATAGTCTATACTACTACTGTCTATACTATAGACACTGTTCTAGTTCAGTTGAAGTAAGTGTGAAAACATTAGGTGAATGTAGGTGGGTAGCTGCATTTAGCTTGCCTTTTACTATTGTTTCCTGTTTCATAACACATGAAACACCAGTTGCATCTTCAAAATAGGATAATCAATATGCAAAGGATTTGTGGTTTTTGTTTTTGTTTTTTGTGGGTAAAAATGAAAATCATCTTCTGTATATTATGTATATTATGTATAGAAACTTAAGGATCACTTGGCTCTTCAGTGGTGTTACACTGCTGCTTTCTAGAGGAATAATTTTTCCTTCTCTTCATTCTGGATAGCAAAGACCTAGGGTGTATAATTGAAACACCATGCAGATAAAAATCAGTCAGATCTGAGATTAGATACATGCCAGATAATGCCTCACAAATTATCATTGCTGAGCAGTTAAAAATTGAACCTTCCTTTAAAAAATCTAGTACAGGACACTACTCTTAGGCCACATCTCAGAAACAGCTGGTGCATTAGATGCTTATTCTATTTTGACTATATTTATTATTATATCACTGAGTACATTCTTACTTACACTTCTGTTCTTATAATTTTCTTCCTATAATCTTACTCAGGCAATTAGAAGAGAAGCATAATAAATCTTGACACTGGCAAAGAAATACTTCTTTCTCTTTTTGGGTATCTTATTAAATATATCGCGATTTTTATTGTATTTAATATATTAAGATTGCATAGAAAATTGCATGGGTCCAACAGCATGAAAAAGTAGAATGATTGTTCTAATGGAAAACAGCATGAATGAAAACAGTAGATCTTAAAGTTTTTGGATGTTTGAACTTAGACTTTTAGCTGTTTTTGAGTTTGGAATGACAGACTGACATCCTGGGAAAAAAATTTCCTTGTACTCTGGCTAAAATTAAGATTCAATCCATATCTGACCTTTGCAGGATAATCCATCTTTTTGTGGGCTTCAAATATGGAAAAAAAACTGGTAATTTTCAGATTTAGTAGAGGAAAAAATGCAGAAGGATGTCAGAATTTCAAGATAAGGCAGTTGAAGGTGTATTTAGCAGTTTGATTTGTCTACATTACACTGCATTAGTAGTTCAAAAATGTACATTTTTCTTGTCTGCAAGCAAGTCCTTCCCAGTGACAGCATTGCTATCAGGTTCTTTATAGAATTTCATTTAAAATTTGACTAAATGTAGGAAGAATCAGCAAGCAAATCATCCCTCTGTAATGGAAGGCTCAAAGGGAAAAGCATTATTGTGCATTGAAATAACAGTTACAATCTATGGGATCTCTTACAGATCTAAAAACAGTCTTGCCCTCACTGACTTGTGCTGGAGTTACCTGAAGTGTCTGTATCTGTCCAGGCTCCACCAAAATAAGTAGATACACCTAATAGATTGAAAACATCATATCTATTCTATATACAGTTAAACTTGTTGCTTACATAAGTTAGTATGCCATTGTTAACTTACAAATTAAGCTAAAGGTAAAAATAAAAACTCAATGAGGTGTTTTCTTTTTATAACACCATACTTATTAACTGCAATTTGTGAAAGCTATGGCAGCAATATTAAAGAATAGAAAAAATAATTATTAGGGAAGGCTGTTCATGAGAGCAAAGGAAGTATATGGTTGAAAATTAACATGCGTTTCCTTATCACACGGATAGGGAAATATTTCCTAAATTATCTCCTTGCAGTATTTCTAAAATGGTCTCATTTTTATTAGCTATACTTTATGTTAATAGAATACTAAAATGCCTTGTTTCACAATCAGCCTCACCATTTATGTAAGGAGTTATACTGCTACTTAAAAATTAAAATAACCCTTTTCTAGTTCCTTACAACTGGAAACAACCATGGGAGATGGGCAAATAAAGAGATAGGAGGAAATAAATTATACTCTTCATCCATCGGTACTGCATGGGAACTGTTGAATCACAGCCTGAACCTCTGATTGATCACCTGAGGCAAGCAAGGAGTCAGCCATGGGAGTGCAAGTGAAGGCAGTTCAGCTGTGTGACTGGAAGGGTGGAGCCTGGCTGCACCTCTCCTAGAGCCCATTTTAGGGCTGGCTGCCTTTGGGGAAGGATCTCTGTCTGGGCGTTTCTCCTCTTGGAGTTTTTCTGTAAGCCCAGGATGTGGGATGGGTAAGCTTTTCCATTCATTTCTGATTATCCCTCTCCAACACAGTAGTCTTTCCAGATATATGCTCTCTGAAGACTGGCCTAAATTCTCTATATGTTTGCTGATTATACATCTGTATACTCGTTGATTATACAGGAATACGTAGCAGAACTCAGAATCCTGAGCTGATCAGTCTTCAGGTAGAAGCAGCAGCACTTCCAGCTTCTCTGGCCTACAACAATCAGTCATACAGATAAACTGGCAAACTTATTTGGTCAATATGTATCTTAATCGTGTTTTGGTGCAGACTTCAGGTGTGACTTTTTTTATTTTAGTAATATTTGCCACATTATGCATCATCTATTCTCAACTCGCAGTTGCTCCTTTCTGCCCTCCATTCATTGCTCTCTCTGTGAAGCCAGTCCAATTCTTTGTATGGCACTCTGTAAAATGTATTCAGGAGCAGAATTTAAATGGTGTTCATTCCTTCTTCCTGCTGATGTTGTTATCAGGTTGTTTTTGGCCTTAAGTTCCACTATCTGTTATTGACCTGTTTTCACAAACAGCAGTTTCCATGCTATTGAAGAGAGTAGTAAAGCATTGGGTTGAATATGAAAGTGAAAGGATGAATAGTAGCTGTACAATTTGTCTTAGCTACTCAGAGTTCTGTGAAGTGTTTCCATTGTCAAGAACTGCATGGCTTGTTATCATCATAACAACAGTCTGCAAAATCATTATGTCACTTTTCATTTCATCATTTTTCAGATTTTTTTACCATCTCTTTGAATAAACATATGACAGCCCATAGTTTTGCCTTTTTTGGCTTGCCTGGGCTATATTGAGTGAACAGGAATTGACATAGATCACATAAAATATATAATAAAAATGCTAACTATATATATTCATGTGTATTAAAACCTAAAAAACAAGACAGGCTGAGGGAGCTGGGCTTGTTCAGCCTGGAGAAAAGAAGGCTGTGGGGTGACCTCACTGCAGCCTTTCAGTACCTAAAGGGAGCCTGCAAACAGGAGGGGAATCAACTCTTGGAAAGGGTTGATGATGAACTGCAGGACAAGGAAAAATGGTTTGAAGCTGAGGGAGGGGAGATTTAGGTTGGATGTCAGGGGGAAGTTCTTTAGAGAGAGAGTGGTGAGGTGCTGGAGCAGCTGCCCAGAGAGGCTGTGATGCCCCGTCCATCCCTGGAGGTGTTCAAGGCCAGGTTGGATGGGGCCCTGGGCAGCCGGGGCTGGTATTAAATGAGGAGGTTGGTGGCCCTGCATGTGGCAGGGGGTTGGAGCTTCATGATCCTTGAGGTCCCTTCCAACCCTGGCAATTTTGTGATTTTATGACCTCATAATCAATATCTGTAATTCTAATGAACTCCTAGAATTGGTGATGATTCAGACCCTTCTACTTCGTGAAGTGCACAGATTTGATGACAATTTGTGCGACGTATCTATTTTTATGTCTTTCGCATATAAGTTTTCTTGATGCCAGATGCCATGATATTTCATCAAACATAAGTTACATCATCTTTTACTGATTTTATAAGTCCCTCTTCCAGTCATCATTGGGGCACCATCAGTAGCCAGACCAGATAGATAAAATGAAAGGCTAAATTGCTTTAATATAGTTTTTACTGCTTCATACAAATTTAGTTGTAACTTTCATGGCACCAAAGAAGCCATTTCCTCAGTGTCACTGTATGTTATCAGGACCTCTAATGAAAACTCAAGATGAGCTATATCTGTAGCATCAGTATTTTTATATATTGCCAGAGCAGAAAATTTGAAATTATCAGCTTTACTCTCCAAGTCTACTGAAAAAAATGTTTCCTGTTTCTTTATCAGAACACACTTTATCTGTCGTGCTTTCCATACCTTGCTTAACAAACTCACAGTGAGGGAATGGTTTTGATTTTTTTGCAGTAGGATTTGCTGTCATGTAACTTGTTTTTAAAATGGAGTCTGTTTGAGTTTTAACTTTCTAAAAATATTTTGTTGAGGAGACTGACTTTCATCAGTTCTGCTGTTTTGTGTTTACGAAGAATTTCTACTATGCATTAAGTTTGGCAGCATGTTTCTGCACGTAATGTAATCTTTGAAAACTGCAATCTTCGAAAACTAACATAATTTCCTTGCAAACTAATCACTGTGCAATATTACTTGCCTTCAGTGCAGTGTGCCCCCCAGTGCTTAGGGCCAGGCCGTATTGCTCAGCAAGGCAGAGCTGCCAGTGTGATGACACAGCAGTAGAGGGCATGGGCTGCAGTTCGAGCTGAGCTGGGTTGCATGAAGCCCATGGGCCTTGGAGTGAATATGCCTGACAGCACGTCTCTCTTCTTTCCTACTCTTTATGTAAATATTCTCTTTAGATGAATATGTTGAGGCCATCTACTGTTAAAAAATTGTGAGTAGTGGACAAGGCACTGCACTGCCTTTTCCAGGATATTTTTCCAGGTAAATTGATACATTCTACTATAAAGGATATTCAGCTAAGTAGCGGCATACATTGTAAGATATTATTCTGTTAACATCAGTGTCTCAAAGCTTGCTGGGGGCTCAGGTGGACTTGTTCAAGTCCAGGCAAGTCCTGGGCAAAGGTTGTGAAATGCTTTGTCTGGGGGACACAGATGGACAAGGCCAGGGGCAAGGAGAGATGAGCTGCAGCTAAATGACTGTGAAGTGCTCTTTTGTGTGGACTTATCTCAGGATGATGGCCATCTCAGGGGGTCCTCGCAAGTCTCTTGCTCAAGCGCCCAAGGATATCACGTAGGCAGGAGGAAAAGGAAGTTAAATGGGGAATCGAAAACCACAAGGATAGGTTTCTGACAACAGATTCTTCATGAAGTGATGCCTGCATGCTGAAGTAGAAGAAAAGATGTCTGCCATCAGATTCCTCACTACGGAATTCCCGCATGCTGACGGACTCTCCTGGGCTGCTGCCTGAGCGCTGCTGCTTCCTCCCGCGTTGGCTCCGCGGCCGCCTCCTGCTGCCTGCTTGCTGCCCAAGGCCGCCACGCTGCTGCTGCTCCCCCCGCGCTGCTTCTGCCTCGGACCTCAAACGCCGTGCAACGGGACGCTGCTGGATCCTGGCGGTGACCATCCCCGCTTGACGCAACTCTTGCTTCTTTCCTGTCTTTTCTATCGTCCTCCTTCCCTTCCCCGTCTCCCTGATTAGGATTTGTAATAAACTGGTTGGACCAACGTTTGAACCGTTGTTTCTTAATCTCACGTTGGGTATACAGATATTAAAAGAACTTCATCTCCCTCCTATAAATTGGAGCGAGATATTTTTTTATTGGCGTAGTTCGTTGCAGGATACCCGCTGTGAGAGTGTTGTCCTTCCAGGTATAGTTTGAAACCTCTTCTCTGTGCACCTCCTGGAGTTGCAAGTAGCGACATTTTTGGAAATTGAGGCGTGAGTCCTTCTCCTGGAAGACCGCTCCGTATTCTGAACCTTTTATGTGTGTACCTCTCGGGGACTTATTTTGACTATTTGCATTTTGTTTAATACGTGTGTGCCTCCTCGGGAAGACCTTTCTGTGGTTATCTGCTAACTGAAGTGCGAAACTTGAACCTTTGTTTGTGTGCGCGCGCCTCTTGGGGAAGTGAGAAAGTGATATTTTGTGACTTACACGTGTGTGCCTCTCCAAGAAGTTTTATTCACTCTATTGAAACCTAGAAAATATTGCTTTAGCATCTTCGCATTTTTTGTGTTCCCCTCAAAGAAAGGAAGGAGTGGTTTGAGCTGTGTGCACCTTCTGGGGTTGCAAGGAGTGAACTGTAATTTAGGTGTGGTGTTTACAGTTTTTTTAGCCTCTTGTCTTTGTGTGCACCCCTCAACAAAAGGGAGGCGTGATTGGATCATTTGCATTTGTTTAGGTGTGTTGTACCTCCCTGGGAGGAGCGGTAAGGAGTGATTGAGCTTTTGAAGACGTGTACCTCCGACTCCCTTAGTGTAGATCTTCCATTGTATTAAGAAATGAGTGACAGTATTGCCTGTATGGAAAGTGAAGGTGTGTTATTTGACCTTTTAGAAAAGCACGGTGCTCGTCCCTCTTTATCAGGGGTGGACCGGGCACGCCAGAATTGGCATAATTTGCAGAGTGTTTGGACCGCATTAGTGTCTTACAGAATGAGGCTCGGACACAGCTGGAAAAGGAAAGTCGTTTGTTTGTGCCGTACTCGGGGTTGCTTTAAAAGCTGCTGTGGAGTTCCGAAATGAAAAGCATTCGGCAGAACTCCAAACCATAGTAGCACTACAGGAATCGGCGAGAGTTACACAGAATGGGTAAAAACTCTGTGGAATCAAATAGTTAATCTCGAGGAACAATTAGAGAGAAATGTAATTCGGCTTTGTTGCAGATGGCTTTCGAGGAACTGCTAACATATAAGGATACTAGCGATACTGTCACCCACAGTTTGCTTCAAGAAAAATCTTTTGCTCAGGAGGAACTGCAAGAAATAAAGGAAAGGCTAGACAAATTGGAAACCCCAATAGCCCTACTGCGTCCCTTGATAAAAACCGAATGTGCCTTCGATAGCAGCGAGGATCTAGATCCTCACATGAATGCTAAGGAAATTCCATTCTCGGCCACCGAGCTGGCAGAATTGAAAAGGGACTTTAGCCGCTCTCCAAAGGAATCAGAAGCAGAATACATATGGAGGGTGAGTCTCACTTGTGGCCACCAGATTCGGTTAACAGAAAAGGAAGCAGAGGTTATTGGGGACCAGGAGTATTTTTAACTGCCGGTAACAATCGTGCTCCCTGGTCATTAACACAAAGGGCTACATACTGGGCAGGTGGTCTCAACCCTTCGCAAAGGGGAGACCCTCTTGCCATTACTGGAACAACTGATCAGTTAGTAGAGAGTGTTCAAAAGGCTGCTTGTCTCCAACTGATGTATGATAGAAAGCTGCAGCTGCATCATGAATCGCCCATGATGATGCCCGTTGATCCTGAGAGGATGACCCCTTTAATTAGAGGGCTTCTGGAATGGCTGAAACCCATAGGCACAATTACAAACAAGGATACAAGCTATGTCTCGGGGGAAAGAACCCGGGCAGTGTTAGAAGGAACTGTAACCCCCAACCATCTGCAGTCGGGATGCAAAGTATGGACGTGGGGGGAGGTGGCCCAAGAGTTAATAAACTGTGGAAGAAAATATGGGCCAGTGGTTTCTTCCTCCAGGAAATTTGAGCCAAGTGAAGGAAGACTTGCAGCTGTCAGCCTTACTCCCAGGCCATCTAGCCCAAAGCTCAGTGGGTCTGGAAGGGTCTCAGTGCCAGTAAAAACCAGTAGGCAGAATATTTTTCATAACTGTAATAGACTTTGGACTCTGGGCTGGAAAAAGGGTATTCCACGAAATTTGATGGATGGATTGACAACTGATACGCTAGAGGTGGTTGGTTATTGGATGGCCGACTAGACTTGAGGAAAGTAAAACCCCAGGTCCTAGTGCCACCCCTGCAGCACCTGAAGAGCTACCAAAGCCATTGGGAAACTAATTCCTTCACCCCTCAAGTGAGCGGGGGGGGGAGGGAGAGGGAACAGTGGATGTTTATTAGAGGCTTGCAACTAAAGGGACAATATTGGAATATTGGATTTGTGGTCATTATGCATATAAATGGTTACCTGCAAACTGAACTTGGGTATGTGATGTCGGAGTAATCTGCCCGATGTTCCTTTTAGTTCCAGGAGAGGATGGCAATGAATTAGGTGTCAGAGTATACGATGATCTCAATCGACACAAGAGGTCTATCGACACCCCCCTAACACGTGGTAGCGGCCAAACCTGGGGCAAAGATGATTGGCCTCCCCAGCGTATAATCAAACACTACTGGCCAGCTACCTGGAGCCCCAATGAGTGGGTTAGTGGTGCTTGAGAGCCCATCTATAACCTAAGTCGTATTATCAGATTGCAAGCTGTCCTTGAAATAATTACTAATAGAGCAGCATATGCCCTTGATCTTCTTGCAGATCAAACTTCACAGATGCGGGTGGCAATACTCCAGCATTGCATTGTTCTAGACTGCCTGCTAGCTGAAGAAGGTGGAGTCTGTGGCAAATTAAATGATTCTACTTGTTGTCTGAAGATTGATGATGATGGTAAAGTTGTTAAACAAATTGCTCAAGGTATATGGAAAATAGCACATGTTCCTGTTCAAACTTGGAAAAGCCCAGATCTTGACCTCTTCTCCTGGCTCCCAGGTGGCCGATGGGTAAAACGTATCTTATTTTATCTATTACTGTGCTGTTGCGACTCTCATGTTCGTCCCTTGTATGATACCACGTTTTATTCAACTTATTCAACGTGTTGTATCCTCTGTACTTTGTAACTTCCTCCGCAGATGGGGAAGTCAAGTAGATCAGGGCAACATTTGTAAACAATCCTGATGAATTTCTTGTAATGATTGCATGAAACTTTTGATTCCCTGCCCCCCTCCCTTCTTTACCCCTACACTTGCTATCTTTTTCTCACCATCATGGATCACCAGTGTCCCATTTTAAAGCAACCTTTGAGTCATGGGGTGGTGTAAGATATTATTCTGTTAACATCAGTGTCTCAAAGCTTGCTGGGGACACAGATGGACTCGTTCAAGTCTAGGTAACTCCTGGGCAAAGGTTGGGACACAGATGGACAAGGGCAAGGAGAGATGAGCTGCAGCTAAATGACTGTGAAGTGCTCTTTTGTGTGGACTTATCTCAGGATGATGGCCATCTCAGGGGGTCCTCGCAAGTCTCTTGCTCAAGCGCCCAAGGATATCACGTAGGCAGGAGGAAAAGGAAGTTAAATGGGGAATCGAAAACCACAAGGATAGGTTTCTGACAACAGATTCTTCATGAAGTGATGCCTGCATGCTGAAGTAGAAGAAAAGATGTCTGCCATCAGATTCCTCACTACGGAATTCCCGCATGCTGACGGACTCTCCTGGGCTGCTGCCTGAGCGCTGCTGCTTCCTCCCGCGTTGGCTCCGCGGCCGCCTCCTGCTGCCTGCTTGCTGCCCAAGGCCGCCACGCTGCTGCTGCTCCCCCCGCGCTGCTTCTGCCTCGGACCTCAAACGCCGTGCAACGGGACGCTGCTGGATCCTGGCGGTGACCATCCCCGCTTGACGCAACTCTTGCTTCTTTCCTGTCTTTTCTATCGCCCTCCTTCCCTTCCCCGTCTCCCTGATTAGGATTTGTAATAAACTGGTTGGACCAACGTTTGAACCGTTGTTTCTTAATCTCACGTTGGGTATACAGATATTAAAAGAACCTCATCTCCTTTCACCTGAATCAAGAATCTAACTCATTCTCATCTTTCTTAAGCAACCTTCATGAAGATTGGCATATAAGTGAATATGTTCAGAGCAAAAATGAAAATTCTGCAAATTGTTCTCAGATTTTTTTCAGAAGCAGGCATGGAATTTAGGGCTAGTTCTAGGTTTGTAGAAAGTTTTGAGCACAAGTATTGTATAGGAAGATTTCTTCTGCAGAAATCTGAACTGGGATGTTGTTTCATAAAATACATGTCAAAAATATGAAGAGAAATTGCAATGTGATCCTTACAATATGCTAAAAAGATTAATCTTTTCTCAGTTTCCTTAAACTGATTTTTAAAATGAGGATTAACGAGAAACAATGATGTGAGAATGGGAGACACAAGAAAAGTAGCAGAAGACTTCCACTCAATATTTAAAAAAAAAAAAAAAAAAAAAAAAAAAAAAAAAAAAAGGAAGAATCATCAGCTATATTGTATCAATTCTTGCAGGTAATTCCAGTGACTTAACAGCACACAATGAAATCTAATAACTGTACCCCATTTTGCGTTTTCTCTCGTCTAGAAAACATATCTTTTTCCAGTCCAAAAAAATTCTGCCTTGATTATCAGTATGTGAAGTTAATGCTATTCCTTCTGCTGCATTCCAGGGTTTCCTCTACAGATGAATGACTCGGATCACTCTCTATTTCACCATTCGTTTCAAGGATGCATGCAGTTTATTCATGTGGATGATCAGCTGGTGGATTTGCAAGCAGTAGAGCAAGGTCAGCTGGGAAGCTTTGCCAATGTCAGCATTGACATGTGTGCCATTATTGACAGGTAAGTCACAGAATCACTAATATTCTAATACTGATACACATCCTACATATTCTGAAAGTATACAGTGATATAGAGAGATGTTTAGATGATAAAGATGATGTCTTTAGTTTTCTAGCCAGCATGGGTTCATGAAGGGCAGGTCCAACCTGATCTCCTTCTGTGATCTAGTGACTCATCTGGTGGATGAGGGAAAGGCTGTTGATGTGTTCTACCTAGACTTCAGCAAAGCCTTTGACACTGTCCACACAGCATTCTCCTGCAGAAGCTGGCAGCCCGTGGCTTGGACAGGTACGCTCTTGGCTGGATATGGATAAGGAACTGGCTGGAAGGCCGGGCCCAGAGAGTGGTGGTGAATGGAGCTAAATGCAGCTGGCGACCTGTCACAAGTGGTGTTCTCCAGGGGTCGGTGCTGGGGCCTGTCCTCTTCAATATCTTTATTGATGACCTCGATGAGGGCATCGAGTGCACCCTCAGTAAATTTGCAGATGACACCAAATTGGCTGGAAGTGTGGATCTGCCTGGGGGTAGCGAGGCCCTACAGAGGGATCTGGAAAGCTGGGCTGCAGCCAATGAGATGAGGTTCAACAAGGCCAAATGCTGGGTCCTGCACTTTGATCACAACAACCCCAGGCAACGCTACAGGCTTGGGGCAGAGTGGCTGGAAGATGTAGAGGAAATGGATCTGGGGGTGTTGATTGATGCTTGGCTGAACGTGAGCCAACAGTGTGCCTGGCTGGCCAAGAAGGCCAATGGCATCCTGGCTTGCATCAGAAATGGTGTTGCCAGCAGGAACAGGGGAGTGATTTTCCCCCTGTACTAACTGTGGTGAGGCTGCACATTGAGTACTGTGTCCAATTTTTAGGCCCCTCACTGCAAGAAAGGCATTGAGGCTCTGGACTGGGTTCAAAGAAGGGCAACAAAGCTGGTGAGGGGTCTGGAGCACAGGGCTGATGAGGAGGGGCTGAAGGAGCTGGGAATGTTCAGCCTGGAGGAGGCTCAGGGGAGACCTCATTGCTCTCTGTAACTTCCTGAAGGGAGGTTGCAGTGAGATGCGGGTCGGCCTCTTCGCATGTAACTGCTGATAGAACTGGAGGGAATGGCTTCAAGCTGCGCCAGGGGAGATTTAGGCTGGATGTTAGGAAATGCTACTTCTCTGAAAGAGTGGTCAGGCACTGGAACGGGCTGCTCAGGGAGCTGGTGGAGTCACTGACCCTGGAGGTGTTTGAGGAACGTTTGGATTTTGTGTTGAGGGACATGGTTTAGTGAGAACTACTGGTGACAGGTGGATGGTTGGACTGGATGATCCTGCAGGTCTTTTCCAACCTTGGTGTTTTTGTGATTCTGTGGATTTTGCAGTTCTTGGGGAGGAAATTGCATCTCTAGTTTCTACTTTCTCAGGCGGAGGGAGTGAAAAGTGATTGTAAGCCAAATTCAATTCACATATCAATAATATGACTGTCTTGAATAAAGAAAACTATTCAGAAAGTCACACGTTTTATAAGTTTCTTAAATAGATGTTGTAGTGATCGTTTTGCAGCCAGAAGTTATTTCCTGGCTCCATTACCTTCTGGCATCCATGAATTCCTCAGAGAACTAAAATAACTGTGCACACTTGCATTTATTACCTGGAAACTTGTGCATAAACTTGATTAAAATAATGCTTAGTTGTTCTGGTTTGTTTGTGTTTTCCTGTTTTATTTTCTGCCAGACTGAGAAGAGTAATTAAGGAGTAACTCATTAATTCCAAAATCTTAATACAGGAGCAGGCTTTTGCTTTGAGATTTACTTATTAAACTTGTGTTGACTTCTGCTTCTTCTAATTTACAAGGTCTTGTTGTTTAGCAAATCTAAAACTATTAAATGAAATGTGTTAGGACAGACAGGGAAGGAGTAAGTGACTTAGCTTGGCTTCTCATGATAATTACCTAAGTTTTAAATAATTGCAAGTCTGCTGGAAAGTTGAACATAGGGTTTTTTTTTCTTTTTTCTTTTAGTTTGAAAAAAAGCAAGGATCACAAGACTGAAGAATTCTAGAATAATTTAGGTTACAAGAAGCATCAGGAGTTCATGTGGTCCAAATTTTGCTCGAAGTGAGGCCAATTTCAAAACTGCAACATTTTGCTCGGGGGCATTTCCAGTCAAATTATAAGTATCTCTGGTGGTCGGAATTCCACAAATTATCTGACTCTGGATATCCTCAGCAAATGCCATAAACATGAATATTCTTCCTTTCTCCTCCTTTTCTTGAGGTTTTAATTGCTGAGTATGGTGTCATATGAGATAGAATATCCCTTTGGTCAGTCCTCTCCCTGTATTTTGCCCATCCCCAATTTACACTGGGAGACAGGATTCTGTGGAGGGAGAACCTCATTTCTGTGCAAGTTCTATTCAACAGTGGCCAAAATAGTGGTGTATTCCAAAGTGCTTTAGCCACAGCGTCAACTGTACCGGCTGCCATTGAAGGATTTTAACTACATAATGTCATCCCAGCCAGAATGGTACAACAGTTTAAGGTTGAAGAGCGTGCTTTGTGGAGTGGCAGTGACTTGGTTTTGGCGTGTCAAGGACTCTTTGGGTTGTTGCTTCTCGTGGATGTGTTAAGAGTTGAAAATCAGCGAAAAAGGGAAATAGATGAAGGGCTGAAGTGAAAGAGAAGAATATGTTGTCTCCTACAATTCTAATGTTAGAAAGGTCTCATGTTGTTAGTATTTGATAATTTGAATTGATGATTCTTATTTTGAATCTTTGATTTTTTTACTGGAAAAGGAGTTGGAAGCAATTATGTGAAGGTACATCTAGTTTAGTCGCTGCTTTTTCCCCAGCTGAATAAACTTAAGCTCAAGGAATAGTTTGTAGTGATTCTACTTAGTCTGACAGACATTGGCATTAACTCCATCGTCAAATTGAAGCTAGTCAGAATTACCCTTTTCAATGTATTACACTGTTACTAAAAATGCCTGACATAGTGGTTTTATTACAGTCAGAAATGCATTGTAAATTTGAATAACAGAAGCTCCCTATATGTCAAGCACTTTACTTTCAAAGTGAAGTTCGTGTACATATTTCCTGATACAATATATTCTGTATTCAAGTAGTTCGTGTATTGTAATACAAAGATATGAGGAATACTAAATATATGAGGAATACATTGTGGTACATTGAACTATTAATTTAATTTACACATTTAAGATGCATTTTATAATTTTACATAACAAAAATAGACATGTGTTTATAATACAGTGTTATAAGCAGAATCACAGAATCACAGAATCACAAGGTTGGAAACGACCTGCAAGATCATCCAGTCCAACCACCCTCCCATTCCTATTAGTACCACAAGCACTAAACCATATCTCGTAGCTCCTCATCCAGGCGCCTCTTGAACACCACCAGGGACGGCGACTCCACCACCTCCTGGGCAGCCATTGCAGTGCCTGACCACCCTTTGAGAGAAAAAGTTTCTCCTAATATCCAACCTAAACCTCCTCTGGTATAACTTCTGGCCGTTTCCTCGGGTCGTACTATTTGCCTGGGAGAAGAGGCCAGACCCTTTTGCACCACAGCCTCCCTTCAGGAAGTTGTACAGTGCAATGAGGTCTCCCCTGAGCCTCCTCTTCTCCAGACTGAACAATCCCAGCTCCCTCAGCCGCTCCTCGTAAGACTTGTGCTCCAGTCCGTCAGCAATACTTTTCAGATATTTATGTATATATTTATATTAAGAGGTACTCCATGTTTCTTCTGCCATCTTAACTTTGCTGTCCCCTTTTATATATGCTAAGTATATATAAATGCATAATTGATATAAAAGTACATGTAAACAATAAATACAACCACTATAAAAATTTGTGTATATATAACTAAAATTCAAAGCATGTCTTCTGTGCTTTCTATACACAAGCAGATTATGTGGCAAGCAGAGTAACAATTCTGTGACCACTGGAAATTAGAAGAGTGTGCATATAAACTTACAGTTCTTTTTTTGTAAGAATTGAGATGCCACCTAGTTCGTTGCTTTCCCATGATCTATTTTATTTCTTTGTAGCTTGCACTTCAAGAGCAGCTCTTACTGAGAAGTAGTAGTGTCAGGCTTTAAAATATAACTGGATTTTATAGTCTGCCTTATTTGAAGTAAGATTTTTACAGTTCTTCTTTTAACATGATGCCACTACATATTACTGTATTTATTGTATATTTAGCTAAGTGTCACGTGTGTTCTATCTTATCTTAACTTCATTACCTTTGGAAGAGGAGGATATTTATGCCTGTGATACTGGAATCCTTCTGCTTTTTGGAAAGAAGAACAATTATTTCACTCTGTACCAGGAAGAATTCATTCTTCATCAATATGGAAATGGCTTTCATAGCCACGCTTCTATGAA
This sequence comes from Tetrao urogallus, assembly GCF_951394365.1. Classification (NCBI taxonomy): domain Eukaryota; kingdom Metazoa; phylum Chordata; class Aves; order Galliformes; family Phasianidae; genus Tetrao; species Tetrao urogallus. Next base: position 92,701,555 of record NC_136815.1, read on the forward strand.
GGCACCCACTGGGCAGAAAGATAAGCTGTCACACTGAATTATTCTTGTTGCAGACCCTCCCCCATTTGCTTGGAGGAAAAAAAAAAACCAAAAACTTGAAGTTGGGAATGATGGAATTTTTCATGATTAACCAGAATGGATAGGGGACAATTTTATCTAATATATGATGAAAGTTACTCAGCATGATGAGTTCTTGTGCTGCATCAGTGTGGAGGCAACAGATCCTGAAGGCACGAGTTCTGCCAGCTGAATGCCCACTCAGTATGGAAAAGATTTCTGCATTTCAGTTTTCTTTTTTTTTAAGATGCAAGAAGAATGGTTACATTAGTGTTATGCTTATACTTGGGAATCAGAGATGCTTATCAAAGGGTTTTTTTAAATTATTATTTTTATTTTTAGTCCTCTCCTCTTAGATGCTTTGCTATTACATCTAGACTTACAGATTGAGATCTTACTAACAGGGAACACTGATGCTAAAGGGCATCTTTTTACAACTGGCCAAACAGTACAAGTGCCTTATGTGTGTGTGTACGTGTGTATATATATATATATAGTTAAAATGCTACAGAGGGGGGAAAAAAGAAGTCCCTCCATCTGTACCTTGACTTTAATTGTACCAGCATCGGAAGTTGTATTGTTGTCACAGTGGTCAACATGCTGTACTTCTTGTGGCAGAACAGGTCCTTGTACATCTCCTTTACGTTAACAGAGTTGTTACGGTGCAGATGGTACAGTTGTACTTAAGGATTTTTAACAGAGGATATTGAAAGAGAATTGTTCATTACCAACTCATCAGAGCTTCAGAGAACTCTTAAAGTCACCGGTCCTGATTATGGATAAAATAGAGTTCTCAGGATCATAAGGAGAAGACACTAAAATGATTTCAAAATAGTGTCCAGTGCGTTACTGTAAGTTATGTAGGATATATGCAACTCTAAAGAAAATCTGTTGGTGTACAATGCACGGGTCATTCTGTATCACAGTGAAATGAATTAGATGCTAACTTTGTGATTTCATGTTAAAGTTAATGCAAGTAGCCAGATGTGGCAGGGCAGTTATGGGTGGTGATTATTGATCACCTCTGTATGACAAAATGTCAGTGTTCTGCTCTAATCCTGTACAGATATATTGTCTATACCGTGTGATTGCCAATCAAAATCTGAAATAAGTCCTTAAATTAACCAAGTACTTCAAGCATGCTAACATATAAAAATGGCCACAGTGTAAGTGGAGACAAAACAGGGAGGTTTCTTTGAAATTAAAAATCATTTCAGTCTTACAATGCTTCACTTTTAGCTATTTACTTAAAGTTCAAGGTTCTGATCTTCCTCTCTGTTCACAAACTCTGCCAGTTCAGTGGTGAAGCAGCCAGTGAGGAGCAAGAAATTTTCCTGCAGTAATCTGCCTGAGAGTCAGATGATATACGAATATTCAGACTTGCAACTGAACCTGCTTTACAGTTGATGTGTTCCCAAGACTTCCACAAAACTAAAATGAAACAGGACAAGAGAAGGGTTGAATCCATATCATGATTTCATCCTCCCTTCCCATCAGAAGGGATGTGCCTATGCACTTCCCACAAACCCTCTCTATCTCCCTTCTTCTCTTTGGAACTGTATGTACCTCTGTAGATGGAAATTTCTCTGATGTGGAAATGATGTGAAAACACTAAGGCTTTTAATAGGACCACTTCAAATGCATTTAATTCATGATCCATTTCCAGAAAAGTAACTCTACAGCCATAGGTGATGGCTCAAGTAACAGTGATGATGCTTTCATTTCTCATGTACCACAGTACGACAACTGCCATATTTAACACAGTTCAGTATGCAGCTGGAAGGTTACTCACTACAGAAATGGCCAGAAAAAGAGATTTTAATTGCCTTCCCACTTGACATTTTATCTTAGTTTTCCTCAATACTTTTTAACTGTGGAAAAAATGTCCATTCTAACACATCAAATATGCGAAATGCCAGTGAAGTGAATGAACCGAGTTTTCCTGTATGTTCACAAACTTCCTCCCTTTCATGAAGTTGGAGAAATTTGGATAAGTGTAGAAATTTGGATAAGGTAATTAGCCTTCATCCCACTTAACTGATAATTCTTAGTTTGCAAAATCGGATGAAGACTGAGGTAAATGAGAATTAAAATTCATTATCTTATAGAGATAAAATGCAGATATACATTGCTTGATTTAAGATGCTCATGCAGCACTTTGGCATCCTCAAGAGATTGGCCGTGCCTTCCAGTTGTCCTTAATTAGAAGGGAGTTTTGAAGTTAGTGAAATATATGCAGATACATTAAATAATATTTTGGGCCTACAGGCTGGTCAAGTGAATTGCTATGAGCTGGTTTTAGCACTTCGAATAAATTATACTTAGCAATTGCATGTGTTTTGGAGATCGTAATAGTCTTTATGGTAAATCTTTCTCAGAAAGGTATTTCGTATTTGATTTCTTTTTTTTTTTTTTTTTGTCTAAGATAATACTATTCCCTTGTTATAAGGCACATGTAAGGGCATGACTTATGCAGAAAGCATAGGAATGATTTTTACTAAGTGCTTATTTCATTACTTGACCTACTTAGTAAAGTTAGGAAATGTCTTGTGGAGTAAATTTTTTTCAGAGATGTAGGATTCATCACTATTTATCTGAAGATAGGTCAGTGGAATACACTGAAGTAGTACTGATTAAATGTTAAGAGATGTTAACATAGAATTTGAAACAGAAAAAAACAGAATTGAGTTACTGTCGCTAGTTCTAAAAAGTCAGACTGGTAGCCATTATGGATTACTTGTTTGAGTGAACACTGAATGTATAGTAACTCTATGGAATAAGGTATGAGAAGAGGAATGATTTCAGAATGTTTCCTCACTCAATTTGATTTTTCCCACTTTTTCCTGAGCTTGCCAAACAAGTTAATTATGGTTATATCAACCAGGACAGTGCCATGTCTATTTTTAACAGTTGCCTGTTAAGAGTGTAGAGATGAAACTGGCACTTGCCAGTGCTTGAAAGAGGAATGAAGGCAAAAAATGAACATTGAGGTAGAATAGTAACACAGGCTGTATTGAGAACAACTTCCTCTTCATAAAAATTTGAGATTTTTTTTTTAAAGTTCATTAGAAGTAATCCATGATGTTTTCGTTTATATTTTTTCTTAACAAATGTGGTAAGAGATAAAACAGATTGAACAACACATTCTAGAATAGCTGAGGACACCTTGGACGTAGAAGATGTGCATAAAGATGGAAGCTGGGGACCTGTAAAGGATATATTCAGGAGTAGAGGGGATAGAGATTAAAAGCAAACAAAGAAATAAAGTATGTTCAGAAAGGCAACATGAAGTGGATAGATGTGCACTACTATAGAATAGAAAGGAGAGAGAAATAAGCTCTTTCTTTTCTCTAGTTCTTAGTGAGGGCTGCAATCACTTTAAAACATGAGATGTTTCCCTAGTTGGAACAGTATGATTAATGGCCCTGCCTGTTAAATAGCTTAATAATGTAATTAGTTGCTCTTAAACAAATTAGAATAGTTTGAAATGAGGATGATTTGAACACTTTTATACATTTGTCATTTTTAATGTGTTGTTTTTTTCTATGTTCATTTATATTTCACAAGTTACAGTAGTCAGTAGCATTCAGATCTGAACTTTTCAAGCAACTCTGGGGAGCTTATACTTTTAGTCTGTCTAATCAATTAGAAATTCCCCAAATCCTCAGTTTTTCTTTGTCTTATATTTCATTCTTGATTAAAATCTCCAGAGAGAGAGAGGAAAACAAACACTATAAATCCCCATTTATATTATGAAAAGAGTGCCACTGAAATTGTTATCTAGAGCAGGTAGATCATTTGTTCATGATAAATGCTTGTTCTGGCTAAAACGAAAACTAAGGCTTTAGCCTGAAGTAAGCATCTCATTAACACTGAAGTATATTATTGAGAAGAAGTTGTGAAGCAGATTTATGGACAATGTGATATGCTACATAATTTTGTGTAGTGATCGAAAGTCATTTCAGAAAACGATATATGGTGAGCCTGATAAGAAAGTACAAATCATGGGCAGAATATTTGTTAAGGTCACATGGAAATGAAATCTGTACAGGGATCAATACTTAAACTTTCTCTCCCCTCCCCATAGCATTTGATTTCATAGGCATTTTTTTTTTTTTTCAGAGACATTTCTCTTAAAAACTTCATGTAAGTATATAGGTATTGCTTTCTCTCTCCTTTGCCATGTACAGACTGTATACCTATATGATAAGTTTACACTGTTACAAGGGACTTTTAGACTCTATACTGCGTTAACACAAAAGAGATCAGTTTGAAGCTCTACCTGGTGCAGTACAGAATAGATACAGGCAGAGAATGGAAAACTGATGTTAATCTCGAGGTGAGTGAGGGGAGTGGTAGATGCTGTTGTCTTAGTTTTGGGAAAAATAATATATCCCAGAGAGCCCTTAATTTGAAAATCCTACCCAAAGCAGGATCGTCAATATACAGCAGTTCTTCATAGCTGTTTCCATTTAAGAGAGTGAATTATCATTATCATTCCTGGAAGGGGGAGTGATGATATTGCATCCTCATTCCATGCCTGTCAGAGATAATCAGAATACCTGAGTTGACATGGGAGACAATCCAGTTGACTCATTTAAAGTTGGCTGCTAATCAAACTCACTCTTTTATTTTTGTCAACTCCTGTCTGATTTATCCTTAAGCGTGTCTGAGCAAACTTTGCTGTTCAATTCTAGCAGCTTCAAATCCTGAAAAAAGCTGTTTCAACCAGCAAGGTTGTGAGTCAGAGTGCTGCCCAGGAACACACTGGATGTTCTGCACTGAAGATGTTATTTGTACATGAGAAATAAGTTGTTGCTCTCACACAGGTGCATACCCACCTTCTCTTAGTAATCTGGTAAGAACATCAGGGCAAGGATTTGAAAAAACTCAACAGTAGCAGTTTTAAAATCTCTGTTTTGGCAGAAGCTCTGGTTTTCTTTTGTCCTGTGCTGGTATGTCACCATAGGGGACATGAATGAAATGAAGTAATCTGTAACTTTTATAAAGGTCATAACTGAAAGCTCAGTCTGGAAAGTCATTTATTGTTTTCCCTTAAATAACTTTCTGCAGGGGTTTGCTTGTATACACAGTTTGTTACATTCATGCTTAATGATTCCATCCTGTTAGAAAGAAGTAAACACTGAGCAAACCTCTACAAAGCTCTCCCTTTGACATGAAACATGTATTCTCACGAGACTAAACAGCAAATATTGAACGGGTTCCATAATAATACCTTTGAAAAAGTAACAGTTGAAGGCACATTGCTTAGATGACCCTCTCAAGTTTTTCATTCAGAAACATGTAGCAGCCCTACAGAAGCAGGGTTTCTGTCCAGGAGTTTGTGTTGGACTCCATTGAAAGTAAGTTAGATTATATTAATTGCTTGTTAATTTTGCTGTTTGTGGCATATCTATTCAGGAAACAGTATCAGTGGCAATTCTTTAAAGAGGAAAAGCCAGTGAAGTTTACATAGGTTGCTGCCAGCTTTAGGTGCAGGCAATGTCTAACCCATGGACTGCATGCAGCCCAGCACGGCTTGCAGTATAGTCATCCCCCTACCCTGCACTTTACAGGCAGCAAGCAGCTCTTCACCATGGAGTGACCCAGGGCGTGCAACCATCACTCAGCAACAGCCAAACCGTCAGTGTGCTAATAACACTGTCAACTGGAAAAAGGGCACAAGGAGCACAGTGCTGAGAAGTGCTGACTCAAGTGAGGGCAAATGATTGTGTGCATTTTTGGTACGCTGGCTAAATGCTGGGCTCTGAACAGCAAGGAATACACTTTTTGTTTTGATAAAGGAGTTTAAGTATAGGTTTCAAAATTGGCAGTTAGGTTTGTGACACCATCTTCAGTTCAGTTTTCACCTGCAAATTTTCAAATGGAATGTATAGAGCTGCAATAAAATATTCAACGCAAAAATCTGATCACGTCTTTTTATCCAACTTTCATTAGACCTCCCTTAAGAGAGAAATACCCTTTGCTTCTGTCCTGGCTTTATCAGTATTTCATGTCATAACATCACACAACGAGGTTTTGAGTGCAGAAACACAGTGTACTGCAGAGCTGGGTTTCCTGTTTTTCTCTAGCAGTCTCACATGAGTTCTGATCTCCATGAGAGACATTAGAACCTACTGCATTTTCCAGGAGCCTCCTCATGATTTCCAATTCCAGAGGATGGGGAAAGAGCTCTCTTGCCTTTTCCCAGAGGTGAGAGTGGAGAGCCAGCAGATAAAGACTTGGATTGACTCTCTCTCTTCTAGGTTTATTTTTGGATTTTTTTATTTATTACTCTTAATTATTCTGTATCATTTCACATTTCTTCTGATAATAATGCCTTCTGTTGGCCCATAATATCAGAGACAGGTGTTGATGGCACTAAATGTTGAACCTTCCTACCAATATCGTGTTATGTTTTGTTGCCATGTTAAGGACAGTCTGACAAAATAGTACAAGCCAGGGCCTAGACATGAATGATGTTGCATGCTAAGATTTGAAAGCACTTAGAGCTGCCTGCAAGGGCGCTTAAATAAAAAAATTAATCCAAACTGACATGGTATAACAAAATTGGATATTTTCACTAAGGTATTTTAGACTTCAGACTATAGAGACATTTTCTTAAAAAAAACATTTGATTCTTATTTCTTGAAAAGCTAATCATTGTTTGTACATTTGTTGCATTTATCTTGTTTCTCTCTTGTTATGATATTTCATCACTCGGTCAGACTTGAAGCAATTAATTGACTTCAAATTTTTATTTTGGCACTTCAGGCTGGAACTTCAGAATTGAAACAACCTAGGAGAAATAATACAAATTTTCATTGGTCCTTTTTAGCATTTTTCATGTCACTGTCTCATAATTGTTGTGACTAACCTATATGACAATGTATGGATTTAGTCGATATTAAGTACCATTTTAGATCACTGTTAAAAGACTGAGTCAAACAAGTTGGTAGAAAAATCCATTTGATTGATTCATCTGATTTTTTTTTTTTTAATGGATGTATATAGTAGTCATTTCTAAGATAGCACAGTGAAATGACATCCAGAAAGATTGATTTGACAGTGATAAACTGTATCTGACTGTCCTATGACTGTGCTACTGAAAGATTTTGGATTCCAGAATTTGATTTATCTTTTAATTTATCTATTTATATGAAATATCTCCCACTGAATGTTGTGGAAAACTTTTATCTAGGAGAGATTTTTCACTTCCATGATGAAATACTGTGAAAATTTTTCTTTAATCATTTTCAGAAATTAATGAACAAGCAAATAAGTTTTATAAACAGATCAAATCATAAGTATTAATCTAATGTTGTAAAGTGGTTGTAAGGAAAGATCTTTACTGTCATAGGTCATGATGCTAGGTAAATTCTAATTTTCACTCAGTCTCATAGCTTTCAAGGATTTCTAATTTTTCACTTAAAATACTTACTTTCTGTTTGGAAATATTACTGGTGCATCCTCCTGGATACTGACTGCTGGGTACTTTTCTGATCAAAAGCTGTCTCAGCGTTTTACAGTTGATTGTGCACATGGACAAGACAGTTTTTTCATATGGTATATCCATTAACTTCCTCTTTCGTGAACCAAGGCTGCAAATCCACTGCCAGTTATACAGAGGGTACCTATTATTTTCACTTTCCTTTTCACTTTTCTAATAAAGGCAAAATGCCAAACTGTGATAGTTTCTAGGGGGGGAAAAATCCAACTAAAATCCAGTTTCTTTCTATTGGTAGAAGAGAGAAATATCTGCTCTTTTTCTCTACTGTAACAGGGCCTAATGATCTGCCTTTTCAATTTTTGCACATTTTAATTGTACAATAAACCTCAGCTCTGCCATTTCCTTTGCAGTTTCTTGACAAAAGTCTAGCAATGGACTCAGTTCCATTTCACAAACTGACATCAAAATCATTAACTCAGTAAATAAGCTTCTTTCCTAAACTAGATTCAGTACCATTAATTCTAGAGTGTACTGATGTTTCTATCTCTTACCCTCTCTTCATTTATTTACCTTTTTAAATTATAGTTCGTACTAATACTAATTTCCTGTATTATATTGCACCCTTTATATTAAATTTACTCATCTAAAGCATTGCTGAATGGATAATCAGTAGCTCTTTCTGATCTTTTATTACTTTATGATTGATTCAGGACCTATGAAAACAGTAACAAAGACTAATTACTGTCCCCTTATGGCTTCTTGCTATTGCTCAAGATTAGTAGTCACATGGAAATGTAACTAGTCCAATGTTTGGTCAATTAGTGACCAAATAAAAAAAAAAAAAAAAGACATATTTTTGTGTGTGTTTAGTATTGACAGTATTAATTTGGACTTGCCATCCTAATTTTTCATACTTTGTATTAAATTTGTGCATTTCCGCCTATTCCAAGCAATTAATGCTTCACTAGCCATGTGACAGTTATTCAGATGAGAGCAGAAAATGAATTATGTCTCTTTCATCAGAGTAGCAACCTTGTGTATCTTATTTATGCAGCCTTATTTTAGCTGTTCTAAAAGCCTTAATGCTTTTCTCTCTGCTGCTGTTATTTGACTGTGTAAGTATTGCTTATCCCAGTAGTACATTTCATAACTCAGTTTGTATAAAGTGTGCTCTGCAAAGTATAGTTGCATTATAATATATCATAAAAGCATACAGCAGTTGTCTTAGAGCAATGCACTTCATATTTTGAAATGAGTGAAGTTCCTAATTTGATATAAGTATATATCACTTTCTTCATACCTTCTCCATGCTCATGTAAGTAACTCTACCAGGCAGCATGCGACATAGATTTATTACTGTCATTTGCTTGAGCAGGAAGAGGCTTGCCTCTGATAGCTGAGTTTTTAATCAGTTTGATCAGCTTCTTCAGCAGAACTCTTTTAATCTTCCTGATCTTCATCAGGTGTTTCTGATACTACTATGGGTTCATCACCAATAATCAATAGAGACAGTTCCTTCAGTATACTGTCCTGCTGCTTCTCCGTTTTATCTAGTCTTTCTGTTACTTTTGAGATGGCTGAAATGGAAGGGTGAGATGGAGGTAGCTTTTGTTCAAAGTTTTGAAGCATAATAATCAGTTCGAACATTTCTCTGTTGGTCCTCATACCTTACAAAGGTTGCTGCTATCGTACTTGTGTACATTTCTGGTGCTGTTCTTCTCAGTTTCTGTCATATATCAGGTGTATTCCTTACTCTTGCAGGATCACAGTCTTGATGTGGATTGTTAGGAACAAACATGGGTCATAAAACATTCCCATCACAGCTGTATCTCTCAAATGCTGGACACCTTTTTCGCCAGTAGCCCAATATTTCACCTCAGGCTCGAGATCATCTTTGAAGTGATATCTTTCCTTCATGGCTAATAGCACTCATTCTCAGAGGATGGTGACTCTGTCCAAACATCTACTAATCCCTCTGTCAACATCTGAGTTTCTGGCAATGCCTCCTAGTTGAAGAGCTTCATTACCATCTAGAAACTGGTCCCATTGTCCCAACAGCAAAGCAACCAGGAGACTATAGTCTTGTTCATGCACTGTGTAAACTCTTTTCTTGAGCCTTGGATTTAGTCATTTTCAGAGGTAGATAAGCAGTGGTTACAGTGACTTCCTACTCCTCACTCTCCTCTCCATGTCTCGTAGTTTTTTTCTGTTGCCTTTTTCAGTGATGGTGGTTTTGGGGAGAGCCCTTCACCTGGATCTCCCTCTGCCTCCTCCACTGCTGCTGCTTCTTTCCATTCTAGACACAAGAAGACCATTTCTGGCCTTTCACAGGGGCAACTGATATTGATACTGGTGTCTTGTGTGATCCATCAGGTTTGACTTGGAGACTTCACCCCTTGGCTTCAATCTCAGCTCAGAAACTCTCTCTCTCCAGAATAGTATTGTATAGTGCTTGGTAAGCATGAGCCAATCCCCAAATAAGCCATATTGCCTCAGATCTACCAAAGCTGCAACATCCCTAAGTCAAATACTTGCTTAGTTTCTTGGGATCCCACAGGTGTTCAAGAGTGAAATCCCATGACACTGGGGGTCCCCACGCTTCTAAGATTTTTCCTAAACCTTTCCATATTCCTTGCCACTCAGCATATTCTGATTTTGGGGAAGGCTTCCTCCAGATATTGTAAATGAAGAGGAACACATTCAGAGGAAAAAAACAACATGACCATTAATCTGGCATTCCAAAAGCATTTAAGGAACTGAGAAGAGAACCTGGAAAACCAGTCTAAGCATTGAGTTGTTTGTAAAATTATTTACTCACTCTGAGGAGTAACTGTATTCAAATAATACAACAGCGTATAGGGACCAGGCATATGTCTCCATCAGTGCCCTTACTTGATTATATACATATACAACTCTAAAACAGAACATGATGAACTAATAAGAAACAATACATCCCAAAAACATAATGGCCTTTAATTAATATAGGAGTGCTACAGCACTCCTAAAATGAAGAACAGATTCATGGCTGGCAGTTGCTAAAAAGAGAGGGGGAAAAAAAACAACAACTAAAACAGAGCTCAGAACATTGGCCAGAATCTGGCAGACCACCCAGCCTATCTAATCTATGAAAGTCAAAGCTAGCTACAATGCTCTGCCACTCTGACTTTAAGAAATCCCTTTTTTTTTTTTTTTTTCCTACTGATGTTGAAAGGTTCAGATTTGGTTCAGTTTGCCCACATTCTCCACCAATAACTATCATGGGGTTATCTAGATCTATCTGTGGCCATGACAGGGGAGCAGCAGGCCCACAGGCCCACCAGCCCAACACAGGAGGGGGTGTGGGGAGGGATGGTTTATGGGCCAATTTGACCTGATTTTGTAACTAATGGGGCAGGGGACCCCTTTCCCCTGGGAAAGGGGGAAGGGTAGGGAGGTGGGAGATGGACCTACGAACAGAACAGAGGCAACAATCTGAGAAGGAAAGTAAATTTACTGGATATGATATCAGAATGCAAGGTAGCAAAATATAATACAATATCTAATTGGAACTGAGGCTAATAAATAAAATGAGAGGGCCTTTCTCTGAATTGAAGGGGAAATGGCTGGGGAGCACACCCACACAGTGTCAGGGAGCGAGAGGAAGAGAGTCCAGTGAAGAGATGCTCCAGGCCCTCCACCATCTTCGTGGCCCTCCGCTGGACTCTTTCCAAGAGATCCCTGTCTGTTTTGTACTGGGGAGCCCAGAACTGGACGCAGTGCTCCAGATGAGGCCTCACCAGGGCAGAGTAGAGGGGGAGGATCACCTCCCTCGACCTGCTGGACACGCTCTTTTTAATGCACCCCAGTAAGCCATTGGCCTTTTTGGCTACAAGGGCACACTGCTGGCTCATGGCCAACCTGTCATCCACCAGGACACCCAGGTCCCTCTCCGCAGAGCTCCCCTCCAGCAGCTCATCCCCCAGCCTGTACTGGTGCATGGAATTATTCCTCCCCAGATGCAAGACTCTACACTTGCTTTTGTTAAACCTCATCCGGTTTTTTTCTGCCCAGCTCTCCAGCCTATCCAGGTCTTGCTGAATGGCAACATGTTATGATGTGGAATACTGACAGCAAAAATCATAAAGCCATGACATCATAATACAAAACAATAAAACTGACTGATATTTACTAGATGGGGCATTACTCTCCTCTTTCATAAAGTCACATAGAATGCTGTATACTGGAATGCACTGGTGATACTATTTCACTGAAAAAAAAAGATGGTAGTCTGTCATAGGAACATACACCTATATATTTGTGTAAATTTGAATAGAATAGGATAACTTTTATAATAAAGTAACCTGTCCTCTATCAGAAGATTTTAGTGAATATCACTTTTGCAATTTGGACAATTCTTCATTTATCTTGCAGAACCGTGAAAGACTTCTTACCAGAATACAGACTTTGATATCCAACAGCACACTAAGATGTATGTGCTAATGCTATAGACCCTCCTGAGTTGGCTTCTAAGATTTTAAATCTTGACCTTACAGAACCCAGAGATTGAATGAAGATTTTGTTTTTGCTGAGTGTTCCAAGACATAGAACCATCCTTAGAATTATAGGAAAATTAGATCACCCTGTGGGAAATTAACAGATTACCAAAAACTATGATCAGAACAAAACCACTAAGATCCCTCAGCCTAAGCCCTTTGAATTATAAAAGATAAAGTTTTACTGTATGAATAGTTCATCAATTATTCTTTCTCCTGTTTTCCTTTTCTATTATTTTAAAGACAGTTTTCACATAATTATTTCCAGACATAGAAAGCCTTTTATATCATAAGGTAATTGTTCCCCAGTGTTGCTTTTGGTTTTGGTTTTTTGGTTTTTTTTTCGGTTAAAAGGATATATTTAATTTCAAGTCGGAATTCCTCTAAGTTCAACTTGGGGCTTTTTCAGATCTCATTACCAGAAAAAAAAAGTCCTCCTTGAAAGTTTCTTCATCATATTCAATACAAGATTTTGTAGATCTATAGACAGTGACAATCAGTGATCTTCCAAAATACTGCTTATCCTCAAACTCTTGGTTATTGCTTTTATATTTAGTGTAAAGTTTTAGGTGAAACATACAGCTCAGATTTTTCTGTAAGTAGTAGAAGACCACAGACTTGGTGTCAAACTGATAGCAGGCTCTTGGGCCTAGCTAGCTGTAGCTTGGTTAGCATTTGCAATCTGCCATCTGACCTTCCTTGGTTTCAGCTCAGTAAATTCCCTGGACAGCAAAGAGCTGACAGATCCCATGGTCTCTGTGTTCTAACAAAGAGCAGCTCTATGTTTGAACTGGGAGTAAGGGAAGCTGTCATTCAATTTTCAACCCTTTGCTTGGACAAAAAGGACTGCTATGGAAAATATTGGAACTGGCCCCAAGATGGAAAAGTGAGCTCCAATGCTGTGAACATTGAACTTCTAATAAGGACCTCATAATAGTCTTTCTCCTCACTATCCGTCCTCATTCTTCTTAGGGAAAACTGAAAGATAAACAGACAGACCCAGAGGGATTATTGAAGAGTGAGCAATAAGAATTATAAGTACTAAGAATGTTTGGATAACAATTTTAACTGTATTATTCATGGAGTTTCTCTGTACTAATTTGATTTATTAGAATATTAAATATTAGCTAAACTGACAAGAAGTTCTTATCTTCACTTGTAGAGTATGTTCTTTACTTGCTCATGAAAAGTTTATTAATGTAGCAGACAGAACTCAGTACTCAGAACTTTTTTTTTTTTCCCTCCCCTCACTCTTTGGTTTATATACTTAGGGCTCATATTCCTGTTCTTACACGTAATTTTCGTTTTGGAGCTTTATTTTTAACTGGTTGTCTAGACTTCAGCACTGAGAGATTCCACATTACTGTCCTTTTAACTAAAGGTCATATTCGAAGAGCTTGTGTTTAAGAGTTAATTGTTCAGCTGAGCTCATTTTACCAAATTTGAGTGATGTTTTATAGCATCCCTTACCAGCTGTTAAAACATTAATGTAGCCATAAAAGCTTACCAATAGCACTTTTGTCTGGATAGCTGATCCTGCAAGGAACTTTGTACATTTTGACTGAGTGGTTGCTGTTACATCACTTGATATCAGACTGGCACAAACTCAGTTCTTACTCTATGAGCCCTTTAATCACTCGCTAGTTTATGTATTTGCTTTGTTGAAAACCTGAGTTACAATAACCAAACAGAAAGTTTGTCTTTCCCAACAGAACAGCACCATGGATTAGAGTTTCTTAATGGTGGTCAACTCCAGAATATTGAATAAACTCTATCCAGGTCTCACTCTCTCATATAAGTATCTAAGTGGTAAGCTCATATCTCTCACCTCTCACGTTGCTCATCATTTCTCTTCAACCAGTCTTCACTTGTACGCATCTACTGCCTACCACTTTTCTTCTTTATCCTGTGATAAGATTTCTATCAAGCTGCCTCTGGTTTCTGCGTTCATGTCAATTTCTCTTTTCAAATACTGGTATAATACTGGCTTTTTTTTTTCTTCCAAACCTCCACTGCAGTCTTAAGATTTTCTTGACACTTTATGAAATTTTCAGCTGATTCTTTTAATGTTCTTGGATGCAATTTACTAAATCTTAAAAAGTCTGAAAGATTGCTGTAATAATTGTTACTTCATACTATTAAAACTGTTAATCAATAGAAAATACATCTTTATTGTTGTAACACAACTGATTTTCTTGTGGGAAAATATTGAAGAAATTGGCAATTCAATAATTCTTTTTTTTTTTTTCTGTATTATAACTTAATTTCATCTTTTTGAACTACTGTTAGATGCTCAAATATTATTAAGATTTCATTTACCTCTGTATATCTTTGCTAACCTTGATGATAGTTGGTTTCTGTGTTGGTTTTTTTTTTGTGTGCGTGTGTGTTTTGTTTTTGTTTTTCTAATCATTACTGATGCAATTATTATGCTGCTTATGCTTAGCAGCCCACTTTTCTGCATTCCTTGGGAGGTAACTAGTACAATCTCTTGTACTTAAGAAAAACATATCAGTTTCAGCCATGGGATGCATTTATTTTTTAAACTGATGTATTTTGTAGAACTGCCTCAAGCAATCTGTTTCTGCAGAAGAGTAATTGCATAGAATTCATGGGAATAGTAAGACTATTTTACTAGTGGAAAAATGAGACTCCCCAGCATAAGTCTCAGAAATTGAAATACCTCAAAATGACAGATTTATTTCTATATACACATTAGAGGTTTTTCCAGCTCTATATTGTACTACTTTCCTTCAAAACTTCAAACTGTAGTTAAGAAAGATGCCTGTGGGTATTTTTAAACTGTTTATGGGTAGATAATAATTTTTTAATACCCACAGCACTGGAAACAGTAGGAAAAAAAAAAATAAAAAGAACAATGGGATTTTTCTGTATGAGTTACAATACTAGATGATCATGCATACTTGACATTCCTTAGCAAGTAATCTGTTGCAATACCAGTAACATATTTATGCAGTAAATGAAGAACTGAGGAATAACTGGTTGTTAAATAGGCTTCTCTAAACTAAAATGAAAAATGAAAATAAATTTGGGATATGTTTAATGTCCTTGACAACTCCTCTGAGCTGGGAATTTTATCATGGTCTTCATGTTGCACATTTCCTCTTTTAAGGTGTAGATGTAATTTTTTTTTAGTTTTGTGTGAACTAAATCCTGTTATTTGAAGGCAAAATTGGATCTGTAGCATATGTTATGTATAGGTAATTGCAATAATCTCATTTCTTACAATCTTTCAAAATTTATCCATCTGAAGAAAACATCCTTTAGAGGTTAGTTAATAGAAACTACAGTTGTCAGCATAAGTTCTGAGGTGGGATTATTTTTTTCTTCATTCTGCTTGAGGCCATTTTTTTTTCCATCTGTTTGCAGTGATCGTCAGTGGTGTGATTTCTAACATGGAAACATTTATCAAAGGCTGGCAGTTCTCTGGTTGCATATTTTCTATACACAAGTAATTAGAAGAGGTAATCCAATTTAGCAGATAGTGATGATACAGAGTGATACCACTGTAGTAGATTCCCAGTTATTGGTGCCATATATTGGTTAGGAAATTTTGGCATAATATTCCCACTGTGATTCCAGCCAATCCTTAGAACTCATGATAGTTCTGTGGAGTCTAGCCCTTCTTTGGATTGCTCGCTCTCATGTTATCACTTCTCTCTTTGCCCCCAGATACTTTCTCCTTTTCTACAGATATCTTTCTACAGATAACCCTGTCTGATTGTGGTGCTTCCCAGCAAAATACCAGAGCAGAGAAAAGCACACAGAAATGCAGTCAGGTTCAGGAGTAAACTGGTGAAGTCTAATGGTGAACTCCTTTCAGCTGGCTGAACTCCTGTGCAGCCCAAGATGTTACAAGCACTTTGCACAGACTGTATTTAAAGTATTCAGTTCGGTTTAAACTCCCTTGTCTTGTCATCCAGTTTCCATTAGCTAGTGGCTCAACCACCAAGCCATCCTGTATGCAGAGCTCTTGACAAAAGTGGTCTGCTTTTTCTTTGTGAGATGAAGGTTTTATGGATCTTTCTTTAAAGGCAATACCCTCATCTCCAATTTGCATTTATCTCTGTGTAGTGAAGTCCCACAGGGTAAGGTCATAATCTCCAGAGCAGGGTTACAGTAAGGTGAAAGACGTGCCCGAAATCCTACAGATCTCAGAAGTTTTAGTAGTGTTTCAATTGGACACTTGCTGGTATAGAATCATAGAACTGTTTGTGACATAAGGGACATTTGAAGGTCATCTAGTCCAAATCCCCTGCAATAAGCAGGGACATCTTCAGCTAGATCAATTTACTTAGAGCCTGGTCCAGTCTGATCTTGAATGACTCCAGGAATGGGGTGTCCACCACATCTCTGGGTAAACTGTTCCAGAGCTTCACCAACTTCACTGTAGTTTTTTTTTTCTTTCCTTTATAATTCAGTCTAAATTTCCCCTCTTTTAGTTAGAAGCAATTTCCCCTTGTCCTATCACAACAGAGCCTGCTAAGAGTCTGTCCTCTTTCTTTTCTTATGGCCACTATTGGATTCTCTCTAGAACCTTCTCCAGGCTGAACAGCCCCAGTTCATTAACTGTTCCATCCCTTGGATCTTTGTGGACCTCCTCTGGCCAAGCTCTGATGGGTTGTATCCTCTCTGAATGAAAAACTCTAGGTGACATCTCACCAGTGCAGAGTAGAGGGGCAGAATCACTTCCCTTGAACTGCTGGACACATTTCTTTTGACGCAGCTCAGGATATGTTTGGCTTTCTGGGCAGTGAGGACACCTGCTGGTTCACGTCCATATTACCATCCACCTGTAACCCAGGTCCTCTTCTGCAGGGCTCTGCTCCATCCTTTCGTTTCTCAGGTTGTATTGACAGTGAAGGTTGCCAAGACCCAAACACAAGACCTTACACTTGGCTTTGCGGAATCCCATGAGGTTCTCTCCTGGGCCCATTCCTCAACTCTGTCTAGGTCTCTCTGAACGGTAGTCTGTCCCTCAGGTATGTCAATAGTACCAAAAAATTTTCAGGAACCACCAGCAGTTATACTGCCTCAGGGATGGCCACCCACTGAAACAATAATACACACTACAGCTTGCCCATATAGGGCAGCTGAATTAATGGACCTAGCCCAAAGATCTAAACAGTAAGGTGTCCCCACAGGAATATTAAGACTATGGGAAATGAGAGCAGAAGGTATTATGGTTAATGAGCCTGAGATGTCAAAACAAGGTTCCACCACATTCCGGCTGGCTATGTGGCAAAGATTGCTGTTAGACGCGGCGATGAGAGCAGCTCACTAATGGCTAGTAGCTGTGAGAGCTTACAAGGCCAAATGAAAGTGATGTGCTAGGTCACAGTGAAACCTGGGATAATATGGAAGATTTACAAATGCAATGGAAATAGGAATGAAAGCGGCCATTTATGAGAAGGACTCTGAAAGTCCTAACCTAGTTAAATTTGCAGCTGGGATGAGATACCTAATCCCACAGCAAGCCCTGCTTCATCAATATGGAACCATAGTAGCAGTGTGAGCCCTGTGGTATCTGGAAAGGCAACTGTCCAACAAACAGCACAGACAGTAGCTGACTACGGGAAAAAGAACACCTGAAATCCAGGAGAAATCTGTGCCCTATAGAAATTAGAGAGATTCAGCCTCAAAAAGCAATTTGAAGGGCTCCACAGTCAGGGCTGGTGAAATATGTCACTGGCAAATGTGGAATGATGTCATAAAAGTGAGGGTCCAGCCTCAGAAGTCAAATAGACAACTGAATCTTACTAAATTTATGGTGGTAACTTGATGTCAGTCAGTGTTTTAAATCCCCAGTGAGAAGGGAAGATGTAAGAAGGATAGCATAAGTAAGGGCTGCTCTCAGTCCTTTCATCCTCCAGTTTGTATTGGTAACGGGAGTTGCCTCAACCTAGGTGCAAGATCTTGCATTTGGATTTGTTGAACCCAATGAGGTTCACCTGGGCCGACTGCTCAGGTTTGTCTGGGACCCTCTGGATGGCATCCCATCCCTCTGGTGTGTCAACCGCACCCCACAGCTCGGTGTCACATAAGGTGATGACGTCCAGGTTGTTAGTATCAGAATGCAAAAGGTCTCTGTTAAAGTCTGTAACACAAAGTGGTGGACACTAGAGAGAGAGAAAGGATGTGAATTTCTAGGATCTAATTAGTCCATTTTATCCTGGTATGTGCCTTATTGTGCAAACATATCTAATTTCTCCCTGAGTGGCTGAGATTTCTCTCCTTTATGTTTTCTAGTGCATAGTTTTTGCACATATCCTTATTTGTATTTCAACAAAATAGATCTGAATAAAAGCTTCTATGAATTAACTTCTGCTTTAAGCCTAGGTTAAATTTGCTTTCAACAAATGTGTAGATGCAGAATAATTTCCTACAATTGGAAGATACTCTTACAGTGGCTGTGATAAAGTTCATGCTCTCTATCAGGTGCATACACTACTTCATTTGTCTGCTATTTTTTTTTTTTTTAACCCTAAACACTTAGATCTTGGAATAGTATAAATATAGTTAGCTTTTAATGGGAATATATAGATCTCATTTATAGGGGCATAGAATCACAGAATTGTAGGGGTTGGAAGGGACCTCCAGAGATCGAGTCCAACCCCCTGCCAAAGCAGGGTCCCTACAGCAGGTCACACAGGTAGGCATCCAGGCAGGTCTTGAACATCTCCAGAGAAGGAGACTCCACCACCTCCCTGGGCAGCCTGTTCCAGTGCTCCGTCACCTCACCGTAAAGAAGTTCTTGTGCATGTTTGTGCGGAACTTCCTATGCTGCAGTTTCTGGCCGTTTCCCCTCATCCTGTCTCCACTCACCACTGAAAAGAATCCGGCCTCGCCATTCTGCCCCCCACACCTTAGATATTTATAGACCTGGATCAGGTCCCCTCTCAGTCTTCTTTTCTCAAGGCTGAACAGACCCAGTTCATTCAGCCTTTCCTCATAGCAGAGATGCTCCAGGCTCCTCACCATCTCTGTGGCCCTCCGCTGGACTCTTTCCAAGAGATCCCTGTCTGTTTTGTACTGGGGAGCCCAGAACTGGACGCAGTGCTCCAGATGAGGCCTCACCAGGGCAGAGCAGAGGGGGAGGATCACCTCCCTCGACCTGCTGGACACGCTCTTTTTAATGCACCCCAGGATGCCATTGGCCCTCTTGGCCACAAGGGCACACTGCTGGCTCATGGTCGACCTGTTGTCCACCAGGACACCCAGGTCCCTCTCTGCAGAGCTCCCCTCCATCAGCTCATCCCCCAACCTGTACCGGTGCATGCAATTATTCCTCCCTAAGTGATATTCCTCCCTAGTGATAAGAATAGCTCGGCACAAAAAAAAAATCAGGTCTCTTCTTTCCATCTTTCTGTGAGAAGATACTGAGCTCACCTGGTTACTATCTGCTTTGAAAAACATTGAGACCATTATACTTGAGCATGCTGCACTGAGTATAATGAACATAAATAGATGAGTATCCTAAGACAATATCACTTTAACTACAAACATTTCCACTTGTCATAGCCCATCTGCAACATTTGCTAGATTTAGGATAAGAGAGTAAAAGTAGGTTTGGGAATTTGATGGGGATCTCATGCAAAACTTTTTTGTGTAACTGCATTCCATTTCTATTTTTACATTGATTTCTAGACTTCAAAAGAAATAAGATGCTTAATATGCACCATGCAAATATAATTATATTAAGATAACATCTTGTTGTTGTTGTAGAAGAAGTTATAATGCAGTGGGACTACAATAGGAAATTAGAATTTACAGGCTTTGGTACCATTTGCAGCTCTGCATGTGGAAGAGAAACTGATTCTCAGGTTCAGGTGGGGGTAAAAAAACCACCTTCCTACCTACAAGTGATTTTAGTGAGTGAAGCTGGATGAGGAAGCTATCAGCATGCATGCCTACACAACCAATCATCCACCCAGATCCACCTCTAAATAACTGGTTGCCAGAGGACTACTTAGCATAGGTCTTCTGGATGCCTAGTTTCCATCATTATGAAGGATTCTCTTTTCTTTTGATGGAAGGATACTTTTTAGGTACAATTTGATTTGGATGGTATTATGGGAAGTAATATCAGGATAACAGACAGCATCTAGTTAGATTCCATGGTCTTTGACTCAGATCTGCAGAGTGTTTCTGGGGTATTTTTTTACCACTATGTATTAACTAGAGCATGGCCTCTTTAGCTAAAAATGGGTTGGGAAATTTTGAGAACACTAATGTTTGTAAATATCTTCCATTTTAGAGGACAGCACCATTCCTTCTGAACCAAAAGAATTTCAAAGTGATCTCATGTCATCCTTCTGTTTAATGAATGAGAAAAATAACAGAATGTTACACAGTTACCGTTGTATTTTCCTTGAAAATTGCAGTTCCTTGCCAGAATTGGCAGAAGTATAGAAATTGACAGATCAAACAGCCATTGAAGCGAACAAACACAGATGTCCTTTGAAAAGAAAACAAAACAAAAACAGCAACAACAAAAACCCCAGTGAAAATATTTAAATGAATACAGTGGGATTCTGGGGTACCTTCTGGTGCTCAAATAGCAGACCTCTTTGTCAGCTGAGTTTATGTTCTCAATGAAATGGCTGAACTACTGTTGTCTTGAATTTCCAAATAACCAAGATCAAGCAATAACTGTTATCTCCTGTCTATGGCTGGACAGCCCACTTTTCCTTTAATATGAAACTGCAAAGTGACTTGTGATTTCTCTGCAACAGATCTAATTTCAAGATGTTGTCAAGAGGGCCTCCTGGAAAATTGTCTGTAAAAATTGCTTGATTTAGACTGTGGGAGCGTATTTTGTAAGAGAGGGAAGTTATTTGAATGACTCCTGAATTTAAAAAAAAAAACAAAACAACAAAAACTCAACAGCTCTATGTCAATAGAACAAAATTAACAAGCTAGCTATTCTCTCACTGAAATGTTCTTTGGAAGAATTCCAGCTCTGTATTAAGAAGAGCCGAAAAGGCAAGCAGGATACTAAACACTGTAATAGAACAAAAATAGAAGAAATGCTTTTGCAAGAAATATTTTGCTGGTATGGATATCCCTAGCATCCTGTCTTTTGAATTTGAAATGCATTTCTTTGTATCTCATATCAAAGAATAAGCAGAGCATAATAGGATATTGGAAAAAGACAACTAAAGGATAATAATACAATACAACTCCATAAGAAGAATGTGCAGTAAACTGGAACTAGGAATGATTTCACATCAGTCTCATAGTAGAAGAGCTAATGAGAATTCACTGAAGTTACCAAGAAGCAAAAAAGGCCTCTCACTCTTGAGCCTTCCCTTGCTCAACACTAGCAGTAAGCTAGGAATTGACCTTCTAATGGTCTCCTGAAAAGGAAGAAAGGTGTTCCTGGAAGGTGTAGAAGGATGGAGGAAATCTGTCCACCAGAAAAAGAGCTATCCAAAAACACCCTGGGATTCCTAGGCTCTCTGTGGCATACGCTAGCCTCTATTGTAGAAAAATGGGGCTCAGTGGGAGATAAGGGAAACACTGCTAGCTCTTCAACCCATTTGGCCGATTGATTTGAGGGCCTGGGAAAGTGTATTATGAATAACAAGGTGAGACAGCTCACTGCCTCTACTGTGGCATGGAATCTGTTAATGGCATTAAACCATTTAAACATATCAGAACAAAATCAAGGAAGAAACTATTTACTGCATAACTGAATCAAAGAGCCTGAGTAGAAGCTTGCTGTGCTTACAGATAAAACCATCCAAACTGGCCCAATACTTCAAGTCAGGGTCTTGCCTATTGCAAGCAAAGGGGACCTGAAGACGTTAGATCCTCATAGCCCTAACTATTTTGAAAAAGAGTTTTAACAAGTCTGGACTAGGAGTTCCTATAGAAGTGGGCCCTCTGAAAATCCACCCTATAGTCGTGCAAAAATTTGAGAAAGTACAAGAAAGACCAGTGGGAAGGGTATCACTGGAAGATCAACTTCCTCCTCAAACCACTTTCCATTTTACATCTTGCTCCAATAGAGGAGCTGAACTAATGGATCTAGGCCAGTGCTTCTGACAGAAGCCAAGGAAAAATTCCCCACACTTTAGCTGCTCTAACTATGGGATATGGAAGCCAGAAGTATAACAATAAGTGGACCAGTATCTAGCAAAAGAAAGCAATGACAGCATTTTCTAACGGGATACAAGAACTACAAAACAATAGCAGATAACAAAGAAGGAAAATTAGCTCACCCCTTTCAGAAACCACCAACTCAAAAAAAAAAAAAAAAAAAAAAACACCAACAAAAACAACAAACAAACAAACAAAGAACAAGCCACTTCGTAACCAGAGAGATGCTGCTAATTTTTAAACGAGAGTGAGAAATGGATCCAGGCTCCACACCTTCAGGTCACTCAGATGCATTGCTTGCATCTGAGCTCCCCACTTCAGCAATGCCTTTTCACCTAGTGCTCAACCAGTGGTTTCAGGTTGTGACCTGGCAATTCTACTGCAGCTACAAATTTCAAAACTCATAGCTAACATTACGCACCCAGTCCTCAAACAAAGGTTATATGCTACAGTTCAGCATAATGAGGAAAATCATTCTTTAATTCAATGATTAATGTCTGCATGCAGTGTAATGCGGCCAGATAAAAGTGATATACTCTTAAATATGAGCCTATGAATCATCCATGGAAGATTCAAAAAATTGCATTGGGGAACTGGGCATGAAGGAAGCAATTTATGATTATTCCTTTGAAAGCTCAGACCTTGTAAAATTTTCGTCAGGAATGAGGGACCTCATATTGCAGCAGGTACCACCCCATCAGTACGGCATCATGTCATCTCTAATGAACTCCCCAGTGGCCTCGGAGGCCATAGCATAACAGACCACCCCGTTAGTGGCAGACTTAGGGGAACCTTTCCTCATAATAGCCATATTGTCATATTATAAACAGATTTAATTATCATTTGTATTGTGTTGCTATCTTAGTAATATGCAACGTTAGATACTTCACGTTACACCACTGTTCAGTTTTGTATCCATATTGAAATGGAAATAGCCATGATTTATTTCATTCTGCTTGTATTGTTGCATACTGAAAAAAATCACTAAAGAAATTAAGACTGTGTTTTTATAATACCTGTGCAAGTGATGACCAATACCTATGAATTAGGTATTTCATCTTACAAATACTGAACACAGATTTATACTGAATCACAGATTTAATACTGAATCACAGATTTCTTCTAATAAGGATTACTGTTTAAATTATAGCTGTTACTGTAAATAGTTAAGCAATGAAAAGACTAACCATTTCTGTAGCAGTTACCATGGCTCATTCTTTATTTATGTAGGCATACCTTAGTAAATATCCATTGAAATTGTCAAAATTCCCTCATTTAAATAAAATCAAGTAACACAGACAGAAAGATCCTCTGTGCCAGAATGCAAGTGCAAGTATCCTGACATGAGTAATAGTTGTTCTACTATGTCATGCTAGCCACAACAATGATTTCATAAATCCAGATGTTATGTCTCTTAAATGACTGGTGTTAAGAGTATTAGAACACTTGATACTTTTACAGGAATTGCTGTTCTAAGAGCTGAAAGCCTTTACCAGGATGTCTTGTTCACATATTCTTTTTTTCAGATCGATCACCTCTGCTTTGAACAATGTTGCAGAAGTACAATTCATCCTAAATGTTAGTTCAATCTGATATGACCCAAATTTCTCTTTATACCCCATCTGCCTTTGCAGAGTGAGAGTTCTATGTTACTGTGCAGATCTCTCCTCTTATAATTCCTCTTCAAAAGAACCCCAGGCTTCAGTAAATACTGAATAGAATAATTCAATCTATTCTTGAGGAGCAGCCCCCTGAATGACTTGAGAAATCATCTTATTTACATTAGTGCATTGACCATATGTTTTAATTATGCACAAAGATGCAAGCAATATATGAAGAATGGCTGTTTATATTGCAGTTTATATTTTTATTGTACTACTTGAGCAGATTTCAACTATTAACTATCAGTGCAGCTATCAAAGCTACATAGCTTCAAACTTTTTCTTCAGTACTGTACCACTCAACCACAACAGCCCAGTGCACCTGCTGAAAATGCTTTCATTTTGAAATAAAGTTGGAAGACATCATTACTTGGTTTGGTAGAGCATCAAGCATACAGTATATTTTAACATATATATCAAAATAAAAAATTGTTTTGAATTGAAAAAAGTTGGTATGCATTCAGAACATTTCAAATGGCATATTTCAAGGATTTCAATATGTTTTCCTACATCTACTCAAGCTGAGGTGTTAATCACAACTGGCACTTTCCACTGAGCACTGTTTCAAGGAAGTGTAAAATATTTCATGCCAAACTGTCTGGCAAAAGCAAAATATTTTGTAGGGACCTTTTTTTGCTTTTACATCTTATTTTTTGTGTGCTGATTTCTGGATTTTTATGAATTTTTATAATTTCATTTTTATAAATGAAATATAAAACCTTGAAAAATCAAAGTTTATAATAAACTGAATTACTGATTGTTGTGCTGAAAGTGGACTGCTTGAAAAATAGAATAAAGACCTATTAAATTACACTCAAATAATAGTCAATAATCAATGTTTCTATAGGGCAATCACAAGGGTATTAAGTAGAATTGTAGGTTCCCAGCAATGCTCTATTTGTGAATTAAGCATACCAGGATCGTGTTATTATAATTTTAAAGTCAAATGCATATTATTAAAACTGTCTTATCCTCGTTGTTAATTGTCCTTAAAAACAGTTTTGCAGTTCATATGAATGTTTTGTGGTTTTTGTGAAAGCACTCTCCATTTTCAAAAGCCTGAAATTGTCATCATTCTTGCTGGGGAAAAAAAAAAATTGTATATGTTTATGCACAATCTCACACATACATATATTTGCACCTATTTCCTGCTTGAACAGTAAGCCTTCTGACATCAAAGCAGTTCATTGCACAAGTTCTAGGTAATGAATGAGTTATTACTCTATGCATCTGTTTTTAGCAAATGTAAAATTGATTAAATAATAGAGTGTGAGTTAAGCACTGTTTCTATTTGTATGACAGAACTGTGACCATACTAGCACACGGCACATGATTTGTTGGGGTGTACTTCCTTTGTTGTCTTAAAAATGTCTTGAACATCTAAAACATTCATTTTACTGTAATTTATAAAAATGTTGTAGGGCTTCTACAGAAGAATAAAATACAGGTATACACTAAGGACACACAGAAAGGACAGGGGAATAAGTCAGTTGAAACCATGCTTAATATTTTCTATAAAATTTTAGCTAGGCGTGCTGCTGCTTAGAGATGGGAGAATCATTGCAGTAAAAGAAAAAAAAAAAGATAACCAACCAATATAAATATGCTCAATGATGATTTAGAGGAGAATAGTGAAGTGCAAAAAGGTCATTCATTTCTTTGTTACTGTTCAGTACAGCTCTTGATCTAGTTGACTGCAATGAGGAGAGTGAGGAAATTCCACTGTGATAAACCCTTGGCAAATATAAACTAAAATCTTCTTTCTTATCCCAAAAATCTCACAAGTTAAGAATATAGGAGATGTGCATAGATAAAAGGAAGAGGATTTTAAATGAATATGTATTTTACATTGCTACTAATGAACAATATGCACGCATCATTAAGATTTGTGAGCATATTGTTCAGCTCAGGGAGAACACTGCAAAATAAATAAACCATTGTTAAATACTATCTCATTGAATTGTGGTTGGTCTGGGTCAAATTCCAGTTTGTGATTCAGGAAACTTGGTCTATATGTCCTTGTCAAAAGAATGAAGAGTCTAAACCATTTAAACCTATTTAGAAACATTTATCCTCACCCTGTTGTTACAGGCTGTTATACAAAGTCCCTCCCCAGCCTCTGGGAACTGAACACTGCTGTTAAGGTCTCAGAGCTTTCTCTTCTTCAGGCTGAAGAGCACCCAGCGTGCCCTTTTGTAGGGAATGTACTGTAGCCTTCTGATCATCTCTGTGGCCCTTCTCTGGGCCTGCTCCAACTTGCACTGGGGACTCAAGACCTGGATGCAGTATTCCAGGTTGTCTCATGAGAGCAGAGTACAGGGGCAGAATCATCTCCCTCAACCTGCTGGTCACACTTCTCTTGATGCAGCCCATGATACGGTTGGCCTTCTGGGTTGTAAGTGTATGTTGATGGCTCACATTGACTCTTGTCAATCAACACTCCCAAATCCTTCTCCTCTGGGCTGCTATCAAGCCATTCTCTGCCCAGCCTTTATCTGTGCTTGGGATTGTCCTGACCCAGGTGCAGGTCCTTGTGCTTCTGGCCTTCATGAGGTCGGCATGGGCCCACTTCTCAAGCCTGTCCAGGTCCCTCTGGATAGCATCCCTTCCCTCCAGCATTTCAGCAGGACCACTCTGCTTGGTGTTGTCTGCAACCTTGTTCAGGGTGCACTCAATCCCACTGTCCATGTCCAAATGGATAGGATAAAGGAGAATGAATCTCTGCCATGAATCCCTGTGAAGAAAATACGGTTGTACCATTAATACTGAAGACTATATCACCTTGCTTTAGTAATGCAGCATTAGTAAGTTCCTTACTAACCAGCAGGCAGCCTTCCTCACTTTATCCCATTTCTGGCAATAGGATGTTCAATAGAAAATCATTGGCATTCTTTACTTAACTTTCAGTCACTCCATGAAACATGACACTACCAGTACAGCTGAAGGAAATGCACCTTGTGATGTTCTTTTTGTTTTGACAGCTAAGCATCAGAAATGCTTAGCTTAGAACCTTAATTCATGATGAGCAATTGCATTCCACCTTTATTACCCCCTTTTTCTTTTTTTTTTTTGTTGTGCAGGGGCTGCAGATTAATCACCAGTTGTACACTTGTGTGTTTGAATACAATTCTGTTGTTATGCATAAAATAACAAAGATTAATTATCAGGCAAGGACGTGATATAATGTTTGTGCAGCTCCTAGCTTAGCCATGTGTAAATCTTGATGCTCATTTAATTGTTTTTCTCTCTTTCTATCTTATTCTGCCAGGTGTGTGCCCAATCACTGTGAACACGATGGCAAATGCACCCAGACGTGGGACAGCTTCAAGTGTACTTGTGATGGAACTGGGTACAGCGGGACGACTTGTCACAACTGTAAGCCATCCTGCCATTTCAAAACTGTAACTGAGTACAGAAGGCACTGATTAGTTGAGATTAAAAACTCAGCTTTCCTCTCTGCTTGCTAAACATCCTGTAACCTGATTTGTTTTATTTTTTTCCTAATGAAAAGTTCAATTCAACAAATGTTCCACCTTGTGTCCCTAGGGCTGCATTTATATAGCACTATTCTGTACCATGCATGGGACAAAAGCAGCACACCTGTCTTAGCTGAGTATCCCGAAGAAAAGCATGCTCAATTTCATATGGACTCAGTGGTTATTACCTCGACTATTGCAAGGAACTGCTGACCACTGCGAGAGACAGTTTCTGGTTGTTAATCACGAGTCACATTTAAGTACTTGTTTTCAGCTGTTCTAGAATCGTGCTATCCACTCTGCTGTGATGTTTTGCAAGTAAGAATATTTATTATGAGCTCTACTTGTGTTGTAGGATATGAAAGCACAGAAAGAAAAGAAAAACCTGCAGTTGATCTTGATACAGGTCCCGAAGCATATGCAGATTCACTTATATGTGTCTTCTGTTCCTTCATTATATACTAAAAACAGAATTATTCACCTGCCAAGTAAAGTGTTATAAAATGTCTAGAAGATGCAGGAAATATATCCAGTCCTTACTTTTTTCTTTCCTTAGCAAGTTGCCTCTCAATATTCAAGAGACCATAAAGATGCCTCTGAACAGTTGAAAATTTGAATTTCTACTTTATCGTGTAGCTGAAGATATAAATGAATATAATCTTCTTTAGCTACAACAGTGTAACATGTTAGAAAGATAGAACAAGATTATTTCATTCTTAACAACAAAAAAAAAAAAGTAATGAGAATAATGGTGATAATTCACAGGTGTCTGAGTTTCAACAAAAATCTGTTCAGTTTTGAAATATTGTATTAGAATGGGAGATAATGTATTTTATATATTAACTATGAATGCATATCTATTAAGTGTCACAGTCCTTCATGATCTGGCAAATGAACTAGTGAAATTGAAAGAGTTAAATGGCAAATAAATGTTTACTGAAGGGAGATACTTGAAGTACTAGTGCTTGAGGACAAATTTCATGGGCAACACTTTTCCTACCAAGAGTAAACATGCACAGTGATGGCACGTTTAGTCTTGGGAAAGAATTTAGAATGAGGTAGTATTTTGATTAAACAAATCAAAAACTGCTTATGTTTCTTTCTGGAAGTATTATCTTTATAGAGTTTGTACTGTTCTAGTTTGGACATCTGGAAAAATGTGCTTCCTAAGCAAATGATAGGCTGTTAAGGTGTTTAACTGGAGAAACGTAGGGATGGAAGCTTATTTAGTTAATTATATTTTATCTAGCAAGTGTCTGCAAACAAGTGTAATCTGTTAGGAAAATGTGTCTTGCTGAATCTAACAGCCAGACAGAGGCAAGATTCCTGCAGCTGCATACATTCCCAGCAGGGACATGCACACACAGCACAGGTGCACCACATACACGTGTATGCCACAAGCTGCACAACTCATACAGCACTCATTATTGTACGGCAGCAGTACCTGTGTAGGATGGAGATTCACTGGGGAAAATGTGTGAGGAAGACTGGAACAATTTACACACAGATGGTGGATTTCTCCAGTGATTGGGCTTAGGCAGTCCACTCTGTATCTGGCCTTAGATCCTTGTCATCTCAGTTGCTGTTGCCTGGACCTTGGACAGCCTTGCAGGCTATCATTTGTCCTCTCCTTCCTGCTAATGACTTGTTTTGCTCCTTTTTGGGAGGGTAGATGACTTCTTAACATGCAACCTAACAGGTCTAACTTCCCTTCTTGAATCACAAAGGAAAAAATGAATGGATGATGTAACTTCTAAAATCACAGTCATTAAAAAAGAAAGAACTAAAGGATCTTAATAGGATTTTCACCTGCGTTTTATGGATAAGCTGTAATAATGCAAGTAAAGGGCACTGTTGGACTACAATAACAGAAGGGGAATTTGAAGTCCTTTGTCCTGTATTTAATTATAGGATGGATAAAGCATAGATTATCATTGTCATTCAGAGATGCATTTGTCAACATTTACTTTTTAATTCAGCTCAAGTTTCTAACTTTGATGGATAAGTTTTTGTTTTGTTGATATTCCAAGAACCTCATTTCAGTTTTTAACTTGTATTGCTATAGTTTCAGAAGTCTTCTTTCCTATAAAAATGGAGTGAGCAGTGAGTTTTTCAGTGGAGCTCCTATCAGAGTATGTGAAGTCTTGTGACTTTTTGGAGTTTCAATTCAAGGGCATCAGAATCAGTGAAAAGCAAAAAATGTAATGTTTAGGTATAGACCTACAGAACCTTTACTTTGCCCTTACAGAGCAAACAATAGTTATCGGTAAATAAAAGACCATATTCCATCTGTGTTTTAAGTAGAACAGAACTGCAAATAATAAGGGGATTAGTTGAAGTTTGCTAAAGGTTGTAGTTAGCTTATCCTGAGATTTGGGGCCTCATCTCTGCTACAGTGTTGCTGACTCAATATGTCCTTTCCTACTTGCACAGTGTGTATCTGTACCTGAATCTGTATGGTGTTACCTTTCATTTTCTTGTGAGATTTGTGATGTTTGTGATAATACAAGTCAAGCAGTATAGAAGAGATGCTGGAGGAGAAAGGAAGTTGGAATGACAACTGTTGTAGAGTATGAAAATAACTGAAAGTAATTTTGAACAGGATTACAAGTTCGGTGAAAAAGCTGCAAAATCTAGCAGATGTCATGACTCTATGGAGTAGGAAATTGTTCAAGTAGATGTTGCGCTACCAGTGTCAGTTCAGTACTATTTTACTTAAAACCATTTGTTTAATAGCATAATCTTATATTTATACTCGGCAGAAAAATGTTTGTTTTCTCAGTGACTCCAGTGTTTGTGCTGTGTATATAACAGGTATCAAAGATGTTGGATTCAAGATTGTATTAGTGGATATCTTAATTCTGTACCTTATGATTTTTTAGACCTTGAGTTTTGCTGAACTTAAAGGAACAGTGTAATTCTGTGGTATTGAAGGCTTTTGCCAGTGAATTGCTTTTGCTTTGGTCTGGGAATTTAACATTATCTTGAGTTTTTGAAACTGAAACAAGGCAAGCCTTGACTGAATTTCAGATTAGTTTTTTAGGTTTCTTTGAAGTTGAAATTCAAAAATAAACTCCCTGAAGTGAAACAGAAAAATGTTTGCTTGAAAACCTTGTGAATCAACATGGCTTTTTTTGATGTGTATTTACATAATCTACAAGGCTGATCCAAAAGTAGCACCTCTTATTTATTTCCTTGGAAAATGCAAAAGATACACAGAGAGTAATAATACTATCTGGTAGAGGAAATTCTCAGCTACAGAACACTTTTTTGAAGTAGACACCACCATTAGCTGTGCATATTTTCAGTGATGAAGAAGAGCCATCGTGCTACAAAATCTCTTCATTTTTCAAAGACATGCTAAGATCTCAAGCTCTGTGTCCACCCTCTCATTATTTGTCAGAGGCTTAAGCTACCGTTTGCAGTCATTTCTAATCCATAAGAATTTGGTGTTTTTACAGTTACTTCTGGGTCCCCAAAGTTCAAGTTGTATCTCTCATTGCATAGTAAACACCATGGAAATCTGCCAGATTGTTCTGGCTAACACACAGTGCCCTAAGGAACACTGTGGCCTGGCAAATATCAGGCTATAGCATCATCTTTATCATTAGTCAAGACTCAAAGTTAAATTAATACATTTATTTAAAAATCATGACTTACAGAAACTGTTACATAATTATTTTTAAAATTAATTAAGGTTATAATTAAGAGTAGGCATAATCTGTTTAAGCTTTATTGTATCAATTACATTTTAATATCTGCCTAACCTTTACAGCCTACCCAAGTGTGCCCTAACATGAAGAGTTCTTAGACAAACATTTCTCTGGTATATATTGGAAAATGTTTCCTGGAGCCATTAAGAACTGCAGTTCATTTTCCTTGTTATTTCTCCCCATTTTAATGATGTTCTTCAGATAAGACTGCACTGCTGCATCTTGTGCAAGCAATACATCTGGGTTTAGGCTGTAAGAGTCTTCCTGTTATTTACAACTTCCTTAAAACAAAACAACATAAATTTTACAATTTCTATGCAGGTTTAGGTGGCAATTATTCAAGCATCTTAAATTTTTAATATATACCTTAATGCATACTTTCTCTTGCATCTACATGTGAAAGAAACACAATAAAAGACTTACTGATAGTTTACATTGACTGTTACGAATCTACATACCACCCCCTGTGTTTTCTCACGTTCTAGGCAAACATATAATAATAACAATTATATTAGTGGTCTTCTAATTATTTCCAAGAGTAAAAAGTCCAATTTGCTGTAAGGTTAATCTTAATTATATTTTTATGTACTCATGATGGACAAGCTGTGTGTGTTTAAAATTCAGCCTTCTGTCTTGCTCCAATTTATAGGAGGGAGAGGAGGTTCTTGTAATATAAGTATACCTGACTGTGAAATTAAGACACAATGGATCAAATCAGTTTATTACAAGTTCTTGTCATTTTGGAAGATGGGGAAGGGAAGATGGGAGATAGAAAAGATAGGAAATGAAAGCTTTGTAGGAACCAAGAGGAAGATTGTCACCACCATGGGTCAACTGGTTTGCAGTTCAGTTGTTGAACTTCAGTAGTTGGTTGCTGTGCACTGTTGCTTGGTTGATGACGATGATGACTGTGACTAAGTTTCCAATGGCAGTGCAAACTTATTTATAAGTCCAAAGTGTCTGAGTCAGCTCTCTTTGGAGGGACAGCTCAAATCCAAAATTGTTGAGTCAGCTTTCTTTGAAGTGGCAGTTTCTGGCTTTGGGATCTCAGCAGAAACTCCTTTGTTCCCATCTTCTGAGCCTTGCCAGCAGAGGGAGTAGGGAGGTGCCAATCTGCATCCTGTTTTTCATAGGACAGAATGACATCATTCCCCGATTTTCCCATACCAAGCTGGAGTTATTTGATCATAGGCCAGATCTTCCACCAGAAGCATTCTTGAGCACTCTCTTCTGGAGGCAAAGAAGTTCCAAAGAAGAATGCTTTTACATGTAAAATTGTCCACACAGTGATGGTGACTGCCACATGGCAACGCCCAACTCTCATCTCCTAGATAAGTCAGAGTCTTATCAGAAGAAATGCCTCGGAAAGCAAACTTTGAGCCAAAAACAAAGAAAGGTGCAGACACCTTCAAATAAACACTGTCTTTATTTTTATCAGTGTTCCACCTCCTTTCCTTCTAGCATGTTGGAAAGGAAGTGGTTTGCTTATAAATCTTTAATTATTCAACAGGAGAGAATAAATTCCATTTTACAGGAGAAATACAAATTTAGAATCATATATAGATTATATAGAATAATCAAGGTTGGAAAGGACTACTAGTCCAACTGTCAATCTATCAACATTTTACCCACCTAAACCTTGTCTCTCAGTTTCACATTTATCCTTTTCTTGAAAACCACCAGAGACAGTGTACATCACCTCCCTGGGCAGCCTTTTCCAATAACTCACCAATATTTCAGAGAATGAAATTTTACAAATATCCAACTTGAATCTCCTCTAGCATAACTTGAGGCCATCCCCTCTTGTCCTATTGCTAGTTACCTTGTGTGGCCACTACCTCACCACAATCTCTTTCAGGTTTTGTAGAGAGTAATAAGGTCACTTCTGAGCCTACTCTTCTCCGGAATAAACAATCCCAGTTCCCTTTGCTGCTCTGCATAAGATCTCTTCCTAATACTTCAGTTTGTCCTTCTTTGTACATACTCCAGGGCCTTAATAACTTTCTTGTAGTAAGGATCCCAAAAGTGAACGCAGTACTCGAGATGCGGCCTCACATGGACTGAGTTCAGAGGGACAATAACCCTATAGTCCTGCTGATTACACTATTTCTGATACAAGCCAGGATGCCATTGGCCTTCTTGGCCACCTTGGCTCATGTTCAGCCAGCTGTCAACTAACACTCCTTTTTCTCTACACAGTCATCCAGCCACTCTGCCCTAAATAGCAATGCATGAGGTTGTTGTGACACAAGCGCAGGACCCAGCACTTACTCTTGTTAAAGCGCGTACAATTGAGCTCAGCCCAGCAATTCAGCCCATCCTGAGCCCTCTGTAGGGTCCTCCTACCCTCAGCTAGATAAACACTTCCTCCCAACATGGTGTCCTTCCAGCTTACTGAGAGTTCACTCAATCTCTTCACCCAGATCGTCAATAAAGATCTTAAAAAGGGCTGGTCCCAGTACTGATCCCTGAGGTGTACCACTAGCAACTGGTTGCCAGCTGGATTTAACTCTGTTCACTGCTATTCTCTGGGCCCAGACATCCTGGACTACATCCACAGCCTTAAATAGTCTTGTCTGCAGAAGACACATTTAGGAATTGCATCAGAATATACAGCTGAATATCTGAAACATTTTATTTTCTACATTCAGAGTCTAAATGAGAAAAGATAGTGTTACAGTATTTGTCTTGTCACCGCTGTAGTTTCATAGCAAAAGAATAATAACATGATTTATCAAAATATGCTTTCAACTTTGTTTAAAATTTTACAAATTTACAAATATCTGATCATAAGAAACAGGTTGGGTATGGCTTTCCACTTCACTAGTGGAAAAGACTGGGGGAGTTCTGAAAACAGCATAGTTACTCTTTTGTAACTCAAACAGATTTATTAAAAAAACCTAGAAAAGGCAGTGGCTTACAGATCCACAGACGTATTAATGCATTATGAGATCAATACAATTCCTAATAATTCACTGGCTGTGGAAACATTTTTATCTTGCAGTTTAATAGAAACAAGAGGGGAATCTGCAGAAACAATTGAAAACAAACTTTCAAAAATGCAACTGCTGCAAATGATAATAATGCTGCAGATTGTTTTACTTGTTTACCTTCGTCTGAGTGAAATAGATGAGACCGTCCACTAATAGTAGTGTTACTTAGGTTCTTATGTGTCAGGTTGTATAACGATGAACACGTAGGTGCTCTAATTAGCGTAAGAGAATGTACAGGCAGAATGTACAGAGTGCCTACAGGAAGCAGTAGAATAGCACACTAATCCAAGTGTTAAACGTCATTTTTGACAAAACTAAGAAAAAGAGTAAAGCTGCTAACACCTTCCAAGATAAAAGCAGTTTGCACTTTTCCCTAGTAAGTTTTTAAAAAATGTCTAATATATCAGAATTGACTCTGCTTAAAAAAACTTAAAGACACTGGAGTATTTTCCTCAGTTTATTACACTTTAATATTTAACTGTCATCTGAATGTTACATTATAACTTGATAGGTGATAACATCTATCAGCAGTATGCTAGAGCTTTCTCATCTGTGCTCAGAAAGAGACTTTGGTTTGATGTCAATAAGAATTTTGTGTTAATAGGAACTAGTTATGTATTTCAAGGATAATATGCAGCCTTCAGCATTAAAACCAGAATTGAGTTCCCAGGGCCTGCAATGTGAAATCTAACTGTACGTTCATATAGCTCTGCCTTAAGAAAGAAGAATCAAACAAAAACATATCCAAGAGGCCAAAACTGAAATTATCTATTTTTCATGGGCCTAGTAGATTAAAATGGTGTTCCTATCCTGATCCTTAAAAACTCCCATAACAACTGGAAAAATAAATCTTTTTTTTTCTTGTTTCTTTTCCTTTTTAATTTTTTTTTTTTTTTTTTTAACTATCTTCCTGAAAAAGATACTGAAGGGAAGATTGAACTGTACATCAAAAATAGTTAAGTTTCTCAGGAAAGTCATTAGGGACATTCTGACAAACTGGAAACAGAAAGCTGCATTATCTAAGATATTCATCTAAGATATTCTGAGTCTCTTTGCTAGCGTGTTGAAGAGAGAGTGACTGAAGAAAGAAGCTAATGCCTCTTACTTTCCTCATGTTTGTTTTTACTCAGTCTCTCAAACAGTCTTCCACTGATTAATTTTCTTTCACATCCTTTGCTCGCAAGTAACATGCTTCAGGTATGCATTATCATGCATGTGTTCTTTACTAGAACTTTCATTTAGTCTTCTCCTATGAGATTAAGGAATCAAATGCAGTTTCTAATTTATTTTTTTTCCCAAATGCAGTGGTAACAAAAAAAAAAAATACCACTTTCAGTCTGGATTTTTAATAAGCCTACGAGTGACTCTCTGGTAAACATCTTTGATGTCTGGTATTTAAAGAAGTAGTTATGTACAGAGGAAGCCATGTATCCTGAAAGTTGCCTGATATCCTTGCTGAGTCCATCTGCTACGTACCCCATCTGCTCATATGCCTGGGTGATCAAATTGTGGCTGGTGCTAGGATCCACCAGTCTGCCCTGAGCTCTCCTGGGTTAGGTTTGTGCCCAGCCCTCCTGTTGTGCTTGGGCTTCCTGGGCCTTACTCATTTCCTCACATGAATGGATTTCCCTTGGACTACCAACACTGTCCCTAAAATCCTGGGGACCATGCCCTTCAGTGGCCTGGCCCCTTCAAACAACAACCCTGCTTGTGCTGCTTTCTAAAAAGCCATAATACTTGTGCAAGTGTCCAAAGGATGTGAAGAATTTTCCAGAAGGAAGAAGAGGAGGATTTTTCTCTCTTTTTTTTCCTCTTTATTTTGTTTTGTTGTTTTTGTTTGTTTGTTTTGTTGTTTTGGGTTTTGTTTGTTTGTTTGTTTGTTTGTTTTAGCTTAGCATCCTGTATGGATTCCAGTTAAGTGGAAGAAGCAAGATAGTACATATACAGCTTTTAAAAAGTGCAGAGATTCTAGCTTTAAAGCACAGTGTTTCTGCATACTTCAGTGAGTTATGCTGTACCAGACAGACATTACGTTCTTCTAAAAACGTGAAGATAAATGGTGTTGCTTCCTACTCGGTTTTCTATGCGTCTATACCACTTGCCACTTTTAATTCTGAGTATGAAACAAGCGCTGGATCTCGTTTGCACAGCTTTTTCTGAACAATTTAAATCTACTGATCTACCTCTCACATGAGACCACAGAATAGATCTTCAGACATCATTACAGAACACAAGATCTTGTCACTAAGTTCTAGGAGAATTCTGTTGCCATCAGTAGGGTGAGCAACATTTCAGTTTCATCTCATTATTGGTCTGAAGACACACGGCTCAAGTACAGATGACCCTCCATAAGAATGCAATTTCCAACTTCTTCTCTACAGTTTATTTAAAACCAGCCATTTTAACAGTTGACTTCACTTGTGAGAAGAAGTTTACAATCTGTTTAGAGTGAAGACTGAAGTTCTTCATGTGTTTTGCATAGCTTGCTGAAGAGTCAGTTTGAGGTGGGAAATAGCTTTTGTTCTCTACCAGATGCAACTAGTGTTGGAGCAAATAATCTGGTGAAAAATGAAACACTGCAGCCCACCACAAAACCTCACATTCAGCTCTATTTCTGTTATTTCCTGAGAACTCTTTTTAATATCTGTGTTGTTTTTACTGCAACCAGTAAAACAAGAATTAGTCTCATCATTACTGAGCCTTGTTAGTTTCATAAAGTACAGCAGATTTTTATTAAAAACAACAAAATCAATCTTGAAACAGCAAATTAAAGTCTTTTGCTTCCCTCTTTTTTTAGTTCTCTGTTCTTGTTACTTAGATAATTGTAAGATTACGAGTGAGCCTGATTAATCTACAATTCAAGTTCAAACTCTTTAGGATGTCCATGTATGAAAAAGGCTCCATCTGGGACTGACGGGGGTTGCAGGTATTGTACCTTAGAGATTTCTAACCAGATGAGTATACGTCTGTGACTTGTGCATCTCTGTTAACGACTCTTACTGCTCTTTCTGCAGATTGCTTTCATCATTTACATGTTCAAAGAGTTCCTTAGAAGTTTTTAAAAATTGTTGTTACATCCAAGTTTTGATTTACAGTGTAAAATCTATGCTAAAATATTTTGGAAAGATCTATGACTTGTGTTGTATCAATCTATTGGAGATACAATGGGGACATTTAACGTGATTAATTAATGGCAATGATTTAAAACACATAGAAGGAAAAAAAAATGTCTTGTGTGGTAGGGTTATGCTACCGGTAATAATAGCATAATGATGCTTCTGATGTTTGAAATTTAATTCTCAACCGTTAATAAGCAGGGGAAAAAAGACACAATATATTTTTCAAATAGGTTATCAATTTGTCTTAATTACAACCTTGATAATTTGAATTAATGATATGCATTTTATATCTGAATGGAGTTAGAATTGTGTTCCCAGCCTATTCAATCTGTAAGACCAATATAAATTGCACTTTTAACATTTAAATATTATGTTGCCTTTGTTTGTGTGAGGCTTTATGGAATCCCTTCTCCATAATCCTTCTGAGCTGTCCTGATTTCATCCAAAACAGTGTTACTAGCACACCAGTGTTTTGGTTGTTGTTTTGGCTGACTGATGGGAGCACACCTGGGACTGGGAGTTGAAGAGCCACTACCATGATGACAGAGCAGCAGGGAATGAAGTAGAGACAGAACAGCAAGCCTGATTTGGGCTAGGGATTATTCCATAATATATGATATCACAAGGAAGGTCGTAAAGTTGTGGGGAGTTAGCTGCTAACTCTGAATACTGCTAGCTATTTACTTCATGTACCAGGAGGTTTTTTTTTCCCAGTATCAGCTGCTACATCACCTTCCCAAGGATCAAGACTGACTGGCTTGTGGTTCTCTGATTCCTCCTTCTTATCCTTCTTGAAGATGAGAGTGATGTTTGCTTTTCCCCAGTCTTTGGACGCTTCCCTCACTTGCCAGAATTCAGTAAAGACTGTATAGAGTAGCCTTACAATCACATCTGCCAGATCCCTTAACACTTATGATTGCATTTCATCAGGGTTCATGGAGTTAGGAATGCCCAGTTTGCTCAAGTAGTTTCTGCCTGATTCTCCCATTTCCTTCAGGAGAGGGACCACATTTTCCCTAGTCTTTCTTTTTGTCACTGAGGTACCTGTAGAAGATTTTCTTGTTCCCTTCAATGTCCATGGACAGATTCATTTCTATCTGTGCTTTTGTTTTCCTAACTTGGTCCCAGGCTTCTTGGACAGTTTCCGTGTATTCCTCCCATCCTATATGTCCTCTCTTCCACCCTCGGTATGTTTTCTTTTTGTGTTTGGTTCTGTCCAGGAACTTTTTGTTCATCCATACAGGCCTCCTGATGCTTTTACCTGACCTCCTCTTGGTTGGGATTAATTGCTCCTGAGATTAGAGGATGTAATCTTTTAATACCAACCAACTTCCTCGAACCTTTCTTCCCCCTAGGGCTCTATCCCATTGTACTATATGAAGCAGATCACTTATGAGGCCGAAGTGCTCTCCTGAAGTCCAGGGTGGTAGGCTTGCCATGCACTCACCTTATTGCCCTAAAGATCTTGAATTCCACTGTTTTGTGATAACTGCAGACAAGACTTCATAGGCGAGAACAAAGTGTAGCACAGAACCTCTCCTTGGCTTCTCTGTTACTTGAAGAAGAAAGTTGTCATCATCAATGCATTCCATGAAT
Organism: Tetrao urogallus; assembly: GCF_951394365.1. Lineage (NCBI taxonomy): Eukaryota > Metazoa > Chordata > Aves > Galliformes > Phasianidae > Tetrao > Tetrao urogallus. Next base: position 92,740,277 of record NC_136815.1, read on the forward strand.
CTCCTAGAGAGCTCATTCGCTCCTGTGTTGATATTCCAGCAGATATGTTTGGAGCAACCCATGTATTTATGAAGTAAATTTGTTGTGTTCCTCTTTCACATCTTTCTGTTTATGCTTATAGCCCCTTTAAAGGGATTTATGAGCTGAAACCCACTTGAGTGATATGAGCTCCAGCACCTTGTAGAGCATTTATTTTTCAGAATTTTCCTAGGATGTTGAGAGTGATGGAGAGGTATAGCTGGGCTTCATGGATCTGATGCACCTCTACTTCTGTCAGTTTTATGATCTTTTAATTTTATTGATTCCGGTGAACCTACGCTTATCTTCCTTCATTAGCAACAACTTAGAGGAGTTCATCCCTTGCAGCAAGTATATTCACTGACAGAAAAAGAAAAAAAAGAAAGACACCATGTAGTAACATCTTCATTTTGCCATACTGTCAAGATAGGTCTCACATTTATTAGTTTTACACTTATTAAAGTAGGCTATTTCGTAGCCTTAAAAGGGAAATTGCCTTTATACAGTGATGAAGAAACTTTATTTCATTGAATTGCTACTGGAACTCTATGGTAAAAGCATGTACTTAGAGTTATAGCAACCTGGAGTTGCTAAGTCCTTTTCATCTTTCAGTTACGCTGCTTTTTTAGAGATAGCCAGCAGCTGTGTGTATTTGGGATAACTTAATCTTTGTATCAGTCAAAAAGTAAAACTGGATTAAGAACATTTGTTTGCCTCCATGAGGAAAAACAACAACAACCTAAGGGCAGTTGTCTTTTTCCATCTTTTGGCTAACAATCTGGAGCTGGAAAGACTATTCTGTAAATTCTGTTTCTGAACCATATATTTTTCTACAACTGTTAAAATTCTAACACTAGGAAAGAAATACCTCCCCTTAGCTGTTCAGTTAAGCAGTTCTTCTGAGGAGAAATAGAACTCATGAGGAAATTCATCAAAGAATATGCTGTAGAATTCTACATGGTTGGAAAGTGTTTAACTTTTGTATTACTCCTAACTTTTTCTCCCTTACTCTGCTTCCCTCATCTAATTTTTGTTGAGAGAGGCTTATCCCATCAAATCATGCTCAAGCCCACTGTCATGGCATAGGAAATGGTGAACTTCAAAATACATTAATAGTTACTTTATCAGATGTTTAGATTACTAGATTTTCTGCCAATGCTGCTTCTGTTAAAGAAGTTTGTGTTTTGTACTAAAACTTCAAATGACATTTTTCTTTTTTCTTCTTTTGGTACTTCTTTATACTTTGTTTTAGAACTCAGCAACTTTCAGATTTTAGCATGATGTGGATTTGGTCATCTCAGTTTGATCTGTATTATTCAGGTGATTAAACTTTTAAAAGACTATACCATTTTTTTGCTACTCTTTCTGTTTTTTTATACTTCTGTACTTTTCCCATGATCATTAAAACTCAGATCACTGTTCTGTTCTGCTGTGTCTGCTCTGTTTCTTACTGCTTAAAGTTTTTGATATGACGTGAGAGAATGTCAAGATGAGTGAGAAAGTAATCTGTTGAGGTTTTTCTCCTCCTATTCTTTCCATTGAGAATATAACTGATTTTTTTTTTTCTTTTAATACTTGAATGCATTGTGCTAGAAATTGCGTATCTGGCCATCAAGGCAGCTGTAGTGAGTTTTACCTTTAGCTTGAAATATTTTGATGTTTTGATTTATTCTGAATATCCTTAAAAGTGCATTGTGGTTTTTGACCAACTACCAAGAAAGCAAATGCATTATTTTCTGCATGTTAGTTTTACTGGCTTGAAGAACAGAAATCTGTTTCCCCCGTGTGTTTCAGTTTTTTGGTTCTTTTTTTTCCTATCTTTCAAAACAAATCATGAGTGTAAGACCTGTCCCTCTCCTTGTTCTTTCCTCTCTAGCCATTTTTCCTCACTTACACCCATACTCTATAGAATCATAGAATCATAGAATTACTCAGGTTGGAAAAGACCTCAAAGATCATCAAGTCCAACCGCAACCTGACCATTCTACCGTAACAACCCTCCGCTAAATCATGTCCCTGAGCACCACATCCAAATGGTTTTTAAACACGCCCAGGGATGGTGACCCAACCACCTCCCTGAGGAGTCTATTCCAGTGTTTAACAACCCTTTCTGTAAAGAAGTTTTTCCTGATGTCCAACGCAAGCCTTCCCTGGCGCAACTTGAGGACATTTCTGTTCATCCTGTCACCAGCGAGATCATCCCCGCTCTACTGCAATCACCTGTCAGATATTTGAAGAGAGCAATAAGATCTCCCCTCACTGAAGTCTTGCGTTTTGCTGACTTGTCCTTTACTAGATGTATTGATTGGTTTTGCTTCCTGATAGTAACTTTTACCAGTTGTCTGATTTAAGTTTTCGTTTGTTGGTTTTGGTTTTTATTTATTTATTTATTATTATTCTGTCAAGATCTTTTCCTTGCTATATTCTACTTGCATTTTCTTACAGGACTTAATGAACTTGAATGACTGCTAAATCTATGACTTGTCAAATCTTTATCTTTTTAAACACTATAGGTATTCTTTGGTTTGATAGATCTTCTATTTTTACCTGTTACGTATTTCATTGATCTTTTTTTTTTTCAGCATTTGAAAAGCTCATTTGAAGGAAACATTGAATCACAATGTGTTCCTGTGTCACCTTTTCTTCTGCATCATCTTCTCCTTTGGCATCTTATTATCGTGTCTTACTCCATTCCCCTGCAAAGCTGCCTAGTCTACCTGAGCTTTCCAATTATTTGCTGTTACATTACTGGCTACAATTAGCCATCTGAATTCAACATGAAGGTCTCTTACTTTGATCAAGTGTCTCCATATACCATCCGTTAAAATTTGTTATGCAGTGTCACAATTATTAAAAATGTTGCTGTTTTGTGTTTACACTCAGGTAATATGTAGAGAGCTAGAGATATATTTCTGTTGGGGAAAAAAAATGGAAATGGGAGATGGCTTGGAATAGTTCATAATTTAATGAGTGTCTACTTCTACTAAATTGACTTTAGACCCTGTAATAAACAAGTAACATCTTACAGATTTATTTATTCATTTATTTATTAGCAATAAGAAAGATTCTCTTCATTCATATATAACAACCCTTTGCATTCAAGTCACATTAAAATTTGAGGATTTTTTTTCAGCTCTGCTTTCCCTCCTGCATCTGAGACCAACAAAACATCTCACCCTTGTGAACATCTGAAATAAAATCAGTCTTAGTAGCAGATCACTTGCAAGAATTGCTAAAAAATTTGATGAAATTTTAGAGTGAATAGAAAATCAGGTTAAGCAAACATTTCCTTTATTTTAAGAGCTAATTGATTGATTTCAAACAAACAAATAAAAAAGTTGTCCAACCTTAGATGTGGTAGAAGAATTACAAACAAACCAATAAGTAAAAAGTAATGTTGCATAAAAAAAGAATTGTATACCATATATATATAACATTTTCTGCACATAAAATGATTTGTGTTCAATTATCATTCACATCAAAACAATCCTAAATTCCAAAGAAAATGTGGGCAGTATTAAAAAAGCTTATCAACAGTACTCATTATAATATTATGCCTGAGCTGTTCACATGGCAGAATCTGACAAGAAGGTTTATGATTTGAATTAAAAAGCAGTAGACAGAGTTCAAGGTAAAACAAGTACAAAAGAAACATGCTATGTCAGTTGAATTTCCTCAGGAAATACAGAGGCATTTTAGACATTCCTGGAACAGAGCATACATCTGTAGATATATATTAACATAGTTGCAGCACTATATAGGGGCAGGTATTACTTGTATTGACAAAGTTCACAATGTCAAGACTTGAATTTATTCTGAAAAAATCTGAAAGTCACTTCAAGAAAAAAATAAATTAACACTCATATATCTCTAGAAACAAAACTAAATGGAAAAGTTACTTCTGAAAATGCTTGGTTTTCCCTTTTCTCCAAATTATTGGAATTCTCTTCCCATTCTGCCTTTGTCTCATGTGAAAATAAAATAAAAGAAAATTGTACGCATCATTTAACCACTTCTGTATTTACTAGAAAGATACTTTGTTTTCTGTGCAAGTCAACCATATTTTAATGACAAAGGCATGGTTCTTGAAATATAAATACAGACAAGTTATTGTCCTTGTAGACTTTTTTTTTTTTTTCTCTCCAGGATATGAAGATCCTTACTGCTGTATTTTATTTTATTCCAGCTATTTATGAGCTCTCTTGTGAAGCATACAAACACTTGGGCAAAACTTCAAATTACTACTGGATAGATCCAGACGGAAGTGGAGCACTGGGACCTTTGAAAGTTTACTGCAACATGACAGGTAACTGTGCTGTACTTGTTAATTCATATTTATTTATTTATTTATTTATTTATTAGCATCGAGAGAAATAGGATTTTTCATGATTCTTGTTACTAGGCAAAAGAAAAATAATTGCTAAGAAATTTTTTGTGGGAGAGGTTAGGGTCATCAAAAATGTAGACATCATGCATTATAGTCTGATAATTTCATAAGCTTTTTGAACCAAAGCTATGAATTTTAATATCTTCAGTGCTGCACCATTTAAAATATGCATAGATATATGTAACCATTTATCAATGCTACTGTTTTTGTAAACTGTATGTTTTTGTATTTTTTTTACATTTTAGCAAAGTTTTTGATACTGTTTCTCACAGTACCCTACTGGATAAAAATGTCCAGCATGTGGCTAGATAAATACATAATATGGTGGGTGAACTGTTGGCTGACTGTAAAGATCAGCCTATAAAGGCAGTACAGTTAATGGAGTTCCACCAGGATGGCGGCCAGTCATTAATGGGTTTCCACAGGGCTTCATTTTAGCACCAGCCTTTTTAATGTTTTCTGTAATGGCTTGGATAGAGGACTTGAAGGTACACTTAGTAAGTTTATGGATGACAGTGAATTGAGAGGAACTGCTGACCCCGACTAGGCTGGAGAGGCTTTGCAGAGATGTCTTGTCAAATTGGAGAGCTGAACAATTCCAAAATATATGAAGTTTGAAAAGAGCAAGTGTAGAATTCTGTACACGGGATAAGGGAACTCTAAGTATATGTGCAGGCGGAGGGATGAGCTCCATGGAAACTACATGGGGTCCTGGTTGATGGAAGTTGAAGATGAATCAGCAATGGACCATGGCAGCCAAAAGGGCCAATCATACTCCATGTTGCATCAGGCCTATCACTACCAGCCAACTGAGGGAACGGATTTTTCCACTATGCTCTGCATGGGTGCAGTCTTACCTCAAGCACTGCATGCAGGTTTGGACAACTTGATATACACACCTAAAACTGTTACAGAACACCTAAAGGAGAACTATGAAGATGGCGAAAGATTTAGAACACAATGTAAATATCTTAGTTTGTTCATTCTAGAGAAGAGGAGACTGATAGCCTCATGGCAGCTTACAGCTTTCTCATGAGGGAAGCAGAGGAGCAGGAACTGAGCTCTTCTCTCTGATGGCACGAGAGAATGACACGGAGCTGCATCAAGGGAGGATCAGACTGGGTGTTAGGAAAAGGTTCCCCACCAGGAGTGTGGTCCAGCACTAGAACAGGCTGCCTGGGGCAGCAATCATTGCACCAAACCTGCTGGAGTTCAAGAAGAATTTGGATAATGCTATGAGACACAGAGTTTTATCTTGTGTGGTCCTGTGTGAAGCAAGGGTCTGGACTCAGTAATTCTTGTAGATCTCTTCCAGCTTGGTATATTATATGATTCTATGATCCTATGATGCTATGTTTGTTGAAAACCAGTTCAGTAATATCTGTGGTTCATCCAAAGTTAACTTTCTCAGAATGTCATATTACTTTTTTTTTCTGTCATACTTTTTCACATTACTTTTCTTTTTCTATTAATGACTTTCCACACCTACAGGAGAAACAAAATATGAGTTTTCTTGTCTCTTTTTCATGTATTTACCTTGTGTTAGAATGATTTATCTTGCGTCATTTCCGAGACTGTAGTATAAAACTTCACCAAACCATTTAAGTTTCTGTTTTGTTGTGTGAGTCTTGGATTTTGTTTTGTTTGTCAATTTGTTTTTGATTGTTTTTGTTAGTTTGGTGTGTGTTTTTGTTTTGTTTTTTGTTGTTTTTTTTTTGTTTTTTTTTCTGCTTTTAATACTGGTTTTGTGTGGACAATTTCTCATTTGGGCATTCTCATTTGAGCTCAGTTGACATCTCAGTTGACATGCTGAGGCAGAAAGTTGTGATAATGAAAAATGAAAATGGGATAATTTTTTTGCTCTGGGAGTATATTATTTATTTGTTCTGTTAATGCATGGCAATCATCTCAGCACTTCCACTGATTTCAAATTTAGGGCTGCTGATAAAACAGATCTGTCCCCTGACTTTCCCCAAATGTCAGCACAATAAGCTTGAATTTTAATCTATTTGCATTGGAAATCTGTCATACCGGTGAGATTTGGACTTCAATATATGCAGCTTGAATATGAAGGTGCTATTAGAGGTTGAAACAGTAACTTTGCCTTTCTAGGGGTCACATCTCATATGCATCTCTTTTCAGAAACCTGTATCACTTTGGGTTTGTGGGTGTTTTGTTCTTAATCCAGTTTGACCAGGGGAGAGAGATTGTCACTGGCAGGGGGAGATACTAGAAGAGGGGTGCAAGGCATGTACAAAAGACTCCAGAGCAAGTGCCTGTTGGAGCCAGATATTACCATTGTTTCATATTACCATTAATTCATACGTTTGAATAATAAATGTGTATGTAAGAAAGGAATCTGACCTAAGCTCTGAGACTGGCATAAATTGTTCTGTGTCTGGAGAGACAGGTCAGACAATTTGTACTGAGACAGATGTGTAAAGGCAGTCTTTCAGATAAGTAGATCCTGACCCTCTTAGAGCTTTTAAAATCATAACTAGCACTTTGAACTGTATTGGTAACTAATCAGACAGGCACTGGAAGGAACAACACCAAGAACTGCTGATATATTATAATGATTTTTATCTAAAATATACTATAAATATATATATATATAAAATATTCTATAAATTCTGTGTTAGGCACTAGCTGTGGCTTTTGAGTACTCTTCAAAAATAATTTTTTAAAGTGAAAATAAACTGTGGTTGTGGCATCAGGCACAAAAAAAAAGTGTACATATCCAGTACTGTGTTGTTGCTTATATATTTTAAATGTAAGCACACCGTAGAATATATAAATAGCTTCTGCAAAACTGAGGGGAAAAAGAAAATAGAAACAAATAAGAAATTAAAAGTAATAATTTCGTTTTCCTAAAGTTTCTCACGTAGAATCACTGAATCATAGAATTACTCAGGTTGGAAAAGACCTCAAAGATCCAGTCCAACCGCAACTTAACCTAACAACCCTCCACTAAGTCACGGCCCTGAGCACCACATCCAAATGGTTTCTAAACACATCCAGGGATGGTGACTCAACCACCTCCCTGGGGAGCCCATTGCAGTGTTAAACAACCCTTTCTGGAAAGAAGTGTTTCCTGATATCCAACCTAAACTCACTCTGGTACAACTTGAGGCCATTTCCCCTCGTCCTGTCACCTGTCACCAGTGAGAAGAGACCCACCCTCACTGCAATCACTTGTCAGATATTTGAAGAGAGCAGAACAGAACATTTATCAGTTATTTATTTATACTGGTCTTTGTTTTTGATTGTTTTTGTTAGTTTGGTGTGTGTTTTTGTGTAATTTGTGGTGTAGCCACATATCAGTTATTTATTTATACTGGTCTTGAAGATATTATGCCTCTGTGGTGTGGCTTTAATCTCACTTCATTATCCAAATAGCTGCAAGCATAGTGACTCCAGTTAAGTGGTACTTGCCCTATCTCCTTTCTAATACAGACATTTTCCTAAAGCTGTATATCTTCAAATACTTCAGCACAAGGATATGAACCTGTTGGAGCAGATACAGAGGAGAACCACAGAAACAATCAGAGGGATGGAGCGTGTCTCCTATGAAAAAGGCTGAAGGACTGGATCCAAGTTGAAGGAGGGAAGATTTAGGTTGGATGTTAGGGGGAAGTTCTTTACGAGGAGAGTGGTTAGGCCCTGGAACGGGCTGCCCAGGGAGGTTGTGGATGCCCCGTCCTTGGACGTGTTCAAGGCCAGGTTGGACGGGGTCCTGGGCAACCTGATCTAAATGTGTATGTTTGGTGGCCCTGCTAGGCAGGGGGGTTGGAACTACATGATCCTTGAGGTCCCTTCCAACCCGGGTGATTCTGTGATTCTGTGATTCTGTGACTGGGCATTTTAACTTGGAGAAGATAAGTTTCCAGGGAGGACTTCATGTAACTTTTAAGAAAAACATAAAGAGACTTTTTTCAAGGGCTTAAAGCGATAGGACAATCATTGCAAATGATTCATTAGGTTCAGGTGGACATTTCTGATATAAATATTTTCCTATGTTTTCTTTCCCCTTAAGATTTTGTCCTTAAACAACACTTCAAATAGTGTCTTTTCAGTGTGACAATATTCAGAGCTGGTTGTCTCTAACTACTTGTACTTTCTTTTCTGACAGTGGGACTAGGAAGTAAACAACTTACCCTCTGCTGGTATTTCTTCTTTTGTCATTTTGTTCAATACTGAAATCAATGTAACTAAAGTAACACAGAGCTGATTAATTTAAACGAAACAATTCTAAAAATCCTAACCAGTGTTAGGGTGCAGTGCTGCACACTGATGCATAATTCTCTAAATTCGTTTACCTGACAGGGCAGGTTAACTGTGCTTTCACTATTGCTGTTAAAATTTTTGCAATTCTTTCTTCTTTTTGTTTTCTCTGGTAGATGCTTCTTAAGAAGAAATGATTCAGTAATGAATAAGCTGCAGCAGACATCCATCTTGATCTCTATTTACATAGAGAGGGAAAGTACTTGTTGTGGAGATCTCCTGCACAGGCAAGAGTTGTGCAGAATGGCTCTCTGTTCCAAGGACTAACAAGTCAACTTAATGCAGATTACAGAAGAGTGCGAATTTACAGTGTTACAGAAAGTTTATGTGAACACTGTCTTTAAATACTCTAATAAATTTCAGGATTATGTATGTGCTTACAATTTATCACTTAGAATCACTCTTGGTGCTTGTCTAAAAAAGAAAACAAGCATGTAGTGATTATAATGGGAATTTACAGTAGATATGATATTTTTCCCCTGGTTCCAGATTGGAGACTTGAGTACAGTTTTTAGGGCTACTATGCTGTAAATTCACCTCTATCTCTGTTGCTCATGGCAGGAGACAGGTAGAACTGAACGTTTTTTTCATTTGTTTCTTCTGAATGTTGGATTTTTCTGATCTTAAAACCATTTGCTGTATTAGTGAGATGAGAGAAATTGAATTTGTATCAACAGTAACTTTACTGCAAAAATGGATACTTCAAAATCTCAAGTGAGATTGTCAAAATACTCAATGGAATGATCATTTTTCATTTTTATAAAACAACTTTAACTTCTTTTAACTCTATAGCTGAAATAGTTTCAAACTACTACATGTATTTTGAAAGTTATATATATGTGTCTATGTGTAAATATATATATTGTACATACACATACAAATGGGGAAATATCTATTAAAAAAATATTAGGGAGGAGGGAGAAAAAGATATTTTGTGCTCTAATTTTTTTTCCACATCATCTGTGTAATTCAGATCTTCTGTCTACAACAGTGTTGCAAAGAATGTTTAGTTTAATGACACAGCTAGTGACTGTTGTGGTACCAAACCACACAATTCAGAAGAAATTGAAACACCAAGTATGTTCCTATCAAAAAAATAAAATTGGAGATTTCACTTTTTTATGGGTTGTCTTGTACAGTTTTTGTGTAATTTGTGGTGTAGCATATTGTACAGCACATTGGAGTATTCTAATTGAAGTGACAAATGAAAGGATGATGTTAAAAATCATGATGTCTAGTAAAGAGACAGCTTTCTCCAGGATGACAAGTGGGAAGAAAAGACACTCATGAATACTGAATGCAGTTGTCAAGCGGTAGTTACTAATCCAAAAGGGCCTGCAGGCATCAATTCTTAATGAATATGAAGCACCCAAAAGTAGAGAAGATGGAAATAATTTTTATTGCATCTTCAAATAATTTCACCTTGACAGAAATGCTTGTGTTTAATAGTCCAGTCTCAAGCAGAATTTGCTATGAATCACAGTTTCTCAAGCTTTTTCAAGAGCAGGCTTTCTTAAGAACAAGGTGCGCAAGACCGGAGAGACACAACAGTTTATATTTCCTACATCCTGGCATGAATTCTCCCCCATTTCCTCATTAGTTGAGTACTCCAGGGTTCACAGTCTACCCAACAATTCTAATTCCCTTAGCAGATGTTCCACTCCTGTTTACTGCATGGTTAACCCCATCCTATTCTCCAGTTCTTGCTAGTCTTTACCTACTGTGGTATGCTGGGATAACTTTTCATAGTCAACCTTTCCCTCTATTTATCATTCAAACCATGAAACTGGTTTGTACCAGTGCATGTCCTCATGTTACTCAAAAATGCAGTTCTTCTATTTGCAAGTAGGAATTCATCTTGTGTCTGAGTTCCATGGCACCTGTTTGGACCTCTTTGGAGTCATAACATCTTACTGTTATGCAAAAATAACATTTCTTTCCCCACAACCTTGCCTTTGTCATAAATATTGTTTTACACTTATAAGTAGTTTCTGGCTACTCATCTTTTTGTTCATTCTGAAAGCTAAACATGCACCACTAGTTTAAAAGAGTTACAGATGTGAGAATTACCAGCAATTTAGTACTGTTCATCATCATAGATCACTTATCCTAACTCCTCTTCCTTGCAAGTTCATGCAAAATGCACATATCAGAGAGGAAGAGACTTGGATATAACTATAGTCAACTAGAAACAATTTGGGTAAGGAGCAAGTAGCCAAAACTGTGTTAGTGATCAAGACAGTCATCTAGAAGTAATGCAGTCAGCTTGAGGATTGGATCTTCTAGAGTGACAATTCTAGAGGCAGAACATATTAATATTTTGTCAAAGGCCAAGACTAATTTTAATTCAGCTACATTGTATGTCTTTTACTAATTCTTGTCTATTCTTTTTCCATTCTAAATTTCAGAGGATAAAGTATGGACAACTGTGTATCATGATCTGCAAATGCAGACATCTGTTGGAGGCAACAGTCTAGAAAAAGTATCTGTGCTGCAGCTAAATTACAGTGCAACGATGGACCAGATTTCTGCCATTACCAGTAGTGCTGAATACTGTGAGCAGTTTATCTCATATTCTTGCAAGATGTCCCGGCTGCTGAACACGCCAGGTAGGCTGAGAATGGGTTAAATGAAGTCTTAAACACCTTTATCTGAACAGAATATCAAGTTCTGCATTTAGACCTCTCCACTCAGTGAAAATATTTCTTTGTTCTCCTTCACTGAGCTAAATAATTGAAAATCCACATGGAATTATTTTCTTAGGAAAGTCTTCCTTCATACTTGCTACTAAAATGAATTTGGTTGCATTACAGATCTGTGTGTTTTTCAGTCATATTTGTTGGTCCATAAACAGGTTTTGGTAAATGGGGTAGGTATGGAAGTTAAACCATTAAAGGCACTGAAAAAATTATTTGAATTTTATCCCAGTTATTCATGTGTCAGTCTTCATATGCTACAGTTGCCAAAGGCATTTCTGTATAACTGTTGGAATTTCCCACTAATATATCTGTAATGGTTTCTTAAACCAAGGGTATGTGGGGGTGATCCAATGTCTTACACAACATAGAAGTACTGGCATGGTCAGTAAAATGGTTGTATGAGAAACGCTATGTGCTATTAACTTTGAGTAAATTAACTGTAAGTTCCTCATTTTAGTTTGTAGCTTTACTGATAGAGATCTTGCAATAACGTATGTGCCTGCTTACAAAATCTTACCTGTAACTGATAGAGGCAAAAATACTAGTTGCAGAATCAGTAAGAGCATATAAAGAAGGAATTGATTTTTAGGAACTCTTTTAATTTGTACCTAGTACTGTATCTATGTTCTAATTATGCATGATGGCATTTGACTTTAAATAATTCTGTAATGGAACTTATTGAAGACTGCCTTATACGTGGAAATATGGTGCATTTCTGTGATTGTGAAATGAATTCATTTCGATAGAGTTAAATATGTTTCAGATTAAACTAATGGCTGGGTGCTTACAGTGTTGTACTTCACTTCATGACACTTCCCCTCATGAATTTATTTTGGTATTTTTTCTATTGGTGGCACAGATTAGGATTCATTTGGCACGCATTTGCATGTTATCACTATTTCCTAAGTGTTGTGTTAGTTAATAGGTAATTAATGCTTGCTACTCTCTCCTTCTTCCCTTCTGTTTCTGAACTAGAAATACTTCTGCTACTTTGTTGCTGTTTTCCTTAATTTAGCATAGTGAAAAGTTTATGCAAAGTAAGAAGTTTTTTTTCTTTCTTGACCTTTAATTTAAAAGGGATTCTGAGTTTTGTGTATAGCTAGAGGTAACATGATTAGATTCTGCTGATGGATATAAGCTCACTGTTTGCACATGCTTCAGAAGTGTAGCATATGCATATTTATCTGAGTAAGTCCTTTCAAATTGAATGTACTTAGGGACTTGACCTGGATATAATGTACACAGAGTTTACACAGAGTACAGTGTTAGATTCTACTTACATGAATGTGTACGACTATTATTTCAGTACTAAATTGTACTTGTTAGCATATGCTTATATAGCAGTAAAATAAATACATATTGTAATTGCATGTGTTTGCTTCTGCTTCCAGATTTAAAGTAATTAAGAAATACACAGTTCCATAGGAACTGAAAAGAAAAGAAAAAAAAAAAAGGATTTTTCAATTCTAAATATTTACACTTTTAACCTCAGGAATGTTTCAGGTGCAATTTGCAGATGTCTCTTTCACCATGTTTTTACCTTTTTGCATGGAAAGAGTAATTACCTTATAAAATCTTTCTAAGCTAGCTTCTCTGACTGAAAATTGAGCTTCTGGAGATATTCTTCAAAGTGTTTCTTTTCTCTGTTTGTTTTTTCTTTTTTAACCTGTGAGTGGGAGAAAGAAGCGGGAAATGAAAGTAATTCTAACTTAGGTAGTAACAAGGAATCACATTACAGTGTTTGCTTAACATCTGTAACTGTACGCATCGCACAGCAGTGGTTTGCATGTTAGCAGAGGAGGACAATTCATTTTATTTCTTACCTATGCAGTGTTGGCCACTGTCTATGATGTCTAGGGTAAGGAGAAAAAAACTTCACAACTTTCTCTGCTTCTTCTCTCTGTCTTTCTTTATAAATATATATATATATATATGGTGTTGTTTTGTTTTGTTTTGTTTTTTTTCCTGGAGTGTTACCTTATTTTGCTAGAGATATTATGGCAGCCTGTTCATCTCTGAGCACAATTCCAGCTACTTATGTAGCTTATGTCAGCCTCGGTTCAAGAGGTGCTGTGCCATGGGCATTTGTCCCAGTTTGAGGCAAAGAGCCAATTGCTTTTGTAAGGCTCTCCTGTTCTGATGAAAAAATTGATGGGAGAGTTGTCCTTGCTGAAATAATTGAGAGGTAGCAAAGGCTTGATCAGCCTTACGGTTGCCCTCAGTTAAAGGACCAGGCAACATAATGTGTGATCGAATCTGCATAATGAAATAAGGAAGAGTATGGTGAGAGACATAATGTAAAACTCAGTTGAGCTGTGCAAACAAAGCAGGGTTGTTAACTTCCTCGAGAAAAGATCCTTCAATCCTCTGAATGATACCTGTAGCATACAAAGAGTCAGTTATTATATTAAATTTTGTTCTGAAAAAATTTGAAAAGCTTGAGCTACCGCAGCGAGTTCTACGATTTGAGGTGACCCACTGACAACACGTACGTCTGACTGCAGCAGTCGCATGCCAGAGAACCACTGCTCGGTGTGTCTTGCTGGAGCCATCTGTAAAGACAGTAACAGCACTAGGTATTGCAACATGTGAAAGTAGAATATTAGTAGTAAGGGACAGATCACTCAAATTATGCAGTAATTGATGGTTAGGGAGATGGGTGGAGATTGGTCCAGTATAGTCTGCCATAGCAGTTTGTAAAGCGAGCAACTGTGCAAGCATCCAATCTACATCTTTTTTAGTAGCAGATACGTAGATGCAAGCAGGGTCAAGAGCTCGTAAAATTTGCAGATGATGTCGACCTCGCTGTATTAGCATTGCAAACATTTCCACTCGTGGTGTAACCATTTTTGAAAGTGTATGCGGTACGAACATCCATCCAAGGATAATAAGAGGATCTTTTCTTGAGGATCCCACTGACATAACAAACTGCATGCCTGATGTGAATTTGATATTATTATAACAGATACAGGAAGTGATAAAGAAACACGATGTCTATATCGATGTTGCAATGATGTTATTACAGAGTCCAAGCACTGTAGCGCTTCTGGTGTGAATTGTGTTTTAGAGGTTAGATCTGGGTCTCCTTTGAGTAGCTGGAAGAGAAGGTGCAGCTCTTGAGTAGTAATACCCAAAAATGGTCACAGAGAATTGATGGTCCCTAATAATTTTTGCAGATCATTTAATGTCTGTACGTGAGGTACTATTTTGAGGATTTGCAGTTGAATGGTGTGAGATGTGATTTTCCATCCTAAATATTTCCGTGGAGAACTAAGCTGTGCCTTTTCTTCTGCTATTTGTAATCAGAACCACAAGATGTTCTTTCTTCTTCTGGAGTTATCCTTGGTTCTCATGCTGTTTATCTTGCTCCACAGCTGCTGCTTTGAACAATTTTTCTTGTATTCCCACATATACAATTGAACTAAAATAAGTTTTGCTGCTAATTGTAGCTTAAATAGTTTGATGTTTTGGAGTTTTTTTTTTCTTATAGTGGAAACAGCAGCAAAAAGTCTGCATTTGAGGAAAGCCTTCACATGAATTAATATGCATGTTCTGTTGGAGAGGAGTGTTGGCTGCAGGCACAGAGGTCAAAGAATTCTCATTACCAGGTGTTTGAGAGTAATGTGTGGAAAGCAGTCTTTACAAACTAAAACTTGATTCTTTTATTGTTTATTCTTCTATTCTATTTGATTTTGAGTCTCCATTTCTTCCAATTTATGTATTTTTTTCTTAATCATGCTCTTTCATATAAGCAAAATGACACATACATGCTACAGAAAAAATCATTAACAGTCGTAGGGACTGGGAGTGATTTTAGAAGCCATTGCTTTTCCATTTAGGCTGAGGGAAGTCACTATCAAAATATTCCATGTAAATTAAATCACAAGAGACTTCTAATACTTAAAGTGAGAATCTCATAAGACCACAAGATAATTTAGGTTGAAAGGGACTGAATGGAGCCATGAAGTGAAATTTTCTGCAGGTTGAACAAAAATTGTCTAGCAGTGAGTAAAGACAAATGAAAAATTCAATTTTCCTTCCTTAACTTTTTGTTTGGTTGGTTTGTCTCTTCATTCTAGTTGCACAGTCTAAGAGTCCCACAAGGATGTAAGCCTCACTGGCCTTCCCCATGATCTTCATCTATAACTCATAGTTATTCTCTATATTGAGCTCTACATCAGTACATTCCCTAACACAGAAAGGTACATCACTACCCTTCCTTCTCTGCTCATCTCTTGAAGAGCTCAAAATCCTTCATTTTAGCACTGCAGTCATAAGAATGATTCACCATGTTTTAGTGATGGCAATTAATTCATAATTCTCCTGTCACACCACAGCTTCGAGCTCATCCTGTTTGTTGTCCATGTGGAATGCATTAGTACATGTGCACTTCAGCTGTGCTATTGGTCTCGCCTCTGATCCTGGAATGCCTGATTTTATTCTCCTTCCCCCTTCAAACCTAACTTAAGGCCCTGTCAATGAACCTTAACAATTCCTGGGCTAGAAACCTTTTCCCCCTTTGACCCAGATGAACCCAATCTGTTGCCAGCAGTTCTGGTGCTGAATAAACCGTCCCATGATTAAAATAATAACAATTGCAGTGTCTGATGCATGGACTCAGATGTGAACAATCCAAATCCTCTATTACAAGTTCTCACATCACTTGTATACATTCACAAGTTTCCTTTTTTAGCTTCCCCATCCACTCTTACAACTTTCCCATCCACCTTTACATGTCAACAGAGTATTCCATAAACACTCCTTAACCATGCATGCAGGCACTTATCCAGTCAGAGCCATGAGCCATTCCTTGTGCTTTTTCTCTTCTTCTAGAGTTGTCCTTGGTTCTGATGCTCTTTATCTTGCTTTACAGCTGCTGCTCTGGATAGTTTTTCTTGTATTCCCACAAATAATAATAATAATATATCTTCCAATGGCACCAGCCTCTTATCCACCTGTTGATCAGATGGATTTTCCTGTTCCTCTCTGTATCTTTCCCTGCTACTGAAGTTATCAAGGAAAATAACACCTGAGCTCCTGCTTCAACTGCCACAATGCCCCAAAGCCTCTCTTGACAGCCCTCAGACTTTGCTCTGCAACCTCGTTTTTATCTCCCTGAAAGACCAGAATTGGGTATTGTAGTTTCATTCTCAGACAGAGACTGACTTAAGAAAATCAGTTAGCAATTTATTTGTGCCACCTCATCCTATGATGAGTCCCTCTTTAGGTATTGGAAGGCAGCTATAAGGTCCCTCTGGAACCTTCTCTTCTCTAGGCTGAAGAACCCCAATTCTCTCAGCTAAAAGCAAGCAAGAGGAAGAGGAAATATGTAGAAGTGAATCAATTTAAAAGGGCATAACAATTAGAATAATTAAAAACACTTGTTTCTTTAGAATTTAAGCTATATATTTCTGCTGTTGTGCTTTTTTTTTTTTTTTTTTTCCTTTACAAAGTTGCCGTTTAAATTTTTTAAGTAAGTTACTTTTTTAAGTACTTTGAATCCTCTTCAAAATATTTTCTTTCTTTTCATGCTGAATTCTTAGAGTTATCTAATACAGAAATCTTAGTTCCATTGTTAGTTTTGACCAGATATTTACTGACTACATTCTTGGGTAAATTTGGATACTAATTCACAAAATTTTGTTCACTAATTTAAAATCAAAATATGGCAGGAAATTAAGCTGATTCTCATTATTAACTTTCTGAGTCATAGGGAAATGAATTTTTTTTTTTGTTTGTCACCAATGTCAATTCACGAATTTTTATCTTCAGCTAAACTACACTGAAACAAAAGATAGCATCCTTAAAAAAAAAAAAAACACTTCTGTATTGCTGACCACTTATAAATATAAATCAAGTGGGAAATAAAAGAATTAATAAAGTAAGTTCTTATGATGTATTAGCATAGCAGGGCTAAAGTGATTTGCTCATTCGATAAAAGGTTTCAGCTAAATCAGGAAACGTGGCAGAAGATGGAATCTGAAAATTAGGCAGAAGTGTGAAATAATAAGCCACATTCTACTTCTCAGTGTGGTATAGACTTCCAAACCAAGAGGAACCAAAGAACCCAAACATTCATTTCCAGGTTTCTTCACAGAGTATGATAAAAATTTAAAAAAACAAATCTTGAGAGACTTAACACAAGAATATAAACTGAGAACCCAGACAAATAAGCTAATCGAGTTGCATAAATTTTAAAGGGTGATTGTGGGGGAGTCTCTGGACTCCCAGGACACGCTAGAGACATAACAGCACACCAACGTGATTAAAAGCTATTAGTCTGCTTTATTGTTAAGCACTACTCTATTTGTGCATGTTAGTGGAACGTTCTGCAAAAACACTCTTCAATCATTCACACAGAAGCTTATCCAGTCAGAGCCATGAGACGTTCTTTGTTCTTCCAAAGGTGTCCTTCATACTGCTTATCTTGCTCCGCAGCTGCTGCTCTGAGCAGCTCGCCCTGCTCCACAGCTCCTGCTCTGAACAGTTTTTTCTTACGTTCCCACAGGTGATGATATTCTAAGACCAAGATGTAATGGGATGATTGATACAATATGTAAGTCATATGTAAGTCGTGATCCTGTTTTATCTGACTGTTGGACAATTCACCCAGAATTATGCTGTGAGAAGTGCTATCAAAAGCCTTGCTGAAATTCAGAAAAATTACATCCACTGCCTTCCATTCATCTATCAACTTTATGACCTTATTGTAGCAGATCAAGTTAATTAAAACTTTCTGCTTCTTATCATATCAGACCTAATGTAGTAGGTAGGAGGTTCAATGCAAATTAAAAAAAAATGCATTTTCCTATCCAACAGGACTTTATTCTATTTACTATCGCAAGTTGTTGAGGATTACAAGAGCTGTGATATATTCAGTATGCACTTATCACAAATTGTAGGAGAAAAAACCATCAAGGGCAATTAAAGCCCCATCTAATTAGCTGAAACCTCCATCTAACTCATTTATTTTCTCTAAGACAATTTGTTTAAAAAACAAGTGGTGGAGATACCGGCAATGATTGACGTTCCAGAGGTACTGAACCTGTCCACAGCCATTGCAACCATTCTGTTGCTATGGCATAATACCTTGCCATATGAATTTACCTTAAGCTTAATCAAAGATGCAGTATCTCATAACATACTGCAAGCCGTGAACATACATTTTAGACTTAGAGTAGGCATGTCTACAGATATGCCATGTGTCAGCTACTTTCTTAAAAATGTAATGGTTAGAAGTTTATGTGGCATATTTTTTTTCATTTTAACAATCAAATAAATATTTTAGACTGCTGTGTTCTCTGTTTTCACAGAATTGCTGTAGTTTATGACAATTAGAAGAAATGCACCAGCTTTCTTACAACAGGATTCCATAAGCAATCAAAATAATAAAGTTCTTTTTAAGGGCATGCCTCTACTTATGTGAAAAGCACCTGGCACTGGCGTCATCTGAGGTTTAACATCTTCTGAGTTGCTGTCAAGTGTGTTAGGACTTGTTTCAAGTGCAATCTGAAATGGTCTAGATGATAGCATTATAGTACCAAGAAACGTTCTTGAGAAGTGCTTGGAGTTACTAATATGGATGAATTTTCACTGTCTTTAAGCACTAAAGATTTTTCTTTCTATTTCTCTTATGTGTGATTGCTCAAGTCCTTTGTACAGTTTGATCAGGTTCAACAGTTCTTCTCTATTTATGTAATTAAGAAATATCCCATCTCATGGAGTAGACTACAAGTGAAAATCTGTAACATTTGTTAAATAATCTCATCTTGGAAAATGTTTTTGTTAACAGACCCCCAGTGCCACATCTTTGATTAACAATTCTCTTAATTTGGGAACAATGAATCAGGGAATAAAATCTTCAAATAATTACTTTTATTCACCTGAGAAACGCTTCATTTTATAAGAGATATATTGTTTTATAAGGAGATGGAGATATGAAGATAGAGAGGGAAGTGAAAGAACCCAAAGGATCTGAAGTAAAAAACAGTGAGCATGATGGAGATTGAGATTATGCAAGCATGTTTTTAAACATGTTTGATAACCAGCCTGAGTACAGACTGGTTTTCCTTGAGCTGCTGAACTCTCTATAATCTCTAAAGGCTTCAGAATGACAGAGATGAAGTATTTTTGCCAATAATTATGACATTGGAGCTTGTACAATTGCAACAACCAACCCACAATCCCTTTCCCATTTCCTTTATAGAAATGAAGCAATCAATCAGGTAAGAGCTGGGTCTAATCTAGTCCTTCAGTGGTATGTGATCTGTACAATGAAGACCTCTAGATAATTGCAGTAGGCAACCAATTCATCTTGAAACATTGAGAATAGGAGAAAAAATAA
Source organism: Tetrao urogallus (assembly GCF_951394365.1). Classification (NCBI taxonomy): domain Eukaryota; kingdom Metazoa; phylum Chordata; class Aves; order Galliformes; family Phasianidae; genus Tetrao; species Tetrao urogallus. Next base: position 92,760,009 of record NC_136815.1, read on the forward strand.
GTTTTGAATGTTCCATCTGTTTTTAGAAAGTAAACATTTCAAGATGTGGCAGACCACTGTGTAATTAAATAGGCCATCGGTGTCAACCCCTGTAGCAGTTCAATTCCAGATATGATCACCACAGTATAAGGGAAAGCTTTTGAAAAATATCATGAATGTCCAACAATGGATAAATTATCAAATTCTTTTCAGTAGTGCTCTCTTTATTTTTCTTTTGTTGTTTGACAGTTGTTTCTGTGAGGTGGCCCCCAGAAGGAGGAAAGGAAAGGAAGACAATTAGGAGGTTGTCTCTCCATAACTAGTGTATCTTTATGTTAGTGTTCCAGTTGTGATATTAGATTTGTCAATAATACTTCATGTTCATATTTTTAAATTTGAACTCTGGAAAATGTATTTCCCATACAACTTATCTAGCTCTCTGTAAGTACATGCAGATCATACAGACATTTTGACAAGTCACTTTCAGGAACAATTGGGTGAGTTTTCAAGAACAAAACCAATTCAGTGGGTTGTATACTTTGAAGAAGATTTTATCTCTGCTAATTTATCTTTACAGCAGCGCTTTTTTTTCTTTCAGTCCATTTTCTCTTCTTGACCTGAGTTGTTCTGAGAATGAGAGCAATGGCAATGATTTTAAACTGCAGATACTTCTTGCCAAAGTGGAGTGCTCAGACTTTGGTAAAAAAGAGTAAAACATCAATTCTGAGAATGTTAAAACTCACCACCAATTTCCCATATAGGTCGATTTCTGACTGTTGTTCATATTGACTATGGAACTGAGGTAGCCAACCTTTGGCACTGACCACAGAAGGAAAAGGAAAACTAATACTATTTTCCTTGGTTGCTTTCCTTTCCTTCACAAATAAAAATAGCTCCAGCAATGAGTAGTTTTACAAAACTGCTTAAATATGCTAGGAAGTATTAATAATGAAATTAAAATGTTTAATCTCCATTACAGAAAATCAGCATGAATATTTAACAACCATGTTTGTAATATAGGATCTGCAGGTGCAATTTTAGTAACTGATGAATTCAATCATAACCTGGACATTTAGGTAATTTAAATGTTAAAATAACTGGGTAATTGCTTTTTTGAGTAAATTAATATTGACAAGAAATTGTTGTGGAGAATAAAATGTGGCTCAGAAACTTTTGATGTTCTCGCAAGCGACAGCTCTCTAAAACATCATGGATTTTGCTTTTGATCATTTATGTTTTCATATAAATGCAGTCCTACTTGTATTGAAGAAGAGAGAGAGAGAAAAAGAGGTGCTGGGACTAGAACTCAACAGTCCAACAGCTTGATGTCCAGTCCAAATCCATAGAATGGCTTGGATTGGAAGGGACCTCAAAGATATCTAGCTCCAACCCCTTGCCACAGTGGCTGACTCACTAGATAAGGTCAGCCAGTGCCCCATCTATCTTGGCCTTGAATACCTCCAGGGACAAGGTATCCATAACCTCTCTAGGCAGCCTGTTCCAGCACCTCAGCACCCTCTCAGTGAAAAACTTCCTCCTGGCATCTTATATCTCCCCTCCTTTAGTTTAAATACATTTTGTCTTGTCCCTCATAGTGTACACATGCAAAAATTGTATTTATCTACTTTTTATCATCATACATATCATCGTACAGTGTACAATTTGTTCTATATGTGTAAAACACTACCTAGGAATTGTTACATAGAAATTTTCACTGACACTATTGGATAAGCACAACAGGAATATTCTTCTGTATTCACAGTCCATCACAAAATCAGTTTTTATTCAAAACTGATTACTCCCTCAAATATTAAATAGGAGAAGTCTTACATCACGTCTTACTTATTGTTTGGATGTGATTTCACAAGGGCCTGATTTTGTTTTTTTTTGCTTTACGTGGGCAACTTTTAATTGAGTGTATTCAGACACTCCCATACTGTGGTATTAATTGCAAATCTAAAGAAACCTGAGACCATCCTGAGACAAAGTGTATTGGCGTGTGTTTTCACAATATGTTTCCAAGACATGTCTCACACAAAAAGCAATCTGAGTTAGTAGGAGTTGGAAGGTTCCAGTGAAATGCCACTGAGTTTTCCACTCATCAAGAAGCTCACGTTGCTGTCTACCTGAGCAAAGACTATCAGTCAAAATTCCAAGAAAGTTAAAAGACACAAGACAGTCAGTAGTTCTAGGAAGGACTGCCTCCCTTGCATAGGTCTTACAGCAGTTTATGGATCTTATGGATCAAATTACTTATTAGTAGAATGAGTCAGTAGAATGTCTAGTTTTCCTAAGTGACAGAGCATTTACTGCATGATCCATAGTTAACTGGCAGAACAAAAAGGCAGAGTTGAGAAGGCTGTGTGCATTGGTGTAGAAGCACTTCAGCCAAGATTTTGGCCTCACTCTGGCACTGTTGGCCCAGCCTCATATCCAAGCAAGGCTCATTTTATCCCCATTCTCCTTCATACCTAGTTTAAAGCTCTCCCAAAAAGTCCTGATAAGTCCTGGGTAAGAATCTATTTCCCTCTTTGAGACAGGTGGGACCCATCTACAACCATAAGGACAGATGCTAAGTAAACTGCCCCATACCCCACAGCAAAAAGAAAAAGAATTCCTACAGTGGTACTAGCCCCTCAGTCGTGTATTTATCAGATGTGCTTTTCTGTTTTTTTCTCAGTATTCCTCTCTGCCACTGGAGGGATAGAGGAGAATACCACCTGTACTACCACTCCAACTACCTGCCCCAATCCCCCTCAAGTCCCTTTTGAGAGCCCTCTAGCTTTTCTCAGTAACTCCACCACTGCCAGCTTGAACTATAACTAAAGGATAATATACAGTCTCAACCCCTTATCCATGGTGTTTTAGGTGTCTGTGTGTCTCAGTTGGTAACTGCAATCTAGCTTTCCTATAAGACCTATGTTTTATGCATCCTATTGTTACTTTCAACTAACTATTCCACAAGCAATAGTTCAGAAACGTAACTTTGTTTTTCTATTCATAGTTTTTAAGGCACAAGGTGACAAAAAGCATTTGCATGTTCAATTAAAAGAGTACTGCCTACTATGACATCTTCCTGACCTGTTACCACAGATGGAGCCATGACTTTTCTGTGCAAGTTTTTCGGATGTGTACTATAGGTTAACCACACTTAGGAGTGAGTAACTGTGATAATAAGATCCTAAGAATGACCAGTTTCTAGATTTCATTTTATTAATTAAAAACTTACATGTTATTACCAACAATATAAAACCTACTAAGTCTATTTTCCATATTTTCAGAGACTGACTTAGTGTCCAGGCTTTCCAGGGGTTTTAGATGCCATTTATTCCAAGCAATGGTTTCTTACAGCTTGTAGCTGTATCATACAGGTATTTTGACTTTATGGGGTCAAGTGACACTGCATCCATTACAAACCATTTCATTAACAACATTAAGACTGAAGTCTGTTTTACACATTATAGTAAAACCGTATTTTATCTAATTTTAGGGAATAAAATTGATGCTAATTAAATTCCTTTTAACTCTGAATTTCAAACATTAAAACAAAGCTGAAGAACTCACTATAGATAGAAAAAACTTAAATCTGCAGTGACTTCATGATCAAGTCATATTTTCTTAGCTTTGTCTCAGATGTGGTTTTCAGCAATTCAGAGATGTCTCATTTCACATGAGAAGTACTGATTTATTATAACATATGTAGGGCACCCCAAAAGTAATGCCTTATGTTCGTGGAAACTACAACAGATACAAAGAGCTCAATAACACTGTTTGATAAATCAAATTCTCAGCTACAAAACACTATTTTTTTAGTCATTACCCTTAGCTCTGTGTTTTCCCCAGCAATGAACAAGAGCCTACATATTATCCTCATAAAAATTTGCACCAGCAGAGCTGAACCACTGTTTCACAGTGTCTCATCATTCACCCCACATTGTGTCAGTATTCACTGTGCAACTTCCATAAATGTACAGCAAGCATCCATGAGTGTCAGTGGGTGCCATTTTATTTGCATGAAGGAATTCAATTACAATGCTTTGCTTCACACATACTTCCATGTCAGACTCCATTTTGTCACACTGCCCCTCTGCTGTGATCTGTTGCATGGAAGCAATATTGAACAGAATATTGGTGGCAAGGTTCAGTCTCTACTACCATATCACCAGCACCTGCCTCTGATAACTTAGGCCAACAGAATAAAAAAAGTAAAAAAAGAGGCATTGCTTTTGGAGCAGTCCTAATATTTTTAAAGATAGACAAAGGAGAAGGAACACTGGACAGTTCATGAACAACGACGCAAACAGTTAAACACAGTTAAGGTTTGATAACTAGGAAAATGTCAATTTCAGAAAAATTTAGTTCTCATCTTGAAAGCCTGAGCTGATACCCAAAACTGAAGAGATTGTCAGCGGAAAGAGATTGAGTGAATTAGCCTCAGCTGCTATGTTACAAGCACATTCATTCCTATTAACATCACTTAGTTTTACATTAATCAGGCAGTCTGAAATTCCATTCATGGGCTTTTTGTTTGTTTTTCAATTGAACAAGTAGTTTCACTGCTCTCAGATATCTGAGACAAATTATTCATGGCTCCAAAACATTCCTACCCTTTTTGAAGGGCACAGTACTACTGTTTAAAAGGGCTGCTTCAAAGAAAAATAGGGTCGTTGTAGCCATAGCTAAGGTTATTAGGATCCTCATATTCTGAATCAGTGTGCAAATCTAATATTCCAAATAGCTGGGCAGTAATCCTGAAATGCCCACTTGATTATTCTGTTTCTTAAAAAATCCTATAATTCAATCAGCATGTCTAAATATATATTTGAGAGCTTACCATCAGGCTCTTCCTTTACAGGGAAAAATCATTAGTGATGTTTTTAACATCACATGTATTTTTTTTGGAAGAGCATTGGTGAACTTAGCCAAATGTCCAAGAGCAGAAGTGTTATTGTATGACATTACCTGTTTAAGATGTAAGTATGGAAGTTAGTGCATTTGGTGCTCATCTCAGTCAAGTTCCTTCAGTTAGGTAAGTTGCAAAAATATTCATTGTTTCATCAATGAATGAAAATTTGCACTATTCTTTGGCAATTCCTGTATGACAAAAAAAAAGCAGCAGTTTATAAAAGGTAAGGAGACAAAGGAAAAAAATACTGTATCAAATTTACTCTGTGAAACCTGTGAACAGTGATGGAATTTACTATTCACTTACTGTTTTAACTTACATAATACAGATCTAAAGAAAAAATTAGGCTAAGCCATTTGGAGGAGACAAGGGACAGTGTAGTTGATCCTTCAAAATCCTCTTTGTTTATCCAAGTGTGATTTTATTTAATTTTCCAAAAGAGCATAAGGAACCTGATAGCAGGTGAGAGATTTTGTCCATCTCCTTTCCTAAATCCACAGTCTGAAATCAGATTCATTTTGACCCACAGAGATGTCAGTGGTTAATTCCCCTCAGCAGCTTTCCCTGCAGTAAAACTGTTGCAGAGCTTGCAGGAGCTGGCATGAAATAGAGCTGAACTAAACTTAGCGACTGCTGGTAACTGTTTCACTAAAATACAGCATACATTGTTTCTGGGAAATAACTTCACTTCTTAGCATTTTCCTCTCTGGAATCTGTTATGGGAAGTTGCCTACATGTAGACTATAAAAGTGCATATAAATTGAAAAGACTGGCAGGTTTACTTTGAGGCCACATCAGCATAATATTTTTTCTTGAAAACATTTAACTATGGATCAAGGCTACGCAATAATTTGCAAGGACATTTGGATTATAGTTATAGCTAAGTACATAAACATAGATTTATCCCCAAAAGCAGAAGCAAGAGTGCTGGCTGTTAGCACAATAATCACAATAGTGATTGCACTTCTAGTCTAAATAAGAAGTAATTAGCCAAGGATTTTAGACAATAATGAGAGCCAGTAATCATTTTTTTTTATCAGCAAAATTAGACTAGACTCATTTTAAAACAACATTAATACAAATAGCTTAATGAATATGTAAAAGATAAAAGTTGTGCACAAAACAAGATGTATTCTTTGGGCAAAGATAATTACTGTATCCTGCCTGTTATGCATGAAGTTATACAGAGTAATTCTTTCCTCACTTCTTGTGCATGCATAAACAGACAGTATTCTGCGAGTGTCTCCCAAAAACTCAGTTTTATATGTGGGTTGAAGTAAAATCCTGTTTGTTTTTGATTAAGCTCAAGATTTTTTAATCTGGCTTTGATACACAATCTTTGAGAGGATACATTTAAACAATAATAAATCATAAAAATCATTTTCACAAGAGTGTAAGAGCAAAGTAGGTATCTTCTTTTCTACCTAGAATTGAATTAAACATGATGGAAGAAGATGAATTTATGTAGATATTACAGATATCCTGACCTCATAATGCCTAAAGGTAATCTTTAAGCATGCTTTTTTGTTTGTTTTTTTTGTTTTGTTTTGTTTTGTTTTCTTCTTTTTTTATTGGAATAGTTCTCTTCCTTGAAACTCAAGATGAAATGCGATCAAAACTGGTTATAATGGCTCTATAATATTCATTAACATTCACATTTTTTTAAGCAGAATCATAAGTGGGACTGAGTTATTGAAATGATTGGGCTCAGTACACAGAAATACAAGCACACAGAACAGAATGTGTGAGGGAGTTGAAATATTTACGTGTCACTGATATTAATCAGTAATCTCTCATCTCAAAGGATCTCATCTCTTTATTTGTAAATAGATATTCAGATCTATGGAATCACTGTTGTTGTGAGAAATGTGAAAACTTAGCAGATCAAAACTGCACACCCAGAAGTTAGCAGAGGGAAATGAACCTGTGAGCAAAACATTATTTTAAGAGTATAATTCCCTGAGCCAATTAGGGTTGCTAGCATTGACTCTGTGCAGAAACATTCTCCTGATAGGAGCCACTAATCACAACTGGAGTATAACCATTCAGTACACATTAGGAGCAGTGCCTCTCTGACTGACATTATCAGTTCTATTTTTATGTTGTTCAGAACAATATTTCCAATAAGCTCTTTCTAAAAATATGCTGTTTATATGCAGTGTATAAGGAACAGTACCTTGAGCAAAGAAGCTGGACCAAAGTCTTTCCATTTCTCTAATCTTATCTACCTTGGAACTCTAATGAACTTGGATCCAGTGGCAGAGTTCTTGCATTCTTAATCGGTGATCTGGGTTGCAACATCTCAAGCTTGTACAAATGAGACCAGGAAAATTCTGTTCAGCCCTTTGAAAAGATGCCATGAGTAATGATTAGCTTTCTTAACAGATATGGGGAAAAAAGTTTTGAACAAAAACAAAGCAATACTTCAAGCCCCTACTTGTATATTCTAAGGCAGGCCTTCCAGTTGGGGCAGGTTTCTTCAACAGGTATAAATTCAGAATCCACCTGTCTCTTCCCTCATATTTACTTCTCAGATCACAATCTGTTGAGCTTGTTCTGAAGTTTCATTACAGGTATATTGTTCTCCTGTGACGTGATCAATTCTAGGGACAATCAGATTTACCAGATGTTTGGAAGGAAGACCAGAATACTGATTCCAGAAGATCTGTTGCTCTATAGCAACACTCTAGAAAATTACAAATGTTCAGTGCAAACTGGAAGAAGCCTGCAGAGTGCAGGTCCTGTAACACACCAAGGAGACATCAAACTGTATAGTCTTGTTCTGTGCTGATACTTTACTGTAATGCTTTATCTTACGTGGTCTGAGAAAAAGCCTATTTTAAGTAGTTAATGCCATGATGTATTTGAAATTATGGTTACCAGAGTTTTAGCTGATTCAATTTTAATTTTACTTTTATACTTCTGGCTGTGTGTGAAGGCTTGTGGGAGTTTAGCACTGCTTAATATAAGATCTGCAATTTCTTCTTAGTTTCATTTGCCATTTTCCTGTTGCCCTGCCTTATCATTTATAAGAGAGAGGCCTGTAGGCAGTTTTTAAGCCCAGAGCTAAAGTGAAACGTGGGGAACAGAACTTTGAGTACTTCAATCAGGCAAAGGAACAAGGTTCCACTTGTTCAAAGGATGTGCTCAGGAAAAGTTAGCTGGAATATTGACTACTAAATACACTCCTGCATCAGCTCCAGGTTGTAGATATGTGATTTTAAATATGCTCATAGTAGACTGGGAGCTGTACTTACTGACAGCAGGGAGAAATTACGTACAGTCTTGTTCCTTACCAAGGATAAATGTGGCAACATAAAGACTTGTACTGTGATGAATGTGAGATAGAATTATTTTCATACAAGGAATCTTTTAAGCCTTTGAGAAAAAATAAACACTAAAAGGTCAGCTCTTCAGTTTCATGGTTTTTAACTTTTATTTTTACAAGCTCACTAGAAGATACTGTGTAAAATTTGAATGGTAAAGTGCATATCCCAGTGTTGGTCACGGCCTAATACATGTTTACATGTTTCAGACTGTATTATCTCATTTCTTAGCAATGAATTCAGGAACTATGCAATCTGGTATGATTACACATCGAGTGTTCTTGTAATTACATATTTTGCAGTCCCTTAAACTTCAGCTGATAATGTGAGGCTTGCCATTCCTCAGTGGATATAATCTTCTTGCATAAGCATATATTGCACAGATGAAAGTAATTTTGATCAGTTTAATATAATGGACTAATTACATACTGGATGGCCAATGAATATACAGGTGTTATAATTAAGGAATACATGAAAGAGTCTGGCTAAGCAGGTTATCACACCAAAAGGAAAAGATAAAGGTCTTATCCTTGTCTTGGGCTCACTGTAAAGCTCCAAAAGGAGAGATCTCCAGAAGAGATCCTTCCCCTCTGGTAGCCAGCTCTTAAATGGGTCTAGGAGAGGTGCAGCCAGGCTCCACCGCTTCCAGCAGCACAGCCGAATCGCCTTCACCTGTGCTCCCAGGGCTGAGCTCACCTCAGGTGATCAATCAGAGGTTCAGCAGTTCCCATACACGTATTAAGTTTAAGAAGTGAGTCAGGTTTGGATTGAGGACAAAATCCTTCTAATAGTCATCATGAAGATGTTAAAAGCAAAATAAGGGTTCTCATCTGTAAGAGTCTTTGTTTAATTTTAAGATTTGTGTCCTGCTCCCCTCTCCCCAATCCTTTAGTTCAGTAATTCTATAAAAAATAAAATAAAATTAATTATTGGCATATTGTCTTTCTTTTGTACCCTGTTTGGTCTTTTGTCTTATGTTCTTTTCTGATAATTAGACTTGTAAGTGAAGAATATTGGGAGAAGGCAATTTTCCTTATTTCTGTTACGCAAAATACAGGCTGTGTGGGCAGAGATATCTGAAAGATACTTGGATCTCTACATTTCCTCTGATCTTTTCTACTCTTCCTGGGTATATATGCTTATACTAGCATGCGAGGGAGTAGTTTTCAGGCATGCTGCAGGTGAACTTTAAGAAAAGAGAACAGTTCTTTATCACAGTCATAAAAGAAAAAAATGAAGTCTGCACATTCTAACTAAGTGTCTTTTGCTGAGATTCCTGGATATATCAAATCCCTTATACTGAATATTTAGGCCTGTACTGCTTTTGTTTCCTGTTGGAATTTTGAGAAATACAGTTCAAGATAAACTTTCAGATAAACTGAAATAAATTTTCAGAAGGTGTAGACAGTGTAAAAGATGGAAAAAAAATCAGATAATGTGGATTCCATCTGCACCCTGCGCTGCATTAAAAGTCATGAACAGCAGGGAGAGGGAGGTGATTCTCCCCTTCTGCTCTGCCCTAGTGAGGCCCCATCTGGATTATGGCACCTGGTCCTGGGCCCCCTCGCACAGGAAAGATGCTGTTTTATTGGATCAGAGGAGGGCCACAAAGATGATCAAAGGGCTGGAGAACCTCTCCTTTGGGAAGGATTGAGGGAGTTGAGCTTGTTTAACTTGGAAACTAAGGGGAGACTTCAGTGCATCATTCTGATGCTTAAAGGGAGCTTACAAATAAGAGCAAGACTGTCTTCTTATGCGATTTAATAGTGATGGGACAAGGGGGAATGATTTTAAACTAAGAGAGAGTAGAGATAGGTGAGATTTCAGTGGGTGAAGAGGCACTGAAACAGGCTGTCCAGAGAAGTTGTGGATCCCCAATCTGCTTCTTTCAAAGGCTGCACTCTAAATGATATTCCAAATCATCAGTGTGAAATCAATAGAAAATAGTCTGTTATAGTTATTATATGCAAAGTTTGAAAGGCTCAATGTATAGTATTTAGCCAGGGATAAGAATAACTTCAGAGGATTTCACACATCTCTCTCAAATGAGTCTGAATTATTTTTTTCTAGAAGTGAAGATATTAATCATCTTTCTTTTCAGTGAGGCTTCAAGTGTTGCTCACATCAAGGTGATCATTATATTATGCAGAACACTTGGAAAGTGACTTGGAAAACATCTGTTTATGGCATAGCTATATGAAAGATACCTCTGGATGTATACACACACACACACATATATGCACACACTTTATACAGAATATATCATAGCCTGATCATAGTTTATGATTGAAAGCCCAGAGTTGCGCTGGTAAACCTGAACCACTGTTTCTCTTATTCCAGACAGTTTGTAATACTAGCCTCTATGTTGGTGGAAGCCCTGGAAATATATCTGCAAATCCTGTTTATTTTTTTCTTCCTTTTCTCAATACAATAGGGCATGAGAGAGTATGAAGGGCATGAAATCATAAGAATGGAGCTCTGAGTCAAATCAAGCAGCCGAATTTTCATTCTCTGTCTAGCAAAAGTAGTATCTGCCTGTATGAGAAGATTGAAGTGTAGCAAATATTTTGTTATTCCCAGCTTTCCTGAGTCTGTGATTCAAGGGTTTATTGAACTGGAGAAGGTATCTTTACACTACTACAATTTTAAGGACTCATTTCTTCCCTTATTTTTTTTTCGAATGTATCATCATAGTATCATCACACAAAAAAATGTATGTGCTACATTTAAAAGATATATTATTTTGTTTCCTGACTCTCACCTGATAATTTCATTTGTTGACCCAGCATGTAAGTGTTAATTAGAAACAGGTCCATATTAATATCTCCCATGGCATTTATGATAATATAAAATTCTATCTGTATTTACATCATTTCCACTGTGGGGAAATGCAGCTTCAACAACAATATGTATTCAATTTCTTCTTCAAAAGGTACCATTACATTCCCTGGATCTTCCTTCAACTTTGCTCAATGCCTTTTCTAACATATCCGTAACATTTGAGAGTTGATTTGAACACTATTAGTGCAGATAATGTTAAAAAATGTAAGTTCATTTATATAATAGTAGAATGATGTCTTCTGTTTTGACCTTCAATTATTTATCAATATTTCCTAGTACTCAAAATTCTTTACCGATTTTTTCATAGAACTAGTAGAACAACAATATCTCTTACCTGAGTGTTTAATCTCATTCAGAGCATGTTATTGCACATTAAGATTCTTTTCCTCTTCAACATTGCTTTACATTTATCAACATTTAATTTTATTCTGTTTCTCAACTGCTCAGTCTCATAAGGTACCTTTACAGTGTGCCTGAATCATTTTTGATTTTTACTAACCCAAACAACTGTGTCACAGTATGGAAGTTTCATTTTGTTCAGGGGAACGGATGATTATTGCATAATTCCTCTGAAAAATTGTGAGCTGACTGACTCTGTTCCTAGTGGCTGTCTTCTGTTTAATTTCAGTGTACCTACAGAATACCTTTTCCAATGCACTCTTTTGGGTGATGTTTCCAGTATGATAGGAACATTGTTAAGGGAGGGTACTGTAGAAAGCCAATGGATTAGGCCCCAAAAAATGCCACTGGAAAATTGTATACAACTTCTTATTTCAGTTTTACCATGGCTGATCACCAGCTAATTTTCCAGTGGCTTCTGCCTTAAAATGGTCAGTTATATTCAAACTGCTGAGAAAAAGTACATTTTCCTTTCCATTTCTACATAGTTCTGTGCTTGAGATGCAGTTCATTTGGAAGAAAAGCTTAACTTTAGTTCAAAACCTGCCACTTTTTCAGGCCCATAAACTTTATCTTCTTACTCTCAAAAACTTTTATTACTCCCATTTCCCCCGTCACTGCAAATTCCAGTACTTATTCCTTCTTTCTGCAGTAATGATTACAGGAATTCTAACTGGCATACGCATGCCTCCATGTTGCCAGAGGTTATTATTGCCAATGTTGTTAATTACCAACCTGGCTGGATATGCTCATTTACAGGTAGAGGACTACTCTCAGCTTCTTCTAAGGACTATTTCTTAAAAATGCTGCCAGCTTTCTTTTATCTTTTTATGATTTTATTTATTATTATTTTCTGTTCTGTCCTGTGGCACAAGTGGATTTGGAAATTAAGTACTTCCATTCCTAGTGTCATCCATTATGTGTGAATAACAGGTTTATAGGCTAGATTTTCAGCTAAAAAGTGAAACAAGAACTGTATTTTTCTTTCCCATTCTTCCCCGGAGACCTAACTCCTAGAGCTCATTGCTTGGATAATGGTGTATTTGATATGAAAAGCTTTCAGTTCCGTGGACTGAAGGCCTGATGCCACTTGTATTGCTTTCAGTGGCAATAAATTGAGATGAGAACTATGCCTCAAGTGAGCAGGAGATGGAGAACTTGAGAGTAGCAGGACTTCAGGTGAAAGAAAGAGCCATTACCAGGCAAAGCTAGTCAGGGGTTTTACATACAAGAATTCACATGCAATTTAAAACTATAAGAAATCTCCCAAAATAGCTTCCACCTTTTTCAGGGATTTAAAAAAAAAAATAATAATAAAAATCACTAATTTTTTATGACAACCTGCAACAGTAGATAAATGCAATCAGAAAACTGTAAAAGACTAAACACTGTCTTTGAATAAAGGATGTAGCTTTCAAACATGCAGATCCAATGGGTGAATAAGATATTTTTTGTCTCCCTATTAAATAAGGAGGTATCTGGTTGCTTTACACTCAATCTTACCTACATAAAACAGCATACCATTCTGTTCAGTGGCTATTCTTCCCAGAAATAATTTGCTTTTGGTATCTCAGTTCCCTGGTCATAAGAATTTCGCCCCCATCTCCACTCCCAGTGTTTGCTGTGGAATTTTCACAGGTCATGGTTTTCAAAGATTGATCCATTTTAAGGTGACAAAGTCATATAAAACTTCCCTACTTATATTCACAAATGCTTTGTCTTGAACTATCATATTCAGGATAGGCAGCTGTATTTCCTTTTGTCATGGCTTTGTAACTTTTCCCTATCGGTATCATCATAACACCATGTAAAGCACAGGTAGTTAAAGAGTTAATACTCTAGTTCCACAGTCTGAAAACTTTCTGGATCCCTGGCCCTCAGAAGAGAAGGACTACATATCCCAGGGGACCTCAGGGTCAGAGAGGAAGATAACTCACGGGACAAGGGAAGTCATGGGACATGGGATCTTGCACTCTCTTGCTCACTGCCTGGCAGAAGGTGTGTGTGTGCTTCAAGCTTTGCACCATCAGTTCAAAGCAGGCTTTTCGATTTCAGAAAGCTCTCTTATTTGATTTATTAGCCTCAATTTCAATTAGATTGTATTATATTATCTTGTATTCCAATATCATAGTTAGTAAAATAAGTTTTTCTCCTTAGATCATTGCTGCTGTTGTTTTGGTTTTTTTTGAGCCCATCTCCCATCTCCCTACCCTTCTCTTTTTCCCTTTCCACTTTTTGGGGACAGGGGGCCACGATCCTACTGTCCCCCTGCCACAGGCATAGATTGATCTAGATAACTCCATGACACCTTTCTTCTTGGACACAAAGACCATTAGTTCAGTATTTTGAACTCAATCCACGGACTGAAAACAGAGGTGCAATCCCACTGAGATCTTTTTGGTTGTTGAGGAGGAAGGAGCAGACCAAGTTATTGTGTGCCTTTCTATACAGCCTGCTTTTCTTGCAGGACAGTAGCTAAAGTATGGGAGTAAAGAGTCTTGTGAACCACTGCACAATCTCCCTGAGACTCTCTGCTTGGAATTCTCTCAGCAGTGTGTTACTGGTCTACAGTAAGAGCTCTCCCCATGAACAACCTACTCTCCAGAAAAGCAAAAGCCCTGTAAAAAATATATACCTTGAGAGTTTACATCCACTGCATGCAACAGTCTGCTCTCAGGGAGGGCACTGGTTGTGTATGGGGTGGGGGATAAGACTTAAGCATTTTCAGAATGAAAATATGCTAAGTGTTCTGTAGCTACAGTTTTTCCTGCAATTTGAGTAAATGTAAAAATGGACCGTGCTGAAGTATAGTTGACACTGTGTGTATGGTGGGAAAACTTCATATATTAGTAATGAAACTGCAGTGCAGTTGTCATGGCTCGTGCTGTGATATAGGTCTGCATCCTGCTTTTTAGGGGACCATAATTAAAATGACAGTTCTGACAACAGAAATTATATTTGAAGACCAGAAATTACAAAGAATCACATTTTGATAGCCTCTATTTCTGCCATTTTCTGGGAAGGATAAACTAGTATTTTCCTTAATAGGATTTCCTTATTTATGTCTTTGAAGATTCAAGAATGGATCAAAGTAATTACTCTTTCACAGGAGCTAGAGCAGCGGAAATCACCTTCCTCTGAAGTGAGAGCTGCACAGCATCAAGCAACAAAATGGAAAAATGTTGCACCCACCCCACAGCTGAATGCTGATACTGCTCCAGCAAAGCATAACCTGAAGGAAGCTGGGAGGCTACAGACTCCAGTATTTTTGAGTCACCAGTGTGTTGGCACAGAACTGGTTGCCAGGAAAATGGTCTTGGTGTGTGTCCATTTTGCTCTCTGTAAAGGCAAGGTTAGATGTGAAGCAGAAAGCACAACTTTTATTTTTCCTTTTTTCTGCTCTTATGTCAATTGCAGTAATGACTGAGTTTCCATAGCTACTATTTGTGTAATTATGCAGATGTCTTACAATATCTTCATGCTTCCAGAACAGAAAAATGAAATGGTGGCATAGCAAGTATTCTCATTCCTGTACCATGTAAATTTATTGAACATGTCAATTTATTGAACACTTATTTATCTCATACAATTGTTGGTTTTCCTGACTGTGTGAAATCTCACCCCCACTGCAGTTGGCTAATTGACCTGTCGTGTGCCTGGTGGAGGACTGCATGGGTGGGAAGTTCATCTCCCAGCCAGCATTGATTGTCTGTTCCTCCCCATGGGTCCTGGACTTTCCAGGCTACCAGTGAAAGCTACATTGCATCTTACCTTCCTGTAGCTGAACACGGTATGCGAGAGTCAGTCTGATTCTTATGGAAACAGAGTGCTAAAAGAGAATTAGGGAGATTTAATCCATAACCCTTAATCCACCCATAAAGGTGAGAGGGGCCCCATAAGTGAAAGTAAAAAGGCAAGAAGGCTTCACAGTGACTTGGAATAAAGGGAGTGAAGAGGAATAGTTGGAGATAGTTTATAGAAGCAAGAAAGTAGAGCTTGTTAGAAAATAAGGGATGGAAGACACTGTGTCTGGGATAGTGAGGGGGATGAAGGCCATAAAGATAAGGGTTTGAGAACAGCCCAAGGACATTTGGCAGAGAGATTATTAGATGTCCATAGGGCTGGAAGAAACCAGTCTGGGGGGATGCCCCCTCTTTAGGTCAGAAGTTTACAACAAGAAAGTTCAGAAGCCTTCACGAGGATCCTGCTAAGGAACTCTTGGGGGTATAATGAGTATGTATCCAAATTCCAGGAAAGCTACTGATCATATATTAGTTTGGCCTGTATCTGTAGCACAATTTTTCCAGACGGTGTGTAAGCATGGAGGAATTATCCCTCTTGCACCAGGGCTTTTGTGCAGTTGCCAATAAAACTTACCTCTCTATATCCTTACAGACTATAGGGTTTGATTTCCACACGTCACCCCCTATCAAAGCAGGCCAACTGTGCCTGACTGAAATTTACTCGTCAGCTTTTTTTAAATGAAAGTGTCCTCTAACCGTCGGGACTACTAGAATCAAGATATTCCAGCACTACACCATCTTTAGTGGTAGATTTTATCCTGATCTGAACCTTCCTTCTTGAAGTTTGAGTCTCAGGCAAGAGTTCTTCTCTTCTTCCAGTAGCTTCTAAATGCTTCTGAAGATAAATAACCCAGTTCTTTCAATCTTTTTTCTTATACCCAATACTTTCTAGATTTTTCATCTTTATCATTGATTCGCACTTCACTTGCTCTAAGACCCATTCTGAAATGCAGAGCCCCAAACTGATCCCAGGATTTCACAGGACCCTGTGTGTAGTAGCATGTCTGAAGCTTTTGACAAGAAGAAAATGCTGTTTGTTTGTGACTGCAAACCTTAACCTGGGTGCTAGCACCTGAATGCTTCAATTCATGAAGTGGTTGCAGGGGATGCAGACAGTTATCCCTTTTTCCTTTGCACTTTGCACAGTCCTTCTAGCACAGAGAAAGCCACAGCTTATTGTTACCTGTGTGCAGTGGCTATGTAAAATAAGCTTCAAAGTTTTTTTAATTTTAGAATGAGAAAAGCTACAAACTGACCTGTTTCTCCAGGGCAAAGAAAGAATTTCATCTGAATTGAACAGTAACTCTTCAGATGTTTATTTCCTAAAATCCCGACGATTAAAAATATTAACAAAAAGTACTTAAAAATCACTTCTGAGTACTTCCACATCAGGTCTATGTTAATACTTTTTTTCTGAAAGGCATTCAAATCGCATTGCATCAGATTCTGTATTTCTGGTTTGAAACTAATGAATCATTTGAGTCATTATTATCAAGCAATCGGAACAGATTGTTTTTCTGTAAGATTTTAGTATATTGCCTTTTTGCCTATCATGGTAGAGTTATTGTAAAAACAATTTCACAGATGTCATATCTTCTTTAAAAGCTATTGTTAGTAATAAATAGATAACAGAGCTTCCTGTGTTCTATCACACTTTCTCACATGCAGGCTTGCTTTATGAAGCACTTTTATACAATTATTTGCAAAAAAAAATTCCTAACCCATCAAAATTACTCATCAAAATTACAAAAGCTCTTTGTGAAATGTCTCAGTCTAAGTTTGAAACATATTTAAAGTTGAGTTTCTGCTACTATGCCTGAAACGATTTTGCTAGTCAGTCACACTTAAAAGAAAAAAATTCTTGTTGACTCATGGTGAAAGAGGTGTTAGCCGAAACTACTGCAACTGCTTGAGAGAAAACTTAATTCTTTCTTAACAATTCATAACTAAATTTACATGAGGAAAAGATTGTTGTGACTGATAAATTGTCTCTTTGTAAGACGTTTTGAACCTCTTGTGTGACTGTTGTGTGACTGTTCACTGATTCCACCTGTCAGGCCCAGAGTCTGAAATGATGCTGTTTTTCAGTAACACTGTTTGTTGGAGCAGTGTTTTCACCCTAAATTCATCCACAAACTGCATAGTTTAGAAACTAAGGGGTAAAAATCATCAATCTGATAATCAGACATATAGCTAAATTCAATAATGAAGTTCACAGTGGTAGGAATATAATCTGAAATACTACATAGTCCAGTTATATCTCCATTGCCACCAGACGTGTTTATCCAGTTATTCCTTGTATTTATTTTTGCTCTGTTAGACAAGCTTATCTTCTGCAGTGTTTCTATAAATGCATAATAACGTGCTTTGAGATCTGTAAGTCCTGAGTTACACATATGCATTTACTGATAGCAAACGTTTTTATATGGCAGGCATTTTTATTAGACCGTGTTATCCAATAAAATAATGCTGTCTTTGGTTTTCATTGTTACTGACTTGCAATGTTACATGTCTGGCTTTGAATCTAATAGAACTTTGAAAGGATCTCAATTTTCTGCAGTGTTGCTTCGCGTGATAATAGTAGATACAGCACTTTTTGTATTGTGTGAATTAATACATTCCAGATCCAACAGGAAGTGGCTGAAAAATATAAAACATTCTGTTCCTAGCTTACAGATTAAAAAAAAATTATAATAATGAAGGAGATTGGGTTTAATTTGCAAAGTAATTTGCAAAGTATTAAAAATCCCAACCCTCAAATATTCTGGGGCTGTGTGTAAGGAGTATGAGGATTTGTAAAATGTTTTTTAATAAATCTGCTCAGCAGCTTTTGAACTTTTGCACTTCTAAATTCCCAACAGTAGAAAATCTATTTTTGAAATTAAAAAAAATACACTTTTGCAAGAATGTGATTATCTGCAATGAAGGCAATTTATGAAGTAATTTGTTCATTTTAATGGTAATAATAATTACTGCGGAGCCCACTAACATGGGCAAAGGCCAAAAAGGGACACTGTAGAATGTTCAAGTAATTTTTATAGTACATTGAATCATAAATATTTAAAGATCGTGTTCACACATCTTATTTTTCCATTTTCTTATTTTCAGGTTTTTTTCTTCCTTATACTGTTTTTAGTTCACGTCAGAATAAAGAAATTGCTCAAATCCAGTTAGAAAGATGCATGACGTTTCCGTTTAATTTATTATTTTTTTTCATTTATAGCAGATGCACTTCTTTTCCTTTTGTTCTTCAAAGAAGGGTAGAGGAATAATTAGTTGAAAACAGACAGATCTGCACTAATGTTTGCTGTATTTAATCAATGGCACGTTTTCAGATTTTTTTTCCTTTCTTCATAGATTTTTGTCTCTAGTTTTCTCTGACACTGAGGAAGATACTTTGTGAAGTATTCCTGATACCTTCAGCCGTTAAATTTTTTGGGAACTGTCATCTTATTTTCATAGTCTTGTCATCAGTTTCCAAATCCCACCAGTTGTTATTTGAGATTACGTTGCCAGAACACACACACTAGTTGCTTTTTCTTCCAAGAATACAGAGGGGGAAATACATTCTTTGAGTCTTCTTTTATCAAAATCTCAATTCCTTTAGTAAATGATCTGATTATAGGTAAACACTCTTGTTGTCCATATTGGCAGGCTGTAAAATGTAGCTATATAATACATACAAAATCTCACAAATAAGCTGCAGTTTCAGCTCATCTTGGGAAGTTATAATTATGTGAAAAGAAAACTATTTGATATAACTCACGTTGTATTCAGACAGTTCTGAGGATATCTTATTATTAAGCTATTCATAACATCAATTTTTATTCTATTTATCTAATACAGTAATATTTTTTTATTAGTTGTATGTAGTAAAAAAATACATAGCACTCCTTTTTTTATTAAATGCAGTAATTCTCTAGCTTGTTTGACATCAGTTTTAATTAAGCTTGGAGAATACTCATTAACTTCATCTGGAAAGCAAATACAGAAATGTATATGTTTGTGTGCTAGCCAAGTTGAGAATCTAAAATTACAGCATTGAATGATCTCTGGAAGACCAAACTGGAGAGCTTTAACTGTTGCTGAGATATTTTGCAGTGATTTTATTAGCATGAATTGTGATGGTTGTAAGGAGTTAGTATGAAACTGGTAGACTGGAATACCAAGTTCAGAGGTAAAGCAAACCTAAGGTTATTAATAAGTGTAATATTGAACAATCGTAAATTATCAGCCAGTAATGAGGTTTACCAGTGGCATTTATCAAGCTGTTCTACCCATAATTTGTATGTAATTAGTAAATGTCTCAGACATCTTTTTTGCAATTTTTGTCCTTACATTATTGTAAGTGCTCCATGATTCCTTTAAACGATGTGCTACCCTGAAAATGGTAGCACGTGAAGTTTGAAAATTAATAGTGTGCAGCTTTGTAACAATTAGCCACCTTCCTTTAATGCCATTAGGCACTGACAACATCTCTCTTGAAGCAGAGAAATATTATAATAATGTATCTATAGACACTTAGCCATGAGTTATCTTATACAGTAATTTGTAGTCTCACGAGAGCAGTAAGAGGCAAAACATCAAAGGTGCACACTGAATTCCACCTATGTATTTATGTTAACATATTAATAGTGTATTAATCAGCTGTAGATCAGACTAAGAACACAAGCAGAAAAGGACAAGCTGATAAAGAGTAAAAATTTCTCAAGTCTTGACCAAGTTACTAATTTGGCTGTAGTTTCCTCTGGATGTGAGCACATGGCAAAGGATAACTGCTCAGCATCTCTTTTAAGCACAATCCCTTTTTCCATTTCTGCATGGATATTTATGCAACAGTTTAAAAAAAAATCTGGGGTGTTTTTACATGTTTATTTTTTCTACAGGCTTTATATTGTTACAAAATAATACTACTGCATGTGTGCAAAAAGAGAGTTTAAAAATTCCTGCTTTGGCTCTTCTTCATGCCCCTTTCAGGATCTCTGTATTTTCAGAAGCCAAGCTTGCATTTGTGGGATCAGTATCAAATGAGGGACAGTGTGATCCCACTGTCTTTCCAAGCTATATTTGAACTTGCCACAGCATGACCATGGGTGTTTAGATCTGTTAAAGCTTAGCATATGATGAAAACCTTAGAATTTTCCTGGTACATTACAGCAGAAAGTAATATTTGATTCTAAATTGATTTTCATGAGCCTGCCTGGATAAAAATGCACAGGAGGAAGAATAATAAAATATTCATTTATCTTTCCTTTCTACCTGGACAAAAAATTGACCCTTTTGTTAAACTGAAATAACCTGTGGGCTTTGTACGAGACTGCTGAAGAAAAGCCTATCAGAAAACAACGCATAGGTTGGAATCCTACTGCTTTGTAACCCCAGGACGTGCCACTGTGAAATGTGGGAGGAAAACAAAATAACACCAGACAAAGTTATTTGGAATCTAGGTGTTATTTGAATCCAGGTAGAGGTCAGATTTTGGCATCATCTAATTTCCGATTTTAAAGACCTCATGTTAAAATAGCTTAATAGTTTAATTACAGGATCTGAAATATAATGTCAAGAAGGAGGTGGAGACTCCGTCCTTGCTTTTGCTCTAATACTTATCTCCTTGGTCACTTATAATATGCCTTAATTTCTGAGGAGTTAGCAAACCTCTACAACTAATAAGAAATCGGTTAGCTGCCCAAGAATCAGTTCCTTATTAACAGCCCTCTTTAGTGTGAGACAGTAAGTGTGCCTTCCTGAACCAATATAAAACAAAGTACTACCATATCATCTAGTGCAACATAGAAACTCCATATCACAAAATAAAATTGTTACAATTCCCAGTAGCATGTTCATTGCTTCAGAATATTGGAAGTTAGGCTTCTTTGTCAGTTATACCTGTAGCAATATAAAAGTTACTATGAGTCATTTTTAATTCTTCATTATTTCTTCTATTAATTTGGTCTGTGCAATCTAGTTTCATCCCTTGCCTATTAGTGGCTGAAATTCTACTGATTCTTGACAGAATATGAGGTGATTAAATTTGCTGTACCTGCACAGAAGATTTAGTGATTTGAGTTTTTGTCAACAGCGTGCATACTAAACATCTTTTTTTTAATTTAAATAAACTGTTATTGAAGCTCTAATCATTCATATCTCAAATACATGATCTGATAGTATAGCAGTGAAAATATTGTAGACGCTACCTTTGAGTAACAAAGAAAATATTTCGAATAAAGGGCTAATTTGGTATATTGTTAAAGTAGTTTATTGTTTATTAGTAGTTTATTAAAGCATATTGTTAAGTAGTTGAGCATGAGCAATGAAAAGGTCTGGGTACCTCAACGGGAAAGACATGGGGTACCTCAACCGTAACTGAAGGAGCCTGCTGTTTGGTCCAAGGTGCCACATCCTTGAAACCATCCTGGAAACTGAACCAGTTGAAGCTGGAGTACTTCTTCAAACTACACTGGGGTCAGAAGTACACTGCGAGGGTGACATATGGCCTTCGTCTCCATGACCACCGGGATAACCACCAGGAGTCACAGCACATGTGCAGAAACATTAATTAGGGGTGAAGTTCAGGGCGTAGAATGGGCAGAGAATACTGTAATGAATTCCTAGAAGTAACTGTTATAACCACTCCTTGTCTTAGAAATACTATGAATGTGCATGTATTCCTTCTATAAATAAGGATGTTTACCTGCTTTTGGCATGCAGGTTAGGAAGGGGCTATCCCCCCTCCCTGCCTGCACCTGGCATGCATGCAATGCTGAATAACGTACCTGCTTTATAACTACTTTGTTGTTATAGAGTTTGATTCCGCAGGTCAATTTCTTGTAAATTATGTTTAATTTGATAAAATTATTTCATGCTGAGAAAATCTTCCACAATTCGTTAATCTTGTTGCTCTTGTGGGTCTCATCAATTGTGCAGAAGAATAAATAGATTGCACAGAAAATAAGAAAAACTTTTAATAATCATTCTTAAAAAAATGACCCAATGGAAATTTAACACATGTGCAGTATATTGGAAGATAATTTCTATGGTAGCACGTAGGTTCCAAAACAGGGTTATTAAATAGTATATCAGAAATAGGTGAAAAGTTATACTTTGACCACAGAGTCTTCCTTGAAAAGAAAGATACAAATGGATGAAGGTTAGATGGGGAAAATAGGTAAGTGGAAAGAGAAAGGTTAAATCAAAACAGGGCATGTTAGAACTAATTTAGTATTTAAAAATAAGATGGCAAAAGGGCCCAACATGCATACACAGGATGAAAAATGAAAGGGTATACAGTAAAAATAAAAAAATAAAAACTCATATGTAGATGACATCCCAGGAATCCAACTGTTAAAATAAAGGTGGTAATTTTATCCAGAAAGGTAACAATAACAGCTTTAATTAAAGAAGAAAGGTGAAAAATGAAAAAGAATGACATTAGATTCAGGAATGGTGGAAAATCTTTGTAAGTAACAACTTTAGTTTCACATGCATGAATGTGGTTCTCTTTTCAGAGAGCACACAAAGAAGTTAGCTAGCTAGAGGAAAACGACTACAGCTAAGGAACACTGTCTTAATTAGTTCTACGTGTCATACAAGGGAATAAAAAGCTTTTTCTTTTCTCCTACAATATAAATACCCTTTTGCAGCTAACACACACAGGGGTGTGTGGGGTAAAATGGGCAGCAACTTTGCACCCAAACTCAGCTTATCTTGCAGAGTGAGTGAGCTAGTACTGTGATAATAACAATAAATTACTACTGAAGAGCTAGATGTTACACAAAAAACATTCCTTGTACTTCTGTTGGAAGTAAAAAGGTGCCATACATGGAGGCAAGGATTTATTTTCAGTGCAAGTACATTTTAACAGTCTAACAAGCAAAATTAACTACTAGAGAAAAGCTTTGATAATAAAATAATCTAAATTATTACCTAAAAAAAAAACATTGTTCTTTCTACTCTTTTCTCCCTTTGGAATTCTTTGTTCTGCTCTGGTTCCTAAGGTTAACCCTGCAGTCTTCCTCAAATAGAATGTGAGGAGACAATCATGATAAGCATCTGCATCTCACATCCCCTTGAAAAAGTACGATGCTCATGATGGGGATTTCTTCCTCCTCAGTCTTGGGCTCACTGAGGGTTTCAATTATTTATTTCCTTGCCATATTCTACTTATGCCTCACCACTTTGCAGCCAAAGGCTGAAAATTGCACAGCTGCTTCCCCCACTTCCAGTAAACCCAAGGGGCTACTGCTTATTTTGCAGACCATATGCACATCATCTCTTCACTGTCTGTGAAAAGCTGAAAACCAGCCAAATCAGGAACCTATCAGGGGGCCACTGTTACCTATATGAAGGTACAGCCAGTGCAGACAAGGGCAAACACATGCAGGTTTTGTGACTTTGTACAGTCAGGTTGAGACAAAGCTTCTTTCTGGACTAAACGAGAGGAAGAAAGTGAGAAAGACATTGCTTTGGAGCCTATGTCTGTGTTTGTAATGCTTCAGGCAGAAGTACCTACCTTTGAATAACACTGTTGCATCAGTAAAAGTCTGAGATATGGTTTTAGATGCCAAAATGAAATAGATTTTTTCAGCGAAGGGAGTCAGCTTTTGTGTTTTAATTACCAGAAGAGAGTTACAAGTGGTACTATGCAGATTAGTCTTGCAAGACTTAAAGTACAGTATGTATGTGCACTGGAATTCTGTGCAAAAGAGCTGTCCAAGTATACCTATGTCCTTGGTAGTCACATTAGAGGAAATGTTAGTCAGGATTTTGTGGACTGATTTCAAAAAAGTGATGGATAAATGAATAGATAAATAGTAATTAACATGTGGTTTTGTAAACAGTGAAATTAATAGATGGAATTGTGTCACGTATTATTACTCCATCTTGCTAGCACTGTACGTGTATTTTCTCACCACATTTCCTTTGAAGCATGATACTATTAACACGGATCCCTCATATCCCCCAACATACATTTGTTTCTATCCTTCTTCTGCTAAGGTTTCACAAAAAATTGTAGTGTACTTCAGCTGTCTTGGAGATTTGACACCTCTTCAACACTGGTTGACAAAAAGTTGCAAAGTTTTAATGTGTTAGCCATATATAAAGAGCAATCAAACAAACAACAGAGAGAAAATAAGACTGATGTGATCATGAAAATTTCCTTATTAAGCCATACTGGACAAAAGACAAGCTCCAGAGAAAGAAAAAACAGTTAATAAAGGGTCAACTGTGCTTATGAAATAGAAGATAATATTTTGCATCTCACCAGAATCTCAGTAGTAGAATCATAGAATCATAGAATCACCAAGGTTGGAAAAGACCTACAAGATCATCCAGTCCAACCTTCACCTATTACCAATAGCTCCTACTAAACCATGTCCCTCAACACAAAATCCAAACGTTCCGAGGTCAGGCTAACAGGCCTGCAGTTCCCTAGATCCTCCTTACAACCCTTCTTATAGATGGGAGTCACATTGGCAAGCCTCCAGTCTTCTGGGACCTCACCAGTCAACAAGGAGCGCTGATGGATAATGGCGAGCAGCTCAGCTGTCACCTCCACCAGTTCCCTCAGCACTCTCAGGTGAATCTCATCTGGCCCCATGGACTTGTGGCAGTCCAGTTGGAGTAGTAGGTGTTTGACTGCGTCCTCCTGCATTGCAGGGGGTTCTGTCTGCACCCCAGCTGAGATTACCATGTCAGAGAGCGGAGTACCCTGAGGATAACCGGTCTGACCTTTAAAGACAGATGTAAAGAAGGCATTCTGACCTCTACCATTTCCATATCCTCACTGGTCACATTCCCAGCTTCATCCATTAAAAAATGGAGATTCTCCTTAGTCCTCCTCTTACCACTGATGTATTTTCTAAAAGAATTTTTTATTCCTCTTTACCCCAGCAGCCAGGTTGAGTTCAAGCTGGGCTTTTGCCTTTCTGATTTTCTCTCTACACATCTTAACAACTTCTTTGTGTTCTTTCTGAGTTGCCCGTCCCTTCTTCCACAGGAAATAGATTGCCTTTTACTCCTGGAGCCTCCCTATTCATCCACCCAGTCTTCTTTCCCGACAGCTCATTTTGCAGCTCAGGGGGACAGCTAGCTCTGTTCATTATGAATTCCTACTCTTTTGGAGAAAAGCTGCAAATATAGACAAAGTACTGGTCCAAAATGGTAGATAAGTCTTTACAAATCTGTGCAATGCATTTATTTGTTTTTGTGACCAGTTCACTCATTATAAGGTGAAAACAGTACCAGTCACTGTGAAGGAAGACTAAGTACACAACATCTGGAAAAGATTTAGAGTTTTTCTGAACAAATGACAATAATACACAAAAAGTAAAGTATTGTTAATTGAACATTCAAGTGCTTTTTGATGAAGAATTTAGTGAATACTGTTATTGCAGTGTGCGAAATTTCATTGTTTATAATGTCTACAGAATATCTGCTGGCAAGAAGATAATCTTTTCTTTCACATTTCAAATAAATAAATTATTAGATTCATTTATTATTATGAGTGATTTACAGTCGAATTGGTGAACCTCCTTTGTTTTGTACAATTTTGTTAACTTTTTTCATTTATTCTACTGTCACTTAAAATATGTACAGACTATACTATGCTCTTCTCTCCTTTTCTGGTTCAGTATATCTTAATCTGGTATTTTTAGTGGTCACTCTAGCAGATCCAGTCAAAAATTGTCTCCTGTGTTAATGATATAGCAACACATATTTTACATAACCGGTTTGTTTTTCAGTATTTTATGTTTTACTTAATGCAAATATTTTATTTCACTGGTGCTCAGCTCAGATGGACGCTGAGATGTGAGTAAAATGACCCAGGCTGTGCTGTATACTTACATCAGCAACAAACAGAATAATAATTATAAGATCCAAATGCAACAGACCGCAGACTCTTTCTGGATGACTTTATGACAGAACTCTTCCATAGAGGAAGTACTCCTGAAAGAGTGATAAAAATTGGAGCCCTGAAGAAAGAAAGTATGATCTCTAAATACGACACAGGCCACCAGCTTTTTTTCTTCACATTTATCTTATTTGTTTCCAAAATACTATTATGACTACTATTGGGCCCCTCACTGCAAGAAAGACATTGAGGCCCTGAAGCGGGTTCAAAGAAGGGCGACAAAGCTGGTGAGGAGTCTGGAGCACAGGGCTGATGAGGAGCGGCTGAAGAAGCTGAGAATGTTCAGCCTGGAGAAGAGGAGGCTCAGGGGAGACCTCATTGCTCTCTATAACTTCCTGAAGGGAGGTTGTAGTGAGCTGGGGGTCGGCCTCTGCTCTCGTGTAACTGTTGATAGAACTAGAGGGAATGGCTTCAAGCTGCGCCAGGGGAGATTTAGGCTGGATGTTAGGAAATGCTACTTGTCTGAAGGAGAGGTCAGGCACTGGAATGTGCTGCCCAGGGAGGTGGTGGAGTCACCGACCCTGGAGGTGTTTGAGGAACGTTTGGATTTTGTGTTGAGGGACATGGTTTAGTGAGAACTACTGGTGGTAGGTGGATGGTTGGACCGGATGATCTTGTAGGTCTTTTCCAACCTTGGTGATTCTGTGATTCTGTGATCTAATGCAATGTCCACGGAACTAATTGCAGTGCATCCAGAATATGGTTTGCCTAGGACTGGTAGCAAGGTATAAAGCTCATGCTAATCCTTATCAGTAATAAGTGCCAATTTCATTCAGAGTGGTTTAGGGACAAAGCATGTGCCAAAACACATATTTGGGAACCATCTAGACTAAGATCCTAAACACCACCTTTTCTTTTAAGTAGGGTTTAAGTGATGGAATCATTTGCATTCTCCCAGTGCACATAATAGTGTAGGAAAATGCATTCTCCACCACACATAAATACTAACTGCAAACTAGTATTTTCCTTCATGAATATAAATTGCAGAATTGGGAACATTAGACTTGGTTAGATTTTTGTTTTTAACATTGTTAGGTGACATATTTTACGGCTAGAACCTATGATCCATTTCTGCCATTGCTTCATTGTTTCTTCATCTCCAGCTTTTCATATTTCAACTTGTAACCTAAGATCATTTATTTCTGTCTTTGACTTTATCTTGGATTTTGTCTAATTGCTTTGTTTCAATCCTTAATATAACTGTATTAATTTTAGTTCAAGGCAATGTGAATTTTATTTTTTTCCCTAGGTCCCTGTGTAATCTCTAGTTGTCATGATCACTGATTATTTGGAGAATTTTTAGTATCCTAAGGGTATAGGAAACTGCGTGCTGCTGTGATTCTGAACCCATATGGTACAAAAACTAAAGTGTAGATTTGTTCTGTTAGGATTTAAACACTCTGACGTCCTTTATCACACTTAATGTGCAAGTATTCACAAGAAAGACTTTAGGGATGAAGTAATCTTAAACTGTGCCATCTTCACAACTGTAAAAATTAAATTAGGTAATTAAACAATAAGAGAAGAATGTGGTGTAGGGATTTCTGAATAAAAGAAAAATATGAGTGATTTATCTTTGGTGAAGTAAAATACAATGTTTTAGACATACCAGTAATACAGACAGAAAATTGTATTTGTCTATGGTTTGCAGTTCAGGAATTACAAAATATTACGGACAAACAGCAAAAAATACACAGGGAAAATTTTGCTGCAAAAAGTATTACAAATTACAAAAACAACTGTAAGGTCAATTCTGCTGTTATCATGGGATTGCAGGATATTTTAAATTGGTCATCCGGTCTGTTTTGATAAGTAATGAATTATAGCTTATTGTGATATTATACTGGACATCAATTGTTCTGTATGCTGTCAGAGCATTTTACTGAGGACTCTGTGTCTTGACTGTCTTGTCCTTACAGAAAATAAACACTATAAGAAAAAAGAAGGAATTATATGAAGTAAACCAATGAAACTAATTAAATCCACCAATCGGCCCATCAGAGAACTAGAAATACAGGAAGGATCATTTCAGTCACTTCTTCCCAGACAAATTCCCTGCTTTGTACAGACACTGGGTCTGATGCAAAGCTCATCAAAACCAGTGAGAGCTCTTCTGTAGACTAACTTCCTGCCAGACATCTGTTCATCAAAGCTTACAGCACAGCTGTGGGCTTTAGGCTTACTGTAATTTCCATGGAGCTAAGCTAGCACTATAAATGCTATACTCTGAAGCACCAGAAATAGTGTATCTATAAATATGTATGTAAGTTTGTGATCACTGTACCTTTTCTAGAAGGGTTTTTTAAACAGCTTTAATACTTACCTGAACTAGACACCAGAAATGTACAATTTCCATTTACTGTTTAACAAATACTTAAATCTTACCAACTGGAAATCATCAACTGGAAATTAGTTTTCTTCTGAAAAGGAATAACTGGACTCTTAGAAATTTTATGACAGATTTAATGGGAGAGAGAAAGAGAGTGGAAGGTATATTTTGTTTGGATGGTTTGTTTTTCTTTTTTTTTTTTTTTTCAGGAAACCCATTACAAAATTGTTTCTCATTGATGTTGGGATTGTTGGCCAAGAATAGCTATACCCAATAAAAGAGGATGCTGTCTCAAATGAGCAGTGACAGATATGAGACTCAAAAAATTTCTCACATGACTCCAATTTGCTCAGATATTTTGCAAGAAATTAAAGATTTTCTTTTGTTCTGTTCAGATTTTCAACTAAATTACTGAGGGATGAGAAGGAAAGGGTTTAGAACATGACACAGGTGCTCTTAATCCTTAATTTAGATTAAGGTGGGAAAGAGCTTTTTTGTTAAAGACTGACTTGCTGTGAATGAGAAGAGCTTCGCACAACATTAAGCAGTACAAAGACCAGGTGTCTTTATAAGTGCAGTTCTATCACAGCAGACTGTGCTTTGTCAAAGGTCACCCATTCATCCATCATCAGCAAATAATGGATAAACAGCTAATTAGTAGTACCAGATGCCATAAGACAGGGAAAGAAGAACTCTTTCCAAAAAAGAAAATACTGATTCATCATACTCAGTGATAAGTACTGATCCAATTTCTCACTAATTAAAGTTCATTTTTTGATAAAAATTGTAGCAAAATTAATTTCTATGTTGAAAGATCAAAGTAAAGAATAAACACGTTGGCTGCTTTCTACAACTATGTAAGAAATAACTGCTTCACAACAGTTCAAGAATTTCTTTCAAAAAATTAGCTCATAAAACCAAAATATAAAGATTTAATACTATAGTGCATACCTACCATTTGGCATCTCCTATGGTATAATGACTTGGTTTGGAAGGGACCCCAAATATCGTCTGCCTGCCATGGACAGCATTGCTAACCTATAGATCAGGCACTAGATCAGGTTGCCCACGGTCCCAGCAAAGCCACTTTTGAACACCTTCAAGGACAGGACATCTACAACCTCTCTGGGCAGCCTGTTCCAGCACCTCAACACCCCTCTTCGTGAAAAACTTCCCTTTTTGTAAGAGAGGTGCTGCAGCCCTCTAATCATCATTGTGTCCTCCTCCAGATCTTCTCCAAAGCTCCACATCTCTCCTGTGTTTGGGGCCTCAGTCCTGAACGCATTACTCCAGATGGGAGCTCACTTGGGCAGAGTAGAGAGAGACAATCACCTCCTTTGCCTTGTTAGCCACATCTCTTTTCATGCATGCTAGTATACAGCTGACCTTCCAGGCTGCAAGTGCACACTGCTGGCTCGTGTTAAGTTTTTCATCTACCAGGATCCCTCAGCACTGCTCTCAAGTTCTTCTCCCAGTCTGTATGCATATCTGGGATTGCCCAGACCCAAGTACAATTTCTCCATCATAGAAGACCACCAGATTTGTCAGGCACAATCTGTACTTATTGAAGCCTTGCTTGCTT
The DNA here is from genome assembly GCF_951394365.1 of Tetrao urogallus. Taxonomy (NCBI): domain Eukaryota; kingdom Metazoa; phylum Chordata; class Aves; order Galliformes; family Phasianidae; genus Tetrao; species Tetrao urogallus. The sequence continues at coordinate 92,790,086 of NC_136815.1, forward strand.
TCTTGGAGCACCTGCTAAAACCTCATGTGCCCTAGCATGTTTTCTAGGAGGATCTGAGTACAGCTTAGTGTATTCCTAGAAAAGTGTTGGTCTAAATTTTCTTCTCATTCTTTTCACTGTATTGTCGTTCAAAAGTTACAATAAACATCTAGTATTTTTCTAAAACTGTAGACATGAGCTTAATGCATCTTTTCTGTTTGATTATGAAGCATTCTAGTTTGCCATAATCAGTGCTGCCCTCTGTTTTTAATCAAGGAATATAGTTTTGGAAACTTAGCAAAGAATAGATCTGTAGCTGTTTCACAGTTGTGAACACCAGATCTGTGCAGTACATGGTACATGCAGTACCAAACAAAGTAAAATCACTGAATCTCTTTAGATTTTTTGGAGAAGTTAAGAGTTTCATGCACTTGTGCTCGCTTATAGTCAACTTTAGGAGAACTGATATCAATGATACCTGAGCTAGCATGAAGTTGGTGCTGCATTGACAGACAACATCATGCATACATAATATCTCATCTTACAAAGTAAATTCATCATAGTCTTTCAACAAATTTGAACTGCCAGAGTGAGTTCACACCAATGCATCACCTTTTCCATCATTTGTCTGCACTGTTTCTGATTTGATAGTTAAAGTCCTACTATATCATAGATCTGAGCAGCTTTAATGGATTATTTTATTAGTCTTGTGGCTAGATGTCACGGGTCGCCTTTAATCTTTGACAGGGAGCTAGGCCTTCTCCATCCTTTCCCCACAGGAAGCCAGTGGTGAAATGAGAAAAAGGAATTATTCGACTGAGATAAAGAGAAACTATTTTATTAAAAATGATGAAGGTATGTTATAAGGAATCAAGAGTAATAAATCAAACAAATTGGAAAGACAGATATCTTCTCATCAAACTTGGGAAGGAGAAAAGGGAGGAAGTCCTAAATTCACTGCCTCTCTTCCTTCCCAAAAACCATGTGGGAAGGACTGGAGAATGCTAGGAATTGTAGTTCCCAGTAGTACTGGGAAATGTTGTTACTTAGCAGCTGTCCCAATTCTGTCAGTTCATTGCATGATGTCATGATATGGAATAACTATGGAAAACCATGACACTAGGTTTTGGTACTGGGCTGCAAAAAAGCGTCTCTATGAGAATAGCTGAAAAACTGCTCTTTGTAGGGGAAGTGCTCCAGCCCTCTGATCATCTTTGTGGCCTCATCTGGACCCTCTCCAACAGCTCTCCATCTTTCTTGCACTGGGAGCCCCAGATCTGGACGCAGTACTGCAGATGGGGCCTCATAAGAGCAGAGTAGAGGGGGACGATCACCTCCCTGTCCCTGCTGGACACCCCTCTTCTGATGCAGCCCAGGATACCATTTGCCTTCTGAGCTGCAAGAGCACACTGCTGGCTCGTGTTAAGATTTTTATCCATCAAGACTCTCAGAGCCTTCTCTGCAGGGCTGCTCTCAAGCACTGCTCCTTCCAGTCTGTATGGATGCCTGGGATTCCTCTGGCCCAAGTGCCAAACTCTGCACTTTGCTGTGCTGAACCTCATCAGGTTCAACCAGGCCCACCTTTCCAGCCTCTCGAGGTCCCTCTGAATGGCATCCCTTCCTTCCACTGTGTCGACCACACCACTCAGCTTGGTGTCATCAGCAAATTGCTGAGGCTGCACTCGATTCTGTCATCGCTGTCATTGATGAAATTGTTACAGAGCACCGGTCCCAAGACAGAGCCCTGGGGGACGCCGCTCGTTACCGGCCTCCACCTGGACACAGAGCCATCAATGACCACCCTCTGCTTGCAGCCTTTCAACAAATTCCTTATCCATCGAGTGGCCTAACCATCAAATCCACATCCCTCCAATTTGGAGATAAGGATGTGGTGGGGGATCACGTCAAAGGCCTTGCTCAAGTCCGGCTAAATGACATCAGTCACCTTTCCTTTGTCCACCGATGCCGTCACTCCATCACAGAAGGCCACCAGATTTGTCAAGCATGACCTTCCCCTGGTGAAGCCGTGCTGGCTGTCTCGGATCACACACTCATTCCTCATGTGATCAAGCATGTCATCCAGAAGGATCTGTTCCACCATCTTCCCAGGCACAAGAGGTCTATTTTCTTCTCTTGTCCTTTAGAGGAAAGAACACTGTGGTGGAATTCAAACAGCCACCAGTGGTGAAACCAGCGTAACTGCATACAAAATTGATGAGTTAACTCCCAACTCATTCACAATCACTGCTTCCTCACACGTTATCATAGAACAGCTCACAGATCAGAGTACATTCTGCTTCATACACAGCTCCAAATATCTCAAGTAGAGTGTATGATTCAAAGCTGGAGAGTATTTCTTAGGAAAAACTGAAACATTCTGAATTGTGTTACAAACTGCTCTTTACTAACTCATTCAGTCCTTGAATATGTTTCTCTTTCTGAAATAGATATGTCCACTCCAAAAACAGATTTCCCTGTTAATAGTTTGTTCAGATAGCAGTCTGTTCTATTGGTCCATCAGTTAAGCAGACTCACAGCTACTGGTTTTATTAGGTCAGACTGCATAATACTTCTACTCTTCCAGAGTAGAACTGACTGGCAGAGTTTAAGACATGAGGAAGAGACAGCATCTGGGGCATGACACATGATCTGGGGCTGATAAGACACAAATGACCACAGTAAGATTTTTTTTTAAATGTACATTTGTTATAGTAAATGTAGTCAATTTTAAAAGTTGCTCATTAACAGAAATGCTAGCTTGCAGATCCTGCTGGACCTCACTCGCTAAGTATAGAACTAAGTGTTTCATTCTGGCCATCAGTATCTTTTTCCAGTTTCTCTGGAAAGAGATCAGTATCTAAAAGCTAGCAGTGAATTGTGTAATCGGTCCAAAAATACTAAAACTGTCAAATTGCATTATTGCTTGTTATAAAATTAGATATTTTGTAGCCTAGTTGGAGTAAACAACAGTTTTTTGGAAACAACTGCACCTAATTCAAAGATCACTATATGTGACTTAGAAAAGAAACATCGAGGTTTTGTATTATTTAGCATAAATTAAGTATGTCTAAATGTATTTCAAGTAGTATCAAGGCAAAATAGTTTAGAAGTGAGGAGTAAATATCTTTATTTGTATTGCATAAATATCTGAAAAAGCACCATTGCTGTGTATGTTGGAAAAGCTTTTAAAAATTATCTGTATAGCTCCTCTCAGACTTTTAGTGCAGACAGAACATTAAAAACTAAAAATCGATGTGTCTGCTCTTGAGCATCTGTTATCAGAGCTAATACAATTTAACATACAAGGGCTGCTCTGAAAGTAATGTCTCCTATTTTATTATGTTATCCCACAACACAGAGGTGGGTGTTTGTGATGTGGCAGTAGAGGCTGAATCTTCTTGCCAGTACCTCATCACATTTTGTTGCTGCGTGACAGATGGCAGCAGAGGGGCAGTCTGACAAAATGGCTTCTGACATAGAAGTGCATATGAAGAAAAAATGGGCAATTGAATTCCTCCAAGAAGAAAAAATTGCACCCACTGACATTCATTGATGCTTGCTGAATGTTCATGGAGATCAAACAGTGGATGTGCACACAGTGAGGCTGTGGCTGAGGTATTTCTGCAATGGTGACAGCAACAGTGGGTCGCCTTTGCTGGTGCAGATTTTTATGTGTGAGGCACTCAGGCTCTTGTTCATCACTGGTGAAAATGCATAGCTAATGGTGGCAGCTATGCTGAAAAATAGTGTTCTATCAAATGGTGACACTGTGCTCTTCGTCTTTGTTGGAGTTTCCATGGAAATAAACAGGATTCATTACAGTGCAATGTACACGTCAAGGACTGTGGTTTACAGTGGGCACTCAGCTATTTCACAGATAGTACCAGAGTAGCCATTATGCTGAAGACTGGTTATCACTCAGAGGAAACTTTACATGTTGGAGTTTAACAATTTGATTTAGAACTATTGAACATGAGAAAGATACTTAAAAGCTGGAGCAAGTCCAATAGGAAAGGATGCTGGAGCGGATAATGTCAAAGTAGCAGCAGAAAAAGCTGAATATGTTCAGGCTGAAGAAGAGACAGCTAGAGGAAATATCTAATTGCTGTCTTCTATTTCATAAGTTGTGGTTTTAGAGTGTGAAGAAATTAACTTATCAGTGAATATCTAGGGCACAATGAGCATAAATTACAACAAATAATTATAATAAATTACAGCAGAGGAAATTCCAGCTTGTCAAAAGAAAAAAACAAAATTTCACTGAGCAAATGTAACCACTGTAACAAATTGCTCAGAAAGGTTGTGGAATCTGTCTGTGGAGATTTTCAAGCTGTTGAGTATTCTGATCTTAATTTGATGTTAGTACTGTTTGGAGAAGCTGTTTGGAATGATCTCCAAACATCCCTTTGATTCTAAATCACTCTGTATTTCTATGGGAGTAATGGAGGAAGCAAATTCTCACTAGGAATTGATGGACAGATGCAAGCAAAGCATGCTAAGAACAGAGCTTGACAATGGCACATGTCATTGCTGGAGAGTTTATATCCACTGACCAGTCATAAAATAATAGCAGTTAAACATAAGAAGAGATCTATAAGATTCAGAACTCATTTAATGACCCAAAAAATGACAGCCCTAAAATACACTTCTAAAAGCAAACAGAAATCTAATGCTGTTTGCAGAGAAATAATGAAGTATTCACCTCATAAATTACATAGCAAGTACAAGTGGTAAATCAGTCACGTTGTGCACTAAAGCTTCCAAGAAATGTTTGAGAGTAGCCACTATCTTTTGTTTGCAAAGTAGACTATAAAGCCAGAAGGGATTTTTACAGTCATTTAGTCTGTCCTCCTGTTCTCCTAGAAAGTCTGTCACTTTCTATTTACATAGATCACATGTATTAGGAAAGATCTCATTTTTAACTATATAAACGTGTAGTGGTAAAAAAATCCAAGATATTTCTAGTTGAATTATGCCAAAGGTTAAAGAAATTCACTGAACTTTATTTCTAGATTCAAGTTTCCTGGTTTCATCTTTACTGGCAGGATGATTTTGTATTTAGCTAACTGCAGTGAGAAACTTTGTAATAGCTTTTGAAATTTCTGTTTTTCCACTAGATATTTAGAGTGAAATCAAGTTTGCTTTTTACCATTTTATCCCAGGGCTTTCAGCTCTGCTAACAGTTGTCAGAACTGACAGTGCCCTGGGCCTTGTGGAGCCTAGACACTGTGGGATAGCCCTCAGATTGTAACTACAATGCAGCAGGACAGCACATTTGCAAAATTCTTGTGATGCACAAGTTGAGGAAAGTTCTATAAGATAAACTAGGGGTTCTGGCCTACTTATTAAAAAAACTGCTTTTTCAATCCATCACTGAAATGAGATTCAGATCCCTCCGTTTGTCAACATTCATTTTGGCAAGAATCTATGGACATGCTCTTTCAATGGCAGTCACCTAACAGACCGTGTAAATAAAACATACATTATACAATGTCTTTTCTATGTTTGTTGTAGTCTGTTTTGTTGAGGGTGTATACAAAAACACTTTGAAATGCCATTTGTTGATAGCTGTTTTCTTTAAACACGCTTAAAATAAATGCTTAGGAGGCAACAGTTTTCCTTGTGTGAACTGACCACATTTGTCATAGAAGATAAAGATGTAGAGGACTAAGTAAAAATGACAAAAAAAAAAAGTACAGGAGTATGATAGAATTATGGATTTACTGCATAAAGTTATTGCCTGTACCTGAATCTGAACACTTGAAACACTTCTCTCAAAGCACATTTCTTTCATATATTGTTATCGGGGGGTCCTTCAATTTATTTTCATTAATATTGAAGAAGGCATTTGCAAAGCCAGTCAGGGTGAGACCCAGAGACGACTGCGAGGCTCGTACAAAGAAAGCCTATCAAATCATCATGCAAGTCTATGGTGAAAAGTCAGGTTCAGCCAGAGTGCCAGTCCATTGAGCCTGAGTCCTAAGTCTGCAGCTGTACCATCAGGTGGAAACACACCTGAAAGCATCATCATTAAAGGAACTCTCAAGGAAAACAAAAAAAAAGCTCTAAGTGAGCCTTCCTTGCAGAAATCTTTAGGGGAGACACTTTGCTGAGTCTTCCTCCGACTTTTTCTGGAGGAGCTCTGAAGTCAGCTGAGATCGTAGCAATGGTTGTGAAGACAGGGAGATAAACTGCTGGTCCTGAAAAAAGAAACCTGTTTAGGAGCATTTTTCTGTCACACTTTCTATTCTGGTCTCAAATAAGCCTTTCTTAACAGATGTCTTGGTTTTGGATCTACAGTTTTATTGAAGAAAATTATTGCTATTTGTGTTGTGTAACTTCCTTTATTTCAATTTGAATATACTCAGTAGTCAGCCTGCTGTAAGCCTCAGTGCTGAGAATCATCACTGCAGCTGCCATGCATATAGCCAATATCTATTTATGTTCAACATGTAATCTGGGGGAAAAAAAATGGGGAAATTGTTTTGGTTGTGATCTGATGTGTTCTGACATAGAAATATCACTGCTGTTATCACTGCTATTGCTCTTAATACTTCAGTGGAGACGAAATGAAGAAGTTTTTTGATTTGAAGTTCCTCGAGAGTCAGTGGAGAAAGAAAATGGACAGCAGTAGCAGATGCAGGTTTATTCTTACCAGGAGCAAGTTACATGCTGTTTGATTCACCAGTTTTTTAATCTGCATTGTAGATACTGATAGTATAAGCAGTATCAAAAAGGAATTAGGTGAATTCGTGGACTATAAACAGACACTGACAAGAGACATGCAAAAAAATACCCTCTGGCATCTTGAATCCAGTGTCTGGATGCTGGGGGAGTGCACAGGTAATGAACCACAAGTATCTATATTCAGATCTATTGCCTCTCATTACCTCTATGAGGCACAGAATATGGGATGAGATGGACCGTGTTCTTAGCAAGGTTCCCGAAATTATTGTCTGTTTCTATTCTTCTCAAGATAAAGTGGTAGAAATGAGAAAAATCTGAAGCAGGAAACCAAAGGAAGAGTCTTGGATAGTCAGCACTGTTTCTCCTTTGATTCCACAAGCTGAAAAGGGTGCAATTGATGGAGAAGAAAATAGCTTAGTCCCTCTCAGCAAAAGCAGTACGCTTCTACTCTTCCTCAGGTCACTGTGGGGGTCAGGCTGGATTTGTAGATCACTATTGCAAAAAGTGATATTTTCTAGTGAAGGAAGAATGATGAGACTGGGAAGAAATGCTGAAAAAAGAAACATTTAACTTCTCCAAGTTGTTTACAAATTAGAAATCACATCTTTCTGTGGATTGTGTTGTAAATGGAACTTTTGAATGCCATGGAGTATCTGTCCTCTTTACTCAGTTGCCTAATCTGAACTGCCTCAGTGTGGTTGCAATTGTTACTGGAACTGAAAATCTTTGGAACAAGATTTTTTGGTTTTTTTGAAGATTTTTGAAGTATTGAAATTAATGCCTTTTTAATTAACCAATTGCATTCAAAAATAATAATCTGTCGATTTTATTAAACACTCAGTCAAGGATAAAGTGCGCAAGTAAAAGTCATATATGTTGAGAATGACCTGCTACGTTAGAAATAAATGTATTATTGAATGTCAAGAGTTCTGCTAGTACTACATTAACCGTGTCCAGGTATATTTTTGTATAAAATGAAATGTTTCATATAAAAGTACATTTATGGAAAGGACTGAAAAAGGAATCTCCTTCTCATGATACTCAAAGACCTGAGACAAGGGAGTTATATTAGTTCTTTATTTTTTCTTGAACTTTCTCTAAAGGGGAACACTTTAAAAAAAAAAAAAAAAAAGTAATGATCAGGTTCTTTGCCTATCTTGACTTAATAATTGCAGAACTCAGCTATCATTATACATAGATTGAAATAAAAGGACATTAATGTTAACCGTTAGTCCAGTACTACAAAGCCATTGCAACTACTGATGACTACATTACATGTAAATCTTACAGCGTTTTTTTGGAAAGAATTCTGAATCACTAAAAATGAAAATTGAATCTGATATTCTAGCCAAACTTCTATGTCCATTTATGCAATTTAAATGAAATCAGCCATTTTTGCCCTTAGAAGTCTATTCTTACAACACAGGTATTATCTTTGGCTTTAGGTTTGGGAAGGGAAATGAAAATGCATCCTGGTCATTACTTGGTGTGCATCAAATTAAACATTTCTTTCAGCAGTCCTCAAAGGAGAGCTGTTTCATGTCCATGGAGCAGATTTTTGTCAAGACTTTATTCAAACCTATTCAAACTTTATTCAAGAACTCCAGGATAGGCAGTGAGTTTCTCTCCTAGTCCTTCACATAATGCTGTTTCTCCACAAAGCCTGAATGGGGAAAAAAAGAAAACAATGTCAGGCAGCAGCAAGAAAGCTCTGTCACAACTTAAAACTTGTTACTACATTAAGCAAAGGTAATTTCAATAATATAAAAAATAGCTTCTGGTATTCTTGTGATCATAATACACTTGGCAACTTTCATGTGTAACTTTTTTCTCCAATGTTTTTCCTCCATTAAATTTTCCTTCCTTGAATTTATATGCTTTTATTTCAATAAGACCAGTAGTATTGATATTGTAGCCAAATAATAGTGAGTGATTAAATAATCTGGTGTTTAGAATGATATCCATTAGTTGTCAGTCTTCATGTTATAGTATATCATAGCCCTTTCCAACAGCTTCCAAAATGGATGAAGAACATAAAGCCCACATTCTCAGAAAGAAACTGTAGAGGTATAAACAGTACAAAGTGGGAGAAGTAAAATGTGGTCATACATGCTTATTTTTTACCTGTGTGGTACATCCTTTTCCTTTCCAATCTTTCCCTTCTATTGTTCTTTCAATCTATCCATTACGAAGTTTTACTATTTGTTACAGTTTGTCATATTGGCATCTGCAATACATCTGCATAGCATTCCTGATTGTGAGCCAGATCCCTACATAATGAACACTGAAAAAAATAGATATTAAAAATATGCCCATCTAAGCTATCACACAGTTTGGATATAAAACCGTATCTCATTTATAATATAGTGAATTAGAAAATGGCCTACTTTATCTGTCATTCTGGTCTGTAACACTCAGTACTATAGTCTGTAATCCCACTATCACTTCTATCCAGTTTTCTACCTTCTATCCTTTTTCTACCTCTAAGTAATATAATTTCATTTTTGTGTTTTAACTGGAATTTTCACTTCTGGATGAAGAGCTTACTGATTGAATCTTGTAGTCCTTTGCTTGATAACAAGGATGTGAAAAGAATTTTAAATGGAGAAACTTTAGCATTTCCATGATAGTATAGAAATTAACTTCAAGAATGAGAAGAAAAAAAAAAAAAAAAAAAAAATGAAAACAATAGCAACAACAAAAACAGGAGCTTTGAATATCATTGATGCTGTGCTTGAGCCCTAAATCAATGAAAGCAATTTTGTGTATTGGTTTTGATATCAAGGGGCTGCAGCGGTGGCCCCTGTGAGCAGAGCCCAGACGCTGTCCCATGTCAGACCAGAGCCAGCTCCAGCTGTTCTAAAAGGGACCTATTGTTGGCCAGAGTTGAGCCATCAGCAATAGTTGTTGTGCCTCTGTGAGAGCAGGAAAGAAAAGTTGTTGCACAACAGTGGCTGGGAGAAAAGAATAATATATGTGAGAGAAATAGTCCTGTAGTCACCAAGGTCAGTACAGAAAGAGAGCAGAAGGTGTTCCAGATACAGAGTAGAAGTTCCCTACAGGCTGTGGAGGGGCCCGTGGTGGAGCTGTCAGTCCGTCTTCAGTGCATGGACACTACACAGAACAGATTTCCATGTGCAGCCCATGGAGGTGCCCAGAGTGCAGCTGGTAGATGGGGCCCAAAAGAGGCTGCAGCCCATGGGGAGTCCTTGGAGATGCAGGACCCAGGCTGGAGCTGCAGCCTGTGAAGAGGAGCCTGTGGTAGAGCAGATGGCCTGGGAGAGCTGCTGTCCATGGCGACCATCACTGGAGAAATCTACTCTCGAAGGATGACCCCTTGGAGAGCTGCAGCCTATGGAAAGCCCATTCAGGATCAGTTTAGGAAGGACGGCATCCTGTGGGAGGGACCCCATGCCGGAGTTGGATCAGAGGATAACCATGAAGGAGTAGCAGAGATTAAGTGCTAGGGACTGACCTCAGGCACCATTCCACTGTGCCACTCAGGGAAAGATAGAAAAAGTTGGTTCTTTCTGTTCGAGTCTGCTATCAACAGGCAAATAATGTTAATCTCTATCTACAGAATCTGTTTAACCCATGATGGTAACTGCTCCCTGTTCTTATCTCAACCCATGAACCTTTTTTTAATTCAGATTTATTCCCTGTCATTTTGAGAAGGGAGAACAACATGTTGGATCTTATCTACCCATGGAATCATAGAATGGCTTGGGTTGTAAGGGACCTCAAGAACCTTCCAGACTGCAAGCGCACACTGCTGACTCATGTTAAGATTTTCATCAACAAGAACCTCTAAATCCTTTTCAGGACTCTTAAGGAGTTCAGAATCTTAAGGAGTTCTTCTTCCAGTTTGTATACATATCTGGGATTACCTCAAGCTGAGTGAAAAACCCTTTGCTTTGCTTTGTTAAACTTTATTAGGTTCACAAGGGCCCACCTTTTGAGTTTATCAAGGTTCCTCTGAATGTCATCCCTTCCTTCTGCTGTATCAACCACACCGCTCAGCTTGGTGTCATCAACAAACTTTCTGAAGATGTACACAATGCCATTGTCTATGTCATTGATAAAGATGCTAAAGAGCACCAGATCTAAGACAGAACCATAGGGGACACCACTCATCTCTTCCACTTGGACATAGAGCCATAGGCCACAATCATCTGGCTGAGACCTTGAAACCAATTCCTTATCCACCTAATAGTTCACCCTTCAAATCCATATCTCTCCAATTTAGAGATTAGGATGTGGTGGGGGACTGCTTCAAAGGCCTTGCAGAAATACAGGTAGATGACATCAGTTACCCTCCCTTTGACCGATGCTGTCACTCCATTATATAAGGCCACCAAATTGGTCAGAGATGAACTTCCCTTGATGAGCCATGCTGGCCATCTCAGATCACCCTCTCATCTCTCAAGTGCCTTAACATGTTTTCCAGGAGGATCTGTTCCATGATCTTCCCAGGCACACAGGTCCAATCACATTGGACAGCTCACTTAGGGCCCTGGAACGGATACCATCTGGCCCCATGGACTTGTATACATTCTGTCTCATGAGCTGGTCTTCGACTTGCTCCACTTTTACAGTGGGGAGGAGTTTGCTCCCCCAGTTCCCACCTAGAGCTTTGGGTTCAGGGATGTGAGGTTCAGGGATGTGAGAATCCTGGCTTCTAGTGAAGACTGAAACAAAGCATTTATTGAGTACCTCAGCCTTTTCTGTATCTGTTGTAACGATTCTCTTTTCTCATTTAGCAGGGGAGATACGCACTCTTTGGCCTGTCTCTTCTGATCTATGTAGGTGACATGTCCTTGCTTTCACTGCCTGTACTTGTCCTTCTTTTCCCTCAGTTTGTCCAGCAGTACCTTGAAAAGCCATTCTAGTTTCATGTCTCCCCTTCCTGTTTTCTTATTCTGAGGGAATAAGAATATCTCTAAGAATACCCATCAGGAAGCTACCACATTCCATTGTTAGCTGTTGGAAAGACATTTATCATTACATAATTCGTATTAAGCAATCTTTTGAAGGACAGGACAGCATATTTTCATATATGATAGATCATATTGCAATGTGAAAATGCTGTTGCATCATTTACATGCCATGTTCTTTTAGCTCAGAACAATTAGTTCCATGATAGTTAACTCACAGAAACCAAAATGACCAATTTAAATCCCAGATTCTATTACCATACCCTTTGCATTAGTGGTAGACTGAATGGTCATACTGTGTGGCATATTAACAACAAATAAAAACCTTCAGCAATCATGAATTTTTCTCATTACTGTATTTTCAAAGGTTGTATTTTATATGATCTCTAACAATCAAAATCACTTAACAAAGTACATGTTTTAGAGATTTTTAGGGTTCTTTTCATTTATTCTTGTCTACTTAACACATCTGATCGTATTTGTTTACTCTCTCCATCTCTGGAATTTTCTTTAAAGGTTTGTCTGAATCTCTCACCACACACATCTGGAATAAGTAAATCTGTGGTCTAGATGATCAAATTTAATTATAAGGTTCTATTTTTGCAATTATGGATGTCAGTTTTGTGAGATGCATAAGAGATGCACAGACAGAAAATTATCTAAGAATAGAATTTATTTTGTAGAATTTCATCTATAAAATTTATTAATAAGTGAATTTCAGGCTAATGGCTTCATTTGATTTAATGAGAAATAGGTTGCTCAGCAGTACAGGTGGGGGGAAAAATATTGTAAAGAGAAAAGATTATAGGCTGAGTTCCATCATATTTTCTAAATGTCAGAAAGCACCAAATTAACTGTATTGCAATTGATTGAGTTACTCTCTTGAGTTTGAAGCTAAGCTCATGTATTCTCATATGCTGAACTGGAGGCATAAAGAGGGACTTCTAAATAAGGATGGGATTTATTTGCTTATTTAAATTACATCTAAGAGTCTCGATGTGTCTAAAAACATTAGAAATCAACTTAGAGATGTATATAAAAATGTGAAGTTACAGACTCAATGCCAAGAAATACTGAAGGTCTGATTACCATTGCTCTGATATTGAATCAAAACTTTTACATGGATTCTTTAAAAATGGCTAAGATGCTTTGGGATTTTCTGGTTTCCTTTGGGCCAGATAGAGAGACCACGATGAGTGTGCTTGTTTTCAAGTGAAAACAGATGAATTTCCAAATGAAAGCTGTTTTGTACATGTGTAAAAAGAATGTATGTTTCAATCAAGCAATTTGCATAAATATTGAATAATCCATAGCTAAATATATGAATTTGAAATTAATTGAAGATAATTATGGAACCTACCCACATGCTTTGACTATATAAACTGAGAACAAAGAACATACAAGATAGAATCATAGAATCACTCAGGTTGGAAAAGACCTTAAATATCATCGAGTCCAACCATGACCTAACCATACTTCTCTAACAGCCCTCTGCTAAATCACGTCTCTGAGCACCACAGAAACATTTAATTCTTCTCAGTCATTATAAATCATGTGAATACATAAAAGAAAATGTGCTCTGTTTACCTAGCAAGGTCCTTTGAACTGTTCATTGGTAACTGAGTGCATTTGTTTGCACGAAATACAAGGTGGCAGTCCAGTGATGTGTTGCGAATGTCAGCATATTAAATATCTGAGCCCAGTTACTGTATAATGGAGATCTATTTCTGTGATGTACCATAACCTTTCATTTTCATTCCTTTCAGAAGGGAATCCGTATACGTGGTGGGTTGGAAAAGCCAATGAGAAGCATTACTATTGGGGTGGATCAGGACCTGGTATTCAGAAATGTGCCTGTGGAATTGAACGCAACTGTACTGATCCCAAGTACTACTGCAACTGTGATGCTGATTATAAACAATGGTGAGGATGACCAGAATCTCCTAACTTTTGCAACTGCTGCAATTATTCTGAATGTCTTTTATTGAAATATTTCCTTCCCTACTATAGAATGCAGGAAAAATAGTATGTTTCTGAATTCTCTTACTCAAAGCATCTGCCCATATTTTCATTTTCATTTTACTCACAGTACTTGTGACTGTCAAATGTAAGGAATGTGTTTAGGTTTTCAAGTGCATTTAACTATAGAGAAGGTAGCTAAAGTTGAGAAATCCTAATAGGAAAGACTATCATTTTCATTGCCTGTGCAACTTTGCCTACATGATGTTCAATTGTATTACAATATAGTATTTAATTTTGCCTCTGCAACTTCATTTTTTTCTAGCATTTCTCATTTATGGAGTAGTAATGCTGCACTTGCCTGAATAATGTGAGAGACATGAGTTCAAGTCACTCACCCGGTGACTCTAACCCTCTTTATCCATTTTTCATCAAAAAAAAACACCAAGAACAAGGCTTTTTATTTCAGAAGACGCTACTGCACTCTGCATGAGATAGCTAAATATTTTTTCACCTGATGATTGAGAGTACGTACTTACAATATAGATGGTATTTTTTAAATGGTATGCAATGTTCAGTGACTGACTAGACTCATGCTTCTATGAGCACTTTTCTCATTAATAGCAGCTTAAAGTCATAGAAAAATAGAATAGTAGAATGGCTTGGATTGGAAAGAACTTTAAAGATCATTCATTCAGTTCCAAACCCTCTGCCACGGGTAGGGGTATCTTCTAAAAGACCAGATCTCTCAAAGCCCCGTCCAGTCTGGCTTTCAACCTCCCAGGGATGGATCATCCACAACTTCTCTGGCCAAAATTTCTAGTATCTAATCACCTTCATAGTAAAAAAATTCTTCCTTATCATAGAATCATAGAATCATTAAGGTTAAAAAAGACCACAAAAATCACCTAGTCCAACTGTCACTCCACATGTCCACTAAACTATGACTCTAAGTGCCACACCTATCCTTTACTTGCAAACCTCTAGGGACAGGGATTCCATCACCTCACTGGGCAACTTATTCCAATGACTCACCGCTCTTTCTGAGAAGAAAGTTCTCCAGTTGTCTAACCTGAACTTTACCTGGCACAACTTAAGGCCATTATTACTAGTTAACTGGGAAAAGAGGGCAATGCCCTCCTCACTCTATCCTCCTTTCAGATGATTGTAGAGAGTGATAAGGTCTTCCCTGAGCCTCATCTTCTCCAGTCTAAACAATCCAAGTTCCCTCAGCTTTTCCAGATTTGTGTTCCATACTTATCATCAGGTTTGTTGCCTTTCTTTGGGCATGCTTGAGGTCATAAATGTCTTTCTTGTAGTGATGGGCTCAAAACTGAATACAGTACTCAAGGTAGAGCCTAATTCTATCTAATTTAACTCTACCTTGTGACTGGAACCTCCATCAGTACTCCAGGTGGAATCTCATGAATGTAAAGTAGAGAAGGAGGATCATTTCTCTTGATCTGCCAGACATACTTGTTTATGGAGCCCAGGGTGTGATTAACTTTTTTGTTCAATGCTACATTTTCAGCTCATGTCCGGTTTTTAATCTGCCTCTGCAGGGCTACTCTCAATCCATTCATTGTCTAGTTTGTATGGATGCTGCCCTGACCCAAGTGTATGACCTTGTGTTTGTCCTGTTGAAGTTCATGAGATTCACACAGGCCCAACTTTCAAGTTTGTCAAGATCCCTCTAGAGAGCAACCCTTCTTTCTAGAGCATGGGCATCCAACTTTTTGGCTTGCCTGAGCTAAGTGGAGAAGAATTGTCTTAGGCTAATGTTTTGGTTATTACTGAGTGATGAGTACACGCCTGGGGCCAGGATGGGCCTCTAGCTGGGGAGCAGCCACCATGATAGCACAGCAGCAGGGGGCGAGGCGCATTACTAGTTGTACAGGGCTCCATAATGTGGATTGGATATGCCTGTTCTAGAGTACCAACTGTACCACTCAGCTTGGTGTCCTCCACAAATGTACTTGAGGGTGCACTCACTGTCAGTGTTTAGTGAAGATACTAAACAGTACTAGTACCTGTACAGACACCTTAGGTACCCCACTCATAAGTGGCCTTCACTTGGACATCAAGCCGCTTGGACATTGAGTGACTGTGACATTTTAAATCCTTATCCACTGATTAGTCCATCCATCATATCCATGCCTTTCCAATTCAGACACAAAGATTTTTCGTGGAGCCTTATCAAAACCTTTGCACAAGTCCACGTAAATTATATCAGTCGTTCTTCCCTTGTCCATATGTGCTATCTCTATATAAAGGAAGGCCAACAAGTTAGTCAGGCTTGATTTGCCCTTTATCAAGCCACATTAACTGCCTCCAATCACCTCCCTGTCTTCCGTATGGCTTTACATGATTACCACGCTCTGACTTGGTGCAGAGATATGACTGACTGGTGTGTATTTTCACAGGTTCTCCTTGCTACCTTTTTAGAAATGAACAATGTGTTTCCCCTTTTCCTGTAGCTGGGGACTTATGCTAACTGCCACAACTATTCAAAATCCAGAAAATACAACAAGGAAATTTTGTCATTACAGAATAAATTGAAGTATACTTTTAATATGAGACAGTCCAGATATTGAAGCATGAGAGTAAATTCCAATTATGAATAATCTTTTACTGAAAGAGTATTGTATTCATCCTGCACTGAATTATGCTACAGTCATCCAGAAAAAAAAAAAAACAAAAACAGTGATAGATACAGAGGACAAATGAAAAACCTTTAAGCAATCTGCAATGTTTGTTTTGTCTAAAAACTTAAACTTTAACTAAACTTAGTGCCTGATTTGATTTATTTTTTTAATCTATGTGTGAGTTATTTTTTATAAGATCAGGATTGGTTATGTCCATTTTGAACTCAATTATGATACAGTATTTCTCAGCTTGCTAATTTATAACTTAGTCTTGCTATATCTGGATTCTGGACAAGATTGTGTTAATGTTTTTAAAAGCTCACTATCAACTTTACACTCTCTCTGAATTATGAAAAGAGAGAATTCTGGAAGTGGTATTGATATTTAGAGTGTGCCTTATATGTTGATTATTGGTCCTTGATAATAGGGAGTAAATAGGTAAGTAGGACAGATAGTAGATATTGTCAAGGAATTCAAGTGTATGCATATTTGTAATCTGCATCTAAAATATGAGGTTAGACTCATATTGTTGTTTCATTGTTAATATTAAGTAATTTTTCCATGGTAAAGTTTTATGGATAGGGGGCCAGGAGGGAAACTACAAGTGGGAAGAGCTTTACCCAGAACAATCCCACAGATGTGAACTTTACCCACTATTTGTGCCCCAGTATGAGATTAATCCAGAGAAAAGTGAATCAAATAAAATTTAAAATAGTAGTTTTACTTGCCTACAAAGATCATTTTTTAAGAGTGTGGCCACCATTCAAGTGAGAGAATAAATACTTCTGAGGTTGCTACTAGTAACAAGAAATTCCACGGTTATTTGTTAAACCAAATCTTTAATTTACACATGACTTTCTGTGGAGTTTTGTAAAAAAATGAGCAACAATGTACAGATAGACAAACTGTATCAACTGAACAGTAAATGTAAAAATCTACAAAGCATTTTGGTTCCTACTCCTTTGATCCTAAAGACAGTTGTAATAACCAGATTTTCCAAGGTTTCTATTCTACAGGCTAATTTTTCTTATGTAGCCCTGACCTGAGAAGACACGATGTGATCTTCTGGGTGTATTTACTGGGAAAATGTTTTCAATTAGTACTTCGTCATGAGGATACAGTTTAGATTTCTCACTAGGGCATGTGAGAAACACGCTCAAGGTCAAAAATTTCTAATCAGTAAAGGTCTCTGTGAAGAGCAGTTTATTTATCATTGCAGTAATGGGCGCACACCCCCTACTCACAAGGGAGAAATTGCTCAACTAGTCAGTGAGATCCATTCTGTTACATACCCTGGGTCCAACGCAGGTAAAGCCTCTCCTGGCACTCATTGGCTGAGAGTCTCAGGCTCACAATCTTCTGAAGCTGTTGCAACACTACACTTCCATACAATGTCTGTTACCAACCCATTGTCTTTGGGTATGTTCTGTACTTTTTATGGCAATAGGAGGACAATATTTTCAACAATTAGCACACTAGTTCTGTCATGTATCAGACTCCTCCCTACCCCTACCATACCTAGTGCTTGTGCCAATTCTACCTAGGTCAGAACACCCCAGTCTCAACTTTACTCTGTTCAGCAGCTTTCTTTGTGAAAGGCAAGTTATCCTATGATACATGCAGAAATACTGCAAATTTCCACTGCAAAAACACAGTCTACCTCTCACAGGCATAGACTGCTTTGCTGACTATTGATGTGCATGATAATGTTTCAAGAAATATTTAGTGGCCCTAAAAGATGATTAAAGTAATTAATGGAGAACTTGAAGATAATGGTCATGGAATGGCCTGGGTTGAAATGGACCACAGTCATCAACTAGTTTCAACCCCCTGCTATGTGCAGGGTTGCCAACCACCAGACTGAGCTGCCACATCCAGCCTGGCCTTGAATGCCTCCAGGGATGGGGCCTCCACAGCCTCCTTGGGCAACCTGTTCCAGTTCCTCACCACCCACTGGGTGAAAAACTTCCTCCTAAGATCTAATTTAAATCTCCCCTGTCTCAGTTTAAAACCATTCCCCTTGTCCTGTCACCATCCACCCTCACACACAGCCGTTCCCCCTCCTGTTCATACGCTCCCTTCGAGTACTGGAAGGCCACAATGAGGTCTCCCCGCAGCCTTCTCTTCTCCAAGCTGAACAAGCCCAGTTCCCTCAACCTTTTCTCATAGGGTGCTCCAGCCCTCTGATCATCTTAGTGCCCTCCTCTGGACCTGCTCCAGATCACCTAAGAACAAGACATAATATTTGGGTGGTAGAAGGAGCTGAGATTCTCCCAATTATTAAGACCAGAAAGGCTGCCCCATGGGCACCCCGATCAGGACCCATACGGGTGTCCCAGGAAGAAGTGTGTAATGATTTCATACAGGCTGGCCTTTGCCAAGATCAATTGCCAGCCTAATCGTCTTTCACTTCAATTGTGGAAACAACTATGAGATGATAAGAAATTTCAAAATGTTCCCAAAAAATCAGGAGTATGAATAATTCGACAAGCGTCAACAAGAACTTAGAGGACTTCATAGTCCCTAGTAAAAGAGAAAAATGCCTCCTCATGACGGAGACCAGCTCAAGACGCCTGAGACAGACGGGCTTAGGCTCTGATGGCACATAAGCAAAGTTTATTGTTGTTACAAGCATTTTATATCTTTTTGCTATGCGAGTATACAATACCTAAATCAGATAACATTCATGCAGCTGACAGCAATACATCATTATTTAATTAACTCTTTTGTGGATTATGATCAGTACAGTGATCAAAAGGCGTTCTATTCACAGAACATGTTCTGCTTTTGGTCATGGAACGAAGAAGCTGTAGCTTATGCTTGCCAGTCTCACATGGCAGTCCTTCCCTTTCAGGAGGGGCCGCATGTTCCCTGTTTGACCCTTTCAGGCCAGCCAGGTCTGTTTTGCTTAACAGTCTTCCTCATCCTCAGGTGTCTTGAGCTACAATGCCTGAGCCACCTGAGGATAAAGATCTGTCCATAGGGCAGTTTATGGCACGACAGGGGATGTTATTTCCCCTGTAAGTAGGGCCTCCAGATAGGACTGGAGGCCTTATGTTGAACTAACAATTTTTTGGTCCTGGAAAAAATGTGTAAGTTATGGCATTGGTGGACACAGGCACGGAAACTTCAATTGTCAACAGTGATCCAACTAAATTTCAAAGAGAAAGAGCAATGATTAGTGCTTTTGGGGGACAAACCATTCCTGTCACCCAAACATGTTTGAAATTGGGGGTTGGGCATCTCCCACTCCAGGAGTATAAAATATCTATTGCCCCAGTCCCAGAGCACATGTTGGGCATAGACATTTTATGAGGTCTGGGTTCTCCAGGCAACCATAGGAGAGTTCAGACTCCACAGAGGTGCATTAGTGTCTGGGTGACTGAGGCAATATTGAGCAGCCATGTGAAGCATGAGCCTATTAGCCTGCTAGAACTGTGCTGGATTACTAATTTGAGACAGTAGAGACTCCTGGGGGTTTAAGATGAAATATTAAGGATGGTGCAGGAATTAGAAAAAGTTGCAATTATAAGACCTGCACACAGCCCATATAATTCCCCTATACGGCCAGTGCGAGAATCAGATGTCACTTGGAGAATGACAGTAGATTATAGAGAATTAATTAAGGACACGCTGTCTGTTCAGGCAGCCATACCCCATATTGCCTCCTTAATGGACATACTGAGTAGGGAAATAAAAACCTATCACTGTGTCCTAGACCTGGCAAATGCATTCTTCAGTGTTCCAACTGCTGAAGAATCTTGAGACAGCTTGCAATTACATGGAGAGGCAGGCAGTGGACCTCTCAGTTCCTGCCACAAGGGTATGTACTTTCGCCAGCATACTGCTGTAACCTAGTGATGCATGACCTAGCAAATTGGGAAAAATCTAATAATGTCAGCTTGTATCATTATATTGATGATCTCCTGTTGACATCTGACTCACTGGAGGCTGTAGGACAGGTGGCAGATTCATTCACTACCTACTGCAAGAAAGAGGATGGGCTATAAATCCTCAGAAGGTGCAAGGTCCAGGCCTGTCCATGAAATTCATGTGGTTAGTTTGGTCAGAAAAGGCCAAAGTACTACCCAGTGCTGTAATAGATAAGGTTCAAGCATTCCCAGTCCCTACAACACCAAAGCAGCTGCAGGAAATCTTAGGTATATTGGGATACTGGCAATCTTTTATATCCGATTTAGTGCAGCTGCTGGGACCATTATACAAACTCATGAAAAAGGGGCAACTATGGGACTGAGAAAGAATAGAACACGAGGCTTTCCAACAGGTAAAACTGGCTGTTAAACAAACCCAGGCATTGGATACATTTGACCCAACCCTCCCTGTCAAAGTTGACGTTCATGTCATTCAAGATGGCTTTGGCTGGGGCCTGTGGCAACACCAAAATCTCCATTGGGTTCAGGTATGGCATGGAGCAGAAGAAAGATACAGTATGTTTGAAAAAGTTATTGGCTGCTTACTTTACATTACAGGTGGTAGCACCGATAACCCAAATAGCTGAGACCATAGTTAAGACCACTCTGCTGACTCAGGGGTGGGTGAAAAATTTGACCCACCTTTCTGAGATGGGGTGGTGCACACACAGGTGGTGGCACAATGGCACACTCAGCCAGAACAGTAGTCTGTCTTCATCACCACTGAAAGAAGAGCTTCAAAAGATCTTAGCCCAGTGATGTATCATAGCGATGTGCCAAAAGAAACATTGGTTGCTCCATCAGAAAGGAGTCCCATTCAGGAAGGGAAATATCCCATTCCTGGAGATGCCAGGTAGATGATCCAGCAAGGGCAACCCAAGCAGATGGAGAGCAGTAGCATAGTATTCCTCCAGTGAAACAATTTGGTTTGAAGAAGGGGGCAGTCAGAGTGGCCAATGGGCGAGCCGTTTGGATGGTTGTAACCAAAGAACCCAGTGATGGTATCCTGAATATCTGCACAAGAATTAAATTCATGTTTCCATTTGGCACAACACACTTCAAATAATGCTCTTAAAACCGTGATTGTCTTCTGGTGCCATTTTATTTAATAAGCAACCCAGAACGAAAACAATTTTATTGCTGTCATGAAAAGCAGAAGAATTATTTATTCCTTTGTGAATGGAGAGGCTGAGGGGGAGGAAAGAAAAAGCCAGCAAAATAAATATCAAATGATGTAAATCCTCTGAATCAAGACAGCAGACTGTGAGAAAACACGAACAGGCAGCTCAAATCTCATTTAACTTATTTTATTAATATGACTTTTTAAATTATTAAATTATCATATGTAATGATTGTGAAGCAGATCAGACCAAAAGGATATCTTCAGCTTCTGTTCTGAAAACTGGAGAACAGCTAAATGGAGTTCAGAATAGTGATAAATACTGGAATTTATTAATTCAGGCAAATAAGTGAGAGATCACGAAAGAGACTGAGCTGAAGGACAGAGATTTAAGTTTACTAAATGCTAAAGACAGATTGATTTGGAGTCATTGACAATTGCTAGGTTTTGCACTATACCCATGCATAGGTGCCTACTTTCATTGGAGCTCAGAGTAATTCAGTAGCATCTGGGACCCCTAATCCAATCTTGCTATTCAGTGCAGACCTAACCAGACTGGTTGGTTGAGGTCTGTATCTACTTGGCTTCTGAAAACCTCCAAGAAAGGAAATTCCAGAATCTCTTTGGACAACCTGTACTAGTATTTGACCACCCTTATATGTAATTGCAGTTTCCCATGCTCCAACTTGAGACAGTTACCTCTTTGTGTAGAATCATGGAATAGAATATCTCAAGTTGGAAGGCACCCATAAGGATCATCGAGTCCAACTCCTGGCTCCACACAGTACCACCCAAAAAATCAGACTATGTCTGAGAATGTTACACAAACACTCCCTGAACTCCGACAGCATGGGGCCAGGACCCATTTGTATGTATACTTATATGCATACACGTATATCTTGTTCTTCTAATTTAGAGCTTCTCTAAATACAACGGAGGCCTTCTCAAATACTGGAAATTTTGGTTTAAATCAGCTATGTCTGACTTAGTCAGCTGTTTTTAACAATATTTTGTAGAATCACTTCTATCTTGTCATCAAAGAACACTACTAAACGCTACACTAATCACAAGACATTGATAAGTACTCACCTGTACATGTGATTCAGACTTTAATTTCCTTTGCATTTATAGAAGAGGGTATGAATTAACTATCAAACTCCAACATGACCCAGCTATTAAAGCTAGATATCAGAGTATTGAGCTGCAGACTTTACAGGCATTAGTCTTCACATTACTGGGATCTTCCAATTATTTTCTACTATTTATGTGAAATGGACTACTGGCTTTTTGATGTAGCCCAGAATACCATTGACCTTTCATGCTGCAAGCACACACTACTGGTTCATGTCCAGTTTTTTGTCCAGAACCTCTAAGTTGCATTCAAGAAGTTCTCCTAGTCTGTACATAAATCTGGGATTGTCTCAAGTACAGCACATTAGGCTTGACTTTGTTGAACCTCATCAGGATCTTGTGAGCCCACTTTTCAAACCTGTCTAGCTCCTTCTGGATGGTGTACCTTCTTTTTACTGTCAGCTGCACTACTCAGCTTGGTAACATCAGCAGATTTGCTGAAGATACACTCGATCTTCTCTTCTATGTCGCTGATAGAGATGATAAAGAGAAGCAGTCCCAAAACAGACCCCTGGGGAACATAATTCATGACCACTTCTAGCTGAACATAGAGATGTTGACCATAATCCTCTGGCTGTGACTGTCCAACCCACTCTTTATCCACCAAATAGTCCAGTGTTCAAATCCATATATCTTCTATTTAGAGGTAAAGATTTGGTGTGCAACAGTGTAAAAGGTCTTGCACAACTCCCATTAGATTATTTCTAATGGCCTTCCTTTGACAACTGGAGCCACTACTTCTTCATAGAGGGCCATCAAATTGTTCAGGAATGATCTGCCTTTGGTGAAGGTGTTCTGACTGTCTCAGATCACCTTTTCATCTTGCATGTGCCTTAACATCTATTCCAGGATGATCCATTCCATGATCTTCCCAAAAACACGTGTGAGGCTCACTTACCTCCAGTTCACTAAGTATTCTTCTCTTCCTTTCTTAAAAATAGATTGATGTTTCCCTTCTTTCAGTCACCAGAAACTTCACTTGACGACCATGGCTTTTTGAATACGATGGAGAGTGGCTTGGTGACTACATCAAACAGTTTCTTCAGGATCCTGTGATGCATGTTCCCTGGTTCCATAGACTTCTGCACATTCAGTCTCATTAGGTGGTTGTGGACTTGCTCTTCTCTTAAGGTGGGAGAGATGTTGCAACCCTTAGCTCTGCCTAGATATTCAGGGTCATGAGAGGTATGGGAAGCCTGACTGCTAGTGAAGACCGAGGCAGAGAACTCACTGAGTACACCAACATTCAGAATATCTGTTGAAGCCACTTTTCCCTTCTCATTTATCACAGGGGATAACACTCTTTTGTCTTCTCACCGATGTTCTTACTCACCAATGAATTCCTTCTTGTTATTTTTCATATCCCTGACCAGGTTTACCTCCATCTGAACCTTGGCTTTCCTGATCCCATATCTGCTTTTCTGGATTGCATTTTTGTATTGTTACCAGGCTTAAACCTGCTTCTACTGCTGGTACTTTTCCTTCTTTTCCCTCAGTTTGATCATCAGATCCTTGCTCAGCCATACTTGTTTTCTTTTTATGACATAAAATCGATGAAAACTGAAGGCTTTCTGTGTAAACAAATGAGAAATTATTTTGAAATTACATCCAATTTTCTTCCTTTGTAGGAAACTACAGCAAAAAAAAAAATCCCATTTTGATCACCTGAAAGTTGTTTTTCAAAATACTCATCAGTTCACCAATAGATGCTCACTCCTCTTGTTAACCTGGAATGAATGTATGCTCAGAATTCAAGAACTATTCAACTGTTTTTTCTTTTAACAATTCAAAAAAAGTTGTTTTTATTTTTACAAATTTATCTAAGGAAGGATTAATGAGGTAGTCATTCAGCTTCATTGCTCCACAAATCATCTGAATTTTAATACCTGCCTTTACATAAACCTTTCCCAAAAACTTTCTAGTGATGTGCTTGTGGATTTTATAGAATCTATCTCCTCATGATTCATATATTATATGTTTTCACTTCTGATATATGAATGCTTGCAAATCACTTACAGCCAAGTATAAATTCTTTTATCAGTATAATATATTGTACTGATAAAGCTGAAGAATGCTCTGCAAAAATTACTTCTGTTGCATTTATTGACAGTGTGACCTCACTATTATTTGTATTATTACTTGCAAGCTTTTTTCTTTTTTTTTTTTTTTTTGTAGGACTTTGAAAGATATTAGAGAACAGTTAATCCACACATTTTCATTTCTGAAGTTCCCTTCCTTAGCAATATACAAGCATAGCTTCCTCGCTTTATGTGTTTATTTTCTGTTCCTAGGATGTTTCTTCAAGCCATGTAATACATTACTCAGAAAGAATTGGGGTAATTTCAACTGGTATTATTGCGTACATACAGGGTTGTTTTTGTTTGTCTGTTTGTTTGTTTTGTAATTTGATAAAGGAGAAAAAAAAGAGATGCTAATATATAACAGAACACTACTAACATGCTTAAGTAGTGCACTGAAGCATAAGACAGTGACAGTCAAATGTAGCTACAGCCATGTTTGCAATACTTGGTATTAAAAAAAAATAAAACAATTGGTATGAGAAGAGTTTAACATAGATAGGGAAAAGAACTACTTCCTTAGAAAGCTGATAATAAACTCCTAGAATGCACTGCCACAGAACATTGTGCAAATACAGTCAGAAAAGTATTTAGCAGATTCATAAGCAACAGGGAAATAAATGGATACTGTAAGCACCATGTACACTGTAACATTTTTAATTTTTAATATGATTATGGTAACTGTTGAGGAAGAAGAAGGTCAGCAGATAACAGAAAGGACCAGGCTTACGGTTTTTCCTGAGCAGCGTCTTATTGCCTCTGTCTGTAGCAGCATGATGGAACAGGTTGATCCCACAGTACACTTCTACACATAAGTTCTTCAGAAGGACTTTGGAAAGTCTTGCTGCTCAACTGTAGTCCTTGTCAGCACAGCCTAACTTCTCAGGGCAAAACTAATCTTTGCACAGCATTATGTGCACTAGATGAGGCTGGCAATAGTTCATTTGTGTCTGAATTCTCTTCAGTATTCCAAGTGCTAAACAGCTGTGGTATATTGTTCCCAAAAAAAATATACTGTGGTAAACATAAACAAGGAAGAAGTGTTTACTGTAACACACTTGTGAGCACAAAAAGGGATGTCCTGTGAATCAAATATTTAAACATGGAAATCAGGGTTTCCAGCTAGTATGAAAGCTCTGAAACAGCTTTTAAGGGAAAGTATTGGAGTAGAGCAGCAAAATTCTTCCTATCTGGAGTCTGATCAGATTCTGAAGATTAAGTCGTGTGTTTGGTTGCAATAGCAGAAAGGTGTCCTCAGTGATTGCAGCCTCTGCAGTGTTACTCTCATAGCGTTGGCTTACAGGCAGAAGTGATAAATTTCCAAGTATCTCATACACTCGTGAGATCTCTCATAGATTTTTATTTTAAGGCAATAATTGTTTGCAGTAAACTACATTTGAGCCATCGGGAAAGAAAAAAATACATCAACATTTGGCACGCTAATGTATTCATTGCATTAAAGTTAGCACAGCATTGTCAAAGCTCTGAATGCAGCAGGTTCCGATACTATCGGCCTTAGGCCTTTTCACTCAAGCTACTACATTTTAATTTCTGTCTTCACCTAATGCTGATAAAAATGCTGCTGAACCTCTGCTTGAAAGATTAGAGAAGCACAGCCTGGTTGCTTCAAGGTTGGCTTTTAAGCACTGCTTTTATAAGTAAAGAGAGAATCAGAACTTCTCAGATATTTCACCATCAGCCTCCTTCGGCCACGATCGTGTTGTCATGGGTTGTTAGAAACTCATGATGTCTTGAGATTTTTTTGAAGTGCAGAAATCCTTAGAAACTTTAAAAAATTAAGCATTTAATTACCAAGTTTTTGAATTGCATACTATATGTCCTATCAAATAATCATTTTCTAATCAACAGTAAAGCATACAGTCCTCATAACAATGTTTATAATAGCTCAAAAGAACTTGGATTCTGTTAAAAATGTTGGTGTTACAAGATAGAAAAATTCAAGA
Source organism: Tetrao urogallus (assembly GCF_951394365.1). Lineage (NCBI taxonomy): Eukaryota > Metazoa > Chordata > Aves > Galliformes > Phasianidae > Tetrao > Tetrao urogallus. Next base: position 92,816,515 of record NC_136815.1, read on the forward strand.
GGTATTCAAAGGGGGAAATTTATTTTCTAATACTCTGTAAAAAGATTTTCTGCCTAAAGGTCAGGGGAGGGATAGGCAATCTGCAAAACGAGGAGATCTAATCTCAAACCCAGGAAAAATGTATGAATTAAACCTACCTTTTCATTGTTAATTCAAACTGGTTGGTTTTGGGAAGAGGGGGGCTTAGGGGAGGGAAGAGTGGGGAGGAAATGTTCCTCAAAGTTACTTAAGTGACTACTGCTAAATGCAAATCTGATTGTCGTTGTAAGTATATAAACTTAGTGTGGGTCATTAAACCCATTATATCTTTTCTGTTTTCTTTACATGGATTACTTGTGCTTGATACACAACCAATATTATGTCCTCACTATAATTTAGTTTTAGTAAATAGTGTTAAAGGATGGACTTGTTTATGCTTGCAATTTGGGTCCTAGGAAGAGGGGAGTCCTTGATTATATTATTTAGATTTTCAGGAGACAAACTTTCTCAAAAAAAAATAAAAGAAATCTTAATAACTTCCTTATTTTCACTCTGCAGTTTCCATGGAAACAACCCCTTGTAAAACTTTGTTACCTTACTGCAGCTGCACCTGCTTTTCCTTACTCAACAAAAAGACCTCTTTTTAATCATCTGTGTTTTTTACACAGAGGGTGGTGACGTATTGGAACAGGTTGCCCAAGGAGTTTGTGGATGCCCCATCCCTGGAGGCATTCGAGGTCAGGTTGAATTAGCTGGAGACCCTGCCCACGGCAGGAGGGTTGAAAAAAGATGATGATGTGGCCCTTTTCAACCCAGGCCAGTCTGATTCTATGAATGATGGAATGAGTGGGCAGCATCTTCCTCGCAAGAACATCGTAGCAGCTATGGAATAGTGAGTCACTTCCTCCAGTGCAGATTTTTACAACTGCAACATGCAGGCTCTCATTTGTCTCTAGCAGAAGTGCATACCTAATGGTGCTGTTAAAAAGTAGTATTTTGTAGCCGAGAACTTAGAATCACCAAGGTTGGAAAAGACCTCTAAGATCATCTAGTTATGGTTAGTTATGGTTATCCCTTATGATCAATATTTCCCACCAAGCCATGTCCCTCAGTACAACATCTAAATGTTTCTTGAACACCTCTAGGGATGGTGACTCCACCACCTCTCTGTTCCAGTGCCTGACTTCTCTTGGAGAAGTATTTCCTAATGTCCAACCTGAATGTCCCCTGGTGCAACTTGAGGCCATTCCCTCTAGTCCTATTGCTAGTTACATGAGAGAAGAGGCCAGCCCCCACCTCACCACAACCTCCTTTCAGGTTGCTGTAGTCAGGTACTTGCTCTATCAAACAGTGCTGTTGTTCTCTTTGTAGCTGTTGAGGTTTCCATGGAAATAAATAGGAGGCATTACTTTCAGAGCAGCCTAAGTGTGTTATAGAATTTCAGGAATTACAATATGGTTGCTTGTGAGAGTTGGACAAGCATGCACCTTTTAACAGGGAATTCTAGGGAGATTATATTCTTATTATTAGTAGTATTAATTATGCAATTTATTTAACTTTCCACCCACTTCCCATTCAAAAAGCATTAGGTTTTTTTTCATATTCAAACAGTTCCAGTTCTTCAGATTATAAAAACCTTTCTTTGTAACTGAGTACATTTGTACCTGTAGCATTGTCCTTGTGTTTTCCTGAATAGGACTACACTGATAACTGAAATGTCTAACAAAACAGGAGAAAGTTAATGACACTGTTATCCAAAGTCTGTATAAAATTACTGTATAAGTAAACTGATCTAATATAGAACATTACTGTTACTTTAGATGTTGGTTGTTTTGTTGGGTTTTTTTTGCTGAAACGTTTCCTTTTTACATACTATTTAATGCTTATAAAAAGCAAGAAGGTGTTCACAGTCAAAAAAATGATAAATCTTACACTAATATCTGCTGCCTTCATTCAAAGGCATTCTGAAGGACTTCACAGACTGTTTTATAAAGGGACAAAAATTAGAAATAGAAAATAGAAAAATTTAATTATCATAGTAATAATTAAAGGATTTGATCAGATTCAGTCATCTTCCACTTGGCTGTCAATAAGAATATGAAACACTCTGATTTCAATTTTTACTCTTTTCAGAGGATTTTCTTCAGTGAGGAAAAGCTTCAGGGACTCTTTCACACTCTTAATGTGCAAAATCTTTAGATAATGGCAGAGGTATTAACATTTTTTGGAATTGAGTATTCCAGATGTGATTATTTCTAAATATATAATACAAAGTCTATCATTATAGTCAGTCTTTAGTTTATAACTCTTATGTCTTTGTCAGCACTGATTTCTCTGTCCTCAGGATCTGCGAGTACCTCAGAAAAGCATAGAAGAGCATTCTAGTACAAGTACTATTTCTCATAGTACTTGTCTTTTTAGTGTGTAGATGCTGCAAAAGCAATCATCCCCACCCCTTTTTCTTATTTTTAAGAGCAATCAAACTACACAGGATCTGTTGGAGAAGAGACGTGTCAGTTCTCCCAACCTTTAGTCTTATACCTCTCAATAATGGTTCTTTTGCATGGAAGACTGCATTTTCCACAGTGATGAGACAATCAACAAACCGTCAGAAAATATTCCTGAAAACAGCTGTAATACTTATCTTCCCTTTCATGACAGCACCTGACCACATCATTAAATACATACATAAAACAATAAAATGAATAGAAACATGATCAGTAGAGGATGACTTTTTATTTCCTTCAAAAGAGGAAAGCTCTAATGGTGACAATTAAATGACTACCTTTTGACATCCTTTTTTGCAGCAGAGATACTAGATCCATCTGTGAGAGAGGAAATAAAGAAGAGGAATGCCAATAGTTTTCTTTTACCACTCTTTGAAGAATCGTTTGTTTCATATGATTGCATTCATTTTTAGGCATTCTCTGAAAGTTCTCTGAAATTCTCTGAAAGCAAGCAGCAGAGAAAGTCAATCTCAAAGGAAAATATCACGAAGAGTAAAGTGGTGACCTACAAATATCCTCCATTAGAAAGGAGTGGGTTCTATGTCTCTCTGCTGTTAGCAGAGATAGAAGATTACAACAGCATACTTTGTTATTCTCTTTTCCTTCGTACAAAGGAAACTATTTTAATCTCCCTCTTTTTACATCTCTGGTCTCCAAATTAATGATAAAGAAACCTTTGTAAAGGGTATTGAAACCTAGAGGGAAAAACAAAACAAAACAAACAAACAAACAAACAAAACAGTAAGCTTCAATCTATCATAATCTATACAAGAAGCTGTGAAGGTTATTCCATTCTGTTCCTTCCTTTTTAACAGACGTTGGTTCCTTGCCAACCTGTCTTCATAACACTTAGTATTTGCGTTCAACCACAGCCAGTTAGTGATCTCTCCTATATAAAGAGCCAAGGAAGAAAGGCAAATGACCTGAAGAGGAAGAACATACAGTTAAAGAAAGCAGACAACCAAGTGTACGAAAAGTTCTAGTAATTAAATCTAATTATACTCTTCATCATAGAGAAGAGATGCCCGTTCTAATGATTTGTTACTCAAAATTGTGATAATTATTTTCTCACTTTTTAAATTGTATTTTGTTTTTAAAACATGAGAGAATCATGCTTTTCATCTGTTCAGAAGGAAATAGTGAAGATGGTGACTGGACACTACTGGAAAGTACTGAGCATTACTGCAGATCATGAAATGCCTGCTCTACTTCCCAGTTACAAACGAGTCAGATCATGAAGTTATTTAACTTAGAGATAAGAAAGACTTTCAGGTTCCTGTGAACAAAAACTTCTTTAGCACTTTAGCATCTTTTCCAGATTCTGAATTCATCCTTCATCCTATGTTATTGTTGTGCAAAGGAACATCACATTAAAAAGTTAGTTACTTCATCTACTCAATAACATGGCAAGGTATAGCTAGAAACAAAGTAGGAAAAAGAAATCAGAATAGATGGATTTGTTATGGTTCCTCCTACTCCATTTTATGTTAAATTCTGTAGTCTTGTTAAAAAGAAAAAGCACTACACTTACTATGTGTATACTTTTGTTTTCAATATGTTCATACAAAAAAGGAAGAGGATTGAGAGATGAAGTATCTTATTAAATTTGGTTTATTTCATTTTATATTTGGAGGAAATAGTCCTTAACATACCAGCAGAATCCATCTCCTGAAATGGTAAATGATGAGTGTTATATGAGTGCATAGCGATCTGTTCTAGGGTTGTTCATAGCAATTGGAATGAGGAATTTCTGCACATGACTGCATTGAATTTTAGATATCTTACTAGCTGAAATAGTACTTGTGGAGTGGCTGCATACCCACAATTTTTAGATTTATATTTTTGGACTTACGCCTTTAGTGTTAGAAATAACAGAACTAACATGACAAGCCTTTTCAGATAATTAGACTTTAACTGCTCCCTTTCAGTTTACTGTTAAAAATGTTCAATGCAAAAGAGACACTGTTTCTTAAGCATGTGGAGGTCATATCATTATGATGGTAAATGGCAACATCTAGAGCTAACTAGACATCCAAGGAAGTCTTACTTTCATTTCTATTCACAAGACATTGACAAAGAAATCAGCAGTAAATTGTTAAACAGAGCTGATCAGTACAGAAAGCAGAAAAACCCAAAGAATTCCAGCTAAGCCCAGGAATCATCATAATAGAAACAAAACAAAATGAAACAAAAAATATTACTCTTACTGAATTCCTGCTATTCATCCATCATTTTTTTAACAAATTTATGCTTTTCTTTGTATTTTCATCAAACTGATGACATTCTAGTCTAATTTTTCAGAATAAAATTGTACTGGTGTAGTTATTTCATTAGTTCATTGGATGATAATAATGATGAAGCAAATCATGCATTTCACCATTGCTTTCTTGTGATTCAGGAGAAAAGACACTGGGATGCTGTCATACAAAGAGCACCTACCAGTGAGTCAAGTAGTGGTTGGAGACATTGACCGGCCTGGGTCTGAAGCAAAGATATCTGTGGGTCCTGTGCGTTGCCAAGGAGATCGTAAGTTGTCTATTTTTCTTCTGCTTAATACTGCACAGAAAGAATACAATATTGCTAAATTATGCATGAGGAGTCAACTAAATTATATTTAGGCAAGTGGCTGCCTAGTCAAAGCATGAAAGGATGATGTGACTTGAGAAACTGCCTGTGAAACAGCATGTTCATCTTTGCATTTGTCTTTATGGTAGATGTGGCAACTTTGATTATTCAGGTAAGTTTATGTAGATTTATGTACTCACATCATTATTTGGTCTCAATAGCAATTATGAAAAAGTTGATAAATGCCAATGGGTGCAAATTTTTCCACACGGAGGCATTCAGTGACTCACCTTTATTTCATACACATTTAGATGTCAGGCACCATTTTGTCAGACTTCTGCTGCCATCTACCACACAGCAACAAAATGTAATGGATATTTCCCAGGGAGGCTGTGGATGCCCCCTCTCTGGAGGCATTCAAGGCTCAGCTGGGTGGGGCTTTGAGCAACTGATCTAGTGGGAGATGTCCCTGCTCACAGCAGAAGTTTAGAACTATATGATCTTATAGGTCCCTTCCAACTCAAACCATTTTTTGTTTTTTTCTATTATTCATTTTTCTCTGCTAAAATAAGGGTTATGAAAATCCAGTAAGGAGACACGATGAGACTTTTTAGTTGAGTATCTGATTGCTACTCTATATATTCCATTTGAAATTTTGTACATCATGTATTTATATCAACTGAAAAGGGTCTTATAAATGTGAATTGAAATTTTTTCTCTTTTTTGCCATCTTGCAACCCTGAGGTGTGGGCTGTGGTTGACACTCTCAAGAAATGGGATTTCTTGAGAGAAAGAGAGAGACCTAGACAGGCTTGAGCAGTGAGCCCAGGAGAGCCCAATGAGGTTCAATAAATCCAAGTGCAATGTCTTGCACCTGGCTTAAGGCAACCTCCACTATCAATACAAGCTGGAAGACAAAATAATTAATCACAGCCCTGTCAAAATGGACTTGGGGGTATTGGTGGATGGTAAGCTGGACGTGGCTAGCAGTGCGCCTTCACAGTCTAGAAAGCCAGCCATATCCTGGGCAGCATTCAAAGGAGCAAGGCCAGCAGGGTGAGGAAAGTGATCCTTAAGATATTTTAAACATCAATAAAATCCCTACAGAGACCGGATGTGGGAGCTGGGCTTGTTCAGCCTGGAGAATAGAAGGCTGCACATTGAAGCCTTCCAGTATTTAAAAGGGGATTATAAACAGGGGGGGAACTTATCACTCTTTTAGACAGCAGTAGGAGAAGGGGGAATGGTTTTAAGCTCAGGGAGGGGAGGTTTACGTTAGGTGTCAGGGAGTTTTTCACAGAGAGTGAGGAGGTGCTGGAACAGGATGCCTAGAGAGGTTGTGGATACCCCATCCCTGGATGTTCACGATCAGGTGGGATGGAGCCCTGGGCAATCTGGTCTAGTACCAGATCTGCAGGTTGGTGGCCCTGCCTGTGGCAGGGGAGTTGGAACTTGATGATCCCTAGGGTCCCTTCCAACCCAAGCCGTTCTATGATTCGATGATCCTGTCGGTGTACTCTGTGCTTGTGAGACATCATCTGAGGTACTGTGTTGAGATGTGGAGTCCTCAGTGCAGGAGAAACATCGACCTGTTAAAGCATGTCCAGAGGAGGGCCACGAGGAAAGACATGAGGAAAAACTTTTTCTCTCAGAGAGTGGTCAGGCACTGGAATGGCTGCCCAGGGAGGTGGTGGAGTCGCCATCCCTGGCAGTGTTCAAGAGGTGCAGATGAGTGCACTTAGCTTCTTCTTTTTTTTTTCTTTTTTTTTTCGGTTGTTTGTAGTCTTTCTGGGGGTAATTAATCAATCAAACAGCTAATGAGAGGGAAAATGAGGTGTCTGCAAACTTTCATATTGCCTATAATGGTTCTTGTTATTTATATTTTACTAATTACAGGCCATTATGTGTTTGTTTCTCGGCTGTTTGACATTTTCATATTAAGCTCTTGCAACTGATGATTAATAATGAGTACGACTTTTCTTGAACCTGTTACTTTTGTTCCTTACATCCTGAATCAATGTGATGCTATTACTCATACTAGCAGTCCCTGAAGTCTGAGTCATTTCTAAATATTAGTACAAATGAAACCTCATTTGAGCAGACAGTAGGTTTTATTATTTAGGGAACTGAATGGGTGTACTCCTAACATCCTGATTAATGGATTTTTTTTTTGCAGCAACTTTACAGATGTAATTTGTGGAGATATAATTTGGCCTATGAATTAATTTGAATTCCCTGACCAAGTATTACTGTCAGGAAGTTGGTATAAGCTTTTTCACAGCCAATAACACAAACTCCGGTCCCTTGCCAGCTTCCATTTCACATTCTCTGCATTTATGCTGCATTCTCCTTAATGTCCTTTCTTGACCATATACAGCACCTGCCATACCCAAGGCCTCTACTGTCTCACCATATATTGCTGCAAAAAGTGTTCTTTGCCCTGGGGAAAGTTCCAAAATATGCCGTTGCTCTTCAAGGAAGAGAAATCAAAATTGTTGAATTTATGGAAAGGATTTCTAGAAAACTGAATTAATCCATATTTTAATGCATTATATGCATCAAAACCAACATTATAAATACTAACAGTCTTGACATTTTTGTCAACACAAGAAGTTCTGTTGCATATATTTTGTATGTAGTTATCACTGTACAATTAAGATAGAAAACACAATCAAGCTAGCGGTATGAAATTTAAGTAAGAAATACAGCTTTTGGTCTGTTTAGAAGAAAGGTGTTACAAGTAAAAATGCCCTACAAGTTAAGCAAAAATGTATTTATTTGGAAAGATTTCTGTGCTGGTGCTGCACGTCATGTTTCTGTAATGGTTGTCCGCTGCACGTGATGGAGCATTCCATAGCCTGGTGATATTGCTTTGCTGCACGCAAGAGACTCTATTCTCACATCAGAATTGCAATATCATTTGCTATGTATTTCATAGCTACTTCTCTATTAGGTGTAGAAACACTGACATGTCACGTGAGCCCAGTTGCAACTGTAAGGGTACAGCAGAGATGGTGGCCTTTGCTATCTGTAAGTGCAGGCAGCTGAGACCTTGCTATTTCAGCACAACATGTAATAAATAAAGAAAAATTCTGTATTGTATCATTCAGTTTCCTTCCTTCTAACTGACCTTTCATCAGCAATGTGCTCCATAAAGTACTTCTTTTCTATCACATCTGCAAGTTGGAGATGCAAAATTCTCGTGAACATGAAAAATAACTTTTTCTTGTGTATGCAAGCCCATTTTCATTACATTTCAAACTGATTATATGTTTCCTAGAAAAAAAAAAAAAAAGTGGTAAACTAAGCTTAGATTGTGCTACAAACAGGAAATTCATTATTCAGCTGAAATGAAGATGATGAAAAACTTCAGTAATAACAAATACTGAAAAAAATGATTAGTGAACTTATTAGTCCATGCTTTATTTGGGCTCTTTGACATAGAATACCTTGAAAGCTAAGACTAAACAGAAATATACATTCCTAGCAGAAGGAATCTATTTTACAAGCATGACTTAATGATTTGTTTTCTGTTCTTCCTTACAGTTCTGTTCTTTCAACACTTTGGACTAGTTTTTTAATAGTACCCTGAGTTTCAAGAGAAAATAACACTGCCATATAGTTAGCTTGCAGATCTTGGTAACACACTAAAGCTATGTAGAAAGAAAGTTCTCTAATTGTACATCTAGGGAATGTGTTGACAGTCAGAAGAAAAGTGAAGTTATTTTTACAAAAATAAGATAAGCTGGAGAGTACACCAGCAATAAATAAATAGATAAAAATTATAATAGGTAAAAGAAATTTCAGTAGAAGATGGTTAGTTCTACCTTTACAATATTCCAGTATTGTAGTGACTTGCATTGATGATTTCTAAAAGTAAAAATACTTTCAAAAATAGTATTTTCGATAGAAAATTTTTAATAGAAAATTAAGGTCAGTGATTAAAAAAAAAATCTAGTCTGGGTGCTTGCAGATGATGTCTTAGACATAATTAAGGATGAAAATATTTTGTTTCTTAATTTTTGAATTAATAGTTAAACTGAAAGCATAATGGGATTAAATTGCTGAAGTACCCATTTAAGGTGTTAGTTACTTCTTTGTTATTTGAGTTAGAAAACTAATCAAAATATCTGTGCTTTCCCAAATCTTGCTTTCAGTGCTGAGTTTGTGTATATACATTTATTTTCACTAACCTTTATGAATTCCCAATCAGTTGGAAATTGTACTGTAAACATAGCTCAACACTTGATACATTTAAGAGCTTTATTATTTTTCATAGTATCTGCCTTTAGTAATCATTAAAAAATGTTCTGCTTAATTTCCACAGCTATTTACCACATTATGTATATGTTTATGTGTTGCCTTGGATAATATGTATTGCATGTACAATACAGATACATTCAAAGACTTTTGTAATATTCTTCTCACCCTTTGACACACTCTTCTGATTCTGCCAGCAAAGCAGAAGAAATAGAACTTCCTTTTCCATTAAAGAGTCCAAGAAATAGTATTTCAAAGTTCTTTGATTTTTCACTGGAATTTGTTGAAGGTGATAAAATAAGTGCTAATAGCCACCCATGCTTTGGGATAGGATTGTCCAGTTGAACTAATGATATTGCAGTAATTATTCCTCATATGCGATTTCTTTCCTCAGTGACCCAGAGTCAGAGTAAAATGAGCTACTTTTTCTAAGTAAACAAATCCACTCTTTTATAGTTGTTTAATATCTAGATATACCTAGATAAAATTACTTCATGGCTATCTCTTTCTGTTCACATTTATACTTTTTATACTGTAAAATACACTTTTATTATATATTTTAACTAGGATTTATTTTACTAATGATGAGGAAATGTTTTCACTTAAGCAGTGATAGAAAGTCTTCAAAAAAATCATGCTATGTCTCAAAGAGAACTCTTCTTTTTCTTACCTCACAGATGATCTTTGTCTACGACTGGTTGTATCATATAGGCCAGGTCCTATAGGTAAAACTTTGCCCACCTGAAAATATGAGCTGCAGAAACCTACACTGTTCAGGAAGAGTATTTCTCTTTTACACTACAATCCAATCGTGTAGATTTAGAGGTAGCCATAGGAAAGAGCATTTCCTGCTATGGTTTCCCTTATACATACATCTGTCCCAACAAGCAAAGTGCTCCAAATGCTGGTATTTTGGCTGGTAGTTTTTTCATCCTTTTTTTTTTTTTAAATCATGGAATTGTAGAATTGCTAAGGTTGGAAAAGATCACGTAGGCAAACTGTCCACCTACCACCAATATTGCCAATCAAACCATGTCCCTATGTCCTACATCTAAACTTTCCTTAAAAACATTCCTTAAACACCTCTAGGGGTGGTTACTCCATCACTTCCCTTGGCAAACTGTTCCAATGCCTCACCACACTTTCTGAAATAAATTATTCCTAATATCCAATGTGAAATTCCTCTGGCACAGCCTGAGGTTGTTTCTTCTTGTCCTAGTTACCTGGGAAAACAGGCCAACATTGACCTCTTCTCAACATCCCCCGAGCCTCCTCCAAACTAAACAATCTCAGTTCCTGCAGGCTCTCTTCATAAGGCTTGTGTTCCAGACCATACACCAACTTGCTGCCTTTCTCAGAACCACTCCAGGTCCTTGATGCCTTTCTTGTAGTGAGAAGCCCAAAACTGAACACAGTATTCAAGGTGAAACCTTATCAGAGCTGAGTACCAAGGTGTGACCATCTCCCTACTCCTGCTAGCTACACTATTTCTGATGCAAAGCCAGAAAGTAGTTGGCCTTCTTATCCATCTGGGTACACTGCTGGCTCATGTTCAGCCAAATGTTGACCAACTCCCCCAGATCATTTTTCTCCATGAAGTTTCCAGCCTGTAGCACTGCATGTGGTAATAATCTCTATAGCACTGGAAGGATCATCAAGACATCTTTCTACATACCAACATGAATGTTTCTTTATAATAATATTAAAAATTCAACAAAAAATAGTAAAATTAATGATTGCTTCATAGAATGGTTTGAGCTGGAAGGAGCTGTTAAAATCACCTAGTTCCAACGCCGCCCCCATTATAGGCAGGGACACCTCCCAGTAGACCAGGTTGCTCAAAGCCCCACCGAGCTAAGATTTGAATGCTTCCAAGGAGTGGGCCTCCACAGTCTCTCTAGCAACCTGTTCCAGTGTCTCACCACCCTCACAGTAAAGAATTTCTTCCTGATATCTAGTCTAAATCTACCCTCTTCTGGTTTAAAACCATTTTCCCTCAACTTGTCACTATCTACTCCCATAAAAGTCCCATCCTAGCTTTCCTATAGGCCCCCCTTCAGGTACTGGAAGACTGCTATAACGTCTCTTCTGAGCCTTCTCTTCTACAGGCTGAATAGCTCCAGCTCTTTCAGCTTCTGCTGTGGAGGTGGTGCTAGATACCTCTGTTCATCTCTGTGGCCTTCCTCTGGATCTCCTTCAACAGCTCCATTTCCTTCCTGTGTTGAGGGCTCTTGAGCTGGATGCAGTACTCCAGCTGGGGTCTCAGTGATGTAGAGTAGGGGGGCAGAATCACCTCCCTCAATCTGCTGGTCATGCTTCTTTTGATGCAACCCAGAATATTCATCTTCCAGGCTGCAAGGACGCATTACTGGTTCACATTAATCTTCCATCAGTCAACACTCCCAAATCCTCCTTAGGACTAAAGCCATTCTCCACCCAGCCTGTAACTGTGCTTGGGATTGCCCCCACCCAACTGCAGTACTTTGCACCTGGTCTTGTTGAACTTCATGAAATTGGCAAGGGTCTACCTCTCAAGTCTGTCCAGGCTTCTCTATATAGCATCTTTTTCCCCTAGTGTGTCTGCAAGCTTGCTGAGGGTTCACTCGATCTCACTGTTACCTACAAAACTGTGAAATAACACCAATCACATCACTGATACATGAGGAGATCCTCATCAGCTGTCTCCATTTGGACAATGAGCCACAACTCTCCGAGTGCGACCATCCAACTAATCCCTTTTCCAGCAAGTAGCCCATCCATCAAATCCATTTTCTCTAATATGGCAACCAAGATGTCATGTAGGTGTCACGGAGTTGACCAGATCAATCTACGTCCGTGACAGGGGCGACAGGCCTCTGCCCTCCCCCCCCCACCCCAGTCCCACAAAAATGGGAAGGAAGGAAGGGAGGAAAAGAGCAGCGGCAACAATCTATGGAGGAAAACTTATTTTACTATAATATTGGAATACAAGATAACATAATATATACAATTTAATTGAAATTGAGATTAATAAATCAGACAAGATGAGAGAGAGAGAGAGAGTTCCCGGAACCGAGTCAAACCTGAAAGGCTTGGAACGGCTAGGAAAGCACCCTCCAGCACCCACTGCAAGGCAGCAAGAGAGCGCTCCCCCCACCCGGAAGGGCCAGATCCCGTGACTTCTGCGACGTACAGGGATAGGTACCTGGGATTGGGGCAGTGACATTTTAATACCCCGTACACTACATGATGTTTTGATGTGGAATACTGAAACCCAGAAACAAAAAACAAAACAAAAACAAAAACATAGAACCATGACAGTAGGACAGTGTCAAACGCTTTGTATATGCCAATGTAGATCACATCAGTTGCTCTTCATTCATCTTCTGATGCTGTAACTCCATCTTGGAAAGTCACCAAGTTTGTCAGGCATGATTTGCACTTTGTAAAGTCATGTTGGTTACCACCAATCATGTCATCTTTATTTTCCATGTGCTTTACTTGGGCCTTTGGGAGGATTTGCTCCATAATCTTGCCAGTTACAGAAGTAAGAATGACTAGTTTGTAGTTCCCTGAATCTTTTTTATTCTTCTTGAAAACGGGGGTTATGTTTCCCCTTTTCTAGTCAGAGGGAACTTCACCAGACACCAGCCATTATCCCTCAAATGTGATGGATAGCTGTTTGGCAGCTTCATCCAACGCTTCCCTCAGAACCTATGGTTGGATCTGGCCAGGACCCATGGACTTGTGCACCTTCAGGTTCTTTGGATCTCAAATCTGATCTTCACTTACAGCAGGCAGAACTTCCTTCTCCCTGTTCTTACCTTTACTTTCTGAAGATTGGGTGGTATGGCTAGAGCCCTTGCCAGACAAGACTAAGGCAAAGAAGTCCTTGAGAACCAACTTTCTCCTTATTCCTCATGACCAAGTCTCCAGTTTACTTCCAGAGAGGGCCCACATCTTCCGTGACCTTCCTTTAATTACTGGTATACCTGTAGATTTTCTTCTTGTTCCCCTGTAAGTCTCTGGCTAGATTTAATTATGCCTGGTTTTTAGCTTTCCTAACCTGATGTCTGGCTGCTCAGACAACATTTTTGTAGTCCTCCCATGTAACCCATTCCTGCTTCCACTCTCTATAAACTCTGTTTTTGAACTGACTAAGTGTAGGAGTTCCTTGTTGATCCACAGACTCTTCCTGGCATTCTTGCCTGCCTTCCTTTTTCTTGGCATGAACTGCTTCTGAGCTTGGAGAAAATTGTCCTTGATTACTTCCTTTCTTGGGCATCTCTTCCAGCCAGAGCTTTCTCCCATGTCACTCTGCCAAGCAGTTACCTGAAGAGGTCAAACTCTGCTCTCCTGAAGTCCAGAGTAGCAAGCTTGCTGTGCACACTCTTTGATGCCCTAAAGATCTTAAACTCCACCATTCCATGGTCACTGCAGCCAAGGCTGCCCTTGAGCTTCATGTTATTCACCAGTCCTTTCTTGTTGGTAAGGACAAGGTCTGTGTTCATGCACTCATTACAAGCTCTCAACAGGACCACCTTACTTGGTATGTAGAAAGATGTCTTAATGATCCTTCTAGGATCAACTGTAGTACTTATTGTCACAGAGCTAAAAGTTGTGCATTTTGGGAAAGTTCTTAGAAGTCTGAATAACTTTTGCTCTATTCATTTTTTCTCTGACCTTTGTCTTCTGTGGTCAAACTTACAAAAGTGGGGAAAATATTGATTACAAAACTGTATGAGAAATATGAAAAAATATAAAAACTTGCTCCCTTTACCATTGCTGAGGCCAAGGAGAACTTCCACTACTAAAGTTTTGTGTTCCAACATGCTCACTTCCAAACTAAAGTAGCAACATGTGAAATGCCTTAAATTGGAGCAAGTTTGAGAAGCAAGCTTACAGTTTCTCTTTGTGCTTCCTCTTCTCCACACTAAAAGTACATCTTCTGTGAGATGTATACTATGAGGGGAAAAAAAAAAAAAGTAGAAATTGGAAAACATAATTTCATCAAGGTTTTAGCTTTCATCAGTTCAGATGGGTTGAAAAATAGTGAAAAGACTAAGGAAATGATATGCGTTAATGTTAGTCACAGTAGTTAGTACACATTATGTAGTCAATGTTAGTGAGTTAGTCACTCACCATGCTACAGTAGATTTTATTACAGTACAGTAGTACAGTAATACAGTAATATTACTCTTTTCTCTGTTGTTAAGAAAATTTGTTTTAGTTTCTTCAATAATTCTTCCACCTTGGAAGAGGATTTAAGAATAGGACCATCGGGATTATGACCATTAATCTTCAATTGGTCATTAATCTTCAATAACCCACGCAGCACTCAGTCCTGAGGAACACAGGAATCCTATGTTTTCTCCGAGGAGCTCAACTTTTGGGGTATTAGGTGTCCCAATACCAGCCAGTATGTTATCTTTTTAAGATAATCCATTCTAGGTATGTACACTGCTGTAACTCCTTGCTGGCTCACCAAGGATAACATGATAAAAAGCACAACAGTGACAGCAGACAGCAGCTATAGAAAGTGAGGATTCAATCAAACACAACAGCAGACCTAGAAATAAAAGAAAAAGTATACTTACCTTCAGAAGGCCTCAGGTTCACAGGAATCTCCAGAGAAGTACCTTTGCCTCCCCTGCCAACCCACACATGAGATGTGTGAAGAGGTAGATCCTGGCTCCACCCCTTCTGGTCATTCAGCTGCATTGTGCCTGAGCTCCCCTGGGTTCATCTTGCCTTCCTACCAGGTGCTCAATCACTATTTCCAGTCAGGATTTAGCATCTTCTCTACACTCAGGGACAAAACAAGATGCAACAGTCACAAACTGGAACATAGAAAGCGCCATATGATAGGAGGAAAAGTACTCTACTTTGAGGGTGACTTATAACTGGAACAAGCTGTCTAGAGAGGTTGTGGAGTCTCCTTCTCTAGAAATATTCAAAATCCACCTGGACTCTTTCCTGTGCAACTTACTGTAGAGAACCTGCCTTAGCAGGAGGAGTTGGACAAGACAATCTCCAGAGGTACCTTCCAATACCTACCATAAAATAAAATACAGTCTTTGCTTTATGTACCCATAACTTTTCTTTCCCTCATTCCATCATTACCCTAATGATATTCTTAACAGATATAAAAGTAGGAACTTTGTCAATTAAATATATATATTTTATTCGGTTCCAGTTGAAACAATAAATTTAGTTCCTTATAATTCTGCAACATGAGTTAGGTGTTAATGACCACTATTATTTTAATGTGGAAAATGAAAAAAACAGTTAATCTATTTTTCTATTTCTAATGAACAATCAGAAAGACATTTCTTTTTTTTGTGCAGTAGCTTTAAATAAACTGTGAATATTTGATCTAAATTAATCACCAGGCTACATTTTCTACCATCACTCCTATCAGTTTCCTTTTTCAGTTCAAACATGATGACAGAAAGTTGCATTATTCCTGAAGAATCTTAAGCACCCTATTTCTTAATTTTGTTTAAAAGGTTTATATTTTTGGCACCCTACAGTAATGTGCCGTTATTTATAATCAGACTTACATTGCATTTAACTATTCACTTATGATGGATAGAAATTAGTAACATTAAACAAAATCAATGTATTTAAAACATATCACTTATGCTTAACTTACTTAAGGATGTCAGTTGATTGGGGAGCTTTGTTCTTATGCAGACAATGACTTCATTGATATTCTTGATTTGCAAATGGGGGAGCTGAGAAATTTTCTTCAAGGAGTGAGGCAAAGCTCTTTTTTAAATCATGAGTTGGTTGAGTCTTGTAAGGACCAGAAATCCTGTGTTACTAGAACATTTTTCCTAACGCTAAGGATAATAACTGGAATTCTACATTGTGAATTGATTACATTCCCTACCACTTTTTGGAAGCTTTGTAAGCATTAGTATCCCCTGAGAGAATATAGTGCTGGTGTTGCAGGGCACTGTGGTATTTCAGAGAACAGGAGATAGATTCCAAAATTTCCTGCCTACACAGCACGACCACTCCACAAGACTCTTCCAAAGACAAAAACCAGTTACAACTAGAGCTGGGTCTATAGCCAGCAAAGCATCCAGAACTTTCCATTCTGAATAAGGTAAAAAGACCAGAGTTCAATTATAGACACACAAAAACAACAACTGGGGACCCAGGATCACTATCACAAAGAGACAAAGCACATGCAAGGGGTCAGAATCCTGTGTTAATGATTTTGGGAGAAGAATTGACTACGTATGTAATGTACAGGAAAACTTTAAAGTAATGTAACAGTTAATAATTATAAGCTGAAGTTCTTTTGTGCTAGCTATGCACATTTAGAAGTTATAAGAAAATCTGTAGAAATGCTTTCTGATCTCATCAGATTTCCTTTAATTTTTTTAATTTTAATCAGTTCATGCGTAGACATTTCAAAATAACAATGTAAAGTCTTTGTAGTGAAAAGCTTAAGAAACCCTGACTTAATTTACATGCAGGAATAGTAGATGATATGGGAGGAGGAAAATCACTGTTTGATTCAGGCCTGGTATAAAAAGCCTCAGCCAGGGGCTTAATTCTCAGCTGTAATGTGGCCATGCAAAACAAAAAAAGAAAAAAAAAACAGTTAGAAAATGAGGGGAGGGAAAGAATCCTAGGCAGATTACATGTGTCCTCATTCCAACATTACTATTACATGTGTGATTTCAGGCCCTTCCTCTAAAATGTACTGAAGGAGTGTTAGATGTTAGTTTATCAAGCATTAAACCATATGCTGGGCCTTTCCTTATCCAGTATTAAGTAGTCTTAATTACAGGCTTGCATGGCGATCAATTCTTTTCTGAAGGTTTGATAATTGCAGTGCAGTAGTGCCTTTATATTGAGTCTCATTTAAAAGGCATACCTTCCCATATTGCCCTATGTTGTAAGACTACAGCAATGCTAAATACCAAATGAATACAAATCCACAGCTTCTACAGACTGATATAAAAATTCCATATCCTTTCTGAATGATGGGATAGCTTTTCTTTGCAGAGCTCTCTCAGAATAGTATCAATGTACCACATCACTGCCAACGTACTCCATTGTTTTACTGTGGCTCTGATTTACGATATGGAGTACATCACTTTGTTCAGTATGCAGCAAGAGACTAGAATGATGTTTTAAGAGCTAAAGATATTCTGCTTATTCTGGAGGTTATTTAAATCACATAACTATTAATATTATTGTAGCAGGAGTGCTAAGTTATGGTTTGAAAAAGTGAGTACACCATGTGGTGGGAAGGTATGGCCAACCTAGGGGAGCTCAGACCTGAATGACTAGAAGCGGTGGAGTCAGGATCCATCCCTTCCTAGATCTCATCTAAGGGTTTGTATGAGAGGTAAGGGTGTTTTGCTGATGCTTCCTGTCTACTGGAGACCTTCAAAAGGTAAGCAGTTTTTCTTCCCATGTTTCCGTATCTAAGGCTGCTGCGTTTGGATTTGTTCTCATTTGCTGTAGCCTAGGATTCTGCTACTTGGCTGGTATTGCTGTCTTTTAAATCACATTGCAGCATAACAGCTACTAAAAAATGATAATTCAGTTAGCCTTTATAGTCAACTGATTTGGAATATGTTATTGACCTGAAAATTGATGGTCATTCATCATATTCAGAATGCATTACATTTAATTTTATTGGCAATTTTTTTTTTTTTTTTAATCTCTAGAAAAGATGAAGGGGTTTTTGAACTGAAAAGGGCAACAGGGAAAGGCAGATTACTTGTTTCTCCTATGGAGCAATCTAACGGGTAGTTCACCGCTACCTCCAATGTTCCTAGTAACTTTTCCTCTGTGGGGGTATAATCAGTGGCACTGTATCTCAGAGTTGCTCCTATCAATTAAAATATACTTACTGAACTATTTTTATCTCTAAGCACTATTCCCTGTAGGGGTATTTTCTCAAAATATTAGAGGGTGTATCATGTTTTTATCTATATCTCCTGACTGTGTGGCCCCTACTCTTCTCTGAAGTTCTTGGAGGTTTCAGGTTTTCCAGTCCTAATGTGAGTTCTCCCTTGTATGGGACTCCCCTTCATATAAGGCATCGCACATGTAATTAACTCCAACTTTCCTCCACCTAGGAAGGAGAAATTAATATTAAGTAGTCTAGTAAGCCTGCACAGTAAGTCTAAAATTCATAAGTCCAAGTTGTCTATGGACCTCTGTAAATAAAATCTTATTTGATGAGAGTGTGCAGGCTGTGAATTGAAAATGATTTGCAACTTTCTGCATAGCAGCTTGCGAGCTAAATTTGATTTTATTTGCAAGGGCATCTTGTTCACTAGCTTTTTGTTGTCTCAACCTCTAAAATATTCTTGGATATATATGTGGAAAATTTTGGAGTAGAATTGTGCTACTGAAAACTCTTTGAAAAATTAAAATGTTTTAGGGTTATCTCTTCCAAGAGAAGAGGTTAAAAGGTTTGCTCTAGGTGACAGTGTTCTTTCTTTCTGATATATTTAAACATAATTAACCTCCTAGAACAATATGCCTAATAAATTTTTCTTTTTTTCTACCATTTCCATTGTATATCTTTTGTGTCACATTAAAGGTGTCTTACCTTCATCATCTTCCTTTTTCTTAATGGTAGTAGCAGTTTTTGCTTCTAAATCATGTTTGTGCTTGCACATACCAAAGTGTTTGTGTCCTAATAAAGCACTTCAGCATGGATGCAATTGCAAACTCAGTTAAAACCTTGGATGCAATTGCAAACTCAGTTAAAACCTTGGCAACTCAAGTGAAGTAAAAAAAAAAAAAAAAAAAAAAAAACACGCAAAGGTGTTAAGTATGAATTTCTGAATTTCTGTTTTCTTTCTTAATCCTTTATTTAAAAGAAGGAAATAGATTTTACATTGTAAGGCTGGATTTGAGCTGTTTGGAAAAGAAACTCCTATAAACTTAAGTTGAACATATCTTAATGTGGAAACTCTCAAGAATGCAGACTCCATATTACTATTTCATGAAGTCATTTTTCAGGGCATCAGAGGGGGAAGTACTTAGCATTTTTTATTCAAATGTTAATAAAATAGGGCAAGTTTAAATCATATTCTAATGAAATTTGTGGATGACGTGTCCTGCTGCATTTATGTGAAGAGTCTGTGAATGCTTTGCAACTGAATTCTGGCAAGAGTGAAAATAATATTATGCATATAATCCCAAACATCTTGCATTTCATATGATATTTCTGTGGAGTGGAATTCATGTGAGTTTTGATGCTTACTTGTCTATAACATTAAGTAAATACTTGAGCAATATAAAACTGGACTAGCTCCTCATTTCAGGACTAGTTCACATAAATCCTAGCCTTCTTCAGAATTATTTTTATTTTTTTTAAATTTCCTGACATGGGGATCTTGAATTTTTTGCTCATAATAGGATCTTAATTCTGGGTCAGTCTTGGAGGGAAAGTCCATATGAGAGAGATACAAGAGGGATGATCTTAGCTTCCTTGCTGCTCTCTCTAAAGCCTGAACACGACCCTAGTAGGAGCAGAAATGGTGGAGATTTAGCTGCAGAACTGAAACATCTTCAAAGGAAGATGTGAGCAGCCATCTCTGGAGCTGTTTTAATTTGCACTGCTGTATGCACACACCCACATGCCAGCGTAGTGTTCAGAAGCAACGACAGGATATTCAGATCTGTTTTCCATATCTCTTGCTCTTCACAGGGCACATCTCAGAATCAGTGGAAAAAAATTCTTTGCTGACATGAAGACAAAAATACTTCTAAATGCTTATAGATTGGAGATATTAAATGATAACCAAGTACTGAAGGATGTTTGTTTTACAGGCTTAGTTTAAAAAAAAAAAAAAAAAAAAAAAAAAACCTGCTAGTCATAGTTCCTTGCATTACATTTCATTAAAAAGTTTATTATTTTATCATATATTATTTTGAAAGGTCTTGGCAGCAAAGTTAGAGGATAAGAAATGTGAACTTAGTGAATTCTACATCCTCTGTGAGTTTCCTTTTCGATTATTATTCTTGGTTAGTAATGGTAAACTCTGAGCACAGCAATTATCTTGCAGGTTCCAAATTTGTGACTATAAATTTAATTCTGATTACTGGTTTATCCTACGTAGAAAAAGTAGCAGCTGCAATAATTGCAGTCTATCTTCATGACATTTAGCTGCGTGCTAGATATATATATCAGAATTTTGTGAATATTATAGTTTCACAACAGCAAGTAAAAATGTGCTTCATTGCAGTTTCAGTATTCAGGATTTAGATTCCATTTGGGATAGACTTGAGCTTTAGGAAAGGTTTGGACAGGACAAACATCTGATGTTGCATAATATAGCACATACAGCTGTTTAATGCAAGTGTGCTCTGTACGTTTGTTTCAGTACACACAGATGAACACTTTTAATGTGGCATTCAAATTAACGTATTACAGTGCTGCAAATGAAAGTAGCATGAGATGGAGTCTCTTTAAATATGTTTCTTTCTCTGAGTTCTGGTTTCTGACTATGCATCTGTTTACAAAAAATTTCCAATGCAATCATTAAATGTAGGACCATTTTCTTTCTATTTTTCTTCTTCTTCTTTTCTTGGTTGCTGGTATAGTTTTTCTGTGTGCGTGTGTGTATATGTTTGGGTTTTGTTTTTTGGTTTGTTTTTTTTTGTTTTGTTTTTGTTTTGTTTTGTTTTTTGAAAGTAGTTAAATTTCCTATATATCTCTCCCTTCAGGAGCTGAATCTTTTACAAAGAAATTTCAGGAGTAGTAAGGTCTAAGAGTGGAAACAGCAAAATTTTATTCTATCTGCATGAGGAACTTAAACTGATAGTGAAAGTTAGTCACGGTCTCATTCAAATCAGGTAGAAATAGACACACATTTGTCCAAAGTTCTCTTCCCCAGGTATTGTCTAGCAGGACTACATGCACTTTGTTTTAGACAACAAAGGGTTCCCACCTGAACTGAAAAGATTCACTGTTACAGTTTCATACCAACAGAAGGGCAAGAGATTGACAGCTGTCAACGGTAATGATCTGAGGGGAAAACAATTTACTAAATATGATATTGTAGTGCAAGATAAACAATATAATAGGAGTTGAGTCTAATAGCTCAGAATGAGTGTGTCCAAAACCAAAGACCTTACTCTAATGCTGAAGAAGAGACAGCTAGGGATCATGCAACCACAGTGATGAACAGTAAAATAAAGACAGGATCTCTCATGACTTGTGAGCAGTTTTATCTTTACCTCTAAATGGAGAATGGAAATGCAACAGTGAAAGCCTTCTGGGAATCAGGTACCTGGAAATATCAACAATCCACAGAACTGGAGCATTAACTCTTCAACTCCCTGCGCACTGCACAATGTCATGATGTGAAATAAAACCATAAAATCATGACCACAGCAAAAGACATACGTATTTTAATTCAACCTCTTGCTTAGCACTGTATGGTAACTGTTGAGTCATGGCCTGAAACACTGCTTGAGCACCTGGGGAAAGGATTCGGTCAGCCCTGGGAGCACAGGTGAAGGCAATTCAGCTGTGTGACCAGAAGAGGTGGAGCCTGGCTGCCCCTCTCTTAGACATCATTTAAGGGCCAACTGCTACTGTGCAAGGATCTCTGGTTGGAGGTCCCTCCCTTGTGGATTTTCTATTGCAAGCCCAGCTCTCCAGAGATAGGTAAACACTTTTCCTTTTCCTTTGTTACACCTTCCTATCATGCTAGTCCCTTTGTCATTACACCTTTTGTCATTATCACCGTTTACCACTATCACCGCTCCATCGCATTGATGGTTGCAAGCACATGCATTGCTTTTCTTATTGTTGATCTCAGCACAGGTTCATTAATATGCTCGTCCTGGTATCCCAGGAGATGTGTCATAGTCCACCCTTGTCATGCTGATGTACAGTGCATGCATGCTCGCCTCCTCACTCCAGAACAGCCTTTGTCAATTTGGTGTGTCTCACACTTGCATTGCCTTCTTTCCCTTTCGTACTTGTCTAAGCAGTAACACCAAGCTCCTTGCAGCAGAGTCAAAAAGAAAGAAATTGAAAATTAGATTTTGAGATTTTAGAAAACATAAAGCTTGCCTTGTATTAATCATAGGGCATGATTAGCCTTTCTCACTGTGTGCAATCAAAATAGAATTTGGCTGTTTTCTTGGAGAACTAACAGCGGTTTCAAAACCAAGTACAAAGTATGATCAGGAACAATTAATGTGGCCAGGCCCTGGGTTCAAATAATGTTAGGTAATGTGAGAGAAGTAAACACAAGACTCATTTTTCCAGAGTTCATGTGTGTTACTGAAACAAGAAAGGAAAAAAACGAGCGCTGAAAGCAGCACTTAGTGTTTCTTGCCAGATCTTTTTCTGAGAGAATTTCTGCTTAAATACAAATCTGGTTTGAAAGTTGATTACATAGGGATGTTATCTTACAGTCATGAGATTATCTTTCACTGGGCCACCTGCTAATAGAATTATCAGGAAAACCTGTTCTGTTTTCTGTGGGATTGGTCCAAGAGAATCTACTCTCCAGCAAGTACGTGGGCTCAGCTTTTCCTTGATTCATCATCAATCATGGACAAGCTGCCGATTAATTTTCATTATAGTGTCCATCTGTGTGTCCCTTTCTGCAGGGATAAAGAGATACTCTGTAACTACAGATTGGTCATACAGAATCACAGAATGGCCTGGGTTGGAAGGGACCTCAAGAATCATGAATCTCCGTCCTCCCCCACCACAGGAAGGACCACCAACTTCTACATTTAATAGTAGACCAGCTGCCCAGGACCCCATCCAACTTGCTCTTGAACACCTCCAGGGATGCGGGGATGGGGGGCAAACAGCTCAGATTCTGAGTGCATGTGTGCTCCTGTAAGCGCTCTGGAAGGACCGCTGAGGTGAGCAGAGAGAAAGGATGGATCTAGGCTCCCCCTGCTCTTGGCACCTACTAGTTCAGGCCATGAGTTCCAATGCAACACAGGTGAAACTTCGTTTCTAGCCTGGCATAGGTTTTATGACCATATATAGCATTTGAGCTAGAGATAGACTACGTTGCCTGTTTTTTCCTGGTCAGTGTGTGTAGGAAGAAACAGTAAAGATTTTGTCTTTTTCACTACACAGAATAAAATGCCTAATTTTGAAAGTCAGTTTCAAGAATGAAAGAGTACTTCAAAGAAAACTGTGGAGAAAAAAGGGCAGAAGTGTAGTTGCAGCTTAAAAAACAAATAATGAATCATTTAGAAATACTGTATGAAAAAGTTTTGAAAATTTAAAGGCCAGAACAATACCTAGGGTTTCTATGTTATTTTGTCTCCTTGTGCATATTTTTAATTAAATACCATGGGCAACTGAAGGCCTTGAACCATATATAGTTGTTATCTAGAGTCTCCACTGTAATTTAAGTGACAACAAATTCAGCATCCACAGCATTGCCTCTCTCAGAGGATTTGTAACAGATATTTTCTCTTGGGTTTAAAACTCTTGTAGGATAATAAAAAGCCAACCTGCACCTAACTAAATCATACTTAATCTGGAGGAATCACACAGTGTATTTCAGTAGTGCCGCTCAAGCTAAGTTTATCAGAGGAAGGTTAAAGTCAGACCCTGAGGAATAAAGGCTTCAAAAAGCTAAGACACTGAGACGATTGCATTTGGAAGGATCTGTCTTCTAAAAGAATGCCCTAAATGTCTGTATTTGTAATACAGCATTTAGGGGCTTTTGGATTCTGTAACAGTGAGCTAGAATTATTGGAAAAGAAGGCTATGCAATATTACTTGGAAAATTACTGTTGTAAGGTTAGTAAGACAGGCAGACACAGGCCAAGAGTTGCAATATAAACGTGATTTAAAGTTATTTAGTAGCAGCAGTTTTTGATGTTGCAGAAGCTCTCAAAGATTTCAGCAGGGATTGCGACCATGCAGTGAAAAAATGATATGAACTTACTAGAACCCAAAGGCACAAACAAAACGTATTTAAAGTGTGGTGATGGGGAACTGTCACAGCTTGAACTGAGTGCTATTGATAACTATTGTATCCGTCCTGCCATCAAGTTTGCCCTGAAAAATCTATACGGCAGTATTCTTCCATCTGAGTATACGCTCGTGCTAGTAAGAACAAGTCTTCAGATATTTGTCTCTTCTACCAATACCACTTACTATTACAATATCAGCTTAAAAATAAAATCTCTTTTCCACTGTTCAACGCTTATTTATTCTCTGATTTCATTCATCGTGAATAAGAGGCATAGAAAACAGGCTTTCTGATTAAGAGTTCTACTTTCTGATTTCAAGTGCTTCTACAGCACTTTTTAAAATCTGTATTTACTATAATTGCGATGTAATGAAATACATTGTGCTCTTAATGTTCTTACATAGTTTGAAATGAAAAGCAATAACCAGTTTCTTTTTTTAGTTTTAATTTAATTCACGTTTCAACTCTCCACTTCTTTTTGCAGTTTCTGTAGACAGGACTATTGAGGATGACCTCTGTTTTAATTACTAACATTTCCATTAAAAACAGCTTGGATGAAAGCTGAGAATTCAAAATGCAGGACTAATATGTCAGCATGGCTTTACTTAATGGTTTCTGCTTCCATATGGAGAGAATGGCAAAGATTATATTTCATGAAATAATTTCATTGATTTTTCACTAGCTATTATTATGCCAGTTGGAAGGAAGACATTGCCAGAAAGATTGGTGGTAAGGTTCTACTCTCAGCTTTGTCACAGACTTAGATTATGCCAAAGCAAATAATTCTAATTTTCTGTGTCAGTTGCCTCATATGTGCAACATGGAATCCTGATGACAACATCTTAGCAACTTAGATGGAAATCATTGGACTTACAATCTCTGTTAAGACTCTGTATGGTGACCATCAGGAAGTGCAGTGAGAAAGAAAGACAAATCCGTGGATGGAGAACTAAGCAGAGTGTTTTCTAGTTACTGAGGTGGAGGAAGGTTAAAAAAAATAAATATCCCAGGAGCCCTACTACCATATGAACACCTCTTGCAAAGACCATGACTTGCTCCAACCTGAAAAGATCTCTTCCAGACTGGTTAATCTGGTAATACTGTGGTAACTTTAAACCCCTTCAAATAGATAGAATGACTTTGAGGAGATAATTCAGGCCCTTGAAACTTAAGAAATGCTGAATACAATAAATTCTTAATAGCAATATTTTTGGTTCTATAATAATTTATTCTTTGACTTGAAATATCATATCCCATAGTTCTGTACCACACTTGAACAAAGATGTTGGGCACCACTGTCATGTAAACATGAATATGACCCAGAAAAAATAGTCAGTTCCATGTCTGAGAGGGGTAAACACTGGGAGGAGTAAACACCTGCAGTGTACTAAATATAATTTAAAGCAAGAAACTGTCTTGGTTTTGGTGCAGGTGGGTTATATAATCAGGCTTGAAAGGCCTTGTTATAGTACAGCTTTACCTTTTCCTATGCAAAGCTGTTTAAGTTTCTTCAAAAAGGCTTCTTGGAAACAATGAAAAAAAACCATGATCTATGGATACTATAGATAGTCTATTGTCTGCACGTTTTAATGTGTCTCCAGACAGTTCAGCACCCTTGTGATACTGAAAGTATCTATTTATATTTCATACTTCATAGTTTCAGCTTCTTGATAAGTGGCATGCTCCATCATTTTGACACAATGAAACAGAGCTCAGTGGAATAATGAGTGTTAGATGCTGAGACTGAAGTTTCTGCTAAAACATCACCTATCCATCTATTTAAAACTAAAAGTATAAAGGCAGTTTGCTAATTGCCTGAATTAAACGGATTATCTGAATACTTCTCATTTATTATGATCAAACAGAAACTCATTATATCATCTAATATGTTCTCGTCTGTTCAGAGTTCCCCAGGAATTATTCAAGTTGACCTGAATTAACAATTTTGAATTACCAACACTTCCATTAAACTCTCTGAGAAACTTGCTATGCAAGGCCATGCTATCTGCACCACAGTACATAAGTACTGCTGAACCAGATGCAATGTCACATTTATTTATAACTGCCATTAAAAGAATGTCAGTAAAATTACTATGTGTCACAATGGAGAAATGAAGTCAGTGTAGGCTTGTATGTATACATGTGATTGTATATTTATGTGTTTTTTATGTATTTCTGTGAGCCACTGGTTATTGGAAATTGAATGGCTATTCACTAATCTCCCAGGTAATCTTCACAGTAGTGACACTGCCAGTGCTCAAACTATTGCTGGCACCTGTCCCAGCAAGGAGACAGTAGACAAAAGTGCATGGTATTGCTTTAGGTTGTCCATTTCCTTTCTCCAGAGGCAGTTGACATTGTTCTGAGGTGTGAGAAGCTCACTACTTCTTCAGCTATGTCCTGTATGATTTAGAGAGGAAGGGAAGTCCTTGCATAAATTCTTTCTTTTTGTCTTCACCATAATTAGAAATGCTACATACTCATCCTGAATATATTCATTCTGACTAATTGCACTGCACTGTTCCTCATATTCTCCGTCCTCTTTAAAAAAAGAAAAGAAACAAAACAAAACAAAAAAAAACCCGAAAAACAAAAAAAAAACAACATGCAAATAGATATCTTAAAGGAAAAAAATGCATCATAAATTGCAGAAGTACAAACTAGTCTTATTAGGGGCAAGAAGATAATGCAGTCACATTTTATCATGCATATATTATTAGAATAATAGTCTTTTGCAATTGCAAGGCATTCTGTTTGTGTGCTGGGTATATTCATGGAGACACAGTGAATAACAAACTGTCTCAGCTAAAGAAAATAGGCTGAAGCCATTGCTACCATATTAAATCTGACAATAAAGAAGTAATTAAATATCTTTAACTGACTCCCTTTTAACAGCCCCTCAATCAAATTTCTCTTCCTCTACTATTCATTTTTACCCTTATCATAAATGTATGAATCTTGTGAATGTTCACATTTGATTTGCTCATTTTCATTAACAGGGATTGTCCCTAGTCAGCCAGTTGAAAGTGTGAGACTGTATTCCTTTACTCTGTGAAAAGGCTAGACAAGTAAGTAGACTGCAAGTGTAATGCTGAGAGCAGGTGGAAATGGAGAAGTGAGAACAGACTTAGAATTCAATATAGTCTGGAAAATTGCATTAAGAAAATAGGTGGTCAGGGAAAAATCAACAGTGTGAGCTGGAAATGGCTCAGTATAGTGTGGTGAAAACAGTTATTAAGCTGCTGTATTATTAAAAAAAAAAAAAATCCTCACCCTGTATCTTCGAAGTCCTCACCTAAGCTGTTCCTTCTTCCTTTCTCCTTCCTTCCAGATCAGAAACCAGTTTCCTCATCTTCCCAACACATATATCAGAGACAAGAGGAAGGAGCATTTCCTGCAAATCCAATACTCATTGTCCCACTAGCAGTTTCCTGGCCACGCTCCCAGAACAGGCTAATAACTGCAGGCAGCTCTTGCTCTTGTTTTCAGAAACAAAAATCAAGTATGGGAAATGAGAGCTTGAAAGTGATGCCTAAGTGACTGGAAATCAAGGGAAGACATGATACGGAGGTGGTGAGGAAGGCAAGCCAAGAAAGGTTTTGATGAAAAGTAACAAGCTAAGGGAAAAACAATCTGGTTTACTAAATGTGAGATAATACGACTATAATACAGTGTGATTGGGATTAAAGCTAATAATAAAATGAAGGAGAGTTTCCAAAACTGCAGTTCTTACTCTAGTTCTGTAGGCAAAATGGACCAAGGAGAGAGAATCACAGGACTCACAGTCAGTTTTATCTTCCCTTTCAAATGAAAGATGGAAATGGAAAAATGAAGTCTTCTGGAAGTTGTAGTTCATTCTCTTCTGAGTTCGGGGGCTGGAAATAGCAACAATCCATGGAACTGCAACACTGACTCTTCAACTTCCAGTGCTCTGTATGATATTATGATGTGGAATACTAATGAAAAACTGTTAAACCAATACACCAGTTTTACTTTTTGTCTGTCCTATATCCCTTGGGAGTGTGAACTCCACCATTGCATGGTCACTACAGCTCAGACAGCTTCCAGTCCTGATGTCACCGAGCAGTTAATTTGCACTGGTGAGCAACCAGTCCCATATTGCATTCCCCTTGGTGAGGTTTTCTATCAGTTGGCTAGGAAAGTTATCCTCTATGCATTCCAGGAGCCTCCCGTATTTCCTACAGCACCTTGTGCTACTTTTCCAGTAGGCGTTAGGGTGCTTCAAGCCCCCTGCAGGGCAAGAACCTGTAGCTGTGATGCCTCCTTTAGCAGGAGGAAGAAGACTTCATCAACAGGCTCAACACCTTAATTCCTTTGAAGTATTTACTTTGAGTCTCCCTGTTGCCCTAATTGTCATAGGATTTCAAGTGTGCAGGAGTTTGAGGGCACCTGCTGGCACCCCATCCCTCTAACCTAGCTGTGCAGTCCCACTGTTTACCATGGGCAAGCCTCCCACTTCAAACCCAGCTTAAAGCCCTGCCAATGATCCCTGATAGCTTTTCCACAGGGATCCTCTTCGCTCTTTGATAAAGGTGAAATCCATCTGGTGCCTGGAAGCCTGGTACTGTATAGGCCACTCAGCTGTCTAGAAAAAAAAAAGTTTTGGTGATGGAAGCAGCCATGATGCCAGGTATTTATCAATAGGATCATTCCAATTCTTTCAGTGCACTAATCCAGTACAGGGAGCAGGGAAGAAAAGATGATCTGTGCCCTCAAATCTTTTGGCTGATTTCCCATGAACTTGAAGCCCCTTGTAATGGCTTTTGAACTGTGTGTAGCTGCTTCACCACTCCCTTCATAGAAAATTAGTACCAGGATAGGCAGTTTCCCTTGTGATATCTGTTACTTGAGCCCCAGGGAGGTAGCAGTCTTCTCTAAGAAGAGGGTCTGCTCAGCATATTGGGTGTTCAGTTACACGCAGGGAATAGCCACCTACAGCTGATACCTTAGAAATCTCTTCTTCTTTAAGGATGTAGATTTGATAATGGTGGAAAACTTCTTGTCTAGGCTTTGTTGATTTCTCTAGTGTAAGTGGTTATTACCACCTAGATAGTGCACTCCACATCCAGAGCCTTGCACATGTTGTACAGCAGTACCTAGAGGGGTGGAGTGGACAAGGAAGAATTTCACTTGCAGTCCTGGCCACGGACTTACCTCCATTCATTCCTTTCCTTTGAGTTCTTGCCTTCAACCTGGCAGTGAGGGGAGACAGGCTGCCTTGGATCTTGTGCTTTCTTCTGTGGTAGAACCTACCTCTGTGAGGACAGAATGTAGTTCCCTTGCTCCATCCTTTTGGTGTCTGGGACATTTTTTAAGCTGCATGTTTCAACTTGTAGCCTTGTCACTAGCCTGGGCAGATCATCCACTAGCTCACACTGCATGCAGCTGTTCTCACCACTGACACAGGATGCCTGTGAAAAGCTCAGGCACTCTGTGCAGGCAGTGGTCTGGGTGGCTGCAGGTTTGCTTCAAGGATCAGTCTAGGTTTCATCATCCTGCCCCATGGGTAGATGTTCTTGCTCTCTGTTGAGTTGATACGTGACTAGTGTCTCTGTTCTCAGAGGGTGCAAATCCTATAATGAGAGGATTATGGCTCTGTGCTTAGAGGGCAATAATCACCTATTGAATTTACCTCTCTAACCAACACAGTGATAGCTCTCCATGCTCGCCCTGCCTGCATGAACTGAGGCCTTGGGTGCTGGTGGTTGCTCACAGGTGCTGTCTTTGTAAATGCTGGGAGATTCCGTTGTTCCTGCTGGCTCTGCCCATGTTTCATTGCAGATCCACACTTCTGAGTTTGCAGTTCTAGCTGCAGTATTGCGTTACTGGGAAATGCTTCCCAGCACTCTGCTCTGGAGCTGGTCCCTTGAGTCTTCACTGAGGTGGAGGTTACAGTGGATTACACTGAGTTCATGGTTTTAGACACAGAAAAAACTTACAGAAGGATCTCATCTCAACATTAGCCGGACTTTGGCAACGGGGATAATGAGACAGATATACATTCTGACATGCCTGGTAGGCCTTAGCTCTGCCTTGGTACACATGCACAAGAGCTATCAGACAGTTCCATACTCCCTTGTGCTGTGAATGCCCTCATTGTACTTCCACTGATTTAAGGTGAGGAAGAAATTTCCATTCAGGTACTTATCACAATATCAGGCCTGGACACAGTTGAATACACCAGAAAAATTCCTCTGAATCTAGCAAGACAGGCTCTACTTGTTTGTCCAATAGGTACAATGCTGAATACTACAAACATGAGAAAAAGTATGGATGTGTAAAAGAGCTCTTCTCTTTCTGAGTCTTATTGAACAGTTTTATGGTGCAGAAATAAAAGAATCTTATTCCAAGAGTCCTCAAGTTTTTAAACTATCTCAGCTTATGCCCAGAAAGGGAAAAACTTTGTAAAGATTGCTACTTCAGCATCTATCCCTGCAGCACCTTCAGGCAAAGGTGACAGGCTGATTTATTTTGGCATTTACCAACTCCATCATGCACAAAAAGGATGTAGAAATGGTTAATTTATGAGCCAGTCCCCTCAAAGTCTGTTGTGTATGTACTTATTTCAGGAGATGTGAATGCAGTTCTTAAAGGCATTCAAGAGCATCAGTAGAAGTGGCACAGGTTGCCTTTCTTCATGTCCTCTAGCTTCTTTGAAATCAAAGGAGTCTTTTGCACAACACAATTAAAAAAACATGCAGACTGGTTATTTCCAAAGACCGATGCTTTTCTCCTGCCAGTGATTGCCATATGGTATTTTTGCCTCCTGTAGAATGTTGAACAAGAAATATATAGGAATGAACACTAGTGAAGAAATATGAAAGTTAATGGAAGTACTGCAGAAATGTTGTGTTGATAATTGTTGGGATAAAAATGTAAGGATTAGTTCTTATTCCATTTGGCATTAAGAATTCAAGATAAAATGAAACTGCTCTCACACAGCTATAAGACTGTGTTTTATCTTCAGCTTCTTCGCACAGTCTGAACAGATTTCTCAAGCATCACTCTTACAATTCATATTACCTGAGGAATATGTCCATTATAATTTATCAATGTATCAGATACCCCATGCCAGACTTGTGCACATATTCCTGGGCAGATACCATGCATGGCAGAATTCCCTGCCACACTTTGTCTAATACTGTGAGGAGATCATTCTGACAGGACATCTCCAAGCTACCAATGGAGAAGCCCAGGAAGCAGATTATGAATCAGAGAATCGAGGTCTGCCCTGAGCTTTTCCTTCTGCTCTGGGAATGAAGCAGGCTTTCAAGGAATGCTGCCTGCTGCTCTAGCCACCCTTGAGAAGAACTCTTCTCTCTCTAGATGTCTCCTGTCTGCCCACCATATACTGGCTTTCTCTTTATACTGGCAAAGGAGCATGAAGTCACATAGCCACATAGACTGTGTTCAGAGAAGACAGCAAGGCCAATGTCAGACCTCCTCAGGAGTTTGCGCAGCAGTTCCTTGATGCTCTCCTGTACAGGACAAACAGGAGGGCAGCAAACCAATTGGGCTATCTACAGTCCCAAGGATTGGAGTCACAGAATGCCTGGAACACATTCTCTGGGGATGGTATACACTGGCTGGAGATCTGATGTAATGGAGAAATGCATTGTGCTTTCTTTTTCAACACGAGCAGGCAAGGAAAAAGAAACTGATCTAAAAAGATCTAAAAGGCTAAACTGTTCGTTGACTGCTCCTTAGAAGTAAAGGCGAAACTCCCTCCTGATCAGCCTTGGTCAAAAAGTTGTACTCTGCTGTCACCTGGTGGACAACTTTTAAAGACAAGGAACAAATCGGGTTTCTGGGCGGCGTCAGAACAAAGAAACGTGAGCGCTACAAGGTGTTGAAGTTCAGCAATCATGTATATATCTGGCGTCATGTATTTCTCCTGTAAGACTTCTGAAAATCTGATGGATTAGTATCAGCATCAATTTCAGCATTTGCTGAATAGAGAATTATATTGCAACAATATTGTGTATTGTGTTCATTCTTCTTCCTTCTCAAATATAATACAGTAGATGCAGGATTTATGCTTGAACCTGCTACAGTGCTGGGTGAACTCCAGGAGGAGTGAATAGCAGCCATAAAAGAGAAAGCATTGCTATTCCTGCATGTGCTCCCTTTGATGTTAAGAGATTGTTGCAACTGAATTTACGAAGGGTATTATCAGTCCCATGTCTGACTAGCAAAGCTAGCACAAAGCAGAAGTGATAAAAATCCAGGAGGTGATGTATATAAATAATAGTTTTGTTTACTATTTCTAGCCACCAGTGACAGCAGTGAATATGGTTATTCCTTTACCATTTGGCTATGAAGTTAAAAAAAATCTGAAAAACAATACTGTAAACAATCAGCAGCCCATCTTTTCTTTTGTCTGCTTTCATGTAAAGCAAAACATGTTTCATTTGTTTGAACTCTGTTTAAGGTGCATCAGCTGGGTCTGCCATTAAATATGGTTTGCAAAACAAGCCAGCCTGACAATCAGTGATGTCTTTTATTTAAGTAATAACTCAGTGTTTAATTTAATAGCATTATGAGTTACCCATGGTCATAAGTCATTTAGAGGCATAGTGATAAAGCTAGGAGTAATGGAATCAAAACTGCCACTTCTGATGGTTTGTATCAGATAGTACTACAAATTTAAGTTCCTTAACATGCATTTGGTTTAGATTTAGTAAGAGTTATTCTATTGCACAATAATTAGGAGCAGACTATTTATTGTGAACACTTACGAAGAACTATCTACAGAACTGTGGCTGCACATAACAAATTTGGCCTCAGAAGTGCCAAGCAATGTCTCTGTATGTCTCTTGTGAAACCAACAGAAGATGAAATTTTAGCCTGTCTTCCTCATCGCTTTGGCCACTATAGCAATATTTGTTCATGTTCACGGTGATATTGACATGCCTGTGGCACAAGAAGGAGTTGCATTATGAGGGAACACTTCTGAAAACTCCAGGCAGACTTTTGAGGTCATGCAGCCAGGATACCCAACATAGCAGAGCACGGAATAAAAGCCTTATAACTTCTTAAAGTGTAGCGCAGATGAGCTGATACCATGATTGAATCTCCTCTCACACCACTTTCCTTCCATTACTGTAAGAATCAGAGAGATCACTGTTAGCTTGAATAACTGTTTCCCTCACCTCAGGTAGCATGTTTAGGACCACGGCAGGCCTAACACACGACTCATCTACACTAAGCTACCTCTGCCAACGTGCCAGGCACTGCAGTGCATGAGTTCACAGATCCAGTAAGCATGGTAACTTGTATGTTTTATTCTATTCAGAGAAGTAATGTTTGGTCAAAATGACATCTCTCCAGATGTGCTGTGATCCAGCAGGGACATGAGAAATAATAGCAAGGCTGTTAAGAAACATAGAAACAAACAAGAAAACTCACCTCCCCTGTGATTTCAGCCTTCAGAATTCTGGCATGATGATCATAGAGATGAGCATAAACTCAGCAATTTAGATAACATAGAGAGAAACACCCTAATCTGAAGTTGCATCTAGAGCCTGGCTTGGTCAGACAGAAATTGAAGATTGCAGGCTAGTGACAGAAACACTGCAGAAAATGTAACAACTGGATAAATACCACCACAAAGCATTGGTTTGTACAGCATGTTGTTCATCTAACTACTGTTTTGCAGCCTCCTTGACAACCCCTGAAGCAGGAAGTGAATGTCATTAAGGCTAAAAATAAGATTGACCAAGAGGGCACAACTCCTATGAGGAAAAAATAAAAATAAATTTAAAAAGAAAAAACAGTAATTCCAGTTTTCACTTCAACAATTGTACAGGAAAAGCTATTGGCACATTCTCTGATATGTCCATACCAAATAAACTGATGCAATATTACATGAGTATTACAAGACGTGGAGTTGAATCATGCAATGAAGGAGGTTTGCTGAGAGAAAGCTTCATTATGAGATAGACCTTGAATCAGGAAAGACAGCAGAAAAAGCATGGAGACTCATAGTCATCAGTTTTGTTTCGCAACACGCATTTGTTGATGTGAATTATTCTCATTCCAAAAGCTTGTGATTTCTGCCTAGATTTTCGTTTGTCCGTGTTTTTACGATTCTGGGCTAAATATTGACCTTAAAAGCTGAGTAACTGACAGACACTGTTTGAAGCTCAAATGGACAGTGTCAATTAAGGGAGATACCAGATTCTCTTCCCCTCCCTTTTTGCAGGAGGAACAACTTACCACCCTACTTCTACCTTTTATTAGTAGTGTTTACTTTCAGACAGTTCAAGCCTCTTGCGGAGTGCTTCTGTTCAGTAAGATAAAATCCAGGATTTGGAGTGGGCACCTCCAACATACATGTTCACATGCCAAGATTATTAGAAGGACAAGAACTTCTCTTGTATGCCATTTTTCTGATAGCAACACTCAGTTGTAAGGTTTGATGGCAGAAAGCCCAGGAAATTTGTTCAAAGCCTGGATTCTTTTTGTGCAGAAACCTCTGATTCGGCCATATTCAAACAAAAGTAGTGTCAGTTCATGTCAATGTCTCGAGTTTTCTATGGTTATTGTTTGGATATTGCCCTCCAAAGCTAGATGTGATTCCTCATGTTGTCATTTCATCATTTTAACTTCTCTTCCCACAAGATTAAAACTCATGGAATCAGGAGGAAGGCTTTAATCTTTTCCTCTGAGAGTCTGGTTGGCTAAAGCTGCTCAGCAGAAATACTTGCAATAGTTAAACAGAAAACTGAACATTAGGCTTTGTAGCTTTTTTAGCTACGAGAGATGGTTTAGTAGCTTCTGGCACTGATAGGAATGGGAGGGTGGTTGGACTGGATGATCTTGCAGGTCGTTTCCAACCTTGTGATTCTGTGTGATTCTGTGTATCCAGGTACAATGGCCACATATGCCACATTATTATAAAACATAAGAAGGCATTCTGCACACATTTTAAAACACCTTCAAAGCTTCATGTGCACATAGGGTTTTTTTGTTTTTTGTTTTTTGTTTTTTGCTGGATTTTTAATTCCAATCATGTCTCTTCAGCTATAGCAGTGTTGGAGAAAATTCCTTGTAATGCTAAAAGATTGGATAAGCTGAAGAGATTTTAAAGCAGTGACGTATTCAAGTTCTATAAGAACATAAAAGATGTTAAGGTCAGTATGCCACTTCCTGATTTACATCTGTAGTAGTGGAATACATCCTACCCATTCTGAAGAGTAGTTTTTCCTATACATTGAAATTCTACCTCAAGTCATTAAAGGAAACATCCCATTCTGTCCTATAGTAAGCTTCAGCAAACTGTTATCCTATTGTTAATTCTCCTGTATTATCCTATTTCAGTGTTAGCACACCTAAGTTGGGAACAAGGTGAGTCTACTTATCAGATTGCAGCAGTCTGCAGATAAATAATCTGATTTCTTTGTAAGCCAGATGTTATAGTTATGTGAGTGGGACAAGGTATGGAGCTGGGGAAAAGAAAAAATTCCTCTGACATTAATTTTGAAATCTAAAAAATTGGTCACAAAAGGAGAAAATGGAAAGCTGGAAGTTTGCAAAAATGGAGAATTTGTCTTACCATGTTCCTTTCATTAGGGCAAAAAATAAATGAACCTGTAAATAAACATCTTTTAACTTGTAAGATGGTGTTTGCTCCTTCAATTGTTTGAACATCTGATTTAGATGTTGCTGGACATAGAGGAAGAGGAGAGCAGAATAGGATAGGGTAGGTTAGGATAGAAAATAGAATAATTTGGTAATGTTCTTCCCTGAAAGAGGCTGCTAATACTGTTTCATAGTCAGTGAAAACTTAAGTGATGGCTGTCCAGCCTTTTGCCTTTCCTGGGCTGCACTGAGTGAAGAGGAATTGTCTTGGACTCCGCATATGTAGATTGCACCAAAAGTAGTACCTCCTATTTATTTCTGTGGAAACTACAACATAGACAAAGAAAATAACAAATGCTACTTTTGTTGAAAATCAGTTGACATAGCCTAACTGGGTAGTTCAGAAAATATGTATGTGTATCTACTGTACGAAGCCTATTTGGTCCCCTTTTATTTGCTCATACATGCATGTTACACACACACACAAAATCTCTGTTGCAACTTTCTTCCTGGAATTGACTGAAGTAAAATGGAAAGCTGCTTCTTTTTTCAAAGCCACCCATTCTGCCCTCTTAAGGGAGGTAGAATTAACTTTGCATAAAAATGAAGAGTACACAAGTATTTAAACCTACAGCCTTCTTCTGATAATTCAGATCTTCAATTTAAATTTGAATAGAGATTTTCAAATTACACAAATTGTGAAACGTCTGAGATGGGTGAGGGCCAGTGGTGTTATACAAACAGTGTTAAGTTTCTGGAACTGCAGTATGCTCCTTTACATACATCCAGTGCTAGCGAGAGAAATAAAAGAACAGAGAATTGATCTCTGAGGGCTACAACTGCAATAGAAAGTGGTTTGCTGTGTATTTTAGCCAGAATAGTGAGTGCTGAAATGTTGCGAATTAGTGACTTTATATTAATAATTTTAATTTGAAATGAATGAATCTGAATTGCATATGTATAATTATATGTATTATCATATAATATATATATACATATTATATGTTTCAGTCTATCACTGATTACATGCTGTAGTGGAAATGCTAAGTCATGGCTCAAAACAGTAATTGAGAACCCAATAGGAAGGCAGGGCCAACCCAGGGCAGCTCAGATGCATGTAATGCACATGAGTAAACAGAAGGGGTGGAGGCATGATCCAGCCCTTCCTTCCCAGACCTCATTTAAGGGTTGGCAATGAAGATGAGAGCATCTCACCTGGAGATCTTTCTGTACCTGACGGCCTTGTAGGCCTTCTGAATGTAAGCAGTGTCTTTTCCCTTATTTCTGTGCTTACTACTGTTATGTCTGAGTGGATCCTCCCTTGCTGTGGCCAGCAACCAAAACTAGCTGTTAAACAAAATCAAAGAATAACAGAATCACAGAAACAAAACACTAAGGTTGGAAAAGACCTACAAGATCATCCAGTCCAACCATCTAACTATCACCAGTAGTTCTCACTAAACCATATCCCTGAACACAAAATCCAAACGTTCCTCAAACACCTCCAGGGTCGGTGACTCCACCAGCTCCCTGAGCAGCCCATTCCAGTGCCTGACCTCTCTTTCAGACAAGCAGTATTTCCTAACATCCAGCCTAAATTTCCCCTGGCGCATCTTGGAGCCATAACAGGGACAGTCATTGAGTATATTTGATCCTACTCTTTCTAGCCAAAATAAATATCTATATCATTCAGGATAGATTGGCTGGGGCACATGGAAGAGACAGAATTCCATTCAAGCCCCGTAAGGGTTCTGGTCTCAGATCTGGCACAGAGCAGAAGGGAGGTATAGTATGACTGAAGAATCAGTTATTGGCTGCCTACTCCAATTTACAGGCAGTAGACCCAATAAACTGAACAAAAGTTAAGACAATCTTGACAGTTCAAAGGGTTGGAAGACCTGACCGACCTTTCTAAGACAGGCAGCCAAGCACGTTCAGTGGTAGAGTAAGTTGCCTACCTCATTCAGAGGAGTCGTCTGTCACAGTTGAAAAAAGAGCTTCAGAAGATCCTAAGCCCAGTGGCATATCACAGTGATGTGCCCGAAGAGACAATGGTTGCTACACTGGAGAACAGTCCTTTTCAGGAAGAGAAATATCCCATTCCTGAAGATGCCTGGTATATGGATGGGTCCAGGAAGGATAAATTGAGCAAGTGGAGAGCAATGGCATACCATCTTTCTACTGAAATAATCTGTTTTGGAGAGGGGGATGGTCAGAGTAACCAATAGGCAGAGTTGCAAGCCGTGTCGGTAGTTATAACCAAGGACATTAGTGACAGCATACTGAACATCTGCACATCCTGAACAGCAGCACACATCGTCCCAGCTGTGTGCTGGGGGCTCACTCTTCAACCCAGGGGAGCTCAGGTGCATGAAATGTACTTGAGTGGCCAGAAAGGATGGAGCCAGGATCCACCTTCCCAGGCCTCATTTAAGGGTTGGCAACAGAGATGAGGGTATCTCTTTTGGAGGTCCTTGTCTACCTGAGGACCCTACAGGCTTTCTGAAGATAAGCAGTTTCTTTTTCTTATTTTTACACCCACTGCTATTGTGCTTGGGCTGATCCTCACTTGCTGCAGCATGGGATCTTGCTGCTCTGCTGTCATTGTGCTTTCCATTGCATTACACCAATATATTGTGAATATTGTTTTGTGTTTATGATGTGATGCTATTTTGCATAAATATTGACTGTCTTGCTACTTAAGTACTAGTACTTACTAGCTAAGTACTGTTATAGTGCTTGGATATCATTAATGACAATCTTTTTCCAGGGGAAACATTTTAGAGGGTTCTTAGGGGCTTGTGTTAATTGTGCTATACTGTATAGCTTCATTTCCTGTGGTACATATTAACAGACTTCTAATAGATCTGGCTACATTTTCAGAAATGCGTAATGTGTAGAGTAATTCTGGAAGCAGATTAGCTCTGTGTGAGGCAATATATGAATACAAGACCTGTGCCTGAGGTGAGTCAGCCACCAAATCAGCGTTTTGCCCTTATGGAGTATCACCTGTAAACTCAGTGTTACTATTACATGGTTAGAGTGATAACTGAACTCTACTGAGGGCTTCTCTTAAAAGCACATTAATGTTCTACTCAAAATCATAAATCAAGAATTCGGGAATACAGGTATCAGAAACTAGACATGAAGCAACCAGAAGAGGGGAAAGAAAGTAATAGAAGGAAGATGTCTTGGTTCTTTTAGTATAGACACTGCTGTAGCATATATTACTGTTAACATTTTCAAATATCCAGAGAGCACTCAAATGTTTGTTTCTTGTCTGTCTCATCCCTTCAGGGAACTACTGGAATGCAGCCTCCTTCATCACATCATCATCCTACCTTCACTTCTCCACCTTCCAAGGGGAAACCAGTGCGGATATCTCTTTCTATTTCAAAACATCAGCCTCAGATGGAGTATTTCTTGAGAATCTGGGAAATACTGACTTCATCAAACTAGAGCTGAAATGTAAGCATTTGCTTTTTCCCTAACTTTGCTTGGAACCTGAAGGAGATTTATACCAGATAACTGATGTTAAGAGAAGTGTATTGTTTAGCAAAACATGTAAGTTCAATTAAGTCAGGAAATGAACATCCAAATCAAACTATTTGACTTGTTTTCAGGTTGCCAGGAGGAACAGCTGAAGTCTATTTGGTTTATTTATAAAGGAAAGAAATTGACAGAACTGGTAACGCAGTTATAAAAATGACTTAATATTTTTTCAAAATCGTATGCCAGATGTATTAATTTAAAGTATGTGTCTTCAGCTCTGTGTTCAGAGACCACTCTAATCAGCACTGTAAGGATCCAGAGCTGAAAACTGGCATGTGATATTTAAAATCCCTTTAAAAAATCTCATATAATTAACGTTTTGCCAGCATTATCTGATAATGAAGCTGTTGATCTGAAAAAGAGTGCTTAATATATCAGGAGGCAAATTGACTTTATTATTTAAGCTTCTGAGGTCCCAGGGGCAAGCATTCCAAGCGAGACTTTGAAATGTTTAGCCGTACTCAGTGAAACTGAAGTGGTTGAATTAGGGGGAAAATAATGTTTTATTTCTCCTTTCTTATCCTTCAACTCTTTTTAGTCTGCCATAAACTGGAGTAGTGCCAGGCCTGCAGTGCTACATGCACTTGTTATTACAGATTCTAGAGATGTGTTATAGTGCTATGGCTCTGTAAGTGTAACTAGTTCTTTGCACTCTAGTATAGAGAAGAGTGTCTGCTTCGGTTTGCTGTGGAAGCTGATGTCAGAGGTCAAGAACTCAGTTCTAAACGTACATGTGCAAATTCAATGGCAAAAGTTGCTAATGCTGAATGGGGAATGCCTCTGCCTCTGCTCAATTCCAACCTCCAGTCCCTGAAGCTAAGCCATAGATTACAAATATTTTACGGCAGAAACATCATCTATAGAAACAGCCTGTAAAGCCAAATGTACCGCTGCTGTTTAACAAAACTGTCCTGGGTGCATTTGCCGAAATGTGCAGAGCAGGCCACGTGAACATCATTGCATTCACTCTAGCTTTTCTTTCCGGGAAACTCAGTTTTGAAATTTTCAGTCCTGGAGAATACTCTTTTCTGTAGCTTGACGTTTATACCAGTCACAGCTCAAAAGGGTTAAACACTGTGGTTTTAGCAGCAAAGACAAATTCATTCTCTTTTCTAAACTACGCATTTATATAATTAATAGTGGTTTCATCTAGTTTTCATTACAGTTTGTTTCATTCTGATCTGCAGTTAGTTTTGTTGGAATTCACTGAATTGAAAAGCAGGGTTTCAGGTTTTCAAATGGTCCTTGCGTGGCTTACACACCATCAACTTCTTTAAGAGTTTACTTCAACTTCACAGAACTCTGATAAAATTGATATGCGGCTTTGTTTCTTAATAGGAACACAAAATGAAGTCAGTAAGATAACTAGAGTTACCTTTAAACCCTAGAGAAGGCTGCCCTTGGCAACGTACTTTCTAGTTAACCCATCAAGTTCTCCAGCAGAACTGTTATTTTGCACTAAAGCTTTTCATGTAATAGTATTTGAGATATATTTGCTGCAAGGTGCTGCACTTCAAACAGTGGGTATACTTTCTTTTTCTTTGCCTTGTACAGGTGCAATTCTCACTGAAGAATTACTCACTTAAAAAAAAATTGATTTATTTCCATTTTCCATTTGGAACTGTAGAAAGTAGAAATCAGTTTTCTTCCAGCAAGAAGTGCAAGTTCTTTCTTCTTCGTCCCCTAGATGTTAAATGTCTGTATATACTCGTAGTATGTGAAGCATAGGTTCAGTTGTACAGATGAGGAGCTGTGAGGTTCTGATTTTTGTAATCACTTTGTTGCACTTGGTAAATATATTAGGGAAACAAATCATTTGGTTTGATGATTTTTAGATTCCTGTCTTTGGAAAGGAGTTTGGTATTTTGTACTGTATTCAGAGCACAAGAGTTGCCACTAGTAATACACATGAAATTGTTTTATTGATATGCTATCTTAAGTTCTAATAACTACGCAGCTTATTTTCTAACTCTCAAGATTTGTAAGAAAAAGAGGTGCGTTCTTGCAGTATGTAGAGTATCTTCATGTATCTTCAGCAAAGCTTCATGTTGTAATCTCTGAAAATGGGGAAAAAGGAAGAGAAGAACGTGTTTATATAATCTAAGAAACTGATTTTTTTCAAACAACTGACAGGGATGGCTGTCATGAAAAATGCAGTGATAAAACGCTGCTATGAATGTGATTAAAATTTCTGGCTGTTCCTATTATCAAGCCGCTCCTCTGACAGCTTCTTACTTATTACCATTCAAGGAACAGTAGGTAGAGATGTAGAACTATCTTAAGCCTCAGTTTTTACATAAACCAGTAAATCTGCAGACAGTCATTACTTTGACAGCTGGCTTGTCAGCTGACAACTCTTACAAAAGAGGTAGCTGGATAGTGCGTAAATTTTTCTGTAAATAAGTGCTTCTAGAAATCATACCTCACTGGTCACATTTTCTAATTTTTTTTAACATTAAATGTTGTTAGGGAGGGAAAGTAGATTTTTTTCTCTCTCTCTTACAGCTTTCCTACACAGTTTTTGGAAGGTTTGACTTAAAATACAGTTTTCCTATAAGACTCTTCTGAGACCACTTTTTTCCTTTACACTGGTCTCTCCCGGTGGTCATTTTATTTCCTTATCCTGACTTGTACAGAAATAGCATTGCCAATAGGAGGAGAGAAGTGTCCATCCCTCTGCACCCAACCCTGGTGAGGCCGCACCTCGAGTACTGTGTCCAGTTTTGGGCTCTTCACTACAAGAAAGACATTGAGGCTCTGGAGTGTGTTCAGAGAAGGGTGACAAAGCTGGTGAAGGGTCTGGCGCACAGGCCTGATGAGGAGTAGCCGAGGGAGCTGGGATTGTTCAGTCTGGAGAAGAGGATGCCCAGAGGTGTCCTTACTGCTCTCTACAACTATGAGAAGGGAAAGGTCGGCCTCTTGTTGCATGTAGTTAGTGACAGGACTGGAGGGAATGGCCTGAAGTTGAGCCAGGGGAGATTCAAGTTGGATGTTTGGAAGTACTGCTTCTCCAGCAGAGTGGTCAGGCACTGAAATGGGCTGCCCAGGGATGCAGTGGAGTCACTGTCCCTGGAGGTGTTTGAGAAATATTTAGACGTTGTACTGAGGAACTTGGTTTAGTGGGAAATACTGGGGATATGTGGATGGTTGGACTGGACGATCTTAGAGGTCAGTTGATGGTTTCAGGGCTGGTTCGGCTTCATTGCATGACAAATGAGGCAGGAGAACCCACAGACCCACACTCTGGGAGAGGAGGATGGAGGAAAAGGGGAAAAGGGAGAGAGGTGGTTCTAAAAACATAACAGCAGCAATGAGCTGTGGGAGAAAACTGACTTACTAAGTATGATATAGAATAAGAAAAGACAAGATGAGACAATATATTACAATGCAATTGGAATTGAAGCTAATAAATCAAGAAGAGTAAGAGAGTGTTCAAAACCAAAGGCCTTACTCTAATGGTGAAAGTGAGATGGCTGGGGAGCACAGGACAAAATCAAGCAGTAAAAGGGCAGTCTTAT
The DNA here is from genome assembly GCF_951394365.1 of Tetrao urogallus. Classification (NCBI taxonomy): domain Eukaryota; kingdom Metazoa; phylum Chordata; class Aves; order Galliformes; family Phasianidae; genus Tetrao; species Tetrao urogallus. The sequence goes on from NC_136815.1 coordinate 92,859,433, forward strand.
GATTTGCAAGGAGCTTTATCTTTCCCTCTAAACAGAAAATAGAACAGTGAAAATCTTCTGGGATATATAGTTCTCTTCCGAGCCAGAAATCCAGAAAAATTGACAAACCACAAAAATGGAGCATTAACTCTTTAAATCCAACCACACTACATAATGTTATGATGTGGAATAGTGATAACAATCATAAAATGATGTCATTATACCCCTTATCCCACATCACTATATCATGCTTAATGTACATACAAACAGTAATTTACATCGTTAAACACACACAGATATGGAATTATTGACAGCACTCCCTGTAAGATATTATTCTGTTACATCATTGTCTCAAAGCTTGCTGGGGATACAGATGAACAAGTCCTGGGCAAGGGTTGTGAAATCCTTTGAATGGGGGACACAGATGGACAAGGCTAGGGGCAATGAGAGAGAGAGAAACTGCAGCTTAATGGCCGTGAAGTGCTCCTTTGTGTGGACTTATCTCAGGATGATGGCCATCTCAGGGGGTCCTCACATGTGTCTTGCTCAAGCACCCAGGGATGTCACGTAGGCAGGGAAAGAAGAAGAATAAAATGGGGACCTACAATCATGAGGTTTAGGTTTTCTGGCAACAGATTCCTCATGAAGAAGAACGGAGGTTTCTGCCATGAGAAGCCTCACAACCTGCCTTTCTCCCTCCTGGACTTGCTCTGTGCTCTACCACAATGCTGAAGAAGAACAGAGGTGTCTGCCATCACATTCCTCACTATGGAATTCCCGCATGCTGACGGACTCTCCTGGGCTGCTGCCTGAGCGCTGCTGCTTCCTCCCGCGTTGGCTCCGCGGCCGCCTCCTGCTGCCTGCTTGCTGCCCAAGGCCGCCACGCTGCTGCTGCTCCCCCCGCGCTGCTTCTGCCTCGGACCTCAAACGCCGTGCAACGGGACGCTGCTGGATCCTGGCGGTGACCATCCCCGCTTGACGCAACTCTTGCTTCTTTCCTGTCTTTTCTATCGTCCTCCTTCCCTTCCCCGTCTCCCTGATTAGGATTTGTAATAAACTGGTTGGACCAACATTTGAACCGTTGTTTCTTAATCTCATGCTGGGTATACAGATATTAAAAGAACCTCCTCTCCCTCCTATAAATTGGAGCAAGACATTCCCCCAGCATTCAAGCAAATTTCCTTGTGGTACACAATGAACATCCCCGTCTTTCTGCATTATCTGCCAAGTAGACCCAGGTCCCTGAGTGAAAACAATTCCACAGAGTTTTGCCCTTTCCAGAAGTTGGAAAGACTCAAGCTTCTTTTCCCAACATTCTCTTTGCATGTACTAGAGAGACCTTATCTCCCTCTACAGCACATGGGGAGCTGGATTAGGCAGGACCATCTCAACTGATAGATCCTCAGCTATTGACCAAACAGATGGTTTTTGCTGAATGCTTCTCCCAGTGCTTAAATTTTCTGCCACCCATTGCTTTCAACATAGTTTTTAACAACACACTGTATTGTTCAAATTTACCAGAAGCTGGCACACGATAAAGGATATGATAAATCCACTCAATCTTTGCTCCAAGTATTTACAAGGGAATTTTACAAGGGAATTTTTGAAAAGAGATCCATTATCTGACTCAATTCTTTCTGGAGAATGTCCCATGTTTCCACAGGACTTGTTTCTCGAGACCTAATATGGTGTTTTGGGCAGTAGCATCAGGTGCAAGATATGTTTCAAGCCACCCAGGTTTGCCTCTACCATGGTAAGCACATAATACTTACCATCGTGAGATCGTGACAAGGTGACATAATCAACCTGCCATACCTCCCCATATTTACACTTTTGCTGTCAACTTTTCTCCTCAGAGAGGTTTCCTTCTCTTGGCTTGTTTAATTGTGGTGCATGTTTCACAATAGTATGTGCAATAGCATCCAATAGTTAAGACCACCCCTCGTTCTCTAGCCCATTTATATGTCGCATCTCTTCCTTGATAGCCAGAGGTCTCATGGGCCTACTAAGCTAGAAATCATTCAACCTTGATTTGCCAGTCCAAGTCTATTTGAGCCACCTCAGTTTTGGCAGCTTGATCTATCTGTTGGTTATTTTGTTCTTCTCCAGTAGCCCAATTCTTGGGCTCATGAGCATCTGCATGGCACACCTTTACAATCATATTCTTTATTTGGGCAGCAATGTCTTTCCACAGTTCAGCAACCCCTCTGTTGCAAGTTTTTTGTTTTCACTGCTGTAACCACCCGCATAAGGCATTTGCCACCATTAACAAGTCAGTATAAAGAAAAATCTTTGGCCACTTCTCCCATTCAGCAACATCTAAGGCTACTTAAACAGCCTTCACCTCAGCAAATTGTCTTAACATTTGCTTCAGTGGCCTCTGCCACTTGTCATGTAGGGCTCCCCATAGCAGCTTTCCACCTGTGATGTTTCCCCTCTGTGTGACAATCCCTGTTCCCTGATCATATTTCTTTCAGTTTTCTGGTAATTCAATCTGGGCATCTTCAGCATGCAGTACCTCTTCTGCTGGTGATGTTCCAAACTTCTTACCTTCAAGCCAGTCCATGATCACTTCTAAGATTTCTGGATGACTGAGGTTCCCCATTCAAGCTTGCTGAGTAATCAACGAAGTCTGCTTACTCCAAGTGGCATCGTTAGCATGTTGGGTGGAGGGAACCTTTCCTTTAAACATCCAGTTGAGTTTCAGCAGTCAAGATGCTACAAGGAGCTCCGCTTCAGTACAAATTACTTTGGAATCAGCTCAAACGCTCTTACATGTGGCAAATTGGAGTGCAGTACTCTTTGGACCCCTGTATGCTTGACTCCAGAATCATAGGGGTTGGGCCTTGAGTCTCTCCTGAGCTCTGCCACAAGCTCCAAGTGGGACCTTTCTCTCCAGCAGCAGTGTAAAGGATGTTCTTTCCATCCTGTCCCATCCATTCTGGCTCCAGGGCCGCGGCACGGGCTATATCCTGTTTAATTTGCTCAAAAACCTGCTGCTGCTCTGGACCCCACTTAAAATTAAACTTCTTCCACGTCACCTGATAAAGGGAACTAACAGTGAGGCTATAGTTTAGAGCATGCATTCTCCAGAAGCCCACTCTGCGCAGAAAAGATTGTGCATTTTTCTTACTACCGGGTGGAGATATGGGTGTAATTTTGTTGATCACGTCTATTGGGATGTGATGATGTCCTTCTTGCTGCTTAATACCAAGGAACTGAATTTCCTGTGAAGATCCTTCCACTTTGTTTTGCTTAATAGTGAAACCAGCTCACAGAAGGATCTGGATTATCCTGTCTCCTTTTGTGAAAACTTCCCTTGCTGTATCGCCTCACGCAAAAATGTCATCAATCTACAGTGTGTGCTCAGGAGCACTGCATTGTTCTAGTGCAATAGGGATCAACCCATGGCAAATTTTTGGACTGTATTTCCATCCTGGGGGCAGACGATTCCAAGTATACTGAGCCCCCCTCCAGGTGAAAGCAAACCATGGCCTACATTCTGCGGCCAGAAGAATGGAGAAAAAGACATTAGCAATGTCAATTGTAGAATACTACTTGGCTGCTTTTTATTCCAGTTCATACTGGAGTTCTAGCATATCTGGTACAGCAATACTCAGTAGGGGTATGACTTCATTCAGACCACAGTAGTCTGCTGTTAGTCTCCACCAGATTTATACCTTGGTCATATGGGACTGTTAAAAGGTGAGTGAGTTTTGCTTATCACTCTCTGAATCTCCAGTTGATGAATCAACTCACAAAAGGGGAGCAAGGAATCCCTGTTGGTGTGGTAGTGCCATCTGTGCACCGTTTTTGTAGCAATCGGTGCCTGTTGCTCTTCTACTTGTAGCAACCCCACAACAGATGGATCTTTGGATAGGCCAGGCAAAACAGACAGCTGCTTAACACCGTCTGTGTCAACAGCAGCTATTCCAAGGTCTCACTGATACCCCTTGGGATCCTTAAAATATCCCTTTCTAAGGTAATCGATACCAAGTATACATGGAGCCCCCCAGCCTCAGGTGATCATGAAACTGATATTCGCTTACAGTGGGAGCAACACTATTTCACCCATCCTCTTCTACTGATCCAAACATTTGAAACTTCATGATGAGCAGTTATCAGAAAAGACCGAGGCAAAAAGTTGTTGAATATCTCAAACTTCTTTTGTTGTTACCAGCTTGTCTTTGTCACTCACTGGTGAGGGTACACCGTCCTGGACTTCCCTTTTCTGGTTGAGGTATCTGTAGAAGCCTTTCTTGTTCTTGGCACCCCATGCCAAGTTTGGTTCAAGTTGGACCTTGGCTTTTGTGACCCCATCCCTACACAGCCCAGCCTCCTTATATTCTGCCCAAAGTACGTGTCCCTTTTTCCACTGCTTGTGCATCTTCTTATTACTCTCCAGTTTGACCAGCATGTCCTGGTTCAGCCACACACATCTTTTGCCTTCCTTTCCTGCCTTGCTACACCTGGGGATGGAGAGCTCTTGCACACTGAGGAAAGCTTCCTTAAAGATCTGACAGCTCTGCTCTGCACCCTTGCCTATTTGGACAGATTCCCAGGGTATTTTGTCGACGAACTCCCTGAAGAACTGAAATTTAGCTTTCCTGAAATTTAATATCCTAATTTTACTCCTTGCCTGTCTCATATCCCTCTAGAGCATGAACTCAACCATAGCATGGTCTCTACAGCCCAGAAGGCCTCTACTCCTGATGTCACCAATCAGTTCATTTGCACTGATGAGCATCAGGTCCAGTACTGCATCACCCTGGTGGGGCTGTCTATTACTTGACTCAGGAAGTTATCCTTACTGCGTTCCAGTAGCCTCCTGGATTGTCTACAGCTCACCACGCTTCTTTTCCAACAATGTCTGGGTGGTTGAAGTCCCCTAGCAGGACAAACACTTGCAATTGCGACACCTCCTGGAGCTGGAGGTGGAAGGCCTCGTCAGAAGCCTCCACTTGATCAGGTGGCCTAAGTAGATGCTGATTACAAGGCTCCCTTTGCTGCCTTGCCTCTAACTTAGTCACCCATAAGCACTTTAATAGCTAATATTTATACTTGAAGAGAAAAGTCCCATGTTGCTTCTTGTGTTTGGTTGCTTCTAGGCTACTTAACTGAGACATGCGTAACTTCTCCAAAATCAGCCAAGGAACAGTGATGACCATGAACCACGATTCCCATTGCTTTTTGCTTCCTCCTTAACAGCATTCATTCCCCCAGACTGAATGCTCTAACAGATGATCAGTTCATATATTTTCTTATAGATTTTAATAATTTTATAACTCTTTTCTTCAGGGGTATCCAGAAATGGAATTCTATGAAATCAATGAGTTTTCTACATCGTTCTCTTTAAATTATGACATGTTCGTGTAAATGCAGCTTACATCTTCCACTGCTTTATCTTTGTAGCTGAGCAGGGAGACTGTTGTGACCTTCATTGTTGGTTTTTTTGTTTTGTTTTTTTGTTCTTTTGTTTTTTTTCAATTCAGTTGTTATTTTGCTCTCCTAGCAGAAGGTCACCTTTTGTGAAGAACAATCCCCTGGGAAAGCACTTTGCATAAGCCACATGTCAAAGACTGCATAGGAAACTAAGAAATATCTCCATCCCAGGGGCCAGTAGGATGCTGACAAACTAAATGGAAAAGCATTGAAATTCTTCAGGGAAATCTTTGACCCAGATGTTTTTTCAAACTCTTATCCTATTCTGGGACAATATGAAAGTTGGAAGCAAACAAAACAAAAACAAAAGCAAACAAAAAATCCCACCATATCTGAAAAACTGCAAGTATAAATCTTCTACAGGTAAGATTTGTTATCAGCAGTGGTATGTGTACAGAAAAGCCTGATATTCAAACATGGCAACTGATGGCCCATGAGAGAAATCTGTTATCTCTTTATTCTTGTGCCTAATCAGCAAAGGCCATAGGTGCTGAGGCTTCTGTGTGGGATCAAGTCAAAAGCAGCAAAAAAAATCTGAATGGAGAACTTGCTAACACTGACCAATAGATAATTTTAAGCATAGGGATGTGGGAAAATTAAGACAATCAGTAGCTCTACTGTAATTAACTTAGTCTCAGAGTTGTTGAGTACAGGTTGGTATTCCCCAGTGACAACATGTCCAGCACTGCACAGAGCTGTATAGCATCCCTGAAGCATTACCTCTCTCCTTTCAAGGGTGTTGGGGTGCTTTTCTCATTGCCACAAATGCCATTTTGGTAGAAATTTTGTGGCACAGTTTATCAGGTACAAATTGTGTAAAATTCAAGGTGGGAAATGGTTGGCTGTAGAAAACACAGTTGTCCTCAACTTCAGTTTGTATTGCACTAAAAAACACATAACAAATCATTCCTAGTCCAACCATTCATCCAAGGAAATTTTCTTCGTGTCCAGTCAGCTTTGTGTTAAATGCTAAAACTGCACGTGCTCTATTAGTTTCTTCATTTATGGTCATCTTTTTCAGGCAAAATACAAATATTTACTGAACAAAAATACTGAGTATCTTACGCATGTTACAGCAACAGTCTTTCTATGTCCTTGAATTTATATCCTCACTGTCACAGGTAACCACAGTGCATAACCTGTATTTGTCTTCTCAAATATGCCAAACTCTATTGAGAACAGAATTGATTTTTGCCTGCTGGAATAACCATTTTGGTCTTTTACAAGATAAAAGAGGTGATTCAAGACAGCCAGCATGGCTTCACTAAGGGCAGATTGTGCCTGACCGATCTGGTTACCTTCTGTGATGGAGTGATAGCTTCAATGGGCGGCAGAAGAGCGGTGGGTGTCATCTACCTGGACTTCTGCAAGGCCTTTGACATGGTCCCTCACCACATCAATTGGAGAGGTGTGGATTTGAAAGATGAAATGTTCGATGGATCAGGAATTGACTGGCTGGATGCAGCCAAAGTGTTGTGATCAATGGCTCTCTGTCACAAGAGAGAGGGGGTGGTCACAAGCGTGTCCCTCAGGGGTCGCTCCTGGGACCAGTGCTCTTCAGCATCTCCATCAGTGACACAGACAATGGCATTGAGTGCACCCTCAGCAAGTTTGTAGATGACACCAAGCTGAGCAGTGTGGTTGATACACTGGAAGGAAGGGAAGCCTTGCTTTGTCTTCTTCGCACCTTCGTTTCAGGTGTTTACAGACAGTGATGAGATCCCTCTGAGCTTCTCTTCACAGAATAGGCACTCCCGTCCTTTGTTCATCTTCATCTTCGTTGCCTTTCATTGAACTCTCTCTAGTATATCCATGTCTGTCTGGTACTGGGAGATCTGTATTGGACACAGGACTTCAGATGTGGCTTCACTAGGGCTGAATATAGAGGAAAAGTATAACTTCTCTCAGTGCTGATAGCACTTTGCCTAATGTAGCCCAGGATGCCATTCACCTTCTTCTGCTGCAAGGGCACACTGCTGGCTTGTGTTCAAATTGGTGTCCACCAGGGTGCTGAGTTACATGAACAGCTGCTTTCCAGTAGCATAGCCTCCAGCAAGTTCTGGTGGCATCCTCAGATGCAGGACGTTGCACTTCCCTATGTTGAACTGCATAATGTTCCTAATCAGTCCATTTCACCAGCGTGCTGAGATTCCTCTGGATGGCTGCACAAACTTCCAGTATATCAGCCATTCCTCCTAGTTTTAAATCATCAGCAAATCATCTGACAGTGCACCCTGCCCCATCATCCCAGGGCAGAATGCTGGATTAGATACTGGGTAAGTTTGAAACCAGTATTGACTCCAGGGGTACCCCAAGAATCTAGTTTCTGTGTTTGTTTACCAGTTAACCTGAGCTAGTTACTGGTACACTGTCACTGTATTTCCTACCTTCCAACTTTCATCTTACTTCCCTACACTGGCAGTATAAGATCCAAGATCATGTAATACTGCATGGTCTTTTTTGTTTGCCTTCTTAACCCACAGACAAATACAGAATGTGTCTGATCTGTACAGTGAACTCGCATGTTGGAGAAAATAAGGTTCTTCTGCACAGTAAGAACAATGAGAAGGGCATTGTGTTTGCCAAAGATGCACTTCTACGTTATGAACGGATTGCTGGCTACGACCTTTGAAAATGGAATTGATGAAAGAAACATCTTCAGATTTAATTACACATAAGTGCACAAGGCACAGAAATTGTAAATCTAAGTGTAGCCACAAGCCCACAAACCTCAATTTACTGAGGTGGAATATGTGCCAGAAGCACATAAAAAAATTCACCTTGTTCAGTTTTATGGAATTTCCATCTTGTATTGACCAAATACACTAAGAATATAAGAATATTCTTATTACACTAAGACACTTATATACACTAATACACTTATATACACTAAGAATATATATATATATATATTTTCTTTTTTAATTCCTCAGTTAAGCAGCTTCAGTTGTTCTTTCAAAGTTTGATCCACATTCACATCTTTTAAAAGAATCACCTTGAGTTTTAGTGTATTTAGTAAGACAGAAAATAAAATGGTCAGAATGGAAGCTCACTTCCTGAGCTACAGAGTGACTGGCCTTTGTAGAAATCTCAGGTATCTGTGCTGCTTGCTCATTGTGTACGTATTTCTGAAAAATACAGCTGATCACTGAACAGCTGATCAGCTTGCATGTTAAATGATTTATAATCTTTCCCTTCAAAAGTTTGTCCGAATAGTGCCATTTTTGTGTCAAATCAGGATGTATTTGAGTCCAAAATGCCACATTATCCAAGGCTGTATGTATAGATATAGAGAGACTGAAAACTGTACTTTTAGAGAAAAAAAAAAAGACCTGAACAGTTGCTATTTTCCACATAAATAAATAATAAACTGAACTTCTGAATAAATCTGATGTTATACTGGGTCTGGGTGGGTGCAGAGAGAAGAAGGGCTGCAAAGGTGGTCCTTCGGAAACAAGCTAGGCATGGTTCTGCTAGTGGGAGGTAGTGAGACCTTTTTTTGTTTTGTTTTGCTTGTTAATTTGCTTTTTTCTAACCTCTCTATCTAACTATTACATTATCTTAGCACGTGAGTATTCTCACTTTTTGCTCTTCCTGCTCTCTGGATAGAGTTGGAGTGAGAGGGTGCACAGGTGAGCTGTTCAACTGCTGAGCTGCTGGCCAGAGTCAACCCACCACAGATGCTCGTCCTCTCCTAGTAAAAAGCCAGAACAAATCATTTTATCTAGACACTACCCTGGTTGAAGAATACTATTACACTGTAGACTGAAATTTTCATTCAAATAGAAGCTGAGAATTAAGAATCAGAACTACCAACAGACCTTGCGTGTAAGATGCTGCCATGCAGCCTGTGATTATCTGGATTGATCTTTGCATTGATGTCCTTCGTGGTTTGTTTTTTTTTTAATCTAGCCAATAATTTCCTCTCCTTTGGTTTTTAAGACTTGTGTGTTCATGTTGCCCAGGGATGGATCAGTACAACCCCCTCATTCTGTGCTGCCCTTGCACTTCTCTAACTTTCAGCAAGTCAGCAGGTACCTGCGCTGAAAACAAAACTTGGATGAGAAGATTGTTCTGGGATGCTCCTCCTTCCCCAAAAACAAGAAGATTCGTTATAAGAATATAATATGAATTTATAAGTCTAGTGCACTTACTTTTACATTAGAGCAAATCATTCTCTTCACTAAGCACGAATTTCATTATAAAATAAGTCTTCAGACTGACACAGTCAATATAACATGCATACAGCTGGACTGTACAAACATGAAGACTTCTACATGAAATATCTCTGCGCTTCACTTTCTCTTAAAAAAAAAATAATTTCCCTTATTTAAAAAAAAAAAAAAAAAAAAAAAAAAAAAAAAAAAAAGTACTTCCTACCAGAAGATCAAAAGCTTGCAAACCAAGAAGTATTCTTGCAGAAGTTTCCAAAGTCCAGGGTGGTTTTACACTCAGGGAACCCATAAAAATATCAACAATGCTGCCTGTTGCCTCAGAATAAGAGCAATGTGCTACAAAGGCATTCTCATTTTACAGTACTGTAGAAAGATAGTGTTTTGGAAGTAAGACAAGCCTGACAGTGAAGAGATCTGAGGTATTTCTTCAAAGCAAAACGTAAGGGACAAATACACACATCTCCTTGAAAACAAACATGGATATAACATGCTGCAGAAGTACTGAAGAGATTTTACTCTACTGCTTACTTAGCCTGAATTTATTGTCAGAATCCCTGAAATTATAAGGTGTGATAGCACTAAAATGAAGCATCTTTATTTCTTTAATGGCAAGCTTTGACCAGAGATTTTTCAGGAAAATAAAATGGCATTGTAGCTTTGGATGTTTTAGAAAAACAAATCAAATGGAAGTCTCAGGTGTCTATATTTTTCCTCCTTTGTGAATGCTGTCAATAATAACCCATCCTGTGGTAACTCTTTCATCTAGTGTTTTGCCACTGTAAAATAATTTTTAAAATACATTTAGTATAAACTAAATCTCAGTAGGAAATTTAAATTTATATTTCTTCAGTCAAAATCATCTATGTACATTCCCTGTACAACCACCAGTATCAATTATATTGATATATCATGATGGAATTCATCATGACCTGATGGAATGCCTAGTAGAGCTTACTGGACATTTGTAGAATATCTAAACATTCTTTGAATTTTTTACTATAAAAAGAATGCTATAGTGTTTGCTAAGAGTCTATTCCTTTTTCAGTCGGAAAATTTCACATCACTTATTTACCACGTTTCATATATTTATTAGTTTGTGGTAGAAATTAACTGCCTCCCAGAGGAAGAAGAAAAAAGAAAAAACTGAAAATTAAAAAAAAAAAAAAGAGGAATTTATTTCAAGATCTGCTGATGTTTTATAAGTTTATGAGCATATTTCTCTGATACTATTGAAAATATAAGTGGAAATAAAAATTCTTCTTTCAGGATATATTTCACTCTGAGTTAATTTTAACTGATTTAATTTCTGTCACATGCTGTAGAACGTTTTCAGAATGGCTTCTTAGAAAGCCGTTTCTCTAATTCCTCCTCATGTTAGAAGGAGCTAAGTGTGCTTATAAATTCTGAATGGTGTCTGAGCAGTATGTATTTCTACTTAAATATTTTCTGTTTAAGAAGTGTGGATGTGTATGTTTACAGCATAGTATGGGTTTGATTTCGCTCGATGTTTCAGCTGCTACAGAGGTTTCATTTTCATTTGATGTTGGAAACGGACCTGTGGAAATAATCGTCCGGTCTCCCAGCCAGCTGAATGATGACCAGTGGCATCGGGTCAGGGCAGAGAGGAACGTCAAACAGGCCAGCCTGCAGGTAGATCAGTTGCCTCCAGAAGTCCGGAAAGCGCCGACGGAAGGACACACACGACTGGAATTGTACAGCCAGCTCTATGTAGGTAAGGCGCAGAGGAGATAACCAGGCTTCAGGTACTGGATGAACTCTCTGCCCCAGTTAAGCATCAGTTAATTTAACACAGGAAGATGCCTTCCTAAATATTAAAAAAAAAAATAATAGTAAAGAAGGAGAAATAGCAAGCACCTGTGAAACTGCGGAGATAAGAGGATTAGCTAAGAGAGCTATGTGAGCCTGCTGTGTCCATCCTAGTCACACAGGTTTGGTCACTGTCCATGCTTTTGCTTTTACTGCAATAGTTTCTCTTTAGTCATATGGGCAGTTTTCCCATTTGCCATAGAATAGAATCACATGGTGTCACAAAAATTCGTTCACCAGAACCAAATGAATACAGCTGCTTTCTGGAGATGCTGTTTTCCAGTGCGTTTTTTGCGTGTTATTCCAGCAGTACTTGTATTTCTCTGACTGTTAGACCTAGGAATCCAAAAGCCAGACATGGCAAGTGCCACTAGTTGGAATCAAAAGTACATGAAAAAGTGAGCAAAGAAGCAGCACCTTCCTACCTCTTTATATATCTATTAAGTGAGGAAAGGAAGGAAGAAGAAAAAACAGACATTACCTCACTTTTTTCCAGATACAAAAGCAGAAATTAATCAAAATGCTGTTTAAAGCCTTTCCCTCCTTGGTAAGCAGCACATGTAAACCACTTTAAAAGTGTCATCACCAGAGATACAGCCATTGTTTACACAACGAGTTTCTCCTTTACTGCTGGCTGTGATCCAATAAAAGCCTGTTTCCAAGTAAATTGAAATATTAATTCTTTTTAGAAGACAAAGCCTTAGACTTTCGAAAGAAATACCAAGACTTTTTATGAAAAGAGAGCTGGAAATATTCAAGCCTGAGTTCTCGGGGAATTGCTAATAACTGTTGATTTTTATAAATCATTTTGAATTAACACTTGTACCATCCATCTTTTGAAATGCTTGGTACTTGTACTGCCAAAAGCTGAATGTCCAAACCTGCAGCTGACTTTCTTTCTTTCTGAATCAGATACATTTCCTATAATTTACAAAGAATAGTGTCTCTGATTCAAATTCTAGCTGAGTCTGACAGAGAATTGATGTGAGTTCAAGTGTCCTCAGTGAACATTCTGAGTATCACAGCCTGCAGAGTGACACGGAATAAGAATAATTTCAGTACTCCGTTTTCTGTGATAAATATTCCTTGGGACAATGAGGGAACCTGAAGCATTACTTAAAATCCTAAGGGCTAGAATATCCATCAGGACAGGAAAGATGTGAGAATTATAAGCATTAGAATTCTTTCATCACCATGGTGTATATTATTTTGCAAGAATTGGAACCACACCTGAATGGCCTCTGCCCTGTGCACTTCAGAAGAGACGAGAATAGACTGTCTCCTCTTAATCCAAATTACCCAGTGACCAGACACAGATTTGAAGCAGCCTCTTTGATTTCTGTGGCTGATTTGAAGTAGCAGATGGTCTGTATTTAGTCCTCTGCCCTACCCAGGTATTCTGTGCTCTGCAGAGATGAGTGTTCAGATCTCTTCAGGCGCATGTGGGACTCTTCATCCCACTGTGGGACTGCAGTAATCAAAGGAATGAGAGCACTGTGTGGCAACTTCTCACTGCTTTTTGCTTGCAATTTCAGGTTTTTTTGTTTTGTTTTGTTTTGTTTTGTTGTTGATGTTGTTGTTTGTTTGTTTTTAATCCAGCTCTGAGTAAGACTTTCTGAGATAAAATCATGTTTTACAGCAAGTATTTACCGGGAAAAAAAAAATAGTTCTTAGTGACTGCTAAGAAAAACATTCCAATCCAGATTTTCAAATACAGCTCTTCAGTGCTGTGTCCTTCTCCCTGTGTTTAGGCAATTTAGCATCATACCTGATGTTGCTTGGATATGAGCATCTGTATTTCCTATTCCCTCTTTCTCCATTTCCCATATTAAACGTTTCAAATATGTAACATATTATGATATTGCAGTTAGCATCCATCAGCAATAATTATATACCGAACACAGTTATATCTTAGCAATGTAGCCACGCCCAATTCTTCCATGGTCATCTCTAAAAGATCTTAAAGCTTGATAAGTGTAAAGCAAAGGCACTTACTCTTTAGGTATGTTTTTGGCACAGTCTGAAAACTGAGGTTTCACTTTCCACTGATTTCGATTTCACTAGGATGTTGTAGCGCCTCACTTGTATAAATAAGTTACTTAAATTACTTACCTGTAGTCAGAAGCCTAGCAGGATATTTCCTATAAAACTCTTCACTGTTGTCTTTTTAACATTTCCGCGCAGGTGCCGCGGGCGGCCAGCAGGGCTTCCTAGGTTGCATTCGCTCATTAAGGATGAATGGGGTAACACTGGACTTGGAAGAGAGAGCAAAAGTCACTCTAGGGGTGAAGCCTGGCTGCTCTGGCCACTGCACAAGCTATGGAATGTACTGCGCCAACGGAGGAAAGTGTGTTGAGAAATACAATGGCTACTCCTGTGACTGCTCCAAAACAGCGTATGATGGACCATTTTGCATTAAAGGTAAGTGAAATACGCAGAAGGCAGAGTGTGGGTGAATAATTAAATCAATTTTTGAGATGTTATTAATTTAAAAACTAAATCCTTTTCAATACTTCTTACTAGAAAGCCAAATTATGCATCCATGATTTAAATTTGATATTTTGTAAAAACGGCAATGCTGCTACTCATAGCAGGTCATAGAATCATAGAATGGTTTGGGTTGGAAGGGACCTTTAAGATTGTCTACTTCCAATCCCCCTGCCATGGGAAGGAACACCTCCCACTAGACCAGGTTGCTCAAAGCCCCATCCAGCCTGGCCTTGAATGCTTCCAGGGAGGGGGCATCCACATCATCTCTGGGCAACCTGCTACAGTGCCTCACCACTCTCATAGTAAAGAATTTCCATCTAATATCTAGTCTAAATCTATCCTATTCTAGTTTAACACCACTTCCCCTCATTCTATCACTACCTGGCCCTATAAAAAGTTCTTCCCCAGCTTTCCTGTAGGCCCCTTTCAGGTACTGGAAGGCTGCTTTAAGGTCTCCTCAGAGCCTTCTCTTCTCCATGCTGAACAAACCCAGCTCTCTCAGCCTGTCCCCGTAGGGAAGGTGCTCTAACCCTCTGATTATCTTCATGACCCCTCTCTGGAACCACTCCAACAACTCAAAGTCATTCTTGCGTTGGGGGACCCAGAACTGGATACAGTGTTCCAGGTGGGGCCTCACAGGAGCAGAGTAGAGGGGCAGAATCATCTCTCTTGACCAGCTCCTTTCGTGCTCCCTTTGATGCAATCCAGGATACGGTTGCCTTTCTGGGCTGCAAGTATACATTGCTGGAGCATGTTGAATCTTTCATTAACACTCACCACCCCATAATTGTGCTTGGGATTACCCCAGCACAGGTGCAGGACTTTGCACTTGGCCTTGTTGAAGTTCATGACGTTTTCATGGACCCAACTCTCAAGTCTCACCAGATCCCTCTGGATGGCATCCCTTCCCTTTAATATGTCGACTGCACCATTCAGCTTGGTGGCATCGGCAAACTTGCTGAGGGTGCACTCAATCTCACTGTCCATATTGCCTACAGAGATGTCAAATAGCACCGGTCCCACCACCAGTCCCACTTGCCACCAGACTCAACTTGAACTTTGAGCCATTGACCACAACTCACTGAGTGCAACCATTCAGCCAATTCCTTATCCAGAAGTGGTCCATCCATCAAATATACTTTTCTCCAATTCAGCAACCAGGATGTCATGTGGGACAGGGTCAAACACTTTGTACAAGTCCAAGTAGAAGACATCATAAGCGTTATAAGCATGTTATAAGCACTGACAAGATCCTCTCCTCAGCCTCAGTCTCAGGTCTCTCAGCCTTTCCTCGTAATTATCTTTGTGCCCCATTCCTGGATATGATCAAGGCCAGATTGAATGGGGCCCTGGACAACCTGACTGAGTGCCTGATTTAGTGGTTGACAGTCCTGCCTCTGGAGGTTGGAACTAGATGATCTTTAAGGTCATTTCCAACTCAAGCCTTTCCATGATCATTGTATGATGATTCTATTATTATTAAACTGAAGAGCCCAGAACTGGGCACAGTACTCCAGATGAGATCTCACCAGGACACAGGAGGAGGAAAACCACCCTCTGGCCACCCTCCTTTTAATGCACCCAGGGTAGCATTGGCCTTCTTGGCCACAAGGGAATATTATTGGCTCTTCGTTTTCAAGTCTAGATTGTTCAGCAACTTTTATAACATGTTCAACTGTTTTTCTTGATTTAAAAGTCTTAATGCCAGTTAAATTTACAATGTAAAATTTAATGGGCTGGAAATGACTTGTTTTTAATATTATCAGCACCATTTGTTACAGAGATTTTGTAATTATTTTGATCACACAATGGTCCCAAACCAATCTATTTGTGCTTAATTTATGCTTTAACTCTTATCCTAGTACTTCATGGTTGGATTTACAGAGCAGCCCCATGAAGTCATCTGCATTAAATAGTGCCTGGGGATATTCTGGATGAGTACATTGGTTTACAGCACTGAAAGAATGGAAATGGACAATCTGAATTTTTTTATAAAGTCTTATGGATATAAAGAAATGTTTCTAGCACCTCTACACTAATGTAGCAGAATTACTAGGTACTTCATAGCTACATAAACTTTATTGTTGATAAAGAAAACGTAGACAGTGAAAGGGAAGATGGCAAAAATTAGAAGTCTTTCAAAAAATTTGATCTCTATTTCCAGTTTCCTGCTCCAGGATACAGAGTTTGCAATGTGTTCCAAATTTCATTAGCATGGTGAAGAGAAAAAATTAATGAAAATTAATGAAGAGAGAAAAAATGCCTAAAATATCACTGTCTATGCTGCAGGCATCTGGCTGGACTGGAAGTCTGATACGAAGAACTGAAACATGCAATATTACTACTGTTGATACAACAGCACTTACAAATCAACCAAACCAGAGTTTGTCTGTGCTAAACACTAAATTATTCCTCTAGTTATGTTTTTTTATTCTGTTAGATTCACATCCAGGAAAAATACATTTACTTAGAGTTGTTTTTGGCAGAAGTTTGGCATTTTTCTATCCATATTAAAAAAAATAGGTAAACATAAATGAAAACCACTTTGAAAAGTTATGACAAAAAAAAAAAAAAGTATTAAAACTAAATTCACTAAAAATGACATGGCAACAATTCTTTTTTTGAGTCGATAAAATTGAAGTGTAAAAGACTACTCTGGTTCTGACCTGAACAGTTTTTTTCTGGGTATAACTTACTTGCAAACATACATGCTAAATACACACTACCATTCTTCTACAGCGCATGAGAAATTAATTAATTAGTTGAGATCATTGTATTCACATTCCCAGGCACTGCTTTGTATGGTTTTAGTTGTGATGGACACATTTTATTATTTGTCTTTGAAAGCCATACAGTGAATCCTGATGAAATTCCTGTATGCAGGAAGAGTGAAAGCCATTACTTAGGTCAGCAGTCACACACTTTGCTTGTGACTATGCACTGGAAATACATTATATTTATGGGGATTTATAAAATAGTGCTAGAGACTCATTAGAATCTGGTTATCTGAAGAACACCGCTTAGTTTTTGATGAAGTGCTTTGATGCATGAGCATCTTCAGCAAAGGACAAAGCTCTATTATGACAGAAGGAAATGAAGGTAGAAATATATGGGCAGACATAAAAGAAGGTGGCTGAAGCATGTCTCTTTAATGGACTTTCGTAATCCCCATCTTAGCAGAGAAAAGTAGCATTCACTTCACAATCACAACTTAAGTGTCAGGGAGTTATCTCTAGATCTGTCTGTGTCTGTGATGGGGACAGCAGGACCACAGGCTCACCAGCCCAAAAAGAGGAGGAAAGGGGAGAGGGGGTGGTGGTTCACAGGCAGGTTCAGCCCAGCACTGTGAGTAATAGGGCTGGGGACCCCCTGGGAAAGGGGAAGGGGATAGGGGGAAGGGTGGGGAAATGGGAGATGGGCCTGAAAACACAACAGCGGAAAGAATCTGAGGAGGAAAGTTAATTTACTAAATATGATATTGGAATGCAAGATAACACACTGTAATACAAGATATAATTGGAAATGAGGCTAATAAATTCAATAAAGTGAGAAAGAGTGTGTCCAAAACCAAAGGCCTTTGGAGGTGAAGCAGCTGGGAAGCACACCCACCCAGTGCCAGGCAGCAAGAGAGTCCCGTGTCTTGCAGGTCTTACCTTCCTCTCTGAACGTGAAGTCCCCTGGGTTCTTCTTCTCTTATGAGGACCACATATCCAGAAAGTTGTCAGCCCACAGAACTGGAGTGTTAACTTTTTAATTCCCTGAGCTCCACATGATGTTCTGATGTGTAATATCAATAGCAAAAGTCATAAAACCGTGGCATTCCATCCCTTACTCCACATCAGTATATCATGCTTCAGCATAGTATTTAACAGCCCATTGTATTGTTCAAGTTTACCAGAAGCTGGCACACGATAAAGGATACGATAAATCCACTCAGTGCCGTGATCTTTGCCCCAAGTATTTACAAAGGAATTTTTGAACTGAGACCCATTATCTGACTCAATTCTTTCTTGAGTGCCACGTTTCCATAGGACTTGTTTCTCGAGACCTAATATGGTGTTTTGGGCAGTAGCATGGAATGCAAGATATTTTTCAAACCACCCATTGGTTGCCTCCACCATGATGAGCACATAATGCTTACCATCGTGAGATCATGACAAGTGTCATGATCAAGATGACGTAGTCAACCTGCCACGCCTCCCCATATTTATACTTTTGCTATCAATCTTTCCCCCGGGAGGTTTCATCCTCTTAGCTTGTTTAATTGTGGCGCATGTGTCACAGTCATGAATAACCTGTGCAATGGCATCCATAGTTCAGTCCACCCCTTGGTCTCTAGCCCACTTATATGTTGCATCTCTTCCTTGATGTCCAGAGGTCTCATGGGCCCACTGAACTAAAAATAACTCACCCTTGTTTTGCCAGACCAAGCCTATTTGAGCCACTTCAATTCTGGCAGCTTGACTTATCTGTTGGTTATTTTGTTGCTCCTCATTAGCCCGATTCTTGGGCTCATGAGCATCTACCTGGCACACCTTTACAACCGTATTCTTTATTCAGGCAGCAGTGTCTTTCCACAGTTCAGCAGCCCAAATAATTTTACCCCTCTGTTGCCAGTTGTTTTGTTTTCTCTGCTGTAACCACTCCATAAGGCATTTGCCACCATCCATGAGTCAGTGTAAAGATAGAGCATTGGCCACTTTTTCCGTTCAGCAACACCTAAGGCCAGCTGGGCAGCCTTTACCTCTGCAAATTGGCTTGATTCTCCTTTTCCTTCAGTGGCCTCTGCAACTTGTCGTGTGGGGCTCCACACAGCAGCTTTCTATCTGTGATTCTTCTCCACAATACGACACGATCCATCAGGGCCAATTAAATTCTCTGGTAACCACAGGTAACCCACGACACTGGGGGTCCCCACACTTCTAATATTTTTCCTAAACTTTTCCATATTCCCTGCAACCATTCTGTGGTTGTGGGGAAGGCTTCTTCCAGATAATGTAAATGAAGAGGAATACAAGGAATACATTCAGGTGAATTGATAACATTACGCCAGAATTCCAAAACTGCATATGGAACAGAGAGGAGAACTTGGATACTGGTATAAACATGGAATTGTTTGTAAAATTATTTGCTCCCTCTGGGATGTAGCTGTCAATGTTCAAATCATACAACATTGTATATGGGTACCAGGCGTGTGTCTTCATCAGTGCCCTTACTTGGATATTTACATATACAGCTCCAAAACAGAACATGGTGAACTTAATAAGAAACAGTCCCAAAAAACATAATGGCCTTTAACCCTTTATACAGCACTCCTAAAATAAAGAACAGATCCATGGCTGGCAGTTGCTAGAGGAGAAAAAAGAAAAAAAGAAAAAACTCGGAACAGTGTCCTGAGTATGGCAAACTGCCCAGACTAAAATCTAACCTACGAAGGTCAAAGCTAGCTACAGCACTCTGCAAATCTCTGACTTTAAGAAACCATTTTTTTTTTTTTTTTTCCTGCTAATATTAAAAGGTTGAGATTTGGTTCAGATTGCCTTTATTCTCCACCAATAACTGTCATGGAGTTATCTCTAGATCTATCTGTGTTCATGACAAGGGGGGAAAAAAATCATAAAACCATGACATCATGTCATCACTTTTTGGCAGCATGCACATTTTGAGCAATTATTGTCAAGAATGAAGTACAGGAAGAGTAAAATTTCATCAAAAATCTCTGACAAACACCTTGAGACCTCACAATAATTGCAACCACTGCCATCAAACCAGATTGGAGTGTTAGTTTCACAAAAACAAGGTCAAATATCCCACTAGTTTTATGTTCTTGTTCCTCTTTCTATTTTATTTTTCAATGTTTTAAAAAATATATTTAAAATGTTATGTTATTAATATAGTAATGATATTGTTTATTTTGTGAGGGATACTCCAAAACTAATGCCTCCTGTTTTATGTTGACCCATAATATCAGAGGTGGATATCGGTGTTATGGCAGTAGAAGTTAAGCCTTCCCACCAATATTCGATTACATTTTGTTGCTGTGTGGCAGATAGCAGCAGAGGGGCAGTCTGACAAAATTATGTCTGACATGGAAGCGTGTATGAAGCAAAGGTGTGAGAATTCCTCCAGGTGGAAAAAATTGCACCCATTGACATTTATCAACATTTTCTTAATTGTTATTGAGATGAAATAGTGAATGTGAGTACAGTAGGGTGGTGGGTGGTGTGTTTCAGCAGTGGTGACAGTTGGTCAGATTGTTGTGAGTGCAGCATGCAGACTCTTGATCTTTTCTGGTGAAAATACACAGCTAATGGTGGTGACTTACGTTGAAAAAATATTGTTTTGTAGCTAAGAATTTGCTCTATCAAATAGTGCTCTTTGCATCAGTTGTTGTTTCCATGGAAATAATTAGGAGGAATGACCTTTTAATTAGGAGGATTACTTTTGGAATGACCTATATATGTGTAGCCCAAGAAAGTTTCTATTCACAAAATGGGGCCCAGACAAGCCAAAAGGTTGGACACCCATGGCTTACAGCTTTCTTTGCAGTAATGAACAGTTAAATTTCATTGACAACAGTTACAGCTGTGCAATACATGTTGCACAGCCTCCAGTTCAGCCCCATGTCAGCACTCATGTAATCCAGGAGTACTTAAGCTGACCCCTAGTGTAAAATATAGCTGTTAAACTGAATGGCATGCCTTATGACTATTTCAAGGTTATTTGAGATTTCTGCCGTCAAATGACAGTTTTAAATCTATCAGAATGATCAGATTACTTATAGTGCCTTGGGAACACAACTTGACTCCATATTCTATGTAGCCACACAGTGAGATAGACTACGATATTCTGAGGTTTGGAGAACTTTCATGTGGGAACAGGTAAGCATAGAGCTTTTCCAGAACCAGATTCAGCAAAGTTCTGGAAAGGATCATCAACAAAATCTACAACAGTTTCACCTACCTTCTTATCTGTACTGTGCTCAGATACTCAGAATAAAGACAGCAGACTTATTCCTGAGTTAGTCTATATCACAACATAGCTTGTAAAATCAACATCTTGCTTCATATATTTTGAGATAACGCTTTTGCTTTGAATTGTGTGAAGGATATGATGATTCCAAGTACTAAAAGAGGATAAAAGAATATTTGCTTTTAAATAAAGATAGTGTATTGATTTTCTAGAAGTTATATGAGTAATAGGCACCAATCTGTGGCAATTTTTGATATATCAGAAGACATTAAGTGATGAAGGATTTTTTTTTTAACGAGTGGTGACATTTTTGAGCATTGCTTCCAACTATTCTTCAATTACAGTACTTATTTGCTATATTCACAGTATTTATCCACCTTTCTTTACTCTCTTCCGAATGTTCACAAAGGTGTCTCCTTAAGAAAGATCACAAAGAGTTTGTATTTCCCATTAATGATATTGTTCCAGATAGCAAAGCCTATCTAGTATTACAATATCAGAGAATGAATGATTGCTGTAGGAAGCTAGTCTAGTGATTCCCAATAGGCCAAGAAGACTATACTCTACAAATTATAGGAAACTGTGCAGTGATTCCCATAGGGGCCTGTCAAAATCAGCCTCCACTATGAGAATGTCAACCTTGAATTATGTTTTCAATGTTAAAAGATAGGCAGAATTCATCATAATGCAAAATAATAGCAATGTTTTTTCTAGTTAAAGTATTAACTCTGGTAAAGGTAATTTTATTTTCTCTCCAGAGTATTTTAAAATGAGATTTTGTCTCAGATAGCTTTGAAAACTTTGTGGAGCAGCACCTCCTGGGAGCTATAGGTCAGGTGACTTAAGCCTTGTTTCCCACCATAAGTCAAGTCCCTCAGTTAATTTTTTTCCCATAAGGCATTCTGATTTGGCAACTCTCGTGGAGGACTGTGGTTGAAGAAGGTTGTATTATACTGTTTTGTCCAGTGATATTTCAAATATTTCATGTTGGGAAGTCATCTTCATTCCTTTGCGAGGTTATTCCAGATCCACTGGAATTTGCTGGTCAGAACTTCTGCATTTCCTTTTCATTGACAGTGTTTGCTAATGGTGCCTCCTAAATCTCTTGTCCTTGTATCTCCTTCTGTGGAATGTTATGTACTGCAAGACCTCTATGTGATTAAATCTGAAGTGTGGTTCTTCTGATCTGCGGCATTGGTATGGAATGTAGACATACATATTCTTTGTGACCTGAAGGAAATCTTTCCTTAACTGTGTGAATCCAGGCATCCAGGATTCATAGCAAAGTGTGATCTCTGTTATCCTTTTCATTATCATTGGAAAACAGTGTGGCTTTTAACTTAAATACTGGGAAAGCTTGTAAGTAATGCAGCAGTAGTAATGTGTGCATATTAGTACTGCTCAGGTCAACAGTAGTATTTTTCATACAAGTGTCAGCACATTCAATTTGACTTTCCCTTTGTTCTTCTTTTCTGTTGTTTCTTTCTTTCTTTCTTTTATTCTAATTTTCAAGATGTGGGAGCATTTTTTGAAGAAGGAATGTGGCTTCGTTACAACTTCCATTCCCCAGGGACTAGCATGAAGGATTTAGTTAGCCGAACACTGTTGAGTTCTACAGATCCTGAGATTACAGCGACCAGCCATAACTTGAATAAAGAAGAACTCAGCTTCAGCTTCAGTACCACCAAGTCCCCTTGTGTCCTTTTGTATATCAGTTCCTATACCCAGGACTTCATGGCAGTGCTTGTCAAGCCATCCGGTAAGCATCTGCTTTGGACTCTTTCCCCTGAAGGAACAATTGATAATAACATCAGTTTGACATTCAGCTGAACTCTGAACTAATGAGAAATTATTTTCACCCTTGTCATTTGAAAGTAAAATACACAAGACCTGAATGCTGATTCTGCTTTACTAGATTTTGTCTGATGTAACTCTTCAATTTTGAGGGGTTTCACTAGCCGAAGCTTACAACAGTTCTCAAAACAAACAGACAAAAACAATAAATCATTTCTTAAAATAAATTGTTATAACAGCTAGATCCATGCCTTAAAATAGCATTATGAAGGTGATAATTAGGCAACCACATGTAGGCACTGGAATAAATGGTTCATAATCAATGGCAACATCCCCTGTAGTGAATGGTAAGCATTGTTACCATACAACAGTGAATCAGGAAACTATAAGACTCAAGTTGGAGTGTTAGACATTTAATAGCAGCATTGGATTCTTGGGGGTAATCCTTCTATCATGCACACCTTGTACAAAAGGTCTTCAGCATATATACGTAACTTGTGTTACATATGCAGAAGTTTTCCAAGAGTTATATTACGTATGCAGAAGTTACTCAGAATTATATTACATATGCAGATTTCCCAGAAGTATGTTACATATTCAGTGACCAATCCCAAGGAGGATCTCCTATTTCCTCAGTAAAAAGATTCAGCAGAGCTTCCTTATCTCCTTGCTTCAGAGACAGCTTTTTCTGCTACCTAAATGAACTGCAGGGCAGGGGTATCCATCAACAAATACTAGCAAGCTTAATAATATCATTACAACTTGTATCAGTGTCATGCACTATTTTTCTGAAAATCCAACTGTGCATGAGGTGACTAAATGTGAATGTGGCATAAAATACGCTATAAAAAGTTTGATAGTTATGGATGTTGGAGATAGACCATTTTCTGGTGGAATATAAAAGATAATATATCTCAATTCCGAATGGTGCATTTCTTACCCCTGAAAATTATGTAGTTTTAAAGTTCTTGAGCTACTTTCCGAGCCCGGAACATTTCAGGTTTCTATCAATAATGAGGTCTACATTTCCATTTTCAAAAATCCTTCCTTGTAACGGAATGTTAAAATCTGCTATGAAGAGTAGACACTTGTTTAGAAAATAAAAAAACTAGCAGCATATCGGTTTAGTACTTTTCATTACTCTTTTCTAACAATATAACCTGAAGTTTTCATTCTACCACATACCATTAAATTTCCATAAAATTCAGATGGTCATGTGTCAACCACAGCAAAACATGAGAGCAAGGAAATCCCCTGTGTTGATTGGATGCCAGTGTAAATTTGTTGCAATTTCACTTTATTCAAGGCACATCATTCCTTAAAGAAACTCATACTTTATATAACTTCAAATAATTTTGCTACGGCAGGGATAATAATCTCAACAACGTGCTACTTGATGTGCTCAAATTTGAAATAGTTACCTGCATAGTTCAAGGCATAGCTGTGATTTGTTCCGTTTGCAATCCAGAGAATGTACAAACATTGGTTTTGAGGTGGTGATCATTGTCACACTTCTGGGTTGTAAAATGAAAGCTGTTTTCAGTCCAATAGCTGAACAATCTGAAATACTAGCCTTTCTTAAAATCCTCCTGCAGCAGATACCAGCTATGAGAACAGTTTAAATGTTAAGTGGCAATAGTTGTATGAGGAAATAAAGAGGGGAAAATAGCTGGTGAATAAATATCAGCATACTTGAGGGTACTTTTCACGTTCCTCTCATTAGGGAATCTGCAAATTCGGTACAGCCTAGGAGGTACCAAGGAGCCATATAACATTGACATTGACCACAGAAACATGGCGAACGGACAGCCCCACACTGTTAACATCACGCGGGATGAACGGGACATCGTTCTGCAGGTAAGCAGACAATAAACTCGTTTTGGCTCCATGCATTATTGCTTGTGGCTTGTAACATTTTGTAATCTGAGGACATCCTTTCCCTTGACGATATCGGTGCAATTTGGGAAATAATAATGCAGTAGATGGTATTTTGCTTAGGAATCTCAGTCCTAGGACTTAACGGAAGCTATTCTCTCTGTTGCTTTGAGTCATATTTGTTCAAATCCTTGCTCTAGTGTGATGACAGCTGGGATAATACATATGTCATTGTAGATGCTCAAGGACATCAGAAACATCTGAGTGGGAAATAGCCTGAGACTTAGGATAAACCTGCACTATTCTGGAACAGTAGCTGAAAACCACGAGGGATAACCTACAGCATCTTAAATGGCAGTAGATGCTGACATACAAATAAATATCATGCCTTAAGACCTGCGTCTGCAAATAAGAATGTCTTAAAATTTAAGTTCACCCTGCTGTTCAGTGAAACAGAAGAGCTATTCACACAAGGAAAGATGAGCAGATTATTCAGTTTATGTGGCAGGAGTCTGGGACGGGAGAGGATTATTGATGGCACATGTTCTTCTGGCCTACTCAGTTTTCACTATCACACCGACAGGAACTTTTTCTCTTTGTGTCTTAGTTCACAAATCTTAGAGATAATATCACAGTATTTAAATAACTGAGGAGAGCTCTGCAAGAAGAAATCAATATTTCTAGACAGCATTTTCTATGTAGTCATTACAGAACTCTGTTTTCATTCCCTGGATGTCCCATTTACAAATATGGAGACTGCAGCAGGGTATGAGAACAGTTTTATTGGCAGGAGAATCAGATTGATTGGATGGATTAATACGGATTTGATAGCTCATAAGAATGAAATAAAAAAACAATAACAAATGAAATATAAATAGGGGAAGTCTCCTTGGGAACCAAGCCAAAAGTGCAGCTGTCACAGTATAATCTACCTACAGATTAAAATAGATCCCTGAAAGTCATTTTTTCCAGCCACTGAAATGAAACCTTTTCAGTGGATTACAATGTCATTTGACTGAAGCTGACAACTAAAATTTACACTAACAAAATGACATATATAATGAAAAATATATTGGTGATATTTATAACAGCTTCTCAGATTTTAGGAGGCCAGGAGCTGTACTTTTGTGTATGCATCTTTCTTGCATGCGGAAGCATTTCGAAGTTATTCTTCTCTCTCTCACTGCTAAATGGAAGAGCAATAAGGTTTCTGTTATTAAAGGCTTAAATTTGGGAGATATATGGCATGTATACTATGGAATCATATGTGGCTGATTCAGATGGTTGCAAGACTAAACAAATTATTGATGGCTGATGGTTGGACCAGATGATCGTAGAGGTCTTTTTCAGCTTTGAAACTGATGATCATAAAATCAATGATTTTATGATTTGCTGAAGAAATCAGATGAAATCAGTCAGAAAATACATACTCTGATAAGTATACTGGTCTTGCATCATCCCACCTACATTCAAATTCTAATGATTTTTCTTCTCAGTTCATTATGAGGCAGGAAAGCACCTAGGGCTTTCAAGAGCAAGAAATGTTTTATTTAGTTTCTCACATTCTCTGCTAAATATCTCTCAATCAGCCTGCTTAGCACACAGCTGTTCTATATAATTGGGAAGAAGATCCATTTGAATCTTATTAAACTAGGCTCCATTTGATGCACATACAAGAATAGGGAAAGTAGGGAACCCATATAAAAATTATCCAGAAATAACACTCTTGTTGTATCCTGGAAAATCTTTCTATCCAATTCTGTTTGTTTTCCATAAGATGTTGATTTTGTTACTTATCTGATTACATAAATGAGATAGAAACAAAGATGGATCTGTTAAGTAGACTGTTCACTTGAAAATGAGTACCACTATCAAATACAAAATATATATGATAGCAGTATAATTTTTCTCAGCATCCAGAGGACAGATTATGAAGTGTGGCTTTTCTCTCACAGATCTAAGCAATGAACATTTAAGTAGACTTCTATTTCCTGCTGAATTCTTCTCCAAACTGAAGAGCAGCTGCTTTTCTTACATTAAAAGAAGACAGCTCTCTTGCCTGGTGCTGTTACTCACACTTCCACGTTGTATAAAAATGTCACAAGAATGATTTATTTCTCATCAAATCTTCAAACCAAGAGCACTCAGTATTTTTGAAGTCGCAATAGCAAGTTCGTGCTTAAAATATGTCTTTCTAACTTGCTGTAATAACCTCGTAGTGACAGAGAGATTTAAAAAATCTGCAGTGAGGCAATAAATTGCTATGATATGAACTGTGTGAACTAGCGTTTTTTCACGATTCTCATTGTAAAAAACTTGTTATTAAACAATACAAGGCTTCATACAGCACTGGAAGCCAGGAGATAGTATTACTATGATTGTTATTTAAAGTCAGAGTTACTCTCTGGTCAGTTGGACTTTGAGTTTGTCATCTGACATCTGGGAAGAAAATTCTCTAACTCCAATCTGATGTTAGAATGTGGCATTCCTTTATTTCTCACAGTGCACACCAAGCAACTCAATAAATCAAGCGTGCATGCGCTCTTACAGTTCAGGTTCTACATTTAAACAGTTAAGACATACATATGCAATACATTGGTATACATATTCATTTTTTGTCAAAGAACTCATGAATATTTGCTAATGTCCCTCTGAACATGTGAGGTTCATCTCAGGTGGTTATACAACCACCCACTTCCTCCTTTTTATTTCTCCTTCAGCTTCATCACAGTGACTTTTGGCCAATCTTTAGCTGTTTCTTCACGGTTTGTCAAATTTCCATTGCTTGTTATGCGACTTTCTTTCTTGGTGCACTATAACTCAAAACAATTTATGTGGAACTCAAGAAAAAAGCCCTTGCACCTGGTGGATGTAAGGATAAAAGTCTTATTGCAAGTTCAGTGCTTCTGTGAAGCAGGATAATTGAGAAAAACAAGTCTGTTCACATAACAAGTAAAGCTAAACTGGAAAGTTTTAGAACTAGCATACATTGATTCCTTTTACTAAATTAATGTATTGCTCCTTAAGAAATACATTGGTCCTTATTGCTAAGCCAACCTATATCAAGTTGTGCTTCAAAATAAATGCATTCACAATATTGTATATCCATAACATAAGCACAAGAACAAATATTTCTATTGTGAATTCTTTTCATTAGACTTATATCCCTATTTCTAATGTGCCAAAACAGTCAAGATGAAAGGTGGCAGCAAGCACTTCTCAAATGGGTTTTCCATTTCAATTTTCTAATTCAATGACTGCAGACAAATCAATATTTAGTTATACATTAAATAACAACCTCTTGTTTGTGATGCTAGAGGTTTCTCAAGGATAAGATTAAATATATGTGGTTGATTTAGGTGTCAGGAAAGAAAAATGACATAAATTCCAAGACAAATATCTGCATATTCTCTGTTGTTGAAATGAAGGGTACAAAACTGAGATTGGCTAGCAATTCCTCTCTCTCACCTCAACTATAATACCAAATACTTGTAACCACAAAACCTCATTTATTTACCTATGAACAAGAAAACACCCAGACTGACAGATGTAGAATGCATTATCCCAGTAAACAACATTTCAAGAGCAGAGCTTTAGTTTTTGGAAGGCAAGCTTTATTTTGCTTGTCTTCATTAGAAAGCTTCATGGTTCTACAGAGATCTCCTGAGCCGTGCCTCCCCTAGTCATCAGGGGTCGCTTCTGCAATGGAATCATCCAAGACTCAGAGGAATAACATAAATCAATTTATTGAGAGCTTTCTAACAACAACTAGTACTCGACTTGGAGGTAGAACTGACTAATTTGCTATTAACTATTAGTAAGCATTGCAGATAAGAGTATTTTAGCACAAGAGTTATATATGTGCTAAAAGTTCTAAGACAATACCTAAGCAGTGGATACTACAAAGAGTGAATGAATAAAAGAGGATAAGAAAAAAGATAGAAAAAACGGGGAGAGACAGACAGACAGACAGATATGCAAACACAACACAGTGAAGTGTTTCACCTCTCCTCAATCCAGTGATACCTTACTGTCAGAGGGTACTTTGGTAGTGACAGGTCATGCAAAGATGTGACCGTCAGTTGATGACGATGACAAACATACACATTCTCTTACTTACAGTCCAGAGTGGTCAAGACTGCTCCTTGGAGTCAGAGCTTCCAGCTTCAGGGATCTTCTGTTTCCATCTTCCAGGCCTTACAAATTTAAATCAGCAGAGACAAGGAAGCAGGGAGACACCAGATTGTACCTTGCCTTCACAGGATACAGTGGTATCATCTCCCTGCTTTCCTGTATTAAGCTGAAAATATTTGCTCCCAGACCAAGTCTTCGGCCAGAAAACACTCCTGAGTCTTCCCATTCAAGAGCAAACAGCTTTTGGCTCTGTCCAAATAAATGCTTTTGAATGTAAAACAGTCCACAAAGTGTTGCTGATAGTCTCACATATATTTGAGACAATGCATTCCTTACCAGTCTCAGACAACAAGTTCTGATCCAAAGCTCCCTGCCTACAAAAGAACTTCCATTGACTTCAGTAGGTTTCAAAGCCTACTTATTGTTCCCTTGAACAAAAACCATATCAGTATGTTATAAAACAAACAAAAAAAAGTATGATGTGCTTTACTTTTTAATGGAATAAAGTTGATGCTCAACACAATTAGATTGAGCCTCTTTATTTCCATACTAAAATACTCTTACACTTTTTAAACAGATCTCCAATTCTTCATGTATTCTTTAAAGCCATTTCTTGTTATGAGTCATATCTCCTAATGTCCTCTTTGCTCCAGAAAAATATTAGACCTGAGCAGTTTTCACATGTTCAACTTTCCCAAGCCCAGCCATATACTTCCAGGACTGGCAGCAGCCTGCACACATATGCTCAGAAGACCTTATCCAAGAACACCTGACAGTTCCCACTTTCATGCTAGAACAATCTGGAGAACTGTAGTAGAGAGAATTTACACAATAACAAAAGATGATCAAAATACAACATGATTTAGTGAGGAAATATAGGTGGTAGGAGGACATTTAGGCTAGATGATCTTGGAGGTTTTTTCCAACCTTGGTGATTCTATGATTCCAATACCAGTTGTTGACCATGCAAAGTGAACATAATCCAGAGGCTTCACTGAAATCCTGGCCTAATCTACAGTGTTCATAAGATTCAGAATAATCCTAAAAATGTATTCTGGTCTCAGCTACTCATGACACTCAGAATAGCCTTGAAAATATGTTTGTACAGATCTCCATTTTCCCAGTTTCACCAGAGGAAGTAGAAATATCTTGATTCCATGAAAAATGATTACTGAACGATTTGCCCAGCTGAAACCCAGAAGCAGCAGAATTTTTGCAAGTCCATACTCTTATTTCCATTTTGACCTCTTCTACATTGCACTACAGAAGTAAAGATAACATAACAAACACTGAAATGCTTAAAAATAAATTAAATATAGTTAATTCAAAACTAACCTGAAGTATAAAATAAGTGGTAAGCATAATAGCAATAGCATAAACAGGTAAAGTAGAAGGACACAGTCTGCATATAGTCTTGAGCATAATCCAATGAATATATCCATGTAATTAAAGATTAAATTTTGATCTCATTACAGTGAACAGAAATTTCTCACAGACTTAGATGAAGTTGTGATTTCACCTACTATCACTACTGTAGTGTAGAATCATACCTAACAATCGTGTTTCTTGTGTTTTGAAGCTTGATAAGAATGTGACTCTGTTGGATATCTTGCTTTAACACAAGCCATAAAATTTCAACAAATGATATTCTGTAGCTAACACAAAAAGTAATGATAGCAGTGTAGCACTTTTCTAGAAAAATGCTTTAAGGACTTTAGATAACAGAAAATTTACCATGTCCTTTGGCTGTATCCTCCAATGGTTAAGTGCAAATCCTATAAAGTATTTCCAACTAATTTATATTTTAATTCAGCAGACATCAGCATTTAACTCTGGGACCTTTATATCTATGCCTGATGGACGATAGAGTTGTTTGGTGTCAGATGTCATTCTGGTCCACATATCCTTAGGGATGCTAGTTAAAACATCTTTTCATCTTGTCTTTAAGAAGCCAAATAAATTGAACTATTTTTTCTTATCATGAAAAGTCTAATATTTTTGAGCTATAAAATTAATTTTTAAGTCTTCTGTGAAAATTGTCCCATTCTTCTCATTTTGAAAATGTTTGTCCCAGGACTGGATGTGGTAATGGTAGTTATCAAAACATCTTTGTTTATCAATTTTCTTCATTTTCTAAGCAAAAGTATGTCTACAACATACTTCAGAGCAATGCAATGATTCATTTAATGACTGATTTATCTAGCATTTAACAAGCTTAAGTGAGATGGGGCATAATGTGAAATAAGCCAGCCAGAGAGTGTGCACGAATTAAGTAACAGCAGATCTGAACATGTTTTAAGTGCCCAGGACTTAAACCACAGGAAACATGTAAACCATAGCTAATATCTGACTGTAATCAGAAAAAGAAGCAGTGTATACAGAAAAAGAAAAATCACTTTTTCCATTAATAGCAGAGACTTTCCTTCTAACATGAATTATTTAAAATCCCTACAGAGACATTATTTATTTCTATAAAGTATTGCCGTGCTGCAATATATTATTCAAAAGGAGAGCAACAGAAAGGCAGACTCACACCATTTTCTAGAGCAGAGCTATGAAATACATCTGCTTGTTTAATGCATTAGTAGTCAGTTTAGCCATAGCAACTAAGCTCTTGTACTCAATCAGAAGTCACAAGAAAATTTTCTTAGCTCAGAGCTGAAAAAATATGACGATGTAATATAAAAAGCTATTGACAGGAGAGATTTTGAAAATAAATCAGAGCTTACATTGATCAAGTAGATAATTCCTTTAACCCTAAATGACCCTTCCAAATGTAAAGAATAGA
This sequence comes from Tetrao urogallus, assembly GCF_951394365.1. NCBI lineage: Eukaryota > Metazoa > Chordata > Aves > Galliformes > Phasianidae > Tetrao > Tetrao urogallus. The sequence continues at coordinate 92,890,909 of NC_136815.1, forward strand.
AATTCTGATTTTCCTGAGCCAAGTGATAAAGAGCCCCACCAAGAGGGAAGGCAAGGAGAAAAGAAGGCAAGAGACCAGCAATGCTGAATCAAGACTTACTGTAAGTAAGTACTTGTAAGTGAAGAGCAAGAAGAAAATGCACAGGTAGTGAAAGTGGGGATAGATAGCCTGGGAAGATTATAGGAATGCTGCTAAGGATGTGGATCAGGATGCTGTGAAGGGACAAGGCCCAACTGGAACTGGATTTGGCAAGGGGTGCAAAGAAGAAAAATAAAGGCTCTCACAGATACATCAACCAGAGAAAGTCCACATCAACGTGGGCAAGATAGTAGAAAAAGAAGGAGAAGGCTGAGGTACTCAACAATTTCTTGCCCCAGTCTTCACTAATGACTGCTCTTCACACAGCCTTCCAGTGAATGGTTCAGAAGGTGGGGACTGGGGGAGCAACGTCCCTCCCTCTGTAAGCATAGATCAGACTCGTGACCATCTGAGAAATCTGAACATTAAGTGTATGGGTCCTGATGAGATGCATCCTAGAGTTCTGAGGGAGTTGACTAACGCACCAAGACACTCTCAGTGGCATTTTAGAAGTCATGGCAGTCAGGTGAAGTTCCTGGTGACTGGAAAAAAAGACAATATCATGCCCATTTTTAAGAATAGAAAAGATGACCCAGGGAAATACCAACCTTTTAGCCTCACCTCAGTGACAGCAAAGATCAGGGAGCAGATCCTCTTGGAAGCTAAGATACTAAGGATACTAAGACATATGGAAGCCAGGGATGCGATACGGGATAACTAGCATGGCTTCACCAAGGACAATTTCTGCCTGAACTACCTTGTGGTGTACTACCCATAATGCCATAACTGCATCAGCAGACAAAGGAACCACTGATGTCATCTGTCTGGACTTCAGTAAGCTCTTCGACATGGTCCCCTACAACATCCTTCTCTCTTTTAATGGTGTGGATTTGACAAGGGGACTGCTCAATGAACAAGGAACTGGTTGCAAGTTCGTACTCAGAGATAGGTCATCAATGGCTCAATGTCCAGACAGAGACCAGTGACAAATGGGTTCCTCAGGGGTCAGTGCTTTTTCACATACTCATCAATGACATCACTAGTGGGACAGGGGTACCCTCGGCAACTTAGCAGATGACACCAAGCTGTACAGTGCACTCAACACACCTGAGGGACAGAGTGCCATCCAGAGAGACCTACATAGGCTCCAGCACTGGGTGCAAGAGAACTATGAGGTTCCACAACGGCAAGTGCAAGGTCTTGCACCTGGGTTGAGGCAACACCCAGTATCAATACAAGCTGGGGGATGAAAGGATAGAGAACAACTGTGCCAAAGGGGACTTGAGGGTACTGGTGGATGATAAGCTGGCCTAGAAAGCCAACTGTATTCTAGGCTGCATTAAAAGAAGCATGGCCAGCAGGTTGAGGGAGGTGATCCTGCCTCTCTACTCTGTGCTGGTGCAGCCTCACCCAGGGTACTGTGACCAGAGGTGGAGTCCTCAGCACAGGATAAACTTGTTGCAGCACATTCAGAGCAAGGCCACAAAAATGATCCAAAGATTGGAATACCTGCCCTATGAGAACAGGCTGAAAGAGCTGGGGCCGTTCAGCCTGGAGAAGAGAAGGCTCTTGGGAGACCCAATGGCAGCCTTTCAGTATCTGAAGGAGGTCTATAAGAAAGAAGTGGACAGACTCTAGCAGGATCTGTTATGATAGGACAAGGGAAAGTGGTTTCAAATTAGAATAGGGGAGATTTAGATACATTATAAGGAAGAAGTTTCTACAGTAAGAGTGGTGAGACACTGGAACAGGTTGCTCAGAGATGTGGTACGTGCCCCATCCTCGGAGACATTCAAGATCAGGCTGGATGGAATTCTGAGAACTTGATCTATATCTAAGTATTTCTGTTCATTGCAGGACTGTTGGACTAGATGACCTTTAAGGGTCCTTTCCAACTCAAATGACTCTCTGATTCTATAATGTATTTCCAATGTGAACGTGTGTATATTCTCCTTACCCTGTACAATTGCTGTTTTGGCATCAATTTTTATTCATGTTAAAGAAACAAGAACAAAATAATCTTTATTTATTTCATTCTAACATTAAACCTAAAAACATCAAAACTCAACATGAAATAGGTTCTTTCCATTATATGGCAGCACATGTTAGGCAAATTAATGACCTGTGAAAGTCATAGAATCATAGGATCATAGAATCACAAGGTTGGAAATGACCTGTAAGATCATCTAGTCCAACCGTCTTCTCATTACCATTGCCACCACAAACTAAACCAGATCTCGTGGCTCCTCATCCAGACGCCTCTTGAACACTGCCAGGGACGGCGACTCCACCACCTCCCTGGGCAGCCATTCCAGTGCCTGACCACCCTCTGAGAGAAAAAGTTCTTCCTTATGTCCAACCTAAACCTCCTCTGATACAACTTGCGGCCATTCCCCCGGGTTCTGTTCATTGCTGGGAGAAGAGACCAAAGCTCTCCTCACCACAGCCTCCCTTCAGGAGGTTGCAGAGTGCAGTGAGGTCTCCCCTGAGCCTCCTCTCCTCCACACTGAACAATCCCAGCTCCCTCAGCCGCTCCTCATAAGACTTGTTCTCCAGACCCCTCACCAGTCATCTTTAGGTAGACCTCTAATTTTAATAACATGAAATTATATTGATTCCATTAGTATTTGATACAACTCATCTACTAAAAAAAACCAACCAACCAAACAAAAAAAAACGAAGAATAAAAGGTCTGCAGATATCTGAAAGAAGCATCAGAATTTCAAATGAAAGTAGCCAGAGTAAATAGTGTCCCTTTCCCCAGCCTCTGACGCGTCTCAATTTCCATTCAATATTTATCCAAATGTTTAATGTTTAGTTTTTTGATTGTTTTTGTTCGCTTTTTACATTGAGGCAAATTACACTGAGTTACTAGAGTAACACTGACCAGAAAAATATAGAAATTTACTGCACAGAAGGTACTTGAGTATTTAGGCAGATACACATATTTTCTTCAGTACATCTACTTTTTTTCCTGTGCCTGTATTCCTTATTAAACACATTTCTTATTTAAATCCCTGGGGAAAAAAAATTACATAATGACTTCAGTTGACTTATACATTTCAAAACCTGCAATAGGTAAGGCAATGCATTAAACAGTCAAAACAGATTTGAAGTGGCTTGAGTGGCATCTAAAACAGTATGCCTCTCCATAAAATGAGAAGCTCAAAACTGAGTGCAAACCGTAAGTTTGCCTTGCACTGTGACAGTGAGGTACACATCTCCTTGTGTTCCAAATGAGCAGTGTGGCTGAAGGTCTAAGCCAGTAAAAAATGCTGAGTTTATGGTCCTCACTTCTTATCTGCTTTACTATTTATTTACAGCCTCTGGCTTATAAGAGTTCTCGCTCTGATTTGATCTGCAATAACCTCTGTCAAGGACCCTGTCTCGCAGAAAAAGATCAGTGAAACACCATTGCCACGCTAAGGAAGGAGCATGCAGTGAGAATGACTTTGATCATTCTAAGGCATTGCCATAACTGCCAACCAAATTTACTCATTTCTTGTTGTATTAAAAAGGACAAAGCATTAAAGGCACCCTGCTCCTGCTTTGTCCTACACTACTGTCATGCTCAGGAGGAGCTATGTTTAAACACCTACATTCTGTATTTTTTTAGCTTGCGCTCTCATGATTAATCTATTGCAAATTTGTAAGTATTGTTTTGAGTAGAAACCGTCTTATTGTTCTGCAGCGTTACAGCATTTAGCACAAAAGGCCATTGTCCAACACTGGACAAGGTTTTTAATACAGCTGATACATCACTGCAGTAATACAAAAGAGAAATATTATGTAGGTTGCTTCAAAAGTAATGCCTCATTAATTTCCATGGAAACTAGAATACACTGAGAGCTCAATAATACTACTTGATAGAGCACAGAACATTGTTTTGCAGCACAGCCACCACCATTAGCTATGCATTCTCATCAGTAATGAACTGCATGTCCCACCTGTAAAAACCTGCAACAGAAGAGGTGACTCACTGTTTCTGCCACTGCTGCTGAAATGCACCACCCACCAACTCACTGTGCTAACATTCACTGTTGGATCTCCACAGACACTCAGCAAGAGCCCACGAATGTCAGCAGGTGCCATTTTTTCCACATGGAGGAATTTTATTGCAAACCTTTTCCTCGTACACACGCCCATGTCAGACTCAATTTTATCCAACTGCCCTTCTGCTCTCATTTGTTGCATGGCAACAAAATTTAATGGAATATTGACAGGAAGGTTCAACCTCTACTGCCGTACCACCAACATCCACCTCTGACATTGCTGGCCAACATAATAAAATGGGAGACATCACTTTCAAAGCAATGCACAAGAATTGCTTATGAGGACAGCACATCCCCTTCATTATTCTGCTCTTAGTAAACACAACAGTAAAGATCTGTTGACTTCAGATGTTGCAAGGGTAAGCCTTACAGCATTGCTATCGCTTACCATTTTGAAAATCTTTCTTATAAAATGACTCGAGCATAAAGAAAAACCTTAGCTTAGTAGTGTATACAAACAGAATGGTTTGATAACAACACAGATGTAGATACACCTGCACTGAATAAAATGTGTCTGTATGCATACTGTATGCATTATTATATAATTACATATCATTTTTCTGAGAATTCTAAGACATGGTGCACAGTGTATTTGCTTTTAGATTGATATGCCTGCTAATCTCAGCACTACTGTCAAGATTGGTAGCATTATTCAAGTGAACAGTAATTTAAAAGAAATAGCATTTTATTGAACTTCTGCTTAAATCCCAGCAATTTCAGATAAAGACTGTGTGGTTGATGTGATGTGACCTGAGAGCTGAAGCTGCAGGTTCCTCAGAAATTGCCATGTACTTTCATCTGTGTGGTGTTCAAAGCCACACTGTGTGTTTATATTAAGATCAAAAGAAGTTAATGATTTTTCTAATGAAAAATAGCTACAATGAAAAATCTTACATGTCACTTAATAACTGTATTTTAATATAAATTCATGACATTAAACTTTGTGTATGCAGAGGTTCTATATAATTCTCATTAAATAATGTAATATCTTTTTTCAAATATCATTTGACACCAGTAATTCCTTTTTCACTCTGTGTCTTATATTAAAATGACAACCAAGTATTTCATATTAAGATTGCAGGTAGCTCAGTTCCAGCTGCCTGATTGAGCACCCCACTGGATGGCAGTAAAACACAACTTTGAAAAGAATCCAGTGTGGTTCTTTAACTTACTGATCTAAAAAAAAACCCTCTTTTAAATTCTCTTTTAAATTCTTAAAAATAATAATAATAAAAATAAAAGTTAACAAAAAATAATAATGCTAGTTGAGAACAAAGACAAGCAACTAAAGCAAGAGGATTGAAACCTCACCATTCACTCATTGCTGTGTTCTGGTGCATTGTTTCATGCCTGGTCCTTGGAGGGAAGGGTGCATCCTACATCCCATAGACGTGGAAAGAAACGCAGGCTTCCCCCTCACTATAGGAGAAGCTAGAGCTGTCAGTGGAGCAGGAGCTAGATCTATTGCTAATCACAAATACTTGCCCTCTACTGGTGACAAGGACAGGAAATAAGTATCAACAACTTTAAAGTATTTCTTTGTGGGTATTTATTTTAACCCATAACCAAAACAAACCAAAACTTAACAAATAGAGTTGTTAAACCCTTAAAACATTTACTAACTGAACCCATTCTGAAATGCCTGCTGTAGCCTATCACTTCAAGCTCTGCCACAGAAATCTCAGTGGAGGACGTGTGTGCATAGGCATGCATGTGGATATTCCTGTGCTTGGGAGTTGTGCTCATGCAGATTTCTCACTAAGTCGGAGAAACAGAAGAGAGAGGAGAGAGGGCAGCACAGCCCTAGAACCCTGTTTTTTCCTCCTCCACCACACTCTGACGCCATCCCTGTTTCCAAAGTCACAGAACTGGTGACCATATGCATAGGTAGCTCTGAAAGTAATGCTTCCTATTTGCTCCCACGGAAACCTAATGTCTCTCATTAATTTCCATGGAAACTAGAATACACTGAGAGCTCAATAATACTACTTGATAGAGCACAGAACATTATTTTGCAGCACAGCCACCACCATTAGCTATGCATTCTCATCAGTAATGAACTGCATGTCCTACCTGTAAAAACCTGCAACAGAAGAGGTGACTCACTGTTTCTGCCACTGCTGCTGAAATGCACCACCCACCAACTCACTGTGCTAACATTCACTGTTGGATCTCCACAGACACTCAGCAAGAGCCCACGAATGTCAGCAGGTGCCATTTTTTCCACATGGAGGAATTTTATTGCACACCTTTTCCTCGTACACACGCCCATGTCAGACTCAATTTTATCCAAATGCCCTTCTGCTCTCATCTGTTGCATGGCAACAAAATTTAATGGAATATTGACAGGAAGGTTCAACCTCTACTGCCGTACCACCAACATCCACCTCTGACATTGCTGGCCAACATAATAAAATGGGAGACATCACTTTCAAAGCCAACATAATATAATGGAAGGCATTACATTCAGACCAACCCTCTTATAATGTCATTATTTTGCTATCAGTCATAGCACAATGGTATCTTTTCCCTTGTTTAAAATGCAAATAAAAAGCTAGAGAATTGTGTCTGATAGAACAAAGTAAGGGTTGCAGTACTCTTTTACTCCTGAAGTATTTTTGACGTTCCCTCATAAGAGCTTCTTAGCAAACATAGTATGTTTCTTTATTACCTAAAATAACTAAGCTTTAGGTTTTATACTAGGTAATCTGAACCCAAATTGTAGATGATTGTAAAGTTAGACCTCAAAGCTGTTTTTGTATTGCATGGATAGAAGGCAGCCTGGTATTCTTCCAGCAACTAGTATTGCAAAGAAATAAGCTGGAACTTTATGTATTGGAGGTGATTGTCCCTCTCTACTCAGCCCTTGTGAGGCCCCATCTGGAGTACTGTGTCCAGGTGTGGAGCCCTCAGTACAAGAAAGACATAAAGATTTTGGAAAGGGCCCAGAGAAGGGCGACTAAGATGATCAGGGGGCTGGAGCACCTCCCCTATGAGGACAGGCTGAGGGAGTTGGGCTTGTTCAGCCTGGAGAAGAGAAGGCTGCGGGGCGACCTCATTGCAGCCTATCAATACCTGAAGAGAACCTACACCCAGGAGGGGAGTAAGCTCTTCAAAAGGGCTGACAATAGCAGGACTAGGGGAAAGGGATCCAAGTTGAAGGAGGGAAGATTTAGGTTGGATGTTAGGGGGAAGTTCTTTACGAGGAGAGTGGTTAGGCCCTGGAACGGGCTGCCCAGGGAGGTTGTGGATGCCCCGTCCTTGGATGTGTTCAAGGCCAGGTTGGACGGGGTCCTGGGCAACCTGATCTAAATGTGTATGTTTGGTGGCCCTGCTAGGCAGGGGGGTTGGAACTACATGATCCTTGAGGTCCCTTCCAACCCGGGTGATTCTGTGATTCTGTGATTCTGTATCTAACATACCAATTTTATTTTAATTCCAGAATTCCCACATCCTTAACACTGTATTTATGCATGTAAAAGCTCACAGTGCTTTTTCATTTAAATTAACTTTTCATTTTAATGTAAATCTTGTGGACACAATTAGCATTCTTAGGCAGGGATGACTGCTTTATTACTTATCCCTATAGCTTTTAAATGGAAATCTGGACCATTGCTATGACTCGAGGACACCCACAGAGCGTTGACAGATAAACTGACAGACTGGTAATAGTCATTATGACTTACTAGTGTCTAATCAAACCCACCAGTCTGTTTCCATGTCATGATAGAAATAAATATTTAACACTTCCTGATTGACTTTGGAAATGTTGCCAGTGTTGACAAGTACCAGAGTACCTGGTAATATGCAGTTTAGTTTGTCATACACATGAAAGGAGAATCTAGAAGACAAATTCTGTGCATTAAAATGTATGAGGAAGAGTACAACTGCAGGTAAAGTGTTAAAATCATACATGCAGTTAAAATCTTGGCATTTGAGAGACTGGAGGATCAGGCTTTTTACATCCTTTCATCCATCTTTCGCTAATGTGACCCTCCGAACTCTATGCTATACAGTTTGATATCCCTTCTGTTAAGTACCATGGCACCTCTGAGAACTGAGTCATTGTTATTTGTATTCTGAAATAAGAATGTTTCCCACCTAAGTAACCCAGAGAAAAAAATAATAATAATAATAATTAAAAAATTGATGTTCTGCTTGTGCTATAAGCAATTAAAGGAAAGAAAAAAAGAAGAAAAAAAAAAGTAAAAACTCATCCTTATCACCTTCATAAATTACAAGCATCAAAACTCTACTGGGCTGTACTGAACTAGCTTAGTAGCACTATTATTAGCGTAGGCCATTTGTTATTTTTCTTCTCTCCACATGTTTCTGTTACATAAAAAAACTCAATAAACAGGAAAAAATGTTACAGGATAAAATGATTGCTGTGCTATACCAGGTAGATTCCTGTAGAATAAATTATTTAGCTACATTGATTGCTTTAGAATGTGTTTCTTAGATTTCTCTAGGTATCATCACAATTAAGTTGAACAGCATTTTTAAAAAGAAAATAATAAACATGAAGTACGAAAGTGTATGTCTTATTAATTTATGAATTTTCAGAGAGAAGTGGTGAATGGACAATGCCTGCATTAGTCTCAAATTCCCAGTTATTCTCTTATGGGCAAAGCATGTAAATCTAGATTTAGCAATACACAGGTCCCAAATTAAAATTATACATTTACTTACCATGCTGTTTTGTTGTTGATTTTGATGTTATTTCTGTTGTTTTAAATTATTATATGGAAGTAAGCAAGCAAAAGCTGAAATGATTCTGCAACAACCAGAAAGCACTCATATCCAGTGTCGTACCTCCCAACTTTCTGTATCTTACAGATGGCAGATGTGGAAGGGCATCAGTGTTAACTGATATTTCCCCTTTATCGAAATGAAGCAGAACATATCAGCATATATCATATATATTGTGTTGGCATAAGCTTTGAAAAAGGGGTCTCATTTGGCATCACTGTAAGCAGGAGGATCGGTTCGAAATATTCATGGCTTCATTTCTGTGTTCGCAGATTGATCACTATCCTCCAGCAACTTACAGCCTGCCAGCAGCATCTGACATTCAGTTCAATTCCCCAAAAGCACTCTTCCTAGGAAAAGTCATAGGTAAGGTTTCATTGTATAATTGGTTAATTCACCAGGTATTTTCGGAGAATGGTAAGCACTGTAAGCACCTGGACAATGATGTGTGCAACTTCTGCAGCAGGACGCTGGCTGGACGTCACTGAGGTAACCCTCTGTACATTTCCTCCCCTTTATGAAACTCACCACCATTCCTCAGTGCAGCGTTTTCCAGACCAGCTCCCCAGATGAACTTGAGAGGCAATGCAGATTCATCTCAGACTGCGCTCATCTTCTTTTTAGGCCATCCTAGTTTCTCCGCTACTGACCTTTTAAATAAATTTCCAGGATTACCCACTTCAGGATTCAATGATTCCCCCAGCATTCACAGCAATCGAGGTACATTTTTTCAGTTTTCAGAGAGAGAGGGTATTGATATTATTTCCTCTAAGTGCTTTGTAGGGTAATGTGGTTGTCTGAACGAAGTGAAGTGCTTAATTCAGAAAATTGCAGACTTTTAAGTTGTGTAAGACAGCGATCTGTGAACCCCATGCACTATTTTTTGATGTGGAAAAGCAATTGACCTTGTAGCTAATGTGACTGTTCAAAGATGACACTTTTCCATTTGTTCTGCTTTTAAAATTTAATGTGTTACATTCCTGTGAAATAGGAAATCAAAGGTCTTTAAAATGGTTGTATAGCAAGAGAGTTGTGAAGTATTCTCTGATGCTCTCAAGAGAGGTCAGCTGTGTAGAAAATAGAAAAAACTCTGTGGTATGATTTTGTTGAGTAACTGGAAATTATCTGCATTTTCATCTCTGGATCAGGGCAGTCAGACCAGAGCTGTCTTCATCTTCAGCCAGGCTGCTCTTCCATTAATTCAAGCAAGTAGATGAAGGACTTCAGGTGAAGCATTCAGCAACTGGAATAACACTGCTGGCAAAAAAAAATTTCTCACAGATAATTGCTAGCAAAAATATCAAGATAAAAATCTATTAATTTGCTTAATGTAGCAGTTGTGGCCATCTCATATAATGGAATCATTGTCAAACAGGTTCTGTTTGCTTTAAGATGCTCTTTGGAATGATCTGTGTGTCTAAGAAACTACCACAGTATGGCAGTACTGCCTCCACAATTTAGTCTTCTAAATAACAATGGTGAATTATTGTTTGAATCCAGCTAAAACTGGCTCTTTCCCTATTATCCTGATGAGTTTTAGAAGAAGCAAGACACATGGAGACAGGCATACAAGAGGGAAAATACTTCTGTGAAAAATCTACATTGAAAGAGTGAAGGGAAAGTAAAGGACAACTCCTAAAAAAGTAGAAAACAACACACTGTGTACTGTGAAGTGAAAAGAAAGAATGGGAGAAACACAAAAGAGAAAGTAAGAAAGACTGTGTGCTGAACTTAAGATATGCTGACTGCAGAGTGAGTAGACAGAACTCCACAAGGAAAATCACCTTTCTTGCTTGTGAATTGCTGAACCAGTAACACAGGCAGGCAACAACACAGATGCAACAGTGACACAGATTGCAGGACTATTCTTTTTAAGCTGAATTTTTAACCCGTTCACAGCACAACACAGCACCTCCAAGCTGCCTCCAACATCACCCCATGTCCAAGTGCTGATTTCTTTGTTACATTTAAGCACTCTGATTGGAATTTTTCTCTAGACATTCTTGGAGAATAAAAGGGCTGCAAGAGCTCAGATGGGTCATGGCTCAACCTTTCTTATTCAGGCTACTTATTTTAGTTACTGAAAGGTCTGATATCCACCTCATAAATCCTCATAAAATGAATGATTGAGTCAGTTCACGGTACAGGTTGGGGGATGAGCTGCTGGAGGGGAGCTCTGCGGAAAGGGACCTGGGTGTCCTGGTGGACGACAGGTTGGCCATGAGCCAGCAGTGTGCCCTTGTAGCCAAAAAGGCCAATGGCATCCTGGGGTGCATTAAAAAGAGCGTGTCCAGCAGGTCGAGGGAGGTGATCCTCCCCCTCTACTCTGCCCTGGTGAGGCCTCATCTGGAGCACTGCGTCAGTTCTGGGCTCCCCAGTACAAAAAAGACAAGGATCTCTTGGAAAGAGTCCAGCGGAGGGCCACGAAGATGGTGATGGGCCTGGAGCATCTCTCCTATGAGGAAAGGCTGAGTGAACTGGGTCTGTTCAGCCTTGAGAAGAGAAGACTGAGAGGGGACCTGATCCAGGTCTATAAATATCTAAGGTGTGGGAGGCAGAATGGCGAGGCCAGACTGTTTTCAGTGGTGAGTGGAGACAGGACAAGGGGAAACAGCTGGAAACTGCAGCAGAGGAAGTTCCGCACAAATGTGCACAAGAACTTCTTTAGGTGAGGTGACGGAGCACTGGAACAGGCTGCCCAGGGAGGTGGTGGAGTCTCCTTCTCTGGAGATGTTCAAGACCTGCCTGGATGCCTACCTGTGCGACCTGGTGTAGGGAACCTGCTTTGGCAGGGGGGTTGGACTCGATGATCTCTGGAGGTCCCTTCCAACCCCTACAATTCTGTGATTCTGTGATTCTGTGAGTTCTGTTTCTACAGATGTAGACCCAAGACAACTCACATTATTTGTTCGTTTGCAAAAAGTTAATTATATGGTTGAAAACAGAGTTTCAAGAATCCTATCCTATTTTCAGTTGGATGCTACCAAAGGTGAAGTTTGGTATCAAAAGAACACCCGTATTCACCCTGCTAGTATCCAGAGCCTGACTATAGGATTCACAGGGCTTTTTCAGAATAGGGAAATAAGGAAAAATAATAGTTAAGGCAAGTAAATATAATTTTATTTTAATAAAGGAAGTTTTAAATACGTTGAAACTCACAATTTATTTTCCTCTGGCTCTTCATTAATATAGTACATTGAAATTTGAAATTGAAAGCAAGTTCCAAATCTAACATTTGAAGGAGTAACCACTGTTCTGATAGTATCTGTCCTATAAATGCATGGAATCATAGAATGGCTTGGAATGGAATACACATGGTGCAGCTGAAGGTTGTCATTACGAAACATTGCCACAGCAAATGCATCACCTTCAGCTCCCCTGCTAACTACGGGTCAGGAACAGGCAAAGGTCTTGCAATATCCTAATGGAGTAATTTATAAACAGATTATATTCCTGTTTTCCTCTGCTTCTTTATGATCTTAAGCCCCACAAAACTGCAACTCTGTTTCATGTTTTCATCCACTTCCATTGTTATGAACTGTTCTATTTGTTATATATTGTGTATCCTACTATCCCCAGGATTTATTCCTTCATTTTTTAAATGCTTGTTTTCCAAATTTGGATATGGGGAAATATGATTCTTCTGGTTAATTTCTCTTCTTAATTCATTGTCTTCTACAGAATAGGGTGTTTTAAGTAAGAGCAAGTCTGTAGTGAAGAAACAAACCACCAATGAAAAATATATTCCTTTTAACATAGAATATTCATATTTATCCTCAAAAACGTGAATTTTCTGGTGTAAAATTATCGTGCAGCTGACCACCACTATTCATCAGCTTCACTATGCAACTTTCAGCTGAATGAGGGAAGAGCACAGCTAACACTGTTAGTACTGTTTCAGCAGTTTGAAGGACAAAGAAGATGCGGAATCTTTAAAGCTTGTAGCCATCACATCGTATGGGCTAGATGTATTCCAGTGGCTCAGAGCACCAATGGGATTTCTGGATGCATACACCGAGTTACAATTTGTGCCCATCTGCATTCTCTAAACGTGCAATATGGCAGTAGCCTCATATTTCACTGCCACTTAGCACTGACAGCATTCAGTTTCTGTTACTCCCATAGTGTGCAATTCTTCCTTGGTGGCAAGGGCCTGTTTTTAGAAACATGAGTTCTGGAATAATATTATTAAGGAACTGATCTGCCTGACTTAATTTCCATCTTTTGTTAGGGTTATTTGCATAGGAGCAGCAGCTTCTGCTGCAGCCTCGATTGCTGTGACAGCTCACCTGCTGCCAATCAGTGGTGGTCACTTGTATGATACCTATGACAACGTAACACCATTCTGCGTTAGGAGTTACAACATCATGGCTGATACAGAAATCATCATGAAATATTTCTGTGCCTCATAACTATGGATAATATTATCTGTACATCAGGAAGTCAGGCTAGAAACAAAAATAAATGATTGAATTGCAGAAGTAGTTAAGGAGTATTTCTTCTTCTAGAAATTGAAGTACTTCCTGCTTTCCTGAAATAATTTTCAGAAAATGCAGTTGCTCACTAACTTCAAAAACAGTGATAGAAAACATATCCGGTCTTCTGGAAACCGTAAAGGTTTTCTGTGTGTCTAGCATTCTTACACGGCAAAACGAATTTCTGGTTTGAGGTATGAAATAAAGACGAAGGAGATAAATAATCAACAATCTTGTTTAACATGAATATGTAGTAAAAGCACTAGAGAAATGCAAGATTTTGTAAATTAAACAGAAGGGAATTGTTAATGTTTCAAGGAAGGTGATTAATCTGCTATTTAAACATGCTTAGGCTCTGATGGCTGACACAGGCATGGTAAAAGGGAGAAGCTAGCTATCAGGATGACCAGCATTAAAGAGAAGTTAACTATGTGGCATGACACACTGCGTGTCACAGTTCAGATATGAACCTGAATTCCTGCTTGTGCTGCAACTTGAGACTCAGTACTGAGTCAGCACAGAGCAGAGGTTCATTTCTCCTTCAAAGTGCTGTGGTTTTGGACGCAATGCTAAGGTTTGTCTTCGTATCCTTTTTGAAGACCTACAGCAATTTCTGTTACAGGAACTTTATATAAGGAGAACTGATGTCACAGATAGCCTGTACTGTATTATATAAACGAAGGAGGAGTACTGTCACAATTGGAAAGATTAATGCAGCAGAAGGGCAATACAGGAGTGCAACAGCTAAGGGACCAGTGTGGATAGAACAGTATTTCAAAGAAAAGACTCCACAAGGGAGGGATCTCCAACCAGAGATCCTTCCACAGTGGCAGTCAGCCCTCAAAGGAGGTCTAAGAGAGGTGCAGCCAGGCCATGCCCCTGCAATCACACAGCTGAATTGCCTTCACCTGTGCTCCCAGGCCTGACCAGGTTCTTTTCCCCAGGTGATCAGTGGGGTTTAGTGGTTTAAGCTGTGACTCAACAGTTCCCACACAAGTACTTCTGTTTTAATATGCATTACTAAAGAGTTAACTACGCAATTCAACATAATTTTGTAAAAGTACCATTCTGCTGAAAAATAGTTTGAGGGTTTCTTAACAGCACGTTTTATTGAGCTTAGAAACGCTGATATCAGACTGGATTTGCTGTTGAGGGTGAGGAAGCAAAGGTAATACGTACCTTGTTTGCGGTCCACCTCCACCAACCACTCCGAACCAAATGATACCATTTCAGAAACACATATTTACGTGGAAGTATTAACACAGTATGTCTTCTATAGTACGTACAGATTATCATTTCAGAACTTCAACTAGAAGTGTAGACTCCATTAAACGCCTATGTCTCACCCTATTGTTTCTCAGGTTCTTCCAGAAGGAATAGTAGAAAGAGGAAAAACTTTAGAGCCTGTAGTCCTGCTTCAAAGAGCAGCTGGCAGTGCTCTTCAGTAGAAGAGAAATTCAGGAAATCAACTCAGGACTTTCTCTGAGTAGGGATTGCTCAAAAAGAAGAGGTAGAAGGCCTGCTTACAGATTTGCTATTTCCTCGGTGTTCTCACTGTTTAGACATTTGCACTATGTCTATTTCTATTCAAGAACATTTACCATCTCCAAAAAGAGCATTTCAATAGCCTTGGAAAAAAATATCTGTACAAGACCTGGACATTGTCATCATTGACAGTTTGAGTATGCTGCTTGATGTTGCCATACTCTGATATGAAGTTAACATCAAACAAAAGAATAATTTACCCCAGTTCCAGTTTAGGGTTAGGTCTCTGATGCTGCAAGGTGCTGTGCTCAGCACTTAGAATATAATTCAGAAATGTAAGTAGATTATGAATGTAATATAAAATTATGAATGTAACGTAAAGGTATTCTTTTGCTATACATCTTTGACATCTATCTGTTTCTACCTCACGATCATAATGAGGTTATCAGTCATTATATGTACCAACAATGTGGCAGCAAGGGCTCCACAGCTTGAGTTGGCTCTGTGGTTCTCCTTTAATCTGACAGATAATCTGAGTGCAAGGTAGTTTATCAGACTTTCACAGATAACAAGCAGAAAACAGCTAGCATGCAGTAAATGCATTCACTAACTTACTTCAAAGTAACTCTGCCTACAACTTTATTTCTCGTCGTCAGCATTAATGTTCAGCACTGTAAACTCAGAGGGAGCAAGTCTGAATATTGTCATATTAGGAAACTTTCTGATACAGTAGCAGCTGAATGTTAAAGATATGCTTACCCCTACATGAGTCACGCGTTAATTATCACACAAAGGTGCAATATCTGGACACCTTCCCTTCTTTTTCTACCAAGTGCTTTCACACCAACCCTGCATTAGCCTGGTTGGTGTGAACCCTACCCAAACTCCTCTGGGATTTAATATTACCTACCACTCCGGCCTCAGATCCGTCTGTCTGTCCGCACTGTATTCTTTGAAGTGTTTCTGGTAGTGACAGAAACGTTTCACAACTCTTCTGGTTAAAAAAGAACCAAAATAAAATTTACCCATTTCTTTCTTTCAGACCCTGATTTCTGATTTAAGTGATTTTGCCAAGAAATTAGATCTGTAAGTTGTATGCAGAAAGGAACACCTCCACCTACAAGCCTCTCATCAGAGAGGAGGCCATAAAAGCACCTAGAAATGCCAGTGCCTCTTCAGTAATAGCTGTGGAAGAAATCGGGGCAGCTTCAGTGGATTTTGCCTTTTGTTTAAGAACTGGAATGAAGTGGAGTAAAACCAAGTTTTTTGTTGGTGTTGTTCACCTCTGTTCACTTGCGCTGCAACTTCTCTCTATTTTTCAGTCTCCTGTAGTATTCAGCTGCTGCTCCTTCTCCAGATGGCTGCTCCAAAGTAGAAAGGCAGACCACAAAAAAGCTGAACTCAATTGGGTGCTACAGTAATTGCTGTGGTCATGATTATAGCCAGCTCTGCTCTTCAAAATGTAAAGTAAAGCTCAGTGCATCACCTCAAGTTGCCTCCTTCCACTAATTCCTCAGTCATTTCGTCTCTCAACCTGTCCTGCACTTTTTTACAAGGGCAGCTGGTGGCTGCCCTTGCACTTCCTTATTGCAGTATTCTCTGTAGAATGACTTCACTGATTATTGGTCCTCAGATCTTCTGTGGAGATCCCACAGCTCCAAAGGTTCATCTGCCTTTTTTATTTCATGACATTCTAGCATGCACACCAGTGTGAATGGATGTCAGAGTCTCACTGTTCTTATGATTTGCTTTTTTTTTCTCCTTTAAGCTTTAAGATGTCTCTGAAAATTGTTCCTCATAAGTCACTCCGAAAAAAAATTGTAGACAATATTCCCATTGCTCTTCCATTCTATGCAAAGTATGCATATGTTGATCCTGAAAAAAGTAAAATAGATGAGGAGACTGTAAATATACAGTTTACGCCATTTTGAAGAGGCATAAGTCTTATCTGACATTCAAAACCATGTGATAACAACATTGAAAAGTAATTGAATTTTTAAAAAATCATAATAAACTTCACTAATTAAAATGATCTTTTCCTAACTTCTGCATTTCATTCTGGTGGCATGTCTTTGCCATAGAAGTTTTCCTTATTATAGGAAGAGAGAAATCTTTTCACCTCTACTGGGTTGTTTATAGTTCTATTCTATTTCAAATACAGCTGTTGCAAAAGGTCAGCGAGGGAAAATGAGCAAACTGAAATCTCCTAGGACATCAATGAAATCTGCTGCTGGTCCTATAAAATTACAATAGCATAGACAGTGAAAATAGAGATGTGAGAGCACCTTGGTTTGTGTATCATAAACAGTGTTAGGCAGCCTGGAAATAGACTGAAATAGAAATAGAAAGTATACCTGAACTGGAAAGAAACCACATTACAATTTTTCTCCATATGTGTTTCGAGGAAAAAATAAAAATCAAAATAGATCTCTCCTAAGATAATAAGAAGACAGAATTAGCCAAAATGAAAAGAAATAATAAAAATTAAATTTTTTTTTTAAAAAAAGAAGAGAAAGAAAAAAAAATCATCACCATGTCAAGGCATAATTCTTTAGATTTTACATCATTTCAACTAACATGGCCAATCTCTGCCTCTGTTTTCTGTATCAGAAATATTCCCTGTGTTCAAGATTTAGTAAAATAAAGTAAACATGTTCTCAAACAGTATTAAGTAATGGATAAATGTGAAGAGACAATCTTCTTATAGGTACTTTTTATTGAAGTAGCAATTCATGGGCTAAATTATTCATCGTGAATAATTTGCTCAAATCCCATCATCACAAATAAAATGGAAAGAAATACATTATTGGAAATAATTTCACATTTTCCCATTAAGATCTTTGACTGTAGGTTATTTTGTATTTCTTGTAAAAGAGATGCTCTCGTTAGTTGAATTACAGAACCACCAGCCTAATTATAGCCTTTAGATATTACCGCCCATAAAATTTTCAAGCTACACACTTGCTATTTACATAAACACTTTCTGATAGGTGAGGTAACATATTCCTCATCTGCATATTTCAGGCAACAGCTAAAACACAGTTAAATGCCACCGAGAAGGAATTAATTCAAAAGGCTGCTTGTTCCATTCTGAATGGCTTTTGTCACGTCTGTGCTGTGGATAACAACGTCCATCACGGTCACAAAAGTGATCTAGCTTAAAACTTGCCAGAGCACGATAGTCCTGGCGATACTCAGCACGGGTTGGCTGACCCTTTTTATTTGCCCGGTGTAATGGAATTCCAAGGTCACAGCCTGGACCAGTACGTGACTGCCTGGAGCAGGGGGGTTGAGCTGAGAGCTTTTTGTCTCAGTGATGCTTCAGGGAGCGTGTGTGCAATCTGAGTCTGCGCAAGTCTCCCTTCTCCCCCGCCTTCTCCTCCAGCAGCATGGGTATGCAGGCTGCATTCCTCAGCTCGCCCCTTTCTGCAAACTGTCACTGGGAGGGGTGAGTTAATTTCTCTTTGATATCTTTTCCTATAGCACCTATTTCTCAAACAAAGGCTCTGTCATCACCTTTGTTTGCTCTACATCTGGTATTAAGATATGCCTCAGAGGAAAACACTGGGAATCAGTCAACCCAAAACCATCACTGAGGTTTGCTGTATCTCAGCCACCAGTAATGTATTAGTAGAAGGCCATACTGTTGACCATAACAGTTAGTGATCCTCGGGTTTAGATGCCATTATAAAATTGTAGTAAATTTGCAGTAAAGGGGCTAGTTCATAAACACCTCATTTAAATACAATAGGAATAAATTAACATTTTCTTTTTCTCTTTTTTAGAGAAAAAATTTTCTTTTTCTTTTTTTCTTTTTTAGAAAGGGCTATTTTCTCTCCCATAAATACACACCACTTTCCAGAAAGATCTCCTTTATGACTACACGAACTTGCAAATCTCTCTCGGTGATTTTCAGCTACCAAAATGTCAGGCTGTAGCACTCCACTGAAAGAAAGCAATGTGAAAGTATACAGTTATTCAAAAATGCCCAGGAATAGAAATGTTTGTCATGAGTAGTATTAAAAAAAAGTGAATCACAGAATCACCAAGGTTGGCAAAGACTTCTAAGGCCATCCAGCCCAACCATGCACCTATCTCTGTACCTAGTTTAAAGCCCTCTCAACAAGCCCTGCCAGCTCCTGGGCTAGGATCCAGTTCCCCCTTTCAGACAGGTGAGACCCATCAGCAGCCAGCAGGCCAAGCACTGAGTAAACCACCCAATCAAAATAATACTTGCAATTGTGCGAGCCTCTCAGCCACCTTTCAGTATTTATGAGATGGGTTTTCCTGCTTCTCTCAGTATCCTTCCCTGCCACTAAAGGAATAGAGGAAAATACGAACTATACGCTCACTCTGTCCCCTCAAGTCCTTTTTGATAATCCTCAGGCATCTCACCAACTTCATCACTGCCAACCAGAACTATCAATAAAGGATAATAATCAGAGGGCCGAATCAGACTAGGAAATTTTCCTAGAAATATTCCTGACCTGGGTCTCCTGGCCCCATGGAGGCAGCACACGTACCTGCAGGTAGGGTCGGGCCAACTAATACAGCCCCTCAGAAGGGAGTCACCTAGGTGTGGAGCTGACCGCCTCACTGTAGACATCCTCATGGGTGGACCTCCTACTGCATCCCCATTCGCCTCCCCCTCGAGTGCTTCAGGCCTATCTTCTGAGCAGTCTTTGTGCGTATGAAATGGAATCATTTCAAACAATCGAACTAGAATGACCCCTCAAAAAACCCTTTCAGTACTATTTCTGAAAGATTTATTGATCTGTAGATGATGAGGCACCTCCAAAACACTGATGTCGTAAGACATTTTCAGGCACGAAGCCGTTACAGAGTAACAGCACCATCAAGCTGTCTCATCGTTATCCTATAGCCAGATTTGAGGTTTGCAAATTTTTCAGTTTAGCACCTCGAAAACATGTACTTTTTCACTCAGTAAGTACTTGCAAACATAAAATCATTAACAGGTCACACATCCTTTGGCTAGTGGCAATCTCTGTTTGGTTTCATGCTTGCTTCTATAATCTTGTGGGATCTTTTTTCAAGACAATAATGTAACAAATAAAGATGGGAATAGTCTGCTACGTGTGCCCTGATTAGACTAGGAATTACAGAATCTGTTTCCATTTTACATAGGCAACATAAGAATCAGAGGTTATAAAAGACATGCAAAAAGTTAATGGACTCTCTGGTAATTTCTCTCTTTTGTTATGAGAGGAGAATACAGAGCTCACAGGAAAGAGCAGCACCCAATCAGAAGACCTAAAATTCTATTAGCAGCTGGAGCTGATCTAAGTCTAGAAGTACAGAAGCTGAGTGATTGTAAAAGCTCTGCAAGAAGCAGAGGGACAGGAACTTCAAATACCACTTTTTTTTTTTTTTTTCTCAATTCATTTTACTTTCTCTTAAGCAAATCCAAATTTTACTTGCATTTTACCTCTTAGAAAGACTACTTCAACAGTCAAGCGCCCTCCTTTTCCATTCCCCAGCGTAATAAAAATGGAAATAAAGTCCAAAAATTTAATGCCATAACGCATATCAAAACAGTAGAGCAGAATAAAGAACTGGCAATGTTCTAAAAAGATTGTAATTAATTATTTTAAGATTAAATTATTGTCTAATCTTCTCTTAATCATTTCTCCCATTAAACCTTTTGAAAAAGGTGCTTGAGAGTACATAAATGGCAAGATAAATAAAATCTGCCTCCCTTTGTTCTTGTTGAAATGTGCACCCTGTTCTCCCAGTTATGAACTAAAAAATGAAGAAAACTCAAACTTAGTTGTTAATAATGAAAGTAATGTGCAGGTACTGTTATGTAAATATACTTCAGTGTCTGTACTGTTAGGTATGTAACAGTGCTAGAAGTCTGAGTATTTTTTTAAGATTTTTTTTTTCCATTAAAGAAATGCACTTTTCCTAGTGGTATAATTTTTTTCTGAACCAAGAACATTTTTTCTGCTTGTTCATAGAGATGTTCCTTTTCCTCCTTCCTGATTCAGTGCAGCCCAAATGCCCGTCTGTGATTCATCTTTGTGGATTATAAAAAACCAGATTACTGTATTTTGCTGAAAGTTTCTGAGTCATCATTGATATTACTCGCTCAAACCATTAGCATTATTTTTTTCTGCTCTTGCACTATAAATATGGACAAACAGGACACTAATAAAAATGTGGTAAAGTCTGTGATTTATCGTGCTTAAAAATAATTTAAATTACCTCTGCAAACTTCTATTTTGAGTGACTTCTGCAGTAGACACACTACTCACCATCACACTCAATTTCTGAACAGAACACTTCAGGGAGGTTAATAATGCCAATAATACCCTTTTCACAGCACTCAGGAAGATACTCTCCACTGCTCTCAAATACAACTGCAGCTTCTTGTTTCAGATAATAAAGTCTTAGATCTCTGAATGTAATTAAAGACTTGCAAGGCGTGTTTGAACTTTTTTTTTTTCCTGGAAGTGTCTGGAAAGCAATACAATGAAAAAGCAGGTGAAGGGAGAGAGCGGAATATGAGTTTGAATAATATTAAGATAATGTTAAGATAATATTAAGATTTTAATTTGAAAGTTTAAAAGATGAGCTGTGGACATTCTAGCCACTAGTTAGAGGATTTAAAACTAATCCTCATGCAGTCATCCACACTGCCCTAGAATTCACGATAAGGTCTGTTCAGTTTATGTTAGTATTCACCCACCTCCCATTGAAGTAGTACATAAAGAAACTGACAGCTGAAAGGTCTGTTTCTTGAATAACGGCTTTAATAAATTATATGTAGGTAACTAATTTAATTCTTTATCAGTTGTTTCACCCCCCTAACATGGACATATTATTTCTCAGAAGTGCTTCTAATGCTCATTAACTTGCAGAAATAACATAATTGGTAAAATAACAAATAGGTTAAATTTAAGTGCAATTTTTCTTATGCTGTTTTCATATTAAAAGATTCTACTAAGACTTAAATTCAGTAATTTATAAAGGAGTTATAACTTATAAAGGAGTTAAGTAGAAAGTTTTGTACACACTGAACAAGAAAACTAAAAAATTTTCAGCAGCCAGCAACTTTGCTGATGACACCAAGCTGAGTGGTGCAGTTAACACAGCTGTAGGAGCCCACTCTGCCTTAATGGCCATGCAGAAAGATGGCCCACAGATACAGGGCCACCTACTGTGGGGAGAGTACTCCCCACAAGCAGCAAACACTTCGTCCGTCAGATATGCTTGGATGAGACAGCAGAAAAGTAGGATGGAAAGCAGCTCAGCATCTGTGCTGAGTCGTATGGGTACGTCTGGGTGTCAGTCTGGCAGTGCCTTCATATCATGGCTACCTTGTCACTGACACTGTGCTCCTCTGGAGACCAACTTCTATCGTGAAGGAAACCCGAAAGTCTCTGTTTTCCCACCAGAGATGCAGAGCTGGGAAAAGAAACTGTGATTGTTCACATAACGAACTGCAGCAGAGGTAATGGCACTGGGCAAGATGCCTTGAGAAGGATGTCAGTGGCACCATTAACAGAGCTGGGAGGCTCTGCTGACCTTGCTTCCCATATATGAGCCAGCTCAAGTTCTTCTGCTTGATGCTGCTCTGTGCCATGTGGCCTACAGTCAAGATTTAATTGACTTACCTGCTTTCCTCTCTGGATCACTTTTTATAGAACATTTGTTTCCTGGTTGTTACATTTCAGCTCTTGATTGCACTTCTCAGTAAAAAAATTGAAGGCAGACATTTTTTTTTGTACTTATTTAAGAGGATAGCTCATTAATAATTTCTCCTTTTTGCTTGTTGCAATATTATTACCTGGCGATAATACTGTCTTAGTCTTTATGTTCAACAACAAAATGCAAGTACTACGGTCCTCCCCGTTGCAGCACACCTATAAAGTAACCCACTTTCACTAATCCATAAGGGTCAGATTTCATGCGCTGTAACTGCAGCTTATCTGTGGTAATCTTTTTTATTTGTTATTGTTTTTTGAGAAACTCATGTCTAATACCCCTCCTTGCTTCCATGCTCCGTAGGTTTCCTTTTTGTAGTTTGTCCAGGAGCCCTGTGTTCATCCACACTGGCCTGCCTGCATTTTGGGTTATTGGATTTCATTGCTCATGATTTCAGTGGAGTTGATTCTTGAGTATCAACCAGATTTATTTGGCCTCTATTCCCTGCAGTGCTTTGTTGCATGTTACTCTCTACCTAGCAGATCACTGAAAAGGCTAAATATTTGGAGATATCAAATGCCTTCAAAATAGTTCTCAAATTATTTCCTACATATATTCAACTAGAAGAGACATTAGATCCTTGCAACTCAGTAAATTGTAGCCAGTCCACTTGGAGGATGACTCTTAATGTTTATAGAATTTTCACTTTTCACTAGGACACTGAGCTCTGCTCCATCAAGGCTGCTCTTCAGCTTCACCACATGACACACCAGACCCTGGGCACATCACTGGGCAGCCTCTTCTGTCCCCGCATCACCCTGCACAGACAGTCACAGACAGCATTTCCACTAACAACAAGGAACCGAAATGGTTGTTTCACAGTGCACAAGGACCTGCAGACTTTCCGAATCAAAATGAAAAAGCAGTAATTTTAAGTGATGCTTTAGGTTTTTTTTTCAGTTGAAGCAAATGGCATTTTGCACTGGCAGGTGCTCTTTGAAGAAGAATACCAGTCAGCAGCTCTGATAAATGCCTGCAAGCCTGCAGAGGCCTGCAGATTTCTCCCCATTAATGCATAGAGTATTTCTTAATTGCTTAAGGCTGTTATCCTAATGTTGTCACAGTGGTCCCCCTAGAAATGAATGGCTGCCTGGCTGGCAGCTAAGCTTTCCAAGACCTCTCTACTGAGAAATGCACTGAAACCAGTGCATCAATTTTATACCTTCTGGAATCAGGATGATATGCTGGACCCTGTATTAGTACAGCAAAATAAATACATTAGAACTGCACTGCATTCTTGCTTTGCTCTTAGGGTAACAAGTAGAGAGAGGGGGTCATGGAAGGAGAGGGGGAATTGAAATCTTGAGAGATAAACCTTGAGAGAGTTTGTGTTTAAATCAGGATATGTCCTCCTTGTTTTCCCTATCAGAAATTAGTGGCAGAGACTCAGATTCAGATTCACACCTTTTGCAGCACCACTGATTACACAGCTGTTTCTTGCATTGGGTTTGTGCCTGTCTGAAGGTGTGCATGGAACACACCAACTCCATTTCTACTACTTCTGTGATAACTTTTTCCATTCCTTACTTATTTATGACTGTTAGGTTGTTCTTGGTTTTCAATTTACCATCTACATAATTCTCACAGTAAAGCATTCACTCAAATTAAAATTTCTATGTAATATAGAAAGATATTCAAAGCCTTGTGCATACAAGTTCTTCCACATTTTTCTCCCAGTCCCCAGCCTGTCATCTTTGAGATTCCCCACAGCTCCTGGTATCTCAACTCCCGCTCCTACCTAATTACAACAGCTTTTGTGCTGGCACATTTCCACCCCCTTGCATTTCCAATACAGTACTTCAGTATCATGGATAAAGTTACTAGCACATTGTTATCCCCTTAAGGGATAACAAAGTAAGGGAAACGTAAGGGAAAGTTGTTGTATGGGTTTATGTGATTTTTTTTTCCAGTACTACCTTTCCAATGGCATTCAGGGTTTGAGCAATTGACAGAAAGTTTCCTGCTCTTACCTCCAACCTCACTGTTTTGCTTTTTAACTGCTCAACAAACGTCTCAGCCAGACTTCTAAGCCAAACGTACCAAGTTGTCATGAATTTTCTATCTATTGAGAAAAATGGACTACTACAACTTAAAATTCTACAGTCCAACTCCAGTTTAACGATTATTCTCCAGTCTGGTGCCTGAATCAGACTTCTGTTAGCAATGAACTGGAGAGAGAGAAGAAAGTAAAAAAATATTTTAATTGTTTTTAGCTTTCAGATGGATTCATCCACAAAAATCCTAAGTATAATAATTACTTTGTAATGCCCACTGGGAAACTAAGCATCACTCTGTACTGACAGTGAATTGGAAGATGTTGTGGATATATTAGCAGGTGCGTGGATAAATGTTACACTCAGTAAACTCATTATATCCGGAATATTTCAGCATCACTGTACATCATCAATGTGTCAGATAGCTTTCCTTGTGCAGTTCAATGTTGTCATATGTGTGAGTGTGGCAAAGCTGGAACTACCAGCACACTGTATTTAAAGTACTTATTTTTATCAGTATAGAAAAGTACAGACGGAAAGAGCAAATCTATTCTTTGAGGTGAAAGAATATTTAATGGCTTATTCTGTCCTCAAATTACATTAAAATGTTCTGATCAGTAGGTAATAGTTTGTGTGCTGTGGAGTGATGGAAACAAGTAGCATTCCAGAAGTCTTAATAATTCAGTAAATGTCAGCATGGAGATCATGATGAAAAAAGCTAAGATTTCCTAGCTTAGAAACCTTCACATACACATACACATGGTATTCCTGAGCTAATTATATAAAGCAAGCTTTCCAGATTTCTGTTAAGAGCTCTTCCAGTGTTGAACAACTGTCTTCTCCCCACCTCAATCACCAAATTAACACTACACCACCTAGAAGCCTGAGCCAATCATGTTTTCTCAAAGAAAAGCTTTTGTTCTAACTGCCTGAGCAATACGGCATGAAAACATTTAAAAATAGTTGTTTTAATTCCATACAAGCCAAGGCAAAATAAAAAATCAGCATCAACAGAATAAAAGATTTAAGTTCTGGTAATACTTACAAGAGAACAAGAAAGAATAAAACAGCTGAAATGCAAAATAAAGGAGCGTGTGAAGAAAATGGTGGTTAATAAGATGGGCAGCAAACACTGAATGGGAAACCTCAATAGGCAGGTGTAATCTGTGCTCCATAAACAACATCGCTTACTTAAACAGAGACCTCCTGAGATATGCTGACTTTTACATAGATATTTTTATGTTTTTCTGTAGAAATGTCAAAGAAAATGTTCCAAGCAGATTGATGAGGGAAACTGATTTCTTCCTAGATTGTGTGCATGTGTTGGCATGCTAAAGACTGGGGCTTTTTTATCTACTCAAATAGCATTTCCCTTATTAAAGTGAAATCTCATCTGAATGTTCTTCCATTCCGGTGATATTACAGTTCATGCATTTCTATACATGTTAATTAAATATCTAATTTTCTTTTTGAGTCTCTGATTTAGATCAGATGTTTTTCCAGCTTATTCATTATTATCCTTTTGATTGGAGATAATAAGTTCATTCCTTGAAGAACAGAATCATGTCTAATATATTCATTTTTAAAAAAGAAAATCTTCTTTTAATTATCTTACCTTCTTGTCTTTGTTATCTTGTCATATTAATTCTTTATCTCTTTTTATCCTTGGTACATCATTTTAGAAACTGAAAAGGCATTCAGACAAGAAAAAATAAAATCTCAAATCAGCAACAAATAAATCTCTTCATCACAAGGAACTGCATTTCTTATCAAGAGACTTCTAACAGTCCAAATAAAGTGCCTAATTAATTTTAGATTATGTTCAGTCTTTATGCTGCAATATACCATCAAGTGATGTTTCCGCTAATGAATCGTATCCAGACAGTTAGGAAGCGATTGGGAAAACACTTGTGCTTCCAAAGCTGTTGTTTTATTACCTCTCTCTTGTTTCTACTGCTGGAAAAGTTTCATGTTTTCCTCATCTACGACATGACATTTTTTCTGAAGTATCTATAGTGAAGGCTTCTTGTATTTGTGGTAGAACACCAACCACAGGCCTGATTTTGAGCCCTGGTAAATGCCACTGTTGCTCTGAGACTGCTATCACTGCTATTTTCGGGTCATCCACAGCTTGATCCACAACTCACATAGAGATTATTTTTCACTTTTATGCCCTCTAAAATTTCTCTCACTTTTCTACTTCCCTGTTACTCTGTTGAGGTATGTCTCATACAACAATCTTATCAAAGCCTCACTGAGCTCAGAGCTTTATTTTGCAGAGTCAAAACATAGAACCATAGAACCATAAAATCGTTTGAGTTGGAAGGGATCCTAAAAGGTCATCTAGTCCAACTCCCTTGAAATGAACAGAAACGTACAGTTTGATTTGGTGCTCAGAACTCCATCCACCCCAACCTTGGAATGCCCAGCATTCCAGAGGAGATATCTAGTGGGAAAAACAAAAATAGTGATAACAGAGGAGTAGGACAACCAGCCTTCTCTTCAGACTATTGGTGAGCTTTCCAAAGCTTGTTAAGCTATCCACAGGACCAGTTAGCCCTTTACCCTGGTAACCTTGTGACAGAGGAGGCTGGTGTTAAAGAGCTGGAGACAGACGGTGCTTGAAACTGTGCTGGCAGTATTTCAAGATGGTTTTGCAGGGTATTCATTGCGTCATCTGGAATGATGTAGTAAACTGGTCTGCTAGTTTGGGATTTCTGAAATGGCTTAAAATAGCACAATGCCATCTGTTGTTGCACGACTGCAAACCTGATAGCGTCCTGAAGCATGAGGCCCTTCTGAAATGAGCTGCAGAAGCACCACGTCTCCTTGGGAGCATCCTGCAGTCCCGAGTGTGTTTTACACTGTCAGCATTCATCAAAGTAGGATATGAAATAGGGATTTTTATTGAGTTCTTCCATTTTATTTATTCTCTTTCAACAACCCTTATAAAGAAGGACCCTGGAATCCAGTTTTTCTGATTCAAGACAAGGAAGGCATAAAGCAAACTTCTGTCTTACCTCCAGATATCTATTAATGAGCTATACATACACACTACAGATAGTCTTCTATTGTCTTCTTTCTCTTCCTTTTTTTTTTTTTTAATCTTCTTTTATTCTTTACTTACACAGTACTCTGGGGAATGTCAGACTTACAATAGGTCTTGGTTGCAGGAGCAAACCACATACTGGTGATTCAGACTAGTGTGGTAAAGGAGGTGGATTTTTTGTTTGAAAAGTTCTTTTCCAAGAAGGGGGGGGGGGGGGGGTGGGGGGGGAGGGAAGAGGGAAGGGCAAGAAGCTATTAGATGGGTCTAAAAAAAACCAGAGCAGTGGCAATGATCTGAGGAGGAACATTAATTCACAAAGGATGATCTCAGAGTGCAAGGTAATACAATACAACACAAGACAATTGGAATTGAGGCCAACAAACCAAACAAAATGAGAGAGAACGTCCAAAACTGGGGTCTTACTCTGTAGACGGCAGGGGACCACGTGCTTCTCCACCACGGAATGGGAAAGAGCAAGGGAGAGGGAGAGTGGCTGGAGTCCTGCCAGGAGCTCCACCTTTCTTCCCCTGCGCAGGAAGTCCTCTGGGGAATGCCGCTCCTCCCCTCCCTTCCAAGAACCAAAATGCCCAACAAGGCAGCCCACAGAACCAGAACGTTAACTCTTTAGCTCCCACTGCTTTACATGATGTTATGATGTGGAATACCAACAATAAAAATCACAAAACCAGGACAAGTAGAAAACCTGTGCATGTTTTCTTGAGCTCCAACCAAGGGAGCCATACAGTTGCTGTAATGAGCTAGCTAGAGACAGGTCTTGATGTTCCAGTAGCACGCAAGAGGTGCCAAAAGTAACATTGAAAGCAAAGCTGTATTGTTTTCCGTTGAGTACTAGATGGAAAAGCTGAGCGTGCCTCTGGACCTCAAACAAAGCATCATTTGGTGAAAAGGTACTTCTCACTTAGTAATGACAGGAGCGTTTAGTAAAATGAATAAGCTCTTGTGCTTTCTCCCAAAAATAATTCCGTCCTTTTGAATTCGAGCAGCTTTTACCTTAAATATAGGTCTCAGAGGATGTGAAAATGTACCTAGCTAGATAGCTTCACAAAACCATCACGCTTGTACTGAAGCATGATTTAACAGGACCACATAAAACGGAGCAATAAGCAGAAAATCATAGCCAAATCCTGGGAGTGAAATTTATATAATATTTTTTTTTATTCACTTCAGTGGAATCAGTCTTAACTATCTATGTGGGAAAAGAAAAAAGAAAGAAAATGCTGGAAAGGACTGATGAAAGTAGAATGTCCCCCCTCAAACTTAATTCTGCAGGACAATTTTTTTTAATAACCAAGAGAGCAAATTCAATTCCTTTTCTTCACTGCAGCATGAATTCTCTCTCGGTAGACTGCAATGGTTACTGTTGGAAGGGTCTTTCGGACCAGAATGCTGAACCTTTCATCAGTCTGACCAATGATGGACAACGACTATATGAGATTAGTTCCTAAGGCCCTCACCTCACACAGTAACTTCAAGAGGACCGTTCCAATGCAATTGCAAAAATAAAGAATATTTAATTAAGAAATAATTGTGATTGTAGCCAGAAGCTGTGTTCAGCTTTCCTGTATTCCTCAGCCTGCCTTTCATTCAGTTTATACTCTTCAGACTCTATTATTTTCTGAGCAGAAATAGTAGCTGAATGTAAGTCCTGCCTTCTGGATGCACTGAATAGAATGCATCCATTTTTTGTAGACATAGTATTTAACATTAGAAGACATTATTCATGCTGACCAAGTTTCTACTCGGAGTCTGAAATCTGAAATTTATTTAAGAAATCTTTTTTGATGTATTAATCATGGAATTCTAAGCTATTTCCTCCACTGCTTGCAAAAATAGTATTGGGCTAATTATCATCCATTTGTTTTTTTAATATACATATACATATATTTAACACAACCTACAGAATCTTCCAGTCTTCTCTTGTGCTTAAAGGTACAGTCAGAGACAGTAATCTTTTCGATTTATATCCAATTTTTAAAGAACACTAGGGAATCGATTCAAATGAAGTTACACATTTTAGATTTTGCTTGGAGTTTTCCTTTAAGAGAAACATTCACATTTTCATATGTCTTGAGGCTGCGGAGCCTTGCTATCTGAGATACTTATTCTGCAATATCCACTTCCACCCATGGATTTCATCCTGCCTCTCTTTCCTCTGCAGTTCAGTATTTGCCTTGGACAGTTAGGCTCTTTAAAGCACAGACATCACACACTGAATGTAATCATGTTATGATTGTTGGTCCCTAAGCAACCACCGTCTTCCAGTCCATCATTATCCATCATAATGGAATCCAAACTAATTACCTTATGTCACAGCCAGTAAAATATTTAGGAGAGGAAAAAAAAAGTATTTTTCACAAATCTAATGATGCTTTACTACTGGCTGTATGGGAACACGGAATAAGCATACCAATTGAAGTCTACAGGAAATGAGGAAATATGAGAGTTTTTTCAACACAATGGAAGACATGACTGCCATCCTCTTTTCATGGATGTTATTAGCACGCATGTTGGGAAATTCACATTTAAGATCATGTTATTTTGAGTTGTTCTCAAACATAGGCTCACCAGTGATGTATTTTCAAACAGTGTTCCTTTCCTACTTTATATCTCAAGCTGTTGTCAGCACCATGTAGCCAGAAATTAATAATCCTGTCAAGCAAATTGTCTCCCAAGAGTGTAATTATAAGTGAGAATTTTCCATTCCCTTTGCATCTCAGATTCAGAGTTTACAAATACAGGCATTTAAAAATTTATACCGGCAGTGTCTTTTTCTAACAAATTATTATTTTACAATTCCAAGAGGTGGAATAAATATCCTGCTTAGAGCTCTGTTGCTCTGCAGCTGAGCTCCTTCCAGACCCTAACTCATTTAAATTTATTCCAAGTATCTCTAAATTACAGACTGCCTTGCCGACACAACAGACATTTCAGCTTTCTGTTAATTTCTTGGTGACTTCAATACCTACAGCTGAACTGCTGCTTGAACACGTTGCCTATTGCCTCTGCCAGAATTATTTAAAATAACCCCTCAACAGATGCCTTATTTCCTGTTTTTTGTTGTTCGTCTGTTTTAAGCATTAATATGAGCAGTGCCATGCATTGCTTGTGGACATTGAGGAAACTCACTTTGAGTCTAAGGATACATGATTTTTTTGTCAAATACTCAGTAAGACCAGGACGTGGAGTGCCTGTGCAGAATAGTTATCCATTTTTTACATTAAACCTCACTTCCTTCAGAACAGTGAAAGATAATAGACCTCAGTCACATTATGAAGCAGTAATATAAAGAAATCGTTGCTCTACAAATACAAAGAAAAGGAATTACTGCTTTTCTTCTGGAATTCGTCTAAAACATTCTGTCTAAACTGTCCCAGAGAAGGTAACAGTGGCTATTCCCATAGCAGTAATAGCTGGCTGATTCAGCAGGGACCACAGGAAATCTTTGCTGTTCTATGCAATATAGAACTCTACAGGATGCAGATGGGGAAGTGAAACTGTGCACAGAAGTGCTCTAGATATTGCACCACATTAGGTGGATGGAAGTGTTACATAAGGTCCTGCTGATCTATTACTTGACCTCTCGAAACGCAGCTGGTAGGCCTTCCAGTCTGAAAGTCTGGCCCCATGTTACCTCCATCTGAGTTCCTCCAACAGCAATTATTCCCATTACAGTAATTAGGTCCCAGCACGTTTCTGGTAAAGTGCTAAATTTGTTGGCATTACTTGTTCACGTCTGGCTCCTTCTTGCTGGAGGACAAGCCAGACAGGCCCATAAAATTTTCTGTCCTCTGGCCAGTAGATTCCTTTGGCTTAGCAGTACTTTTGGTGTGTGAAAGCGCTGGCAGCCTCTTTCTTTCCCCCAGAGCTGCAAGCACAAGCAGCAATGAAATGGGGGCTGATGTCAACAGTCAAGGCAAGTCACCCCATGGAATGCAGCCCGCTCTTCTGGCTTATGCCAGTCCCCAAACTCTGTCTGTCTGCCCTCTGCCCTATCAGCCTCCTGTCCAGCACAGCAAACCTCTCCCATTTGTCAGCACAGCTGATGGTGTGAAATCAAGGCAAGGAAGGCAGCAGTGCAGTCAGAGGAGCGAGAAACAAGGTAGTTTTCAGTCTGAGGTGGAAGAAGAGGGGACCCCACAGTCTCTGTGCAAACTGATGGGTTCTGTGTTGGTAACAGGTGGCTATAATCCTTCCTTTAGGTCCTTTACCATTTTCCAGTGCTCTGAAGCTTGTGAATTTCCATTCTGTCATCCTCAAATGGAGGACAAAATTCCTCAAATGGAGGAAGTTTTGTCAGTAGTTTCAACCTTTTAAAGCCATTCTATTCAGATTCTTATTTGGCTTTCCCCATCGTTTTGTTAATGAAGTATTTGATCTATGCCTTTCAAAACCCATCAAACACCAGAACAATTCTAGCACTGAACAGGTCACTTTATCCCTGAGAGCGGCTGCTCACCAGTTCCAGCCCTGGATGTTGAGAGGCACGTCCTACGAAGATAATTTACAAGCTTTAATGTTCTTTAGTGCTAGAATGGTTCTGCTGATAGAAATACAAATGCGACTGGGCTGGCCCACGTCATTACCCGTCTCTGGGAGCTTCGGGCTGCCTGGCAGCTACTCAGAAAGGCTGGCGGTTTCTGCCTACGAGCCCCGCAGCTCCCAAGCCGCTCTCACGCCTTCTGAACAGCAGGCATTCCGAGGCCCCGGCAGCCAGTCACCCATCGCGGAGCATCGACGCGGGAGCCGCAGCCCGCCAAGCCGCGGCCGCACGCCAGCCTCCGGCGCCACCCCCGGCCTCCGCCCGGCTCCTTCGCGGAATCCAGTCCGCGTATTCCCTCCTCCGTCCCTCGCGCTGCGCTCCGCGTTTTCTGCCCGCCCTTCACCTGCCGCCCGGCGCCGCGCGGTGCCGCAGGGCTGCGTGTAAGACGCGGACCGGCTCGGAGGCGCGGCGCGGAGCTGCACGGCGCGGCGGGGCGGCTGCAGGTAACCTACACGGGGCAGCGCTGGGTACGGCCGGGTTCCTGTGTGATGAATTGGTGCCGGGCCTCTGCCTGGAGGCTCAGCAGGGCAGGGGCCA
The DNA here is from genome assembly GCF_951394365.1 of Tetrao urogallus. Taxonomy (NCBI): domain Eukaryota; kingdom Metazoa; phylum Chordata; class Aves; order Galliformes; family Phasianidae; genus Tetrao; species Tetrao urogallus. The sequence goes on from NC_136815.1 coordinate 92,923,620, forward strand.
GGAATCCGCCCACGACAGTCGGCTCGATGCGAGAAGCGCCAGCGTGCGTCTGCCGCCCGAACAAAGCTGCCGTGCGTGCATCCACATTCCAGCTTGAGGTTATTTCTCTTTAGTTTTCCTCCTTTACCTGCTCAATCTCTGCATGGGGTTCAATTTCAATGGGGCTGAGGGGAAAGAGAGGCATTTCGAGGGGAAGGACGGATCTGATGGAGATCACCTTCGGAGGCTGATGCTTCGACCCACCTGTAAGTTGTTTATTGTTTGGGGTTTTCTTCCAAGCTGGTTATTAAAGAGGCACGTTAATAAGCGGTCTGTTGGACACGTCTGTTTCCTGACGCAACTGACGTGAAGCTGAATGTTTGAAGCCTAATTGAATATAAGACTTAAGAAAGAAGCAAATTGTTCTATCTGTTGTCAGCATAGCATCTTAAACTAACTTAATGCATTGTTTTAATATATCTCTGTAGCAAAGCAAGCATTATGAGAGGCTATAATCCTAATCTTACTTATTATTATTATCTTTAATACAGTTCTATCAAAGGTTTCACTTTTCCTCTAACTAAATCCTTTAGGTTTGAGATTAAAAAATACCTGAAGATCAGTTTCAGTGTTTGGGTGGGAGCACTTGCAGCAGCTTGCTAGCAAAGCCATGGTACTGCAAATAACACTGTGCCAGCACAGTTCCTGATGAGACGCTTGTCTGGATGTAATAATAACAATAAAGTACGTTGGCTGAGGCACAGATTGCCTTAGGCCAGCTGGAAGTGTAGAGTTTACTCCATCGTATGAGGTAGAAACGTGGTTGCAAAGTTAATGCTTGTGTGTTATCGGCGCCTGTTCTTCCATCATCCTACCACACAGCCTTTTTTGTCAAAATGTCTATGCCACCTATTGTCATTAACTCTCAAGTGAGGCTGCTGATGAGTATATATCATAGAAAGTCCAAAATATGCATACTGAGGGTGTCTAATGTAATATTCTACATCAGATCTAAAAAGCAATAAGGTTAAACCATACATGTTATATCTGAGATTGGCAGGACTGGGACAGGAAGTGTTCTTCCTTACTTTCATGGAGAGGAATTTGTTGGCTGGCAATTTTCCACCGACACTATCAAAGCACATCTATTTCTCTCATCCCTGATGTATTTTATAGAACTGGGGAAAAACACAAGCGTGGTGCAAGACTTTTGACATTTCATTCTCTACGGACTCGTGGGTCCCCCTGCCCAGAGTAAGGGAGGATCTTCTGCCCAGCTCTGACACTGTAACTGGAATGCCTGAAGGCTGAAATCTCACCTGACCTTCTGAGCTGCCAAACACAGTGGTGATCTTGAGGGGTGGAGGTCTGCTGTGCTTTCTGCAATGCGAGAAGTTGAGATGTCCAATAAACTGAGTCGCAGCCTTATAATGAACTGAAAGAGGTCATTTGTCACAGAGTGAGTATTGCAACGGTGGAACCAAGTGCCATGAGATGTCATGGAGACCAAAACGTTAATGGCTTCCAAAAACACTGGGTGCGTTCATGGAAGACGATTTTGCCAGTAACTGGAAATAAAATGCCAGGTGCAGCCTTCATCTCTGCACTGTTTGAGGCTTATGTTTATGGAAATCCAGAAGGTTGTGCTGGGAGGATCATCATACCTGTTCCATCCTGTTGTACAGCTCCTGGATCATCCAATGTCAATGACCTTTTATTACAAGACAATTAATTAGGTATCTCACTGGTCTGATTTAACGTGGCTGTGACATTTTTGTGATAATTTGACATTGCACACTGAATAGCAACAGTTTTCAGGAGTGAATTTATTGCATAAAAGTGTGCTTCAGCAGAGGAAACACAACCCATTTCATGTGTGGATAAATATAACAAAGAAAAGAAGCAAGAGCTTTTCTTACATAAACCCCATCACTCACTTTGAGACATAATAGAGGCTGTTCAAATATGACTTACTCAGCTTCAAATTGTGTGGCATACAGTTCTAGAAAAAATGCATATAAGAAAAAAAAAAAGTTCATTTTTTTCTACACTGTCTAAAAGTGTGTTTCCAATTGTTAAAATAAATGGTGCCTTTCAGTAGTACGCACAGATTTTTACTGTTTGTACAAAAGAAGGATGTTCTGATCCAGGAAAAAGAATAGATTCGAAATGAGAAAGTAAAACAAACAGAATCAAACTTGGGAAGAAAAAGGATCTGCTAAGGTCCAGTATTCATGTCCTTGATGGCATCTTGCTTTTCATTTTCTTGCCAATCCATGCTTTGATTACTAAAACAAATTTCCACAACTGAGAAAGATCGTTGCTTGTCCATGATGTACAAGTGTGGTTACCCCCTGAAAAATATGTCATCGCTGAAAAAACTTTATTTGTGTCCTACATTGCATCGAAATCCAACATTGTAGGTGCAATAGCCACAGATTTCTATTAAATAAATAAGAAAAAATTGTGTGGGACAGATGAAGAGGTTTTCACTCGGCGATACTGGAGTCCACGACTAATAGAGTTTATGTGATTTCTTGACAAAAAGATTGCAGAGCTTTATATTTTTTGATGTTTTTATTTTTGTTTTGTTTTTTTAAATCTTAAAGAAAACAGCAAGTTAATATAAGGCATACATGGTAAAGGAATGCAAACCATCTTATTTAAAGGTCTTGTTTGAGTTTTAGATGCACACCATGAATCTTCTCCAGATGGTTATTCTTGCTTTCTCTCCATCTACAAACAGAATAATGAGATAAAAAAGGGAGGCAGAAGGTGAGAGGAGAAATTTCAGCCTGCCTACACTTCGATGACGCTGCATTTTTATAAAGACATTTGGAGCTGATTACACAGAAGACTAAGTGTAGTCTGAGGACATTTATGAAAGTCATACAAGGGTACCACTGAAACTACATAGTAAAGATCAGATTGAAATTAGAGTGTTTTATTATAATTTTAACAAACACACAAGATTTTTTGGCCAAAAATGTAGATGCACGTTACTTTTGACTCCACATTGCAAGAATCTAATTCGATTATTTGTTTATTTTCTGCCTTGAGAGGAATTTGCTGAGTTATGATACATCTTGCCTCCATAAGACATAAAAGCACACTTAGAGAAACTATGTGAATGAAACTTCGTATTTCTTTTGCATTCTAATGCCACCTCAATGTATTTATGTTACATTCTCCTCTAATGTTGTGAAAGATGCTGTCTGTATAATTCATTTTGAGCTTTGATTGGAATGAATTTTTAAATGTGCTGAAATACTTTGTCCCGGCCAGTTTTGAGGATCGTTTTTTTTTTCTCAAATCAAACATATTTTTAATATTGATATAAAAAATGATGAAGATTACTCACTTTTTCAGGGATTTTTTTGTTTTGGTTTGGTTTTATTGCTTTTATTAAGAAGCTTCTCAGCTATGTAATTGCTTCTTCCCTATCATCCACTTCCACATGCTATTTAGAGCCTGTCTGCTGAGAAATGTAGATGTTATTGTTGAGAATGGAAAACACCTAGTCTGGTCCTCTCTGCTGCTTTCCACCCATGATCCCACTGCTCCTGCATCACGTGGAGAGCATAGAGGATGAGGTAGGAAAAAAACAAGAAACAATCATTGATCTTGAAGCTAACCATGAGATCCTTTGTCAGCAGTTTTACCTTGGGAACTGCTGATTTCTGCATCTTGGGTTAAATGTATTCTGAGCACTTTGCTTGTCAGTCAAATGATTTCCATTATCCCTCAGCAGGGTTTGCAGTTGAAATGTGTGGTACAGCCTGGCTGAACGATGTCTGTGTTCCATTCTGTCATTTCAGGCTATAGTCTAGGTAATATGTGTCCAAGCTTTTGGCTTGACTGGACCGCATTTTAATGAATAGAAATTGTCTTGGGCCCTATATATGTAAGTCACTCCAGAAGTAATGCCTCCTATTTATTTCCAAGGAAACAACCACAGATACAAAGAGCACAGTATCACTATTTGATAGAGAAAATTCTTAGCTACAAAACACTATTTTTTGACACAGTCATCACCATTAGCTATGCATTTTCAACAGCAGTGAGCAAGAGCCTGCATGCCACACTCATAAAAATCTGGCCTACAGTCTCCACTGCTGAAAAATACCACCTAGCAGTTTACAGTGCTCACAGTTACTATTTGGTCTCAATAACAATTAAGAAAGCATCGGTGAATGTCAGTGGGTGCAATTTTTTCCACATGGAGGAATTCAATGACACGACTTGGTCATGACAGACAAGGTCAGATTTTTTAGTTGAGTAGCTGATTGCAACTCTATACTTGAAACTTTTTAGGTTGTGTACTTATATCACCTGAAAATGATCTCATGGATATAAATTGATGGGGTACTTATTGATTGATTGATTGATTTTTTCAGTCCAAGGTGTGGAGTGTGGTTGACACACCCAAGTGATGGGATGCTATCTGGAGAGACCGAGACAGGCTTGATCAGTGAGCCCAGGAGACCCTCATGGGGTTCAACAAATCAAAGTGCCAGGTCTTGCACCTGGATTGAGACAACCCTCACTACCAGTACAAGCTGGGGGATGAAAGGGTTGAGAACAGCCCTGCCAAAAAGGACTTGGGGGTACTGGTGGATGGGAAGCTGGACATGAGCCAGCAAAGTGCCCTCATAGCCCAGAAAGCCAACCATATCCTGAGCTTCTTCAAAAGAAGCAAGGCCAGCAGGTCAAGGGAGGTGATCCTGCTCCTCTGTTCTGTGCTGGTGAGGCCTCACCTGGAGCACTGTGTCTGGATGAGGAGTCCTCATTTCAGGAGAGGCAGTAGGCCTATAGGAGTGCATCCAGAGGAGGGCCACAAAAATGATCCGAGGGATGGGACACGTTCCCTGTGAGGACGGGCTGAGAGAGCTGGGGCTGTTCAGCTTGGAGAAGAGAAGTCTCCAGGGGAACCTGTGAGTGGCCTTTCTGTATTTGGAGGGGACGTACTCTCTAGCAGAGTCTGTGGTGATAGGCAAAAGGGTTTCAGACTTAAAGGGGAAAGATTTAGGTTGGTTATAAGGAAAAAGTCTCCTACAGTGTGGATGGTGAGGCACTAGAACAGGTTGCCCAGAGATGTTTTGGAAGCCCTGTCCCTGGAGACTTTCAAGGCCAGGCTGGTCCAGGCTCTGAACACCTGATCAAGCTGTGGATGTCCCTGTTGATTGCAACAGAGTTGGACTCGATGACCTTTAAACTGTCCCTTTAAACTCTTAGGATTCTTTAATTTATCACTCTGTTTTCAAATTCCTTTATCAAAACGGAAAGCACGGCTGTGTGTTCTTCACTGTTCAGAGCCCTGTGTTTAGCCAGTGTATCAAAATGCATGCAATTATTTGTCATCGCTTGAGTCAGCACTGCACAGAATTGCCCTTCCCATGGTTTCTGTCCACATGTTGCTAACAGTGCACTGACTGTTTGGCTGTTGCTGAGCAGTCGGCGCGTGGCCGGGGCTGCTCCGTGGGGAAGAGCTGCCTTTAAATCACAGACAGCGGGTGGGATGCATTGCGAGCTCGGACATGTTTGGTCTAGGTGAATGCCTATTGCTTTTAGCTGTCCATACAAACAAAACTCCTGCTTTAAACAACGGTCTAAGCTTTTTGCCTCCCGTACCAGAGGAAAATAATTAGATATCCAAATGAGAAATAAAATGTTGCGCAAATGCATGCAGTGACTATATGTGGCATTGGTTGTGAAGTGTAATGTATGGAGAGGTCCCTTTTCCCCTGGAACCGCTATGGGCTTTGGTCTCACTGATACAGAGAGCCCTCTGACCTCCTGTTGGGGTTGTGACCCCAGCTGAACACTTCTCAGATCTCTCTGGAGAGTAAACATTTGACAGTGTCATTCTTCGGCTTCGCAGTGGCCTCTAGAAATGTGAAATATCTTCTCTTTTGCCATGATTTTCCATTGTTCCATTGCCCTTGGGAGGGTTTTATGTTTTAATAATAGAAATGTACAATACAAACTGTACCTCTGTCAGTGACATTTTGGAAGCCATGAGAAGTTTGTGGGATGTTTTAAAAAAAATGTATTTTCACATTTAAAAACATTGCTTTCTTTACTTAGATTTCAAAGTATCTTAAGGGACACATACTGCCATCCCAATTAGAGGGTAGGGGGCATGCTCTATGCCCTGCTAAGAGAGGAGGAGAATCTGAGGTGAGTATCTGAAGTGGCTGAGTTAAGGTTACACAGTAGGTCAGCAGCAGTTCTTCCCTTGAAAGTGATGCTCTGGGCTGGCCTTAATGTTGTGGGATTTTTGACAATGCAAATACAAAGACCTTGCAGGATCAGTTCGTTCTTTATTTTTATTTAATTATTTGTTTCACTAAAAGGCAGTGAACATAACAGCTGTTGGCTCCACAGGGAATTATAAAATGGAAAACTGCAGGAAATCAAAGTATGCAATCTTGGAACATTCAATAGCTAATATAGGTACAGAATAGCAGGGAAAAGTGCAACTTGTTCTCAAAACATCTTTCTTAGTGGCAATACAAAATCGTTCTTCTGTCAAATAATGTCTTGGTTGTCTTGGTTTTATTAGGAGTGCTTTTTTTTTTTTTTTTTTTTTAATTGAAGAACTGCAGGCCAGTGTCAGTCTTAATTATTTCTGTAATAATTAAACTTTGGTTGGCATATGTTTCAAATTAGTTATTTACAGTGCAGTTTCATTGTGCAGTGACCTTAAAGGCATGGCTCTGTTTTGGAGCTGCTCCAGGGTCGTCCAGCAGCACAGCTCCCCACCCTGCTTTCCCCCCTCTGATGTTACGTGGCTTTTTGCTTGGTTCAATCATTTTAAGCGCATGCTCAAAGCATCAGGAACATTTTTGAAGGAAATGGCTTTAGTTTCACCACTAACAGTGGAGCTGCTATTGCAACTGTAGCTCACTCTGAGCTGTTACAGTCTTCAAAAGTAGTTTTTCTCTTGCTTGAGCCATGGATAAGACCATTTCTTAAGTGTCAGGACAGCAAATGAATACACTGAATATGCTTATATATATTATATTATATTATATTATATTATATTATATTATATTATATTATATTATATTATATTATATTATATTTATTGTATTGTATTATATTATAATATTATAAATGAATATGCTTTTTGCACAAAGCTATTGGCTGGGACAGTTGGCAGAATCCCTCATGCGCTGCAAATAATGTCTTCTCCATATTTCAAATAGTGATCAGTGAGTTTGTCAGTGCAGGCACAAACTGTCTGAAGAAAATTGCTCTTCACAATCTAAAAAGGATGGGCATCCAGGTACCCACTAGAAAAAGCATGTTTGCTTTGTGGGATTTGGAATTTGTGTAGGAGTAGGTGGTAGTGATGTGCATTCAGGTCCTACGAAGCTCAGGTCCCTGCTTTCAGGGTTGTTCACCCTTTTGCTGCTGGCAGCATCCCTGTAACAAGTCCTCTGTAATGAAGCACCTTCTCTCGCATGCAGAGAGCAGCAGGCACTCTTTCAAATAATGGCCAAAAATAATGTTCCTAGTGTTTTGTACTTGATTTACATCAACTACTAAGTTCTGAACAATAAGCTGAAATTACAAAGGAGGTATAAGGATAAGTCTTTACGGCAGTTCAGTTTGGTGCCTATCCTGTAATTTTACATCAGCTACGGCTCCGTTAAGCATCAATCTGGGAGTGTAGCTTCTTTTCTTAATACTGTGGATGTTCAGCATAGCTGATACCATGCTTAGCATCTACACATGTAGTGCCAGTATTTCTTCATACATACTGCTGATCTTAAGACAGAAGATGTGGGCAAGCAGCTTGGGCTTCACAGTGAAGCATGTTCATTAGAAGAGTTAGGTGAAGTGTCAGAATGCAGTTATCCTTTATCTGGCATTGTCTGCCTTGATGGGTGCACTGTAGTTGCACTTCTTTCTCCCTGCTTCGGTCTTGTGGACATGTGACAGCCCAGACTGACTGTGTACTGCATGGGCTTTGAGCTGATTTATTTAATCTCTTCATGCTTATTAAACTGTGTGAGTCCTCAAGTACCAGCCTGTGCTAGGGTTCGATGGTGCCCCGAATAGCTGAAGTTAGGCATTAAATCCTCAAATAAGAGAAAATGTTTTATCAACCTCAGTACACTGTGACTACATTCAGCTCAGTTCAGCGGAGCTTAAACTGCATTCTGTCATGTGTGGGAATGTGTGCTGTGACACAGTAACACAGAGGTGCTTGAGATGCCAACGGTGCTCTGTGAGCAGTGGGTAACATAACCACGTGTCTTTCTGCCTGCAGGGAGCAAGAGAACTCCAGATTCTTTACTGTAGATAAGATTGACCCCAAAAGAATTGTTACACTGTTGTGTCACTGTGTTGTGTTTTTTTTGGGAAGGGGGTTGGGGGGGATCTACGTACCTTTTTTTCCCCTATAGAAGATAATTTTGTTCTCTTCTAGGTTCATAGAATAATTTCAATTTGTGGGTACTCATTAATGGTGCCTTGTGTCACCAGCATGCTCAAAAATAGATCTTTTTTACAACTTTTCATCTAGATGGGTAAGATCTCCTTCAGTAGTAGCACATAATTTTCAGCAGAGAAACAATATTATATTTTCATCATCACCTTGCCCAGTGGTATTTGCAAGGCTTTCAACTTGCCAAGTGAAATTGGACAGTAGTATTCTATTCTATAAAGCCATAATTCCCAGTGCAAAGAAAGCTTGAAATCCATCCTACCCTTACTTCAGTGGGTGGTCCTTGCCATTTTTTGATCATTTTATTTTTCCCCAAAACGTCATTTACAGAAGGTTTCTTTTCCTAAGTGGGCAGAGTTCAAGCTCCAGTAGTGAATTGGTGGCTAGGTGAATTTGTGTATCTAGTGAATGGGAAAGCGAAGGATTTATATGAGATCGATCCTCCAAGATTTCCTCCCATATAATCAGGCTTTCTACAGCTACAAACAGCAGCCATTGCCTGCCATGCACCAGTCGGGTTTCTAATCCATTCCTGTCTGAAACTGGTACAATTATATTCTACCTTACAATTTTATTTATCAGCTACCGTCCCTTTCTTTGTATGAGTGAAAGTTTCCTTACAATGAAGATCAACACTATTTGTGTCTTGAGGTATTTTTCTTTCCATTCAAAACACCATGAGACTTCCCTCTATGATGCCATTTATTCAGTTTTGTCCAGCCTTTATGCTAATGTCTATTAATTCACCAGAGTTTTTCAGCATTAAGAGTTCCCACTGAAGGAGATCTTTGCCTGACTTTGGTATCAGTAGTCAGCTAGTAATGCTAGTGAGATTTGGTGATTTCCCAAAGCCTCGCATTAATTTTAGGAGCAAATTATTTTCTGACCCCACGACTCCTGTAGTGCAAAGTAGTACTATTCGAATTTTGGCCCTCATATTGCTATCAACAAAAAAGCAAAATTATACTTAACAGAAAAACTGGTAGTGCTTGTGGAAACAAATTCCTGTCAAACTCCATATTACTTATCCACTCACTTTACCCAATCAATGATAGTCCTGGTATGCAAAACTTGGATGGGTTCATTCATGCCCATGCCCATATCTGTCGACTCCAGGCAGCATACTCCTTCAGCAACACTCAGTGTCCTCCATGTTCCCTTTCTTGGCATCCTCTTCGCCTTCCCCAGAGGCTAGGGGCTCAGGATCGCTACTTGGACAATTTCAAGTGAATGTTAATAGTAGACCTCCATTCTCTTTCACCTTTGAGGTGCAGCTATCTGGACCTGTGCAGGTTTAATACAAGTGTGGTGGACCCATCCACGTTCCACAGTTTTCACCGCAGTCTCTGCAGCACATGGGAGTGGATTGTGGTTCTTTCCAGTCTTTCACAAGGATCCAGTTTCCAAGTTGGATATTATACACTGCAGAGTCCAAGAGTAAAGCTTGTGCTAGTTGAGCCTCTGGTGAGATTTCTTCACAGAGTCCTCGGCTCCTCCATTACCATCTTTCTTGCTCTGATTATCAGAGCAAGAGGGGAGATTCTCTCATATATCTGGTGTGAGACTGAGACACAAGCTCGGTCAAATGTCGTCCAAACAGTTTATTATTAATTAAAGTGATGGGGAAAGGAAAGTCTGGTGATTATTACAAATTAGGGCAATGGGGAAGGGAAGGCAGGCCATAGGAGAGGTAGGGAAAGATCAAGAATTATGTAAAGCGGGGATAGTCACCTCCAAGGATCCAGCAGGGTCCTACTGTGCTCTGTTCTGATGGTCCAAGGCCAGTGCAGGAGTAAGGGTTTAGGGGGAGGTTGCAGCAGAATAGCCAGCCTTAGGCAGCAAGCAGGTAAATGGAAAGCAACTGACAAATCCAGGAGAAACAGGCAGGTCTCAGGGAGCTGGTGCAGGAAAATCAGGCAGCAAGCAAGTATCATGCCACAAGGCATCTGATATTGGGCACACCGTTCCTTGGTTGTAGGTGCCTTTTTTTATTCTCTTATTCCACCAGTGCAGCATTCCTGGGCACTAGAGTCACGTGCAGCACCTGTGGGCATGCAGATCCTCTGGATGGTTATCTCCCTCAAGATGTGCCCATAAAAGGCTGCTCATCAGCCATTTAGCAGCTGCATATCTCTGGCAGTTGCTTATTCTCTCTTTGCCCCTGCCCTGCAAGTCTTCAGACAAAAGATTTCTTGGGCTTGTCCAAGACTGTCTTGAACTTGTCCAACACTTGCCTGGATTTCTCCAACTGTTGAAGTTGTCCAACAGCAAGCTTTGAGACAAAGGTGCAGAAATAGTCTCTTACACCTTCCTTTTTCTTTCTTCGTGGACTTCCCAGTCCATCATCCCATCTGTCTCTGGGATGGTCCTGAGAACCCAGTAAATTCCCCAGTGCTGACAAACTCCAGAGTGAGCTGATCAGAAGAAATCGGTGAGGGTGCCTGTCAGCTCACTCAGATGTCTGCCTACACCAGGGGGTGGGCAGATCCCAGATGAGCCCCCAAGCTGTTAGGAAAGTTTCCACTCCAATAAGCTTACTCCATCACCTTTATCGTCGTAAGAGACAGAGGGGAGCTTTATTTATTCAAATAAAGGGAGAGTCCGCTGGGGGATACCTCTGAGGGGTCTCTCAAAGTATTAAGGGACACAGCTCCTCTTTTACCCCTGTACGCCAGTGCTAGTGAACCCTTCCCCTATTCCCCATTGGCTGAGGTACTTGGTATTCATATTCTTCTTGATTCATCTATCAGCCACCCCTCCACTAGGTACCCCTTAATTCCCTGTGTTTATTCATACTTTGTAATCTGGATTCAGAGTTTGTTGTTTTGCCCAACTAGGACTGTATTTGTACCCTCTGAAGGCTATCGCTCTTTGTTCTACACAGCAAACAAGATTCACATGCAGGTGCTAAGCTAGCATTTCCTGCCATGTACCTTCAAGATAAGTTTGCTTAACCAGATCCTTGTGAACTGAAACTCTTCTTCTCAGCTTTTTCTTTATCTTGTTTTGCAGGGACCCCTATCCTTCCTTGTTCTTCCCAAATTTTATTTTGCAAAGACACTTTGTCCTTCTTTTTTCTCCATCAAGTAATTGAGATTAAGTGTACTGTGACTGAATTGTGGCACACAAGATGTAGCAGTATCTGTGATGTTTTTTTAGCACACTCTGCAGTAGTTATGTACATTTTTAAATGGTACTTAATCTGGGTAAGCAGTTGCATAGTTACTATGCGAATGTTCAGTCTTAAGCATTCACATGCTGCAGTGCGCCTCTGTTAGAATGGGTTTGCCTAGATGGCCTCTGCTGTGTAATCATGGCCTTCATCTCATGCCTGTGTGTCATGTTGTCAAGGAAGCAAATGGTTTAGACCAGGTAAAATTGCTGAAAGGCAATTACTGGTATTTTTGGAAGTCTTTCATTACAGAAATACTTGTGGGCAGGGTGCCAACAGATTACTGTATTAGATCTGAAAATAATAATGCTAATGTGGCTAATTGCAAGTAATACTATATGCTATAATATCAATTTTTACAACATTTCACCAGCTTAGAACAGTGGAAGATAGTTGCATTGTCCTTTCAACAGTGTGACTGTCATCTTCTTTTTTATTTTCTCTCTCCTTTCTTACAGGAGAAAAATGAATTTTAGTCATAACAACAAAGGTATATTTCATTATATAATTGGGGCACTCTCCAGAGGTTGGGCTTACGGGAGGCTAAAATAGTCAGGGAGGTGAAGCCAAGAAAACCAACACAGTAACTAGACATGCCAATGAGTTGTGTCAAGCAGGTATTCCCTTTATTACAGCTCTGGGTGAATGGGGGATCTCTCCACCGAGGGAAGCAGCAACTACATATTTAAAGCGTGTACACATTCATTACATACCAAGGACAGAGGCAGAAATTCCAAGAAATAATTAACATACTGTCCCACCCTTTCAGGCGTGTGTTCTAAGAGTGTGGTGGGGGTCTCTGATGGCTATGGGTCAAAGGCTAGCAATTAATCATCCTCATCCAGCCCTTTAAGAGGGGGTAGCACGAACCGGCTCTCACTGGTGTTGTGATGAGCTCTTTTGATGTCTTATCTTCAACAACAGGACATCTATTCTACTTTCTTATCTGTACTTGACAAGTTTCACGGCCTCCACATTTTGCTCTTGTGCTTACATTTTGGAAGCCTCCAGTCCTTCAGCTTTTATCCTCTCAAGCTATGCAAAAGGCTTTTCTCATAACACGGAAAAGCTGTTCTCATGATTCAGAGGCAAAGTATAATGGCCTTCTCATCCAGAATCTAGGAAGAAAACTCTTAACTCCAGTGTGGTGCTAGAAAGTGGCATTCCTTTATTCCTCATGATATGTATCAGGCGACTTGACAAGCAAGTGCACTCTTTCAGAGTTCAGGTTCTACATTTAAACAGTTAAGACATACATATGTAGTACTTGGTACTACATATTCATTCTTTTTTCAAGGATTCATAACTTTCAGTCGTTTTCCCCCAATTTGGGTAATTTCCGTTGCTTATTAGGCCCCAGTGAGCAGCTATTAAAACAATATATGTGGAATCCAAGGAAGATGTCCTTGCACCTACTGGGTGCAAAAGGTACAAGTATTCTATTATGACTCCTGTGCTTCTTGTGAGGCAAAATCATTGAGGCAAAGGATGAAAGTATTCTATTATGTCCCCAGTGCAAAATTATTGAGGAAAACAAGACTATTCACTGAAGTGGAGAAAACCCATCAAAGTAACTTGACCCACCAGTGAGTTATGTCAGGCAGGTCTTCCCTTTATTACAGCTCTGGGTGCAGGGGGGATCACTCCGCCAAGCACGCACACCAAAGGAAGCAGTAGTTGCAGATATAAAGGCTTAGGTCAAGCATATTCATTACACTCTGAGAGAGTCCTAGAATTAGCAGATTGTTCCACCCCTTCTTCAGGCATGCATAGTATGTCTCTGTGGTCCTTTCAGTGGTCTTTGGAGCCCCCCGTGGTGGTTGGAGATGAAGGTCTCGATGTCTTCCTCACACTCAACTCTTAACCTTGTTACAGTTGAGGGCTCAGAACAGATTTTGTCTAGTGGCCAACTTTTCAGTTCTGCATCTTTGCTTGCAAAACAGGGTGAGTTGCTTAGCCACAAAGTTTGTTCTTACAGTGTATATAGTGATCCCACGTCATCACCCAGTAAAGTTGAAATGGAAAGTTTTAGAACTACTACTCATTACTTTTGCTGAACTAATACATTTGTTCTTAAACTCATGTATTAATCCCTATTGCTAAACAAACTGACCCGAAGCAGCCTAACATTAGAGTATCAGTGTGCAGAACCCCAAGGGATGTGCACAGAGGAGTATGTTCACAGAGAACTCAATCCATCTTGTTATGGCATTGATGTGTGAGTTGGTTGTAAGTTACTTGATACGACTTGCACAACTATCATTTGTCTTAAATAAAAATGCAGGTCATCAGTATGGTGTCTTGTCAGGTGCTTTTTGTTTTTTTTTTTCTTCTTTAACTCTTTTACCCTTTTCTTCTTTTTCTTTAACCCTGGAGAAAACAAGGCTGCGGGGTGACCTCATTGCAGCCTTTCAGTACCTAAAGGGAGCCTACAGAGGGGAGGGGAATCAACTCTTGGAAAGGGTAGATAACAGCAGGACAAGGGGAAATGGTTTGAAGTTGAGGGAGGGGAGATTGAGGTCGGACATCAGGGGGAAATTCTTTACCCAGAGAGTGGTGAGGTGCTGGAACAGCTGCCCAGAGAGGTTGTGGATGCCCCATCCATCCCTGGAGGTGTTCAAGGCCAGGTTGGATGGGCCCTGGGCAGCCTGGTTTAGCATTAAACATGGAGGTTGGTGGCCCTGCATGTGGCAGGGGGTTGGAGATTCATGATCCTTGAGGTCCCTTCCCACCCTGGCCATTCTGTGATTTTAGCATCTAGTGTACATCGGTTATTATTCACAGAGTATAGAGAAGAATGGTTCTGAAGCCACTAAATTAGATCAGTCGTAGGTATGGATTTTTGCTCTTGTCATTCAAGATTGTACATGGGAGGCAAATGCTACACAAAGTTCCACTGACTCTATAAAAATATGAATAAAAGATAACCAATAAACAGCTATTGAGAGGTTACCATGTTTACCAAGAATGTTATCTTTTAACTGTTATATTGTAAAGATTATTCAACGTTACAGCCATTCACTGAAAATATCATAAATATTATTCTGAAGTAGGAGATAGTAAATATTGTCATCAGGTGTGAGTCTTTTTTGATAGATGTGGAATGAATTAGGGTGCATGAATTCTGATTTTTGTACAGGTGTTCTCCTAAGTACAGAAAATTTTCTTAACGCCACATTTTTGAAGAATGTGATGTTAATTGTTCAGTCAGGTTACTTTCTTAAGGGATGGTTGGATATGAGACTGACGTGACATACAATTATGTTAATGAATTTCAGCTAGTTTCTAGCCAAGCCTGAGCATGTTTCTGCTTTCCCACATGTGACAGCCAGTGCTCACTGACAATTTGTGAAACATGGCTGTAATATTGATACAAGCTAGATAAGCACCAGCAGAGAGGAGGATGTTCCCAAGTGAGAAGGGAAAAGGCAAATGGAAGAGATAGAACGAATCAATTCTTGTACTAAGGACCACATAAGGAGCTAATGCATCTACTAATTATCAGATTTTGTGACTCAGTTTTTGTCACTTCTTGTACCAATGTTAGGTGTGGCATTAAATGTTTCGTGTTTGTCATTCTAAATTGGTTGCCAAGACTGAAAAGGTACAATTTAAGTCTGTGTGAAAATCAGTAAGTTGCTTTAAATGTGCATAAGATTTGTCTAGTTTCCACCAGCTGTCCAATAATTCATGTGCAATGTGTGAACCACCCCAAAAATTCCAGCTTGAAAATACTCTGGTTTATAGCTTTGGAACTCCTTGTACATATCTATGATGCAAAACCCTTAGTACTTGTAGAAATAGCACTGTTACATATTGCATGGTAGTTTTTAGCATGCATAGTCAGCAGACCTTGTGTCATGTAGGTTATAATTGGGCCTAGTTTGGTTTGAGCTGAGCACAAACTAATCCCAAAGGTTTGAAATGCATTTTCTACTCCCTTTGTCTGGTTTTTATTTTGTTTTATGTTTAGTAGCACAAAAACCTAGATGTGCTTTACTCCCTAGCTCTTCCCCTGGCTTTTATACTAAAAAATATCTTTTGCACTTTTTCTCACTCCTCTCTCAGTAGAACCATCTGTCTCAGGTCTTTTTTTTCTTTTTTTTTATAACATAATCTTGCATTATATGTTGTTTTGTTTTGTTTTGTTTTGTTTTCTAGTAACATCACTCTGTAAACACTTAGCATGACTCCTATCTGAAGAAGTGGCCTTTGAGCAACGTCGGGCTGCTTCATGTTTTCTGTCCTGGTGTACCATGCTATGTTGCTCAACTTGTCATCTGAAATCTGATCTCTGAGATGAAATGGGAGGGGAAAGGAGTGAATTGCAATGGAGTGTGAATGCTCATGGCACAAGTGTGTGCAATGGTTCTGTTGACAAGGTTCTCACCAACCAAGGCAGACTGGGGGGCAAGGACCTGGAGTGAATGAAGAAGATTTGAGGAGGCATTCCAGCCACAGTTATCCCTGTAACTTCTCTTTCATCACCCCTTAGAGAAGAGGGTTTTTTCCTGGTCTTTTGTTTGCTGATGACTCCTTCTCCCCAGCCTTTCATTTTAATAATAGCATACCAAAACCGTGTCTCAACAAGGTTTGAGGATTTCTTGCTTTATTCTGTAACAAAATGGAAAGAAATCTGACAGGGTCTTAAACATTCTTAGTCTCCTGAAACAGAAACTTTGGAACTGAGCTAACTGAGCTCTGGAAACTGAGAGCTACGATCGTGCTTTGCAAAGCAGTGAATTGTTTTGTTATATCTTTTTGTTTCTTGATTTCCTGTAGAAATTGGGAAGATCGACCAAGATATCTATAAATACAACACACCAGGATTCACTGGTTGCCTATCAAGAGTACAGTTCAACCAGATTGCTCCCCTCAAAGCAGCTTTGAGATCTACCAATACCTCCTCTCACGTTCACATTCAAGGAGAACTGGTGGAATCCAACTGTGGAGCATCGCCACTGACGATCCCACCAATGTCGGCTGCAACTGACCCGTGGCACTTAGATTCAGGTAAACTGGGCCTCATTCCATGTTGACTCAGCTGAGCAGTTGAGAGAAAAAAATTATCTTTTTCTTTTTTCTTTTTTCTTACTTCCTTTTTTTTTCTTTTTTCCTTTTGTTGTTGCTTATGTTTTGTTGGCTTTTTTTCACATTTGTGAAGGAACATAATGCTGCTGTGGTAGTACTTTGTAGTGTTGGATATGTAATAAGCAAGACATTGGTAGTATGTGTGGATAAAGCATGGCAGTATTTATTCTGTTGAATTGCTAATAAGTATATTGTAGTCAGCTTCATACAAAAAAAAATGTAATTATAGACATAAATGTATTTAAAAAGTGCTGATTTGTATTCTGAAATGTCTGCTTTTCTTAGGCCATGTTTAATGGGAAATCTTACCAGTCATTACTGTGCTCCTCTTATGCAAAAAATGCTAGAAAGCCAAAACAATTTTCTGATCTCAGCAGTCTTATTCTGCTTTGTGTTTGATGGTCTTTGGAAGAATATATTGTGCCTGACTTAAGAGGATTGGATTTTTTCTTCTTGCTGCCTGGGTGTTAGATATATAGCTTAGGAAAAAAAAAAAAAAGTCAGCTCCTTTTAAATTTGCATTCATGTTTACATTGATACGTGTCATATTTTGGCCTCTGATTTCTGATTCTGATTTCATTTTTTTCTAGTTTCACTGATTTCATTTATTAACATAAATTAGAAACTGTCCTGGCAAGTTGATGGCTTCACAGTGCTATAAAACAGTGAGAGGAAAAACGGGGACTGTAATGGTTTTGGCACCGAATAGTCCTGTTATGTTTGAGAATTCATTTGTCTCTGTCAGTTTTGGTATGCAAGAGAAGCGTGTGCCAAGGTCATACCTTTGTCATTGTTTTTCAAAACCTCAAACAATTCCTTCCAGCCCTTCCTTTTGGCTCTTCTTAAGTAGAAAGGTAGGGCAGAGGTTAGTAAGAAGCAGAAGAGCTTCTTCTGGAGCTGAAGCTCCCAAATACAGATACTTCTTGATCTAAATTCCCTTCATGCCATCAAGCCTTTTTTACCAAGATTTTATTGCATCTCTTCACTGTTCATGACATGCAGTCTCCTATCACAGGATCACAGAATCACAGAATGGCCAGGGTTGGAAAGGATCTCAAAGATCATGAATCTCCAACCCCTCTGCCACATGCAGAGCCACCAACCTCCCCATTTAACACCAGCCCAGCTGCCCAGGGCCCCATCCAACCTGGCCTTGAACACCTCCAGGGATGGACGGGGCATCCACAGCCTCTCTGGGCAGCTGCTCCAGCACCTCACCACTCTCTCTGTAAAGAACTTCCCCCTGACATCCAACCATCCAGGCCCCATCTTTGCAGCCTTCGTTTGGGCACTGATAGCTTTGTGTCCTTTTTACACTGCGACACCCAAAGCTGCACCCAGTGCTCAAGGTAAGGCTGCACCAGTGCAGAACAGAGCAGGGCAAATCACTTCCTTTGATGGCTAGCAATGTTGCACTTGATGCACCCCAGTATATGGTTAGCCTTTCTGGCTGCCTGGGCACACTGTTCAACTTGCTGTCAACCAAGACCCTCTTCAGCAGGGCACCTCGTCACTCTCATAGTAAAGAACTTCCGCCTGACGTCCAACCTAAATCTTCCCTCCCTCAGCTTAAAACCATTTCCCCTTGTCCTGCAGTTATCAACCCTTTCCAAGACTTGATTCCCCTCCTGTCTGTAGGCTCCCTTTAGGTACTGCAGGCTGCAATGAGGTCACCCCACAGCCTTCTTTTCTCCAGGCTGAACAAGTCCAGCTCCCTCAGCCTGTTTTCATAAGGGAGATGCTCCGGCCCTTGACCATCTCTGTGGCCGTTCTCTGGACCCTCTCCAACAGCTCTCTGTCTTGTCCTGGAGGCTCCAGACCTGGACGCAGTGCTGCAGATGGGGCCTCACAAGAGCAGAGCAGAGGGGGACAATCACCTTCCCGTCCCTGCTGGCCTCCCCTCTTCTGATGCAGCCCAGGATACCATTTGCCTTCTGAGCTGCAAGAGCACACTGCTGGCTCATGTTAAGATTTTCATCCATCAAGACTCTCAGGTCCTTCTCTGCAGGGCTGCTCTCAAGCACCGCTCCTTCCAGTCTGGAGGGATGCCCAGGATTCCTGCAGCCCAGGTGCCAAACTCTGCACTTTGCTGTGCTGAACCTCATTAGAATCACCCAGGCCCAGCTTTCCAGCCTCTCGAGGTCCCTCTGAATGGCATCCCTTCCTTCCACTGTGTCAACCACACCACTCAGCTTGGCGTCGTCAGCAAATTGCTGAGGCTGCACTCGATTTCGTCATCGCTGTCATTGATGAAGATGTTACAGAGCACCGGTCCCAAGACAGAGCCCTGGGGGACGCCGCTCGTTACCGGCCTCCTGGACATTGAAGCATCGATGACCACCCTCTGTCTGCAGCCTGTTAACCAATTTCTTATCCATCGAGTGGTCCCCCCATCAAATCCACGTAACGTGTATTGGTTGTTAATTTTTGTTTTATTTTTTAATCTTTTTCCAATAGATAATTTGACTGCAAGCTGACAAAAGACTGGCTGGATTTATGCAACATAGTTGAATGTTTCCTGATAGCTCGTTGGTGTTAAAAGAGGAGGTTCTATTTGTCCTTGCCCTGTGCTACTGTGCTTGGTCTTCTGTTGATTCAGTCTTGCGTAGGAAAGCTTTACTGAATCAATTCTGCTTTGACCAGATAGATTAAAAAATTATAAATTTAATCCTGATTCGTTGCAGTACTCAGTCATGAAGGGTATCAAGGAACATGCAGCATATGTTTGGGGTCCTTCAAGTGGTCTGTTAGCTTTTGCCCAGTAAAAAAATAAAATCTTATTGTAACAACAGATCTGGTGATGAGAAGATTTAGTAAGAACTAAAGCTAGGCATTCCTCCTCCTGTCCTCACCAGTGTTCAGCAACAGTAGAGGGAAAATATTATATTGCTTTAAAGACTCCTAATAAGGAAATACTAGAGAGTGCAACAATTATGGTATAATGTGTGAACGGTGTTTCACAGGCATAGTAGAAAGGATGTTGAGCCATGTGTGAACAATTCCAGATTTCCACTCTGAGTTAAATTTCCTCTTGATACAAAAGAGGAGGTATCACAAGAGCTGATTTAGCAATGTCAAATAAGAACTACTCAGGCTCTGTAAGAGTAACTCTGGTGATCTGACACAGAATCACAGAAGCACAGAATTGTAGGGGTTGGAAGGGACCTCCAGAGATCGAGTCCAACCCTCCTGCCAAAGCAAGTTCTCTACACCAGGGACACCCACCAGACATGGTGGGCTCTGTCTCAGTTTCAGGAAAAATATGTGCTGTAAATTGCATTAACTTAGAAATAGATGATGGTGAGTGATAAATGAAAACATTTGCTAATAGTGTCACAATGCATTAGCAAATCGGCAGTTTGCACTGATTATTTTGTTTGTTGCCCATTCCCCACGAGGAAACTTTTTAACACAAAACATGTGGAAGGAGAAGATCTAAAAATCGATGGTGTGAGTAATAGTTTCTGTTGACTGCGGAGCTGAAATGCTCTTGGTACTCTTATTGTGAATTTATTCCTTCGTTAAACTGAATGAAAGGGCAGAGGCAAAGGTCTCTTTTGAAGCTCACAGGAACACTTCTGGTGTTGAAGCAAAAGATACAGGATGTTCACACTCACTCTGTTGCAAAGAAATGGTTACAAGGAGCATGTGTTTGAAAGCAGCATGT
Organism: Tetrao urogallus; assembly: GCF_951394365.1. NCBI lineage: Eukaryota > Metazoa > Chordata > Aves > Galliformes > Phasianidae > Tetrao > Tetrao urogallus. The sequence continues at coordinate 92,943,987 of NC_136815.1, forward strand.
ACAGTTTGTCATTTCATTCATATTTTTATCCGTAATTTATATTATTGTGCCATCGGTTTCACTTTAAAATGAACTTAATTAAGTGTTGAGAACAGGTGATTAGCAGTGAAAATGAAAAAGGTATGTGTCTAAATAGAAGAGGTAGCTGTGGAAGTAAAGTAATGATTCCTTCACTCTAAACTGCAATACTGGATCATACCTTGTGCATAGTTAACAAGATGCTAAGCAGGTTCTTCCTGGTGGCTGGCCCACATAGGATGTTTGCCTTAAACTCTTCTGTATAGTTACCACTGTGGGCACCTCCTGTTACTTGCAAAACACTGTGGATGCTGGGACAAAAGGGGGCAAGCCATAAAGACACGTATCAGTCATTTCTATGTAACTGATCCTTAAAGTCAAGTTCAGGGTTTTTGTCAATAAGAAAGCTTTTTTATTTGCTCTCTAGACAAATAGGCCATTCAGCCTCTAGATTAGTTGTCTTGCATTTCTGTTAGCCTTGGATTAACATATTTCTAATTTCTAATATTAGTTCTTCTAAAAAAAATTTATCACTGCAAAAATATAGTTTCCATCCCTCCCCATCCACTGCTGGCTTTTTGCCATGCTATCAGAACATTATCTTGTTCAGCTTGGGAATACTTCTTTTCCTGTTGCTATGGTGATCCTTTCTTGGTGGTGATGAAGCACAGGAATTGAGCAAGTCATTTGTTTCTAGAATGTGACTGTGGTGGCTTAAAAAAAGAAAGAAAAGACACTAATCAAAACTAAGCAGATCATCAATATTGTTCCCCTCCTGTGTTTTCCTCTCATCTCAGTTACATCAGTTCTTGTGAGACAATCCAATTTCTCTTGCTTACTTGAAGAGTAGAAGGGAAGCAAAGAGATGACCAGGTTATTTTAAAATGTCCACCTTTGCATATTGTCTAAAGCCAGTGAATTACCTGCCTGGCATACATGTGAAAACAAATGCCAGTATGAAGCTGCAAGTTGCGTTCATTCTAAGTGTGTAAATGCAGTGCAGTATTTAATATGGGATTTAGTTAAACCCATGCTAGGTTCATCATCACATTGAGAATTAAATAGACTGGATTAAATCTGCGGTGGTTTTTTTCAAGTGTGTGATTTGATTTTTTTTTCTGACTTAATGGCTTTCTTCTCTATTCTTGTTGAAGGTGAAAGGCCTTGTGTTTTAAGAATGAACAGCTTGCTTTGAAATGTGTATTGAGCACGTCTGGCAAACCCATTGCATGAAGATATGCACCACTGTCATCAAGATTAATATGTCTGTACGATTTACTCTCTTTTTGTTGGTGATGGTGTCAGGAGCAGAGTGTCAAAGGGCTGAATGTAGGTCATATGATCCATGCTCACCTAATTGCTAACTGGTTACCTTTGCTAATATATGATAATTGATGATAACAGGCAATTTCTGGGCTACGTGTTACAAGTGACAGCACTGAAGGCCACCTTCCTGACTCAGATTCTCATTAGATAGGTTCCCATGCTGTACCACTAGGTACCACATCCCAGAGGATTGAGCAGCAGTTCTTGAGGAGAAGCTGTGTGAGAAATGCACTGGCACGGATGTGGCTGCCAGGATGGGAAATTCTTGCCTTTGTCAATGAGTTCACAGTGGGAAGAAAGAATCAGAAGCATTACTTGCTAGAGCAACCATCATAGGTTATGGACACATGAACAAAAGGATCTTTTCCTGACTGTGGACACTGAAAGAGCGTTGATAGCACATCCTGAGCTTAATGTCCTGTATGCATCTGTGAATTCACATGGCAAACAATGGTGATGTGTGAATCGGCACTCGCTCACTGTAAGACTGTACTGATTGGGAACAAAAATCATGTACTTACTTCATACAATTATGTACAGCTTTCTCTGATCATTAGAAATACATAATTTCACTGTGAAATCTGTGGCATTCTGTCCAATGTATCAGACAGCTGACAAGCTGCCACACTGGCATTCACTGAGAGACCAGCGTTGTAGCGATTTCATGAGTAGTGATTTGAGCACTAATACTGCTACCTAACATCAAGACAAGAAGGTGGCAAAAAGATCCTCTTCAAAGGCTGAATGTTTTCCACAAGCAGTAATTCTAACTTGGAAAATAGGAATGGCACGAATGAGTAAAAAATTGGAGTAAGAAGCATATGGATGCCCAAGTATTTCATGTAACTGCCTTCTTTTTCCTTTCCCTAGGCTGAAAAGAACTTCACTTCCTGGGTTACAGTTAAATTTGGATTGAAACAGTCTCCTCTGACCCGTCCCTGATCCCTTGTCCAGTCCTTTTTTTGTTCAGAAGCGGAGATCTTTTTTTCAAAAGCGCAGAAGCTGATCTTGTTTGTATTATGTCTGTGAGAACTCTTCTCCTCCAAGGACTTCAACATCTCTTTTTTTCCCTCTTTTTTTTTTCTTTTTTTCTCAGCTGTTATAAACTTACAGACACAGGGAACTGAGTGAGAGAATAAAAATACGTAGTAAAAATTCTCTTCCTCTCCTCCCCACCTCTACCACTGAGAACAGTACCAAAAACAGTCTTTTTTGCCGCAGAGAAACATATAACAAATTTTTAATGCCACAATACACAGTATCTGAGTTAGCAAATGCTAACGCCGAGATCATAGGCATATAATGCACCAAGTTTAGTGTGAAGTGCTACATGTATTTTTCATAGGTGCTGCAGAAGAACAAATCTGTCTGTTACTTTCTCCTTCCGAAAAGGCAAATCTTTCTTTACTTAAGGTTTGCTCTTTGATTTTCTTGCTCATTTGGCTGGATTTTTAGTTTTGTATTTTGTTCCTCTCAAATATTCCTTGTGGGTCTGTTATCAGCAATTATCTGAATACAGCAAGGCTTTGGTCAGCACTTTACTTGCTATGAGAGCACCAAAGCATTTCATGTTCTATGTTAATTATAAATGGAAGCATTTGTTTGTCTTCCTTAGCAGGTGAAATGTAAGCCCTGCTCATAAAATGTTCATGAAAGTGATAACTTAGGTCAGCAGTTCTTATCTGGAGACCCAGTGTCAAACAAGTGCTACTACCGGGAATTAGACAGATGAACTTAGATCTTTGATGACTGAATGTGTTCTTACATGCTGCAAATCAACTGAAAATTTGGAATGGAAAGTGATTGAAATAATGCATCTGAAGCAGGATTTGTTCGTAACTATCTGCTCTAATATTTTAAAATAAGGAAAAAAAGTCTTTTGTATACAGATATTGGTTTGTAAACGCAGAAGGTATTTTGATCGTGCCTTCCAACTACTTTGTACAAGTATTCGCTTGTGGGCAGAAGAAAGTGTAAATGTTATTACTGGGAAATGAACATTCAAAGAGGAAAATGAGGGAATTGTCTAAGCCATCCCATTGAAGGGAACGTGTTCCCTGTTTGATATTTCATCCAGGCTTGCTCTGAAGGAGTGTAAGCTGCAAGGCCGAGTCTTTTTATAGGGTACAAGCTTTTCTGTCCCTTTGCCAGGAAGATTACATTTTAAGAGCAAAACACAGAACATTGTACTGTATAAAACTCCCATTTCCTCCTCTGCTTAGGGGTGTGGACAGCAAAACTTGTCTGCAGTGTAAAACGAAAGGGTTGATGAAGCTCCCAGTGGAGAAACAATGACCTCGACTGTTTGGATAGCTGATTCTGAAATCTAATGGTGGGAATTTACATTGTACCAGTTTGCTGACCAGAGAGTGTTTGCTGAACTTTCCCCAAATGGTGTAATTATTCATTCTTAGCACTCCTATTTTTCATTTCAAATTTTGTGCATTTTTACATAATCTTCCAACTATTCTTTCCTCTGTAATCTTTAATTACTTTCCCACAGAGTCACAGATGTTTTTGTAAGAAGTACTCAAAGGACAATATTTCTATTAAGCCATCATTTCAGAGAATTTTTTAATTTATAATCATTTGACATTGGCATAACGGCATGGATTGAGAGATTTTCACCAAAAAAAAGTTAAATTAGATTTTTTGGTGGAAAAGCTTATATTTTCCATAATCTCTATGCATAGCTTTCTGTCAAGGCCCTGCATGGCAGGGGGATTAGACAAGATGACTTCCAGAGGTCCCTTCCAACCTCAGCCATTTTGTGCTTCTGTAATTCATCAGAACTGATCCGTGTAAAAACACTTGAGATTCAGTATCTCCTATAAAAATTAAACCTTTCAAAATGTTTTTGACCTAATAGAATGTATCTAACATAATTTAGTTTAAATAATTAATCAAAATAGCATTACCATGTTGAAGACTTTATTATCACCCTCTACAATTACCCGAAAGGAGGCTGTGATGAGGTGGGGATCAGCTTCTCCCATGTAACTAGCCATAGATCTAGAGGGAAAGGCCTCAAGTTGCACCAGGAAACATTCAGGTTGGGCATTAGGAAATACTTCTCCTAGAGAGTGGTCAGGCATTGGAACAGGCTGCCCAGAGAGGTGATGGAATCAACATCTCTGGAGGTATTAAGAAACATCTGGGTGTTGTACTGAGGGACATGGTTTAGAGGGAAATATTGGGGGTAGGTGAACAGTTGGACTGCATGGTCTTAGAGGTCTTTTCCAGACTGTCCATATCTCTCTGTAGGGCCTTCCTACCCCCAGGCAGATGAACAATTCCTGCCAACTTGGCATCATCTGCAAACTTACTGAGGGTGCATTCAATACCCTCATCCAGGTCATCAGTAAAGATATTGAACAGAAGAGGCCCCAGTACCAACCCCTGGGGAACGTCCAGTGACCAGTCACCACCTAGATTTAACTGCATTCACAACTACTGTCTGATCCTGGCTCTCCATCCAGTTCTTTACCTAGTGAAGAGTGTAACCATCCAAGCCATAGACTTGCCAGCTTCCCAAGGAGAATCTTGTGGGATTAGACTTTGCTGAAGTCTAAGATGAATGATGTCAACAGATTTCCCTCCAGGCAGGCCTCTTGATCATAGGAGATCAGGTGTGTCAACCAGGACCTGCCTTTCACGAACCTGTGCTGGCTGGGCCTGATCCCCTGGCTGTCCAGAACATGCTGATTTCTCTGCCCACACCCACTGTCTGGACCACTTTTCTACTCTGACAGTCATTTTACATTTCAATTTTGTGAATTTGCAAGAGGCTTTTATGTGGAAAGCATCATGAAAAAACCTACCTCTGAAAATGATAGATGCAAAATCACGCCTACCATAGTGAAGCAAAATTATTCACTCAGCGGGAAGCAGTAGGACTTGTGACTGGCTGCAGTGTTGCCATGATGGATGGGAACCTTCTTTCAAGTTAGAGAGCTATTTGGCAAACTCAATAGTTTTCTTAATGGAGACATTTAGATTTCAGATTTTACCTGAGGGTCTGAGAGCATAAGTTTAAAATTCAGATTTATTTTCCTGCTGTTAGTCCTTCCTTTTCATTGCTGTAAGGATAGTAGTATGGATAGTGCTCCAAGATGTCTCTGAGGAAAACTAGTATGGAGTTGTGAATTTATTTATCTGACATTCAGAACAGCTTTTGTTTTAGAAAGGCACAGAAATGCATTTTTTAGAAGACAGAGTGCCAACGAATGTCAGAGACAAGTGCCACTGACAAAAACTGCTGGCCAGTCCCCCTTCATTGAGTCCTGAGAAATGTTCTTTTGTATGTTCCACAGGCAACCATACACAGCTGGCTCAACATTCCCCAAGAGCATACACACAAACCTCTTTTCAGGCCACATGGCAAGCTGAAGCAATTCATTCCATTGTACAGCTTCTTCACAATACAAAAGGAACTTTATTGTGCTTTTTGCTTCATGCTAACAGAAAGCCAGTCGAATTCCCTTTGACAGTTTTTTGGCATAGTGAATACATCACTGGCCTGTAAAATCAACTTATTTAAATATCACCTAATCCATCAGACAAGAAAAATACAGCTGGGATTTAAGTATTGACATAATTAGGAATTAGAGTCCTTGATTATTTGAACTGTTTCCAGTTAAATGAGAATGTCAGTCTCACCTCTGTGCCAGGGAGGATCATGGAACAGATCCTCCTGTAAGCTATGCTACGGCACATGGAAGGCAGGGAAGTGATACAGGAGAACCAGCAGGGATTCACCAAGGGGAAATCCTGCTTGACCAACCTAGTGGCCCTCTATGATGATGTCACTGCATCAATGGACAAGGGTAGAGCCACTGATGTCATCTATCTGGACTTCAGTAAGGTCTTTGAGGTGGCATCCCACAGCATCCTTCTCTTCAAATTGGAAAGATACGGATTTGATGGGTGGTCTGTTCGATGCATGAAGAACCAGCTGCAGGATGGGTCCAAAGAGTGGTGGTCAGTGATTCAATGTCTGGGTGGAAATCGGTGATGAGTGATGTTGGTGCTGGACCAGGGGTTGGTGCTGGGGCCATTATTCTTTAATATCTTAATCAGTGACATCAACAGTGGGGTCGATGCAAGTTTGCTGATGACACCAAGCTGTGGAGTGCGGTCAGCACAATGGAGGGGTGAGATACCATCCAGAGAGACCTAGCCATGCTTGAGCAGTGGGCCCAGGTTCACCTAATGAGTTTCAACAAATCCAAGTGCAAGGCCTTGCACCTGGGTCAACTCTCATTACCAATATAAACTATGGGCATGAAGGGATTGTGCCCAGCACTTCTGAAAAAGACCTGAGGGTACTGGTGGATGGGAAGCTGGACATGAGCCAGCAAAGTGCCCTCAAAGCTCAGAAAGCCAGCCGTATCCTGGGCTGCATCAAAAGAAATGTGGCCAGCAGGTCAAGGGAGAAGATCCTGTCCTCTGCTCTCCACTGGTGAGACCTCACCTGGAGTACTGCATCCAGATGTGGAGTCCTCAGTACCGGAGGGACGGAGACCCGTTGGTGCACATCCAGAAAAGGGCCACGAAAATGATCCCAGGGATGGAACACCTCTGCTGTGGGGACAGGCTGAGAGATCTGGGGCTGTTCAGCCTGGAGAGGAGAAGGCTCTCAGGTGACCTGATAGTGGCCTTTCAGTATCTGTAGGGGAGCTACAGGAAAGAAAGGGACAGACCCTTTAGCAGGGTCTGTGGTGACAGAACAAGGGGAAATGGCTTCAAGCTTAAAGGGGGTGGATTTAGGCTAGATATAAGGAAAAAGTCTTTTACAGTGAGGGTGGTGAGGCACTGGAACAGGTTACTTAGTGATGTGATTTATGTCCCTGTCCCTGGAGACTTTCAAGCGAGGCTGGATAATGCCCTGGATAACCTTATCTAGCTACAGACATCCCTGTTCCTTGCAGGGGAGTTAGACAAGATGGCCTTCAGAGGTCCCTTCCAACTCCAAGGATTCTATGATTCTGTGAAAGGCTTTTAAAAACATTTTCCCTATCCCAAAATCAGTACCGCTGACCAAACAGCAAATTATTGCAGCCCCTCACCTAGCTCCCTAGGGTTGTACAGTTACTGCAGCATCTAGGTGCTGTGTCTGACTATAAAGAAAAGTTTCGATGACAGGCTGAATTGATGAAATTGTTTTGTGGTTTAACCTGACAAGCAGCTAAAGGACACACAGTCTTTCACTCCCGTGCCTCCCAGTAGGACAGGGGGAGAACTGGAAAAATAAAGTAGACTGAGATTAAGACAGAGGAGGAAAAGAGAAATAACAGTGATGATAATTTCATATATGTGTAATTACTGTCTATATATATACACACACAAAACAAGCAGTGCACTGAACAATTACTCACCATTTGCTGACCGACATCCACCCAATCCTTGAGCAGTGTCAGATTCCCAAGGCCAATTCCCCTCAGTTTTATAGCTTTTCTCACATGATGTCACATAGTATGGGATATCCCTTCAGTCAGTTTAGGTCAGCTGCTTCTGTTCCCTCCCAGCTCCTTATGCCCCCACAGCCCCCTCACTGGAAGGGCAGTACGAGAGGCGGAAAAACTGAAACCACCTCTGTACAGCACTGCTGTGCAACACAGTTTTTCTCCTACAGCCAAAGCTGAGCATCACGTGTGTTCTCATGCTTATGAAAGAAAGATGTATTTATGATTTTGTGCTAATGAAACCTATCATATTTAGGTTAGTAGAGTAACAAAATTACCTTCTGTGTTAACAGCAATGCTTATTGAAGGTACCTCCTTTGTTTTGTTTATCCCTGTGTCATAAGGGGTCAGATGATAGTGAAAGATAATTTTCTTTCATATTTATTTAGATAAATCTAAGTATGCCAGATGTATTTCTGAACTAGTTCGGTAAGTTTTGCTGATATTATAACATGATCTGTAATTCTCTGTTTACAGCCAGTGCTGATTTCCCGTACAATGGTCAAGCCATAGGAGATGGAGTTAACAGAAACTCTGCTATTATTGGAGGTGAGAAAAATGTCTACTTTCCTAAGAGATTTTGCAGCACAGCTGTGAGGCTTAGTTGCAGTTGGTGACATATTCAACCTATTTGCTAAGAACTGACTTTGGGAAAATCACACCAAAGAAGTTTGTGTAATTCTGTTCAGGTAATTTGTTCTAGTGAAATGGCTTGTTTTTACTTAGTTTATTCCCTTATATTCAGTTTTAACCACATCAAAATATTCATATTTTTAATCTACATAACAAGCATGCTTATGAGGATCTATTCTTGAATACTTATGGTAAAAGAGTCATTCATTTATGTTAAATGACAAGGACGCTTTTCCAATTACATCAGATTCAACATGAATCTAAACCCATTAGTCGCACTCTTGACAGAAATAACTCACAATCTTGCCTTGTTTTTTAAGGGCCAGGCTCTGCTTATATGCCTGGGAGTGCCATTCTGTGTGATAGGGTCTCAGGTGATGGGAAGTAATGCCAGAACTTGGATCTTAAATTAGCATTAAATTGAAGACTTTCAGCCAAGCTGTCTCCAGCTTGGATCCTGAATAAATTTATACATACCTACAATTTGCTCTACCCATCCCTCTGTACTGAAGTGTTACACCAGAACTTTCTGGAGACAACTTTGGTAATGCAACAAATTCTGAAGGCATATAAAAATGTTTTAAGGATTATTCTAATATAGTTTAGTCAGTTCTAAATGCATATAAAATGACATATTGGTGGTGAGAAATATTTTGTCTTGTGAAGCAACACTAAGTATAGTAACGTGTAGTCGAATGGAATTTCTTATTTCTTTTCCGTGTCCCCAACAAAGGACTGTGATTCCATAGCCAGGTTTAGGTCAGTTGCTTTAGTTTTGATTTGTTATTTTTCATTTTTATTTTATTATTACTAATTATGACTTTTAATTTATTACTTTTACTTTGGTACCCAACTATACCAGTTGAGGATAGTATTGCATTCCTCAGAAAATTTAGAGCATGCGTGAACAATCTGGCTGCCCAACATGTTTGACATAAGTGACATAAAATAATTCTGTCTGATTACAAGATTTTTTTTAAATGACAAATGTAATTTCTTCATCCTGGACGATGCTCTAGCGTCCTCTATCTCTGAGTAACTGCCCAGCCAACAGCATATCCCCATTTCATCCCCTCATTTTAGGAACACAGCATCCTCTGCCTAGAGGTCAATGAAGCTCACCTCTGTAACTAGGTATTAATGTAAAAGGTAGACTATGGAACGAAAGTCACCAGCAGCTTCCCCTCATTTATTATAACATAAATTTTAGAGAAGTGGAAGCCAAGAAACTGCGGTGATACTCAGCTGCCCACGTAGCTGTGAGCCTCTGTCTTTGTATCAGAATCTGTTCTTCTCCTTAGTGGCATCTTTTCTTTCCTCCTCTGCTCAGGCGTCATCGCTGTGGTGATCTTCACCATCCTCTGCACGTTGGTGTTCCTGATCCGCTACATGTTTCGCCACAAGGGAACCTACCACACCAATGAGGCCAAGGGGGCAGAGTCAGCTGAAAGTGCCGATGCCGCCATCATGAACAATGACCCCAACTTCACAGAGACCATCGACGAGAGCAAGAAGGAATGGCTTATCTAAGCCCATAGAGAGGGAGCTTGGGAAGGGATACAAGCTGGGCCAGGTTGGGACTGGAATGACTCTTGCAGTGGGGAGAGAACATTCTGCATTGGAAACTTCAGCACACATATGGTAAAAAGATCAGCACAACTAGAGGAGCAAGTGACAGGAAAAATCACTGAGACTGGAGGAGAAAAATATCACAAGCATTTAAGAAAAATACTTTTAAACATTAATTACAGTGAATCAGTGAATTGCCCTTCTGTATTCAAACAACTGTAACAAAGAACAGTTTCGCAGCTTCAGCATTGGTTAAAATTTTCAGTAATAACTATCTTTTTGTGTATGTGTTTAGAGGTATTCTAAAGAACAAGAAATGGGGCCTTTTTCTTTTTTTTTTTTTTACTTTTTTTTTTGAAAGCTGTTTAAAATGGAGGTGGTTCTGTCCTGAAACAAGTGGCGGAACTTTGTTCTGATGTTGTGTTTCTTCTTATCTGGCCACTTCCCCACAGGCTGCTATCAGCCCTGCACCTTCACTGTATCATGCTTCATTTTGGTGGTGTTTAAACAGATGAGCAGAGCTGGGGGCAGACCTGAGGGGTGAGGAAGGATACTTAATGCAGCTAAACCTTGCCAGTTTTTCAAAATGTCATCGGCTCTTCTCAATACTGGCAGGATTCGTCTTTTTTTTGACACATGTACTTCATTGATTCTGTACAGTTCTCATCAGCAGTGTAAAAATGTTATTATGACTTCTACTACTACTACAACTGCTTGTACTGGAGAGGATGATCATAAAGCACAGCACCCTTATTTTTTATTACTTTTGTGAACTCTGAGGGCGGATGGTGCTGTGCAAGTCTGTAGACCTGTTCTTGTGTCTTTGGCTAGGGCTCTGCTGACCCCAGGCACATGCCAGTCTAAATTCAGCTCTGCCTGTGCTGGTGTGTATATCCTGGACTTAGGCATAAGCATTGTAGTAGGAAATAATAGCCAAATTTCATTTGCTTCTGTTTCTTTTTTATAGGCTGTCACAGAAATATTAACTAGTACAGCTCTAGTCAATGTATTTAAACTCATGGACTTCACATGATACTTTTTACAGCTTTGGCATAACAATTCACACTTTAATTTTATTTATTTTTTTAATTGCCTCCTGAAGAAAGCCTCTGCTGACAGCATTTGCACAGGCAGAAAAATGAAGCAACAAAGATGTGAAAGCTCTGCCTCGAGAGCACGTGAAAACCACACGGTGCTAGAAATGACATATTTTTCAATACGCAGATTTACCTGAACTATTACTTATCTAAAGCCTTTTTAAGAATGTCAAGGAGAGTGCCAAGTGCATCATTTTATCCCATGTCCCCTCTTAGACCATGGAAGTTGCAGATCCCACCTGAGAAGCAGGACGGTAGTTGTAGAAAGGCAAGGGGGCTGCCTGAAGATCTTGAATCCTTTGATGGCAACAAAGAAGCTGTAGCTTGCCCTGTGCATGTATGCATGGTCCTCCAGGTCTGATTTCAGAAATCTAGGGCCTTGCTGGGCAGTTTTTGCTGGAACAAGGGAGTGAATGTATTGCAATACATTTCCTGAGTGCTAAAAGAACAGATGCAACACCAAGAATTTCCTTTTAAATGTATTTATGCTTGTGACAGTCTCAGATTTGCTTTATCTTTTAATATCGATGGGTTTAGTATGTGAAGATTTAATCCATTTTTCTTTGTAAGAAGGATTTATTTTTCAAATCCAAATCTGAAATCTACTACACTGATCAGTGCTGGCACCACTAATTTCCTTATCTTTTTGATTGTATTTTTATTATAATAGGTAATGATTTAAAATTTAATTCAAAAAAATCACAGAGAGGGAGGAAAATATTTGACTCTTACCTGACAAGAAGTTTGTAAGCACAATTTGAGAGCTAGACAGGGATAGATAGTTTGATTTAAGGATGGTAGTATAAAGTCATCCGGTGGATTCATTGAACGTGTATCAGACCAAATCAAATCCATTGATTTCTTCCTGCTCATGGATTTGGAATTAGCATACAAAAAGGTTCAAATGAGATTTACTGTTTCTCAGGTAATTTTATGTGACAGAGGTATTCAGGTAAACATGAAAGCTACCTCTGTCATTCTTGTGCTCTACAGTCTTTTGCCTTGCCTCCAGTATCAGCATCTCCCTCTCTCGTGCTTAATTAAATAGATGAGTCCCTGATCATGTTTACTTGTGGGCGTAAGATTAATCTCTAACGCTTTGGAGAACATCAGCCTGGGATGACTCCAGCCTGCACCACTGACTATTCAGCAAAATACTTTGGTTGTTCCATGTTGCAATTGCAGATGAATTACAGTTTCTGTAATTGAAGTGGTGTTCACTTTTCTATACAATATTCTATATTTGATTTTAATTGTACTTTAGTCCACTCTGAGAAACATCCTTGCCTACAACTTCAAGTTATCAAGAGCAGTGAATACAGCACCATTTGCATAGACTGGAATTTAGTTTGCAGAAAGAAGTACTAATCTGAACTTAATGTCTGTGATGGGGATTGGACTCATGTATACTGAGAACATGGAATCCTCTGATGCTAGAGGACAGAGTAGCCAAATGACTTAGCATGGTACTGGAAGGGAAAGATGGCTTGGTCTGTGTGCCTAGCCAAGTCCTTGGCCAAGCTAGAAACACTTGCTGAATTATGGCAATGGGGTCTGAGGCATCTATTCACTGACTTTCCAAAAGATTCCCAGTTTAGCTCTCACAACCCTGCAAGCAAGATTTCTGGAAAACAACCTTTGACTATTGCACGTGCAATACTTGTAAATGCATGTCTTAAATTTCAAAGACAGGATTTACATTTCCTAAATTAAGTTGAATGCATCTTCATCTCTCCATTGGACACCATGTTTCTCATAAGTGAAGTTCATTAATGCTATATTAAAATGTTGATGGTCTATTTTCCAGATACAACTGCTTTCATAACTTTAGAAGCTTTCTGAATTAATCCTGCCTCTTGTAGCGGATCTCAGTCATGATATTTTAGAGTATCATATGTTCTCTGTGTAGACTGTGTTCATAACATGCAGTCATGTGTTTCATGACTAGGTGAATTCCTTTCTGTCTGTCTTGCATTTAATTTCTGAAGATGTAATAAGCTTAGGATAGGCGCTGGCCTACTTTCTGAGCAGGCTCAGAAGTGTGGCTTGCACATTTTTGCTAACACCATCCTATTTTGAGAATTTCTTCCCCTGTGGGCCTGTTATTGGAAGTTGCAACAACACCCATAGTTTAATTTAACCGTTTCTACTTGTGCTGAGGTTGTCTGACAGGTGCTATCCAAACGCTTGTAGTGGGAAAACCTGATGGAGAGTAGAATGGAGCCTGCTTGTATAAGAACCTGTGCTTTCCCCCAGAGGACACTAAACTAAGCAGTCTTGTATCACCTGCTTTTACCTGCTTCGTCTATTCGAATGTCTTAGGAAAATGTTACTTCTTGCACTGATTGAGCCACCAAAGTGTCCCAGCTGAGTTTCTGAAAGGCTTGTACTGATTCCCTTGAAATCAATGGCAAAACTGCCAGCAGCTGTGGGGTGTGCAAGACTGGGCTGAAGACCAGAATCCTCTGCCTTAGCAGCTTTTGAGTACTTGTTCACAACACACGCAGACCACAGGGAAATGAGCTGTGGGGCTCCAAAGAGCCAAAGTGGTAAAAAACGTATCAACTCAGCTTTGAGGGGAAATCCAGAGTCTTATCTGTCGGTTCTGAACTAAGTCTTTCACATATTGCTTATTCCATGTTTACTAATCGGAGATTCAAGTGTGTTACATAAGAATATGCATCTTTAATTGGTACTGGAACAATTCTACATTGTATTTTTCTTGTCTTAAACCTTACCTTTACCTTTTATATTTCCTGTAGCAATTAAGACTTCAAACATGATAGTATTTTAGTATCGTGCTCTAGCTAGCATGATGTATGTCAAAGGATGGTTACCATAAATATTTTACTAAGATTGCCAGAGTGGTGGTGTATATGTACAAGTTTATTGTAGTGATAAGAATTTGTTTAAAATAGTCTAGTAAATAATTATGTTTTAATTGAAACTATGTCCTTTAATGGCAGATGCATCTAATTTCCAGGGTATCTGTTGAAATGGGAAGCTATCTCATTTTGATAAGCAATAGCTTTTAGCATGGTTTCTCCCTTGAACCATGGCACCTAGCAAATATGGTAACTCTGAAAGGTTATCATCTTTGAACAGCAGAACCTGTATTTTGTTGATCAGATTTTATTGCCAATCCTAGAGAAATTAAACAAATCTAAAAGCAACAGCATGTGAATTAGAATGAAAGAACAACATGTATGTACACCTCATATCTTAATATCTTCTGTGAATGTCTTTCCTTTCAACTGAAGTTCTACTAGAAATCAGATTCTAAATAAAAAAAGGGAAAAAAAAAGAAAAAAAAAGAAAGAAAGAAAGAAAGAAAGCAATTCTAAGTAGTTTTAATTAACCTAAAAACTTTTTCATTGTTATCATTGTCTGTAATTCTTTCATTCTCTAGTACAAGGAAATCAATTTGAAAAAGGACACAAATTGGAGAGGCCTCAAAAAAAAGACTCAAAGTACATGGGAAAAAAAGATAAAATAGCAAAGAACTTCACAGAGCAGTTATCTATAAAAAGAGAGGGTACTGAAGCCAGGGATGAATTGTTAAAATGTGTGCACATGTTCCTTGTGTATCGGGCTGCTGTGACTGTGTTACAGATGAGAACCCTGAACACCGAAAATCTGAATCTGTTGAAGTGAGCTGAGTCTGAACACAGAGTTTTGATGGAATCAAAATGACTGAGTTTTTTCTGGCTCCTCTTACAGCAGCAAGCAGTCTAGTGCCACTTCTGCTAATGTCTGTTATTGCAAATTCAGAGGCATTGCCAGCTTCACAAGAGCTATGTACTAAAAATGAGTGGGAGTGGTTTGCCTCCCTGTCCTACCATAACTGTCCTTTCCTTTATGAATGTGAGCCTTTTATTGAAGTCATCAAGAAAATGTGCTAGTTCAACAGACTTGCATGGTTTTTTTAATAAACTACCTTATCAGACTTTAATTTTTTTATGTGAAGCATTTTATAAAAGTGCTACATTTAGTGGGTTCAAATAAGAATGTTCTAGGCAAAGAAACAGAGGGTGCAACAGCCTCCAGAATGAAGGAGGCTGGGACTGTCCTAACCTGTTTCTTTTTTCTGCAGTGTGAATTGCCTTAACCCCACTGCAAGGCCCTGCTTTGCTGAATGTATAATTGTGGCAAGGTCCAGTAATGCTTTGTGCCCATGATTCCACTGTTCATTTGTACTGCTGTTGAAACCTCTAGAAGGGGATAAAGGAGCATTTGTCATTTGTACAGGAAAGTCCTAGAGGAAAAAAGAAGGGAACAAAGGTTTAAGCTTAAAGCTATTCTAATACTTGTGCACTGTGACACTGAGCAAATTTGTTTCTTCTTGCTGTCACCGTGTAAGTTTCAATGAGGCCAAAGCTGTATGGGCCTGAAAAAAGAATATTTT